>NC_052055.2:34523585-35148585 GCF_903992535.2 Arvicola amphibius | reverse complement strand
GGACTCGGCCATGCAGAAAGGAAGAGGAGGGGCAGGGGAAGAGGCGGGCGACCCCAGACATCTGTGGAGCGCGAGCCAAACTGCAAGATACAAAGACAAGAGCCCCCCCATTGCAGGCGGGGGACGGGGGGATCTGTGCCCACCGTCCTCGCTCGCTCAGCCTTTGGGATGTGCCTGAGGGGTGGTCAAGGCTGGGCCTGGCTCATCATTTCCTGTGTCAGGTCTAGGGAGAATGACAGATCCAAAGATCCTGGGGCTTGCCACAAAAGAGGGTGATGCCAGTAGGGAGGGTGGCCCAGGAGGCAGGGGTATATCCCATTTCTAGTGATGTGGTTGGTCTCCCTCCCCAGCTTCAAGCTCACTCTGAGGTCTGAGGGAACAAACAGATCCAACCCATCACTCCCAGCAAACATCAGGGAGTGTGCCTTGCTAAAACAGAAATACCCTGTATCCAGCCTGAGGAAATCTCATGCTGTGGGGTTCAGAGGTTACGGGGAGGCAGGGTGGGCATATCACTCACTTGTCTAGACAGGCTACGCTGAGGCACTTCTCAGGGGTAGAGGAGGGCAGGGGTGTGGGGGCATGGGCTCCGGTTGTATCCACAGAGGCTGTGTTTGAGGCAGCAGGGGTAGGCTCGCTCTCTCGAAGGATGGAGTCAATGAAGGCAGTTGGGGATAAAGGTGTATCCATGGAGGATTGGCGCCCAGGGCTTGCCTCCAGTACCCGAGGGCTCCGAGGTGGGCTGGGGGGCTCTTCCTTGACACGGATCAGGGTGCTGCTGGATAGGGGTCTGAACATGTTATACATAGGGAGACATGTTAGAAAGAGCCTAAGTTAGCTCTACCCACTTCCAACTTTGCCCAGGACCCTTAAAGGCTAGCCCACTAGCGTGACAGGAGGTATGAGGGTGACGAAGCCCAACCTCTCATCTATGCTCCTGCCTGGGGATGCCAAAGGGCTGGTAGGAGTCAGCTCAGTGATATCGGAGATAATGGGTCCAGAGCTGGTGACCGCATCAGAGGTGTAAAGACTAGAGCTGCTGTAGGCTGGAGATGGAGCCTGCAATTAGAGACAAAGGTCACATGCAAGACATACCTGTGGTAGCTTGGGTCTCCCAGCACCCACTAGGGAAGTCTCATGGAGCTTGATGCTTACTGAGTATGGGCCAGGACCATGGACATGTTCCAGGGAGTACTGTCGACCATACTTGGGCACAGAGTGTGCTGAGCTGCTATCGCTCAACATCAGAGGGCTGCAGGGAAGAGACAGGTTAACTGCCGACACAGACCTTGGTGGTGCCCAGGATATACAGCAAGCAGAGGACACAAGGTGCAGGGCCAGAGTGGACAGTGCAGGCATCCCCAGAGCCTCACATCTTTCTCTTCACCCCTAGGATCCGGTTCGACTGCACCAGTGATATCAGGAACTGAATGAGCTGTGGGGCAGAGAGGATAACAGTCACCCTGGTCCAGTCATGGAGGGAACCCACCTACCACCAGTCCTGCCCACCTTGTTGACAACTTTTTGCTGCTGGGCATGCTTCTGTCGCAGGCTGGCCACCTCCCGCCACAGGGCCTCGTTCTCGCTGCAACACATTGCTGGGTCAATTGGGCCACATTTGAAGAGCCAGAGAGTCAGGCTGTTGACAGACTAGTGAGACAGGGCTGGACCAGGTGAGGGCTCACTGGCACCACTGACTCCCCTGGTTCTGCTACACTTCCAGGGGAGGATTCAGGTGTCAGCTGGGGAAGGAGGGCATGGACAGAGAGAGCCTCATGGTACACCTCAGGATCTCAGCCGAAAGAGGTCACAGGGACTTGTCACATACTGGCTAGACACATAGGTCATGACTTTACCCTCAGTTTGGGGGTAAAAGGTAGCTGAGAACTGTGGTGCCCTATACTGAGTGATAACGGAGGAGTGGGGCCACTAGGAATAGAGAACAGGGAGGGGTCTGCTCCCAGGACTGTTCTGGTAGGCTCCTGCCAGCCCTAATTTTAAGGGAGACACATTGAAGGGGGGGTCCTGTGAGCTCACATCCTGAAAAGGTGGAGCCTAGCAGGGGAATGAGAAGTGGGTGCAGCAGAGAGTTCCCAACCCTGTCCTAATGGGGGATGAACAGGCCAAGCAGTATGTCACAAAAACAATGGAAGGCAGGTTGGGAAGGGGGAGGGAAGCCTGAATAGTTCTGCAGGGTGGGGTAGGATAGACCCAAAGCAACCTGGGCACCCTCCTGAGCCTTGGGACCTACTGCTTCATGGCCAGGAGCTTGGAGTCCATACATTCCTGCTTCCCCTTCATCAGCTGCACATCCGTCAACAGCCTGGTGACACTGTCCTGGCGTATTTTTATGTCCTCATTCTTCAAAGTGGACACCTAAGGGTAAGGGCATATAAGAGTCTGAAGTGGCATCCAGGGAGTGGGGAGGGTCTGGTAAACACTGGGAAGCGGGGGCGGGGCAGAGATAGATGAGGGTACAGGCTATGTGTGCTTTCAGGCTAGTCTTGCAGCACCATCTAGATACTGCTCCCAGCCCCATAGCCTGCAGGGAGGTCTGAGGACAGGGAGGGGCTGTACTCAGGGTTGGTGACTCACACTGGTCACTTTCCTCTTGATGTTCTCAAGGAGTTGTTCCTGGCCACGCAGGAAACATGGATGCTGGAACTCGGTGTCATCCCTCTCAGGCTTGACCAGGCCGCCCTGCTCAATGTGGACTACTTTTCGGAAGCCATCTGTGCATATGGGGGTGGGGCAATTCTGCTTGAGGGTCAGGGAAGAGAACTCCAACAGCCTAGCCATGCTCTAGGGTAGACAAGGGGCCTCCTAAAAAACTGCGAGATTCTAGCTGGTGCCTACTTACCATAGCAAGTTAGTAATGGTTGGAAAAGACCTTGTCTTTCACAGCTTCCCCTCTTGCAAATGGAGGTGTAGCTACTGGGGTAGGGTCTCATACTCTTCCCTGGGGAACTCAGGCTTACACCCATGAGGATCCTTCCTTAGCCAACCCAGGCGTCCATCTCTCAGCAGCATGTCGGGTCTGTTTCTCACACCTCCCCGGGAAGGAGGCATACCATCCCACAGAGGTACTTACACATGTTGAGCTGCCGCACAAAGCTGGCCATGTTGTTGTGCTTGAAGTACTTGGGCAGCACCTCCTTGGCAAACTGGCCCTGGTCAAACACGTGGAAGCTGTTCCCACTCTGTCAGGAGACATACAGGCAGGTCAAATATAGAAGCTGCCACCATACTTCCACCGTAGCATGAAGTGCCTCTTCATGTGTGGCGGGCAGTTCACATTCTCCCTTCATAGAGGAGGTGAGCTCAATCTTAGGACTCCATAGTTGGCCTCTAGGCTATGGAGCCTACCTCTGAACAGTGAGAATCATGTAGCCACAGACAGGTTCTTACTCTCTGGCAATTTTAGACTCATAAATCGCCCACAGCATTCTGAGCCATCTCTTCAGCTCACAAATTTTCTTTAAGAATAGCAAACACTGGTTTGGGCATGGTGGTGCGTTCCTTTAATCCCAGCACTTGGAGGCAGAGGCAAACAGATCTCTGAGTTTGAGGCCAGCCTGGTCTATAAATTGGGTTCTAGGACAGACAGGGTTACACAGAGAAACTCTGTCCCCCAAAACAAAACAAACCAACAAACCAACCAAACCAAAAACAAACAAACAAACAAACAAACGAAAGAGTAACTGAGATGGAGATGGTTCAGTGTTAAGATTGCTGATTATTTTTGTAGAGGACCTGGGTTTGTCAGCACCCACACTGTGACTCAGAACTGCTAGTAATTCCAAGTTTCAGGTGATCTGATGTCCGTTTTTTTCTCTGTGGGCTTGCATGCATGTGGTACATATATATATGCACACACATACATAGTCACATACATAGACACACATACAGCTCTAGGAAACCAAATTATGGCAGTCAAAGAAACAGGAATGGAATTTCTGCTGCTCTGGAAGATGGTCCTGCTCAGAAATACCACCTCCTTCTTCTTTTTTGGTTTTTAAAGACAATGTTTCTCTATGTAGTTTTGACTGTCCTGGAATGCACTCTGTAGACCAGGCTGGCCTCAAACTCAAGAGATTCACCTGCCTCTACCTCTTAAGTGCTGGGATTAAAGGGGTGTGCCACCACTGCTTGGCTTCTTTTTCAGCTTAAGGTGAGAACTCGAGACTGTTGAACACTGCATGGCTGCACTTCTGTGCGGGTAATCTCCTGAACATAGTCTGGAATCACTAGGAGGGGCTGAAGGGCCGTGGCAACTCGGAGGCATTGGTTACTGGAGTGGGGAGGCCCCACAATGGGAAGGGGACAGCAGTAAATCGCTGGGGTGGGGAGCATTATAATACAGGCAGGTTGAATACATCAAAAGGAGCCCAAGGTGTTGGATTAGTACTAGGGCTGCCCCAAAATGGAGAAACAGGGGGGCAGGTGGACACAGGAGAAAGAGAATGCAAAGCAGCAGTGAAAGCACTGGGAGGAAGAATGGTATCAGAGGAAGCAGTGGGCTCTTTACACCACACATCCAGTCCCCATTCTTCCCCTCGGCTTTGAAGCTAGCGGGAACAATGGCAGTGGGAACATGGCAAGAGCTAACTCAAGATTCTGGTGCTAGAGGACTCTCTAAGCAAGGCTGGCTTTGCTTGACCTAAGGCTGACTCAGTCCAGAAACATAAAAAAGCATGTAGAAGATTTTAAATGGCTGCTGAGACAATGTAGAACACAGTCTAGCCAGAAACCTTAAAAGGCGATGAATGAGGGATCACTAGGGACTCTGAGATATTCCTAGGACTCCAATGGCTATACACACATTAGATCTGTTCCATGTTCAGGGAAGACCTAGGAAGCCCATGAGCTCTCCCTCTGGCAGGAATGGGAAGTAGGCTATAAAGTTGGGTTGTTAACTTCTAGGCTACCTGTTAAAGATGGGAATCAACATACACACAGAGGCCCGAGGAAAGACTGGAAGACTCACAGGCTCCAGTTGTTTAAGGAAATTTTAGCTCCATTTACCCAAGTAAGTCAACTGGAAAAAGCGCAATGGCCACCAAGAACATAAACATTATATAATTAGTACAGGAAAGACACTAGACCTAACAAGGCACAATGACAAAAGTATCAGATACAGGGGAGACTGCTCTTCATAGCAGCTATCACATACTAATGGAAAGTCAGAAACAATGAGGCATTTAAACAAACAAAAAGCTATGGCTGGGACTGATAAGATGGCTGTGGATGTGTTTTTGCTGCTTGCAAAGTCCTTCACTAGTCTTGAGTTCACAGCTAGATTATGAAGTGACCATTATGAATCCCGTTTAGGTTTTTTTAAAAATAATTTAATTTAAATTAAAAAGAAAAGTTACGACTTATAATAGGAAAAAAAAAAAAGCAATCTATGTCCCTATGTTGGACTCATGAGAATAAGGATTCTAACTTAGCTATTTTACTTAAAATAGTATGGCCAAAAACCTGAAGAACCATACAGGAAGGACTAAGGTATAAGGATGATGTCCTACTAAATGGAGAATCTCAGTAAAACAATAGAAATGAAAAAGAAACACCAAGTAGATACTCTGGAATTGGAAAGCAAACTCAGGCTAAAAATTCACTTGGGGGCAGAGCAGTGGTGGTGCACACCTTTAATTAACCCCAGTACTCAGGAGGCAGAGGCAGGTGAATCTTTGTGAATTCAAGACCAGCCTACTCTATAGAGCAAGTTCCAAGATAGTCAAGGCTACAAAGGGAAACCCTATCTTAAACAAACAAACAAACAAACTTCACCTGGGGACTCAAGAAAGAGAACAGGGAGAACTGTGAGTCAACAAGCACAAACACAGGCCTACTGAGATTACAGTCTGCAGACAGAAAAAAATGAGTGTGTGGTGGTCTGAATAAGAATTTCTCCCATAGGCTCATGTATTTGAATGCTTAGCACTGGGGAGTGACACTATTTGAAAGGAATGGAAGGTGCGGCCTTGTTGGAGAAAATGCACCACTGGGAGTGGCCTTGAGGTTTTAGGGTATAGCTTTTGATTACTCTAGCACCACGAATGAGTGCCACCATGTTTCCTGCCTTGATGATACTAGACTAAGCCTCTGAAACTGTAGGCAAGCCCCCAAATAAATGTTTTCTTCTATATAGTTGCTGTGGGGGCTGGGGAGATGGCTGAGCAGTTAATAGCCCTGGCTGCCCTTCCAAAAGCCTGGGATTCAGTTCCCAGCACTCACATGGCAGCTCACAACTGTCTGTAACTCCAGTTCCAGAGGATCTCACACAGACATACATGTAGGTGAAACACCAATGCACATAAAAAAAAAAGTTGTCATGGTCATGGTGTCTCTACACAGCACTAGAACAATGACTAGCCAGACTGAATAAAAGTGAACAGAGCTGTGGAGACCTGTGAGGCACCATCAGACCTACAATGCTTAATGGGAGGCTCAGAAGATGAGAATGGACAAATGAGTATATTTAGGAAAAATGATAAAGAACATACCAAATTTGACGTAATATCCAAGACACTAAATGAACTTCAAACAGGAAAAACTAAAAGGGAATGATAAACGGTCATTTCATAATCCAACCGTCAAATTCAAGACCAGGAAAAGGACTTGCAAGCAGCCAAGTCACAGCCACAACAGCACAGATGATGGTAGATGATCAGCTGCAGGATGAAGACAGACAATCAGGGATTCCTATCCCTGAAGATGAAAGGGAAAACACCACTTGTGGGATGGGAGTGTGGAACTCTGGGGAAGTGCCTCCCCTCCAGTGACACACACAAAACTTGTTTAGATCACTTAATGTCTCTGAAATTGTTCCACGGGCATCAACAAGTAAGAAACCACTAAAACTCATTGGGTCAGTAAGTACCTGTGGCATGAACAGTCTACTCCTCATGTCACTAAGCCCCAAGATCAGATGCTGCACCCCAGGAGGTGTGGCTAAGTTGTGAGGACCCCTGTTTCTCAGATCTGTCAAGGTTTAAGGGTACTACTAGAAGGACGTGTCTTCTCCAGCTGCAGGCTAATGAGATCACATTCCTGCTTGGACAGGTCCCCTTCCTCACCCACAGTTCTCCCAGGAAGAAACTAGACCCAAGGCCATAGCATATATGTTGAGAGTGGTTAGCTGGGAAGTACAGTAGTTACTGCACTGCCATGTGTCCTGAGCGTCTGTCTATAGGAGACATAATCCATAAGCAAAGCAAGCACTTGAGGTCAAACAAGTCAGAGAGCTCAAGCCTACCCCAGGCAGTGCTGACAGAAGGGAGCACTCCAGGCCAGCCTGCCCAGAAGGGAAAAGGGAAGCTGAGAAGAGCCCTTTGGGATTAGAACAAATGGAAGACTAACTCAAATCTGCTCTTGCTCATTGAACCCACTGAAATACCGCAAGCAAAAGCAGCCCACTACTGGCCACAAATTTAACTGGATCTGACTACCCAACAATCTGTTGTGTCTCAGGGCATTGTATAAATAACAGCAAAACTAGGCAGTAGTTGCTGGTGCTTTGATGCTGGAGGTGACAACTGTGAGGAAGTGAATGTCATCAAGGAGAAGCAGTCTTTCTGAAGAAATCACAAGCAAGTAAGATGACTCAGCCACCATTGACTCCCACAATAAACTAGTAACAAAAAAATGCAAGACCTACAGAAACTGTGAAGTATGACTCACACATGGTGGACAAGGAGGAACAATAGAAACTGCCCGAGGACAAGACAATAAATTTAGCAAAAAGTATAATGTCGTTGTAAACATGCTCAGGGGATGGAGAGATGGCTCAGCAGTTAGGATAAGTTGTTGTTCTTGCAGAGGACAAGGATTCAGTTCCTAGCACCCATAGAGCAGTTTGCAAGGCTGTATCTCTAGTTTCAGGGGAGCTGGCACTCTCTTCTGGCTTCCACAGGTACCAGGCATGCACGAGGGCCTTTTTATATATGCAGGTAAAACTCATTCACATACAGTAAGAATAGATAAATATGTTCAGAGAAATAAGGAAATATCGTTTGAAGAAGCAAAGGAAGAACCATTAAACAGAGAATTACTAATGGTAAATATCCTAAGGGAGATTCTGGCTCAAACCCACCATGAAAAGATAATTAGTGGGCTGGAGAGATGGCTCAGTGGTTAAGAGCACTGCCTGCTCTTCCAGAGGTCCTGAGTTCAATTCCCAGCAACCACATGGTGGCTCACAAGCACCTGTAATGAGGTCTGATGCCCACTTCTGGCTTGCAGGCAGACACACAGATAGAATATTGTATACATAATAAATAAATATTAAAAAAAAAGAAAAGATAATTAGTAAGCACAACAGTAGATCTGAGAGCAGGAAACTGATTTTTGTTTCTTTTTTGAAAATAGATGCCAGAAAACAGAGAAACAGGAGATAACGACAGAACTGGAAATTGCTTCTCCTTCCCCTGAGACAGGGTTTCTCTGTGTAGTTCTGGTTGTCCTGGAAATTGCTCTGTAGACCAGGCTGGCCTCTGCCCTGAATGCTGGGATTAAAGGCGTGCACCACCACCATCCAGCTAGAAATTACTTTTGAAAAGAATCCCCACCTATAGCTTCTCCCAACAGTGAGCTTATGGTACTACAGACTGTTGACAGTATATGGACAGGCTCTGTTTGCCATTAGTAACTAAGCAAACCAATATAAGGTATCTATATAGTATTTATGTCATAAAGCTATTATAAATTATTCAGAGATAATTTAAATGGCATGGGAAAATGTGTGCTGGTTACATGAAAATACTACTCCAGGATACCAATAGAGGACATTTCCTTGAGCAACTGTAAAAGGCATTATTTTTGCTGTTTTGTTTTCAAAACAGGGTTTCTCTGGCCTCGAACTCAGAGATCCACTTGCTTCTGCCTCCTGAGAACTGGGATTAAAGGCATGTGCCACCAGGCCTGGTCCTTAAATATTCTAGAACCACCCACAGCCCTGTCAAATGTAATTAAAATAATAAACACACAGAACAAAAGCAACATATTACAAGTGGCAAAAGAGAAACAAGTCACACACAAAAGGAGGCCCATCAGCATAACAGACTGTCAACTGAAACCAACAGTATTATGGGTATAGAAGGGTACCTTTTCCTTTTTTCCTTCCCTCCTTCCTTTCTTCTTTCGCTTTTTTGGGCAGGGTTTCTCTGTGTAGCTCTGGTTGTTCTGGAACTTGTTCTGTAGACCAGTTTGGCCTCAAACTCAGAGATTTACCTGCCTCTACCTCCCCTCACTCCTGAGTGCTGGGATTAAAGGAACGTGTTATACAGACCTTGAAAGGATGATACTTAATTTCATATGGGGGAAAAAACACCAGAAGAGATAAAACAATCTTGAACAATAAAAGATCTGTAGTACAGCTTGAAATCAAGGATAAGATCTATATTTATCACTCTGCACAAAACTCAAGTCCAAGTGTATCAAAGACCTCAACATAAAACCAGATACACTGAACCTGATAGAAGAGAAAGTGGGGAATAGCCTTGAATTCATTGGTACAGGAGACAACTTCCTGAACAGAACACCAATAACAAAAGCACCAAGATCAACAATTAATAAACGGGACTTCTTGATACTGAAAAGTTTATGTAAGGCAAAGGACACCATCAATAGAACAAAACAGAAGCCTACAAGATGAGAAAAGATTTTCATCAACTCCACATGCAATACAGGGCTAATACCCAAAAAAATATATGAAGGATTTAAGAAACTAGACATCAACAAACCAAACAATCTAATTAAAAAATGGGGTACAGATTTAAACAGAGAGTTCACAACAGAAGAATCTCAAACGGCCGAGAATCACTTAAAGAAATGTTCAATATCCTTAGCTATCAGGGAAACACACACAAAAATACTTTTGAGATTCCATCTTACACCTGTCAGAATGGCTCATGCTGGCAAGGATGTGGAGCAAAGAGAACACTCCTCCATTGCTGGTGGGAGTGAGAACTTTTACAGCTACTTTGGAAATCAATATGGCAGTCTCTCAGAAAATTGGGAATTGATCTTCCTCAAGACCCAGCTATATCACTCTTGGGCATATTCTCAAAGACCCTCCATCATACCATGAGGACACTTGTTCAATTATGTTCACAGTGGCTTTCATATAGTAACAAAAACTGTAAACAACCTAGATGTCCCTCAATACAAGAATGGATAAATAAAATGTGGTGTATTTACACAATGAAGTATTATTCAGCTGTTAGGAAAAAAAATGACATCATGAAATTTGCAGGCAAATGGATGAAACTAGAAAGAAACTGAGCAAGGGCAACCCAGACCCAGAAAGACAAATGTGATATGCACTCACTTATACGTGGATATTAGCTATTAAGTAAAGGATAATCCCACTACAATCCACAGACCCAGAGAGTCTAAGCAACAAGGAGGGCTTTATGGGGGACACATAGATCTTCCTGGTAAGGGGGAAAAAGAATAGACTTTGAGGGTGGACTGGGGTGTGTGCGTGCATAGCAACAGGAGAGGTCAGGCTAAGGAGGGAGGGGAGAAGGGGGAGGAATACAGGGAGAGACAACTGGAGTAGGGGAGCATTTAATGATGATGTGGAACCTAGAGCAGTGGAAACTTCCTAGAACCTATAAGGGTGACCCTAGAGAGGACTCCCAGTAATGGAAGATATGGAGCCTGTACTATCTCCTGTAACCAGGCAAGGCTCCCACTAGTGGGACTAGGATACCAACTCAGTCACAAAACCTTTGACCCATACCTGTCCTGCCTGTAAGTTTTGGCTCAAAGCATATAGGAGTGGCCAACCAATGACTAGTCTAACATGAGGCCCAAGCCATAAGAGGGAACACATGCCTGATTCTGCTAGGATGACCAGGAACCAGAAGCTGGATGGTTCAGAGACCTAAGGTAGAACCAAACATGACTGATCAAACAAACAAACCAACCAACCAAAAGTCAATGAACTGATTCTTAATGATATTCTGCTATAATCATAGAGAGACCCTAGCCCAACTGTCATCAGAGAGGCTTTCTCCAGCAGTTGATGGGAGCAGATGCAGAGACCCACACTCAAACATTAGGTAGAGCTTGGGGAACCCCTTGGAAGGAGGGGAGGAAGGACTGTAGGAGTCAGAGGGGTTGAGGAGTGTTAGGTTCTCTGTATACATGCTGTGGTTGTTTAGCTTGGGGTTTTTGTGGGACTCCTAACAGTGGGAGCGGGGCACCTCTGACTCTTTTGCCTGCTCTTGGGACCCCTTTCCTCCTACTGGTTCAGTCTTGTGCAGTTTTGATATGAGAGTTTGTGCCTAACATTACTGCATCTTGTTCTGCCGTGTTTGGCTGCTATCACTGGAAGGCCTGCTCCTTTTTGAAGGGAAATGGAGGGGCAGTTGACCTGGGGGACAGTTGACCTGGGGAGTTGGGAGGAGTGGAGAGAGGATGCTGCAGTTGGGATGTACTGTATGAGAGAAAAATAAAAAGCAAAAAGCACAGATTTAAAAAAAAAGGTTGCAGAGCCAGGCAGTGGTGGCACATGCCTTTAATACCAGCACTTGGGAGGCAGAGGCAGGCAGATCTCTGAGTTTGAGGCCAGCCTGGTCTACAAAGTGAGTTCCAGGACAGCCAGGGATACAGAGAAACCCTGTCCCTGTCTCAAAACACACACACACACACACACACACACACACACACACACACACACACACCACTCTGAAACTGCTAGAGGAGAACCAGGCAGTGCACTGTGCACTTCTGGATATAGAGGCATACATAGGTAAGGGCATCCAGAATGAGGAATCCAGTGACTCAGGAAATATGGTTAATAATCGACAAGTGGACCTCATAAAATTAAAAAGTTATATACAGCAAAGGAAACTGCCAAATGAGTAAAGCAGCAGCCTACAGAATTGAAAAAAAAAAATCTTTGCCAGCTGTCTGACAAATGAGTCTGTGAAATTACACAGCCAGACCATGTCTCGAAAAACCAACAAAGCAAAATAAAACAAAAGCCCCAATGCAAAAAGATATCACATACATGGTTACAAGACAGAGAAAGCAAGCTGGACTAATGTAGAAACTTCTTCCTGCTTGCTGGTTAGCTTTCATGTCTCAGAAAGCTATGAAGGCTGGTTGGAGTTGACCCTCCATGCTACAATACTGATTTGCTGAGCAAGATTTACCCAATGGCACACTAGTGACGTGACTGTATGGGGTAAGCAGCCCTTTGAGTCTGAGGCCTACTCCAGGGATTTATGCCTGATATTGTAAACCTGGTTAGAAGCCCATGGCTAGGGATTTTAGAGCCCCTGTTGAATCCACTACTGATGTTTGCAAATTGAACATGTCAAATTGTCTTCTAAATATTTATATTTAGACCCACAGATCAGTGCTGTTCTCAACTTTGGCTAAAGGAACTTCTTTTTGCAGTGGGCAGTAGTTAAGATGGACTCAAAACCACTCAAAGTGCTGAGAATAAGTAACTGTTCAGTGTTCAGTCCTAAATGGGCCATCTAAACCTCTCTATTCCACCTCCAGGCTCAGGGAACATCACTGAAAGAATGTGGGAGCTGAAGGACGGGGAGAAGTGCTGTAAACCCTGCCTTCTGCACATTACCAGGCCACGGCACCGAAGAACCTGTGGCAGCTGTGCTGACCTGCAACCGACAGACTGCTAACATTCTATGGATGGGAAGCACTTCAAAGATGGGGAGCTATTGGTAGTTAATGCCTGCTGGAGGAGGAGAAGAGTTATTTTTCTTTAGGAGTGTAGCCACTGGTAAGCTACCCATAATCCAACAAATAACCTCACACTCATGCACATGCAGGCCACACTAACTGAACTCAGTGGGTTATAACAGACAAATAAATGAAAGAAGGAAAGGAAAATGCTGGGAAGAAGGGTTCCAGAGGGAGCAGGAGGGAACAAGAGAGGAATAAGGAATAAAAAAAGAAAAAGAGAGATGCGCACAAGCCCTATCTCCCATACCTCAGAACGTAACTGTATTTTTAAATAGGATTGCTGCACATGCCATCAGACAATATGAGGTCATACTGGAGTAGAGTGAACCCCTAATTTGAACAGATTAATGTTCTTACAAAAAGACAGCCAAATAAAGTTAGTCACACAGGGAGAATGCCAGGTTATGACAAAGACAGACTAGAGTCATGCAGCTATAAAAGAAGGAATAACCACAGAATAACAGCAACAACCACAACTGGGAAAAGCAAGGAGAGTACCCTCCCACAGGCTTTAGAGGAAGCAGAGTCTTGTGAGTGTCTCTGGACTATAATGGAAGTATTCTCTGGGTGGCATTTATCACTCACCCAAGACTCAAAGTATAGCCTATCTCCACCTGAGGATGGAGCTCTTACCAGCTCAAAGTGGCTGCCCAGGACTTTATTGTGTTTTCTGATAGTACTGAAAATATATTTTTTAAATATTTTTATATATACTTTCCAGAAGAGGGCGCCATAGCTCATTACAGATGGCTGTGAGCCACCATGTGGTTGCTGGGAATTGAACTCAGAACCTCTCGAAAAGCAGCCAGTGCTCTTAACCTCTGAGCCATCTCTCCAGCCCCCTGAAAATATTTCAACAAAAAGAAAAAAAATATTTGTGTGTGTGTGTGTAGACTCCTGAAGAGGTCAGAAGAGGATGCGAGATCCCCTGGAGTTGGGTACTGGGACTTGAACTTGTTGGATACTCTGCAAGACCAGGAAGCACATAACTGCTGAGTCATCTCTCCAGTACTGTCACAGTTCAATAATAATTCATTGTTCATGTGTAGATACCTAATTTACTTCTGTGTATTGACCCTGGATCTTGCGATCTCACAAACTATTCTGTAGAATCCTGCTATCCTTGAATAGTCACTAGTTCTACTTCTTCCTTTCCAATTTGTGTTTTTATTTGCTACACTGTACTGACTGGAACATACAATACACTTTTAGGCAGAAACGGCAAAGCAGAGAACTTATCTTCTCTTCTAATCTTGGGAAAGCGGCCAGTCTTCACAATCAAGCACACACAATCAGCCACAGTATTTATACACATGCTTCTCTCCACTATGCTGAGGAATGTCCCTGCCACTCTGTTTGCTAAGTTTTCATCAAAAAGTGGGCGTTGAATTTTGTAATGTGCTTTTTGCTTGTTATTTTTCCTTTTTTTATGTTGATGTATATATATTAACTGAGTTTAGCATATGGAACCATACTTGCGCTGCAAGAGTTATTCTGGTTTATGCTTTACTTTCTGACAAATTCTCAGTTACTCTTACCCATTGCTCTTCATGCAATTTCCCTTTCCTTCCCTCCACTCGGAAAAACAAGACTCAAGTATTCCAGGCTTGCTTCTAACAGTCAAGGATGACCTTGACCCTCTAATCCTGCCTCTGCCTCTTGTGCAGCTGTCTTCATGATCTGCAGGCAATTTCCAGTAGATTGTCTCTTTCTCCATATTTAAATTTTATTTTTAATATTTATAATTTTTTATGTACAGAAAGTTTTGCCCGAGTGTATATATGTGTACCACATGAGTGCCCGCATTCCTACCATGGTTAGAAGAAAAGTACGGAACTGGAACTGCATACAGTTATGTGCGTGCTAGCAACGGAAGTCAGGACCTCAGAAAAAGCAACAAGTGTTCTTAACCACTGAGTTATTTCTCCAGTCCCTTTATTTTATTTTTTTAAAAAGATTTACCACATGTGTATGGGTGTTTTACTACAATAACAATATATTTCTGTGTGCCTCGAGCCTGCCTGGTGCCTGCAGCAGCCAGAAAGTGGTGCTGGATCTCCTGGAACTGGAGTTATTAGAATAATCAAAAACCACAATGTGTGTGCTGGAAATTAAATCCAGTTCCTCTGGAAGAGCAGCCAGTGCTGCCCTTCCACCTTGTGTTTTGAGACAAGGTCTCTTACTGGCTTAAAGCTCAGTGATTTGGATAAACTGGCCAATGTGCTTCAGGGACCCACGGGTCTCAGCTGTTCCTGTGTTGGGATTATACATGTTCTCTGCTATGCCCAGCATATTTTATGTGGGTACTAGAGTTCTTCTTTTTTATTTTATGTGTATGGTGTTTTGCCTGCATGCAGTTCCTATGGAGGCTAGAAGAGGTCATCAGGTCCTCTGGGACTGGAGTCACAAGAGACAGTTGTGAGACACCTTGTGGGTACTATGTAAGAGCGGTACTCTGCTCTCACTGGCTAGTAAACTGAAACACAGCTGTCAGTCAATGGCAAGTCTTATTTCCGGTCTATGATCTTATTTTCCAAAACACTGACAACTTGAAATGCGCACAAAATTCTGTATGTATACATTTTATACAGAGTAAGTCTGAGACTATGCATATTTTCACAAAGGGTTCCATGGTGTTCCCTGAGGGTTGCTACCTATTCTTTTTGAGTATTGACCCGGTCATTGTCCTTGCCATTTTAGTTCCTCTGTATCTCCAGAGATGAGGCTGGAGGTGTGTTCCTCTTGAGCTTAGTTGCCTGGCCATTTTCTGGGTCCTAGAAGCCAGACTACTGAAAAGCAGTGGGTGGCCTGGCTCCATGGCCCAGACATGGAACAGAGAACCCAAGTTGGGGAATGAGATGAACATAAAGTACCGGTTAGCTCATCTCCAGTCTTAGTATTTTCCTTCTCTGTGGGTTCATCTGAAATTCTTTTTTTTTTAAGGCTTTCTCAGTAAGTAAATTTTATTTTATTTATTTTTTCTTTATATTTAAAAATTTCCATCTCCTCCCCTCATCTGAAATTCTTTTTTTTTAAATATTTGTTTATTTATTATGTATACAATATTCTGTCTATGTGTATGCCTGCACACCAGAAGAGGGCACCAGACCCCATTACAGATGGCTGTGAGCCACTATGTGGTTGCTGGGAATTGAACTCAGAACCTTTGGAAGAGCAGGCAATGCTCTTAACCTCTGAGCCATTTTTCCAGCCCTGAAATTCTTAATAGTGTTTCTCTCTCTAGTGCTCAGGCGAGTTTATGTCTTCAATGCCAAGTGTCAGAACAGTACATTCTTCCTTCTACTACTCAGCCACCAGCAACTCTAACCTTCAGGTAACTAAACACACATGGTCAGTCAACTTGCTTACTAAGTGGCCTGAATTTGAATTGAAATTTAGGCCCTGGCAATACTGAAGCTGCATGGGCAGCCTGTATATGGCGGTTCTGTTCAACTTGTCCATAATGGGTTTCATGGTCTAAGCTGATGAGGATGATTGACCAGATCTCTTCCTCAAGAGGGCACCAAGATCTCATTACAGATAGTTATTAGCTACTACGTGGCTGTTGGGAATTGAACTCATCCTTTAAAAGAGTAGACAGTGCTCTTAACTGCTGAGCCATCTCTCCAGCCCACCAAATATACATGGGTCAGTCAACTTGCTTACCATGGGGCCTAGAAGGCTGGAATCCAGAGCCTGGCTGTACTCGCAGGCATCAAGAGCCATTTAGGGGCTGGACGTCTCTTCTCTCACAACCTTTGAGGCTAGCCTCCTCTTCCTGTTAGAACTTGAGGGAATCCTTAAGCCAGAGGTAGGCTAGCCTAGCCATTGTGATCCAAATAGTTATTCTTCCCTCTAGAGGGTTATAGCCACAGCCTTAAACTCTGGCTTTCCCAAATGATCTACTCCCAGGCCAGATACACTTTCCTGGCCCCTCAGTGAAGACCTGTTTTCTGGCAGGCCTGCTAGAACAGGGGGTATCAAAGGAGGCCTGCAGGGGCCTCTGGACCCTGGAGCTCTCGTCTTCCGTAACTCCTTTACCTCCCAGGTAGAAAGAAATACACAGGTCACAGCACAGAGCTGATCAGATGGCCGATCTCTGCTGGTTCCTTTCTCTGTGGAGAGGTGAGGGACTCTCAGGTATAAAATAAATAATAATATGATTATGAGCCAACAGTGCTGGTCACAGCAAAAGTGGCTGGGGGTCACTGCAAGAAAGCAGTGAAGAATGGAGGTGCAGGCCTGTAATCCTAGTTACTTGATAGAGACAGAATTATAAGTTCAAGTTCAGTCTGGTCAATTTAGTGAGACCTTGCTTTAAAAAAGCAAAAATATGGCTCAGCAAGTAAAGGTACTTGTCACCAAGCCTGAAGAGCTGAGTTAGATCCCTGAAACTTACATGGTAGTGGGAGAGAACTGATTCCCTAAAGCTGTCATTTGACATCCACATGTACACTATGGGATGTGGGCTAGCGCGCACGCACACACACACACACACACACACACACACACACACACACACACACAGAGGAGAGATGGCCCAGTAGGTAAAGGGCTCGCTAAAATTCGTCACTCTAGCTTCCAGGTGCTGGAGAAATGGTTCAGCAGTCAAGAACACTTGTTGATCTTGCAGAAAACCCAAGTTCAGTTCCTAGATACACTTGGTGGCTAATAATCACCTGCAATTCCAATTTCATAGGACCTTTTGACCTCTTCTGGCCTCTATAGTTAGTGCATGTTGGCACTAAGCCATACACAGAAAATACCCATACACATAACTATTTTTGGGGGGAGGGGGTCTTTTCTGTGTAGCCCTGGCTATTCTTGAACTCACAGAGATCCTTCTGAGTGCTGGGATTAAAGGCACGCGCCACCATGCCCAGCAACAAATCTTGGGGGGGAAGGGGTCAGGTGTGGTACACATCTTTAATCCCAGCACCCGGGAGGCAGAGGCAAGAGGATCTCTTTGAGTTTGAGGCCAGCCTGGTTTACATAGTGAGTTCCAAGACAGCTAGGGCTACACAGAGGTACCCTTTTTCAAAAAACACAAATGAGAAAAAGAGCTAGCATGTACATAAATGTGAGCACATATAATCCTAGCACTGAAGAGGGAGAGGCAGGAGGATTCCTGGAGTTTGTGGCCAGCCAGACTATCTCAATAAGTGAGCTTTAGCCAAATGAAAAAACTTGCCTCAGAAAGAAGGTGGAGGGGCTAGAGAGAAGACTTGGTGGTTAGGAGCACTGACTCCTCTTCCAGAGGACCTGGTCTTGACTGCTAGTCCCTCCCTACATGGTAGCTCATAATCATCTGTAACTCCAGTTCCAAATCTGGCCTCTGCTGGAACTGTTTATACACACGGTATACAAAAACACATTCGGGCGCTCAGGAGGCAGAGGCAGGCAGATCTCTGTGAGCTTGAGGCCAGCCTGGTCTACAAAAACTAGTTCCAGAAGAGGTTCCAAAGGTACAGAGAAAGCTTGTCTCAAAAAAGCAAAACAAAACCAAAAAAAAAAAAAAAAAAAAACCAAAAAAAAAACAACAAAAATACATTTGGGCAAAACACAAATATGCATAAAGTAAAATATAAATATTAAAAACAAAAAGACAAGAATCCCAGACAGGCCGGGCGGTGGTGGCGCACACCTTTAATCCCAGCACTCGGGAGGCAGAGGCAGGCAGATCTCTGTGAGTTCAAGACCAGCCTGGTCTACAAGAGCTAGTTCCAGGACAGGCTCTAAAGCTGCAGAGAAACCCTGTCTCAAAAAAACAAAAAACAAAAAACAAACAAACAAACAAAAAAAGAATCCCAGACAGACAAAGACAGGTAGTGAGCAATAGCTGGGCAACTATGGGTTTAGAGGGTTTTTTACGTCTTTTTAAAAGCTTTACATCAAGATTTTTGTCTCAGTTTTCTACCTATAAAATGGAAACGTCACCTACTTGTACAGCTGTGGACACAGAACAAATACACAAGAAACTTCACCCCTTCTATGACAGAAGCGCTGGATGAGAGTGGCTGCGCAGACTGCTTGACAGCTGCTGCTGGAGGCACCAGAGCCCGCAGCACACAGCACAACCTGCCCCTGGCATACGCAACCGCTGACATTTCAGTCTGCGCCAGGTCTCTCAGGGTGGGGCCTCTTGGGGCTGTTCCTACTGTCTGTCTGAGAATGAACTCACCTGGTTGTCAGAGCTTAGGTAGCGGGAGTGGCCCTGCTGGTCCTAGGAGTTCTGGATAGCAACCATGGCCAACAACTGTTTTAAAATGCTTCATGTGTTCCCATGAAGAATACTGAGGTAGATGGGTACCCTGTCCCTGCATTAGTGCATGGATTATGTCTTCAACAGCCTATCCTGGGACCCAGCTCCTCCATAGTGGCTGTTTAAGTATTGGTATTCAAGAGTCCATGCTCAGTGGTTCTAGTTTCTTCAATTACAGCCCCCCCCCCCCAACACACACAAAGGCCTAACCCACAGTCATTCTCTTCTCAAAGAGAAGAGAACCACATCATTAGGCTGGGATTAGAGTGAGATCAGAGAGGTACCTAGCAACAAAAATTCAAGCTTTTCATTATTAAGGCTATCAAAGGGTAGGGATGTCTTAAAAATGAGACTTCAGGCTGGGTAGTGGTGGTGCAAATCTTAAATCCTAGCACTTTGGAGGCAGAGGCAGGTGGATTTCTGTGAGTTTGAGGCCAGCCTGGTCTACAGAGCGAGTTCCCAGACTTTAAGGGCTACACAAAAACACTGTCTTCAAAAACAAAAACAAACAAACAAAAAAAGGGGCTGGAGAGATGGCACTGGCTGCTCTTCCAAAGGAACCTGGTTTAATTCCCAGCACCCACAAGGCAGCTCATAACTGCCTATAACTCCAGTTTAAGGTGATCTGACATCTTCACACAGACACACATACAGGCAAAACACCAATGTACGATAAATAAATCTTTTAAAAAAAGATCCCACCCCACCCCCGAGAGAGAGAGAGAGAGAGAGAGAGAGAAAGAGAGAGAGAGAAAGAGAGAGAGAGAAGAAACATCATTACATTTTTGTACCTGAGTACCTCCCTGAAGTCCAGACCCTATCCTAAAGCCTCAATATCCCTCAGCTCAATTTTTCACCAGTCCTAGTACTTGTTTAGCACAAATCATGTGGTCCTTTCCCCGATTTTCAAGCTCCTCAGGTAGCTCCTGGGGCTGGTATACCACAGTCAGCCTACATGGCAAGTGGGGCCCGGACTAGATCCTTCTAGATCTAGTAGGACAACAACTCTTGGGCTGGTTAGCAGGTTAAAAACATGTTGAGGAGCTAAGGAGATGATTAAGTGGAAAAAAAAAAAAAGCTTGCTGCACAAGTATGGGAGTCTGAGTTTGGATTTCCTAGTACGCATGCAAAGCTGGGTGTGGCCGTGTGAGCCTGTATGCCCAGCACTGGGTGAGGTGGAAAGAAAAGGATTGTTGAGGCTTGCTGACCAGCAGACTAACTGATAAAACGCAAGCTCCAGGTTCAGTGAGAGAAGCTGTCTTGAGGGAACAGGACAGAAAATGTTAGAGAGGACATGGGATATCCTTCTTTGGCCTTTACACACACACACACACACACACACACACACACACACACACACACACACACACCTTCTAAGAACAAGAAGAAAATTAAACAGACCCAACAAAAACTACCAGCATCTATACTCTCCTGAGCTAGATAAACTTATTTTTCATGTTTCTCTTCAAAATTTCTAAAAAGGACCAGACAAAATGATCTTATAAAATTGGAATCAAGCTGGATATAGCCTCTGAGCTTTTTTAGTCCCCCCATTTCATAATGCACTGAGGTGGCTCTGCCAACAATCCTAGCAACAGTCTTACTTAGGGGGTAGAGGAACCACAGCACAAAGGAGAAAAGGCAAGGACAAAAGGTGATTTCTATTACAGAGTTATCGTGTAGTCAAGGATTCTACCCTATGTGTTGCGTCTCAGGGCACTAGAACTGGAGGGGCCTTTGGTACAAGGTAAAGAGAAGCCTACTGAGGAAGGACCACCCACATCCATGTTCCCATGCTCGTATGGATCTTACAGGGATCCTAAATTTCCCTAAGGCTGTGCTGTCCTCTGGATCTGTCTGGGGAAATCCCTGGATCTCTTGAGGTCCCTGATCTGTTGAAGCACCTGTAACTGAATGAGGGCCAGGGCTGGGAAAGCAAACACCAGAGAGCTAGGGAAGGTAGTGACCTACTCTGTCTCCAAGCGGTAGGGATGAGAAGTCAGACCTAGGTAAGGCTCAATAAAGGATTTTTGGAATTAGACAGGCTTTCCCACGTATCCATTCTCCCTGTTCCCTCCAGGAAGAGGATGTGTCTAAGAATGGTGAGAAAATTTATATGGAAGCCACTCAGAATAAGAGAGTGCACCCAAAGCCTCCAGAGCAGTGGGCCTGCAGGGAATGATGTTAGAAGCAACCAAACCAATGTAAGTGCCCCCACAGGACATGGGGGCAGGGGCATGGCCAAAGAGTCAGATCCAAGAAGCTTTGCTGTCCCTGTCTGGCTCAAAGGTGTTCCTCTTCCACTTCTATGCCAGAGCTTGGTTGCTATACTCATGAGAAAGCCAGCTCCCACTGCCAGGTCTTACACCAGCTAGAGCTCACAACTGCTATGTACAGACTACTTGCTCATCCCTCCCAACATGCCAACACAGCTCACAGGTGCTGTGCAGCTGTGGCTGGAGGGAGGTCACAGGGCAGCTCAGGTCCATCTTCACACTGAGAGGCCCCCACCAGGACATCCTGTCCTAGAAGAAGGCTTACTGGCATGTCGCCCACCTCTGTACCAATCTATAAGCAGAAACAGCAGGGAGACTACCAGACAGAATGGATCTTCCTAAGAGGATTAAGTTCAGACTATTCCGGAGAATATTTGGTATCCCAAGTGGACCTAGGTAAGGAAGCTCCCTTTCAGTCAAACAAAGCAGAGGTGGAAAGCTGGGGAAAGACAGAAATGCAGGATCATTTTTTTTTCTGCCCAGGAGTATGAGGTCTAGGCGAGGTGGCTAACTGAAGACAGCCTTCAATCAAACATGCTGCTCCTTTCCAGGACCAGCAAGAGAGAATGACCCACGGAGAGTCAGTGGGGGGGGGGGGTAATCACAAAGACTTTCGAGTCTTCTCTTTATTCCCAAGCACTCTTTAGGCAGAGCAGAGTTTACACGAACAGGCAGTAGTGAGGGAGGCAGAAGCCTTGGCCTCCACCTTCCACCCAGGCTTTTCTCCATTCTTGCCAGCTTAAGAGACCAGTGCGCAGGAGGGAGTGCTCAGCAGAGCTTGAGAGGCCGCCAGATCTGGCTCGCAGGAGATCAAGGAGACAGCACTTAGATGTCTCCATCACCCACAAAGGCTCCCTCTGGATCAGGAGGGTCTGTCTTCTGGCCATCATCTGTTAGCTCTGCGCTCTGCCCTCATAGCCAAGATCTGAACAGCCGATTCTACTTTCCAACTTGCCACAACTTGCGGCAGCATCTCTGTAAGCCAGAGCTGCTGGTCCAGCAGGGGCTGTGGTGTACACAGCCCGCTGCCAGGCAACAGAAGAGGGCTCGACGCAGCCCAACCAGGGCCGGGCAAAACTGCTCTGGCGTCTGAGGTCTAAGTATCACGGACTAGCATTCGCTAGGCCCTCCACTTACTACTCTAAATGGTTGCCCACAAGCAGAAAGGCATACCGACTCTGGGAAGCTATTCATCTGTGAGTCAAAGAACCTGAATTGGAAGCCCCGACATTATCGTCCCAGGGAAACTTAGAACTCTGGTTCCCGGCCTACTCTCCGCCAAGCGGCTCTGGGGGCGGGGCTCACTTCCTCCCCAGACAGCCGCGTTCTCCCTCCAGGATGCCCGAACCCAGGCAAGCACGGCCACCCGCAGGCCGCTTCTCTTAAGTAGGTCCCTTCCCGGAACAGGACCGTCCTTTGAAGGCCGCTCCAGCCTATGCCAGCTCCTACCGGGCTCCAGCAGATGAGCGCGTCGGTGTCCGGGTCGCTCACGAGGGTCCACAGCTTGGTTAGGAAGGCCGGGACATTGCTGGGCCCAACTGCACCGGGGCCCACGACCAGATCCATTTCGGACGAAGCTGGCAGAGGCTGGGATGGCGTTCTAGAAGAGTGGCTGAGGGCTGAGCTAGTGTCGTCGCTGTCCCTGCTGCCCGAGCTGCTCCGCCGCCCGCTGCGCACACACAGCAAGGCCTCGCATGGCCGCAGCCATCTTGCGACCGGCGCGCTCTCGCTAGGGCCGGTCCTGTATCCCGTGGTGCGCAGGCGCCGTGACCTGCCCCGCCCACTTCACTGGGCCCGCCCCTGGGCGGCCCGCCGCTCTGTACGGCTGCGCAAGATGGCTTCACCCCGGCTGCTCACCAATCAGAGCCTGGTTGGGCGGGGCCTGACTGAGGGCACACGAGGCGCGCTCGCTGCCGGAAGCGACAGTCTATCGGTAGCCGGTGAGGCGCAGCATGGCGGGGGCGTGTGGTAAGCCCCACATGTCACCGGCCTCTGTGCCCGGGAAGCGGCGTTTGGAACCCGATCAGGAGCCGCAGCCACAAAAGGTAATCTCAGGGTGGCGGGTTGCATCCCTCCGTGAACCAGGGATGCACGTGGCAAGGCCAGGGAGGCCGGGCCGTGGTTCTGTGTCTGGTGTCTTGCGGGGCGCCTAGAGCCCGGAAGATCCTCGTCCTGCCCGGGGTATTATTTTGGAACCCTCAGCAGAGCACTCCCTGCGCCGAGGGGCGCTAGAACCCGGGGTAGTTCTGTGACTTGAGCCGTGTTAAGGAAGAGACCTTTACGCGCCCTTCACCACCATCTCTGAACCTTCCCATCTGTGCTTCCTCTCCTAGAAAAGATTTTAGTTGTGCTCCCATGCCGGTATGTCGAGTTGTGTTGTGAAACAAAAGAGGACGTGAGAATATAGAAGCCTGAATGGGACCCAGGGCATCCAGCACTGGTTGTCATGGAGTCTTTGCTGCTCCTCGCAGGGTTTGCTGGTGGGGCTCCAGCAAACCCAGGTGGTAGAAGGCATGCCCAGCCATATCCCTTACAGACGACTCCACAATTCATTGAATTCTTTAAGCTGTCCCCCATGTTTTGCGAAATGTACCCAAGCTGCTTCCTACATGGAGTTCTAGGTAATAATAGCCCCTTAGTAGTTGTTTGTGTTCTGACTGTTTGGACTACTTTTACTGTGGTATACTTTTACTGAGGTTTTGGCGATGTCAATAAGAAGGCAATCACTTGAGCTGTGAACAGTTGGGAATGGAGGAGTCTCCAGCTAGGCAAGAGTTAGCCAGTGGCAGTCGCGTGCATCCCATCAATCGCAGCACTCATGAGACAGAGGCAGGTGGATCTCTAGTAGTTTGAGGACAGCCAGGGCCACATATCGAGTTCTAGGTTAGTCAGAGCAGCATGGTGAGACCTTGTATTAAAAAATAAACAACAAAACCATGAATCCAAAAACCAATTAGACGATACTTAGCCTATGGAAAAACAGTGAAATTGAAATTTCTGCAATCTTGTGCTTCCTAAAGACTGTTCAAGTTCTTGCTCAATTTTTGAAGGCCAGTGATAGAGACCTGTTCACAATGCATGCATGTCATATTGTGGTAGATGTGAAATGGTCTCTAGACAATAGGGCTGTACTCAGAGAATTATTTCTACTCCAAGAAGAGAACAGGTGGGTTTTCTTAGTTATTGTTCTATTGTTGTGATGAAGCACCATGACCAAAGCAACTTATAAGAGGAAGTGTGTAGCCAGGCAGTCGCGGTGCACACCTTTAATCTGGGAGGCAGGAGGCAGAGGCAGGAGGCTATCTGTGAATTCAAGGTTAACCTGGTCTGCAAAGTAAGTTCCAGAACAGCTAGGGCTACACAGAGAAACCCTGTCTTCCAAAAACCAAAGCCAACCAACCAACCAAACAACCAAACAACCAAACAAAAAGGAAGCCTGTAATTGGAGGCTTGCTTAGACAGTTTCAGAGATTTGGTATGTGACCGTCACGGCGGCAAGCAGGCATGGCACTGGAGCAGTAGGTAAGAGCTTTTAGTAGCTGAGCTTTCTCACATCATGATCAGCAGGCAGAGAGAGAGAGGGGAGGGGGGAGAGAGAGACAGAGACAGAGACACAGACAGACAGCCCGGTGTGGGCTTTTGAAACCTCAAAGCCCTTCACAGTGACACACCTCCTACAAGGCCACGCCTCCTAACTTTTCCTAAATACTCCACCAACTGGAAACCAAACATTCAAATATCTGAGCATATGAGGGCCATTCTCATTCAAACCAACACACAGGTTTAGTTTATCATGGGTAAATTTTAGTTCATTTCCATTCCTCTTCAGCTTTCCAGCTTGCCCATCAGTGGCTGGTCCTAGTTCTCAAGGTAAAGAAACTTCTGCAATTAGTCAGAGCCTTCAGCGGTTTCTGTTCCTCCCAGGTTCACAGCCCCATTCCTAGCTAGTGACCTTCCAGTTCTGGGACCCTTAGGTGCCAAGGTAGGGTGTGGAGTTTGTCAGTAGGGAAACACTGGTTTCAGTGACACAAGTGGGAACTGAGCTCCAAAAAGCCTGTAAGTCCTTGAAAGGCCCCTCTGTTGCAGGGCACTAGGGATTGGTGTATCTGTCCTGGGGGTAGGTTCTGTCAGCAGGCAGGAGATGAGGGCTCAGGTTGGGTGGATGGTGTTGGTGCAGGTGGAAGCATGTGACCAGGGGCACAACTTTCCTGTGCGTGGTTCCTGGCTTAGCGAGCCTGCCAGGTGGCAGTTATTAAATACTGTGGTTCCTTGCAGCCCCCTCTCCTCTGCGGCTCTGACTCGAGTCTCTCCGACAGCGAGGAGAGTGTGTTTTCAGGCCTTGAAGATTCTGGCAGTGATAGTAGTGAGGACTACGATGAAGGAATGGATGGAGCCGATTGTGAGAAGGACGCCGAGAGAACGGAGGAGACCTCTGAGGAACAGGCACAGGTGGGTGACGGGGAGCCTCCACACCGTCCTTCCCATGGTGCCTTCAGGAACCTGGTCCTCTGTCCATCTTCACACAGTTGAGCTCCAGGACTGTAGTTTCCAGCCTCTTGTCTGTGCTTTTCTGAGAACTGTGAAAGTCCACATGCCTGTGTCTTTGCCTCTCCCAGTTCGAGGCCACTTCTATGGGACGGTAGGCTGACACCTGGTCTAGGAATAGACGGAGTTTTCTAGAGGCACTCTAGCGAGGATGTCCAGCAGAACAAGCAGGAGCTACTGGAGGCTAGCCTGGCTGCCCTGGACCCAGCAGCGATGGACTGGTGTACTGATGGGGAAGGCTGCACTCACTCTTCTTTTTGCTTGATAAAAATGAAAGAAAAGCTTAATTTGACTAAAATGCAGCAGTTCAAAGAATTCCGCAAACTGGTTTGTAATGGTTTACACTTCAGTGGCCCAGTTGTTCTGGAAATTATGGCCTTGGCTAATCAAATCTGCTGTCAGGTTGGAAACCAAGAACAGGCCTAGTTTGTCTCGGTTATGGTAGGCTGAAGAAATGTTGACCGTGGCTTGTAAGACTGGGGAGGGGTTAACCATTCCTCTTGCTAAGTTTTTTGTTTTTGTGGATTTTGTTCTGTTTTGCCTTGGTTTTATGTGGTGAGGTGTATAAGTGCATTGTTCTCGTGTGTGGGCTTGTACGTGATGGTGAGTGTGTGCAGAGCCCAGAGTTGATGTGGTGTCCTCCTTGATTCCTCTCCACCTTATTCGATTGAGCAGGGTCTTTCACTGAGCCCATAGCCAGTGTGTACCAGTGATCTCATTTCTTCCTCCCTGTCTTCTGCTACTTCCCTCCCTTTCTCTCTGTCTCTTCGCTGTTACTCTTCTTGTTGGTTCTAGGGGTTTGACCCTAGAATGTCTTGCAGGGGAGGCAAGACCTCTACCACACCTCAGCTGGTACCATCTTGTTCTCATTTGGTGTTGAGTAGTTTTGTGAGCATTTGGCCATTTCTTCCCCATTGATGGCCATTCAACTCCTTTTTCTCCTCTGCTCTTTTTTTTTTTTTTTTTTTTTTTAGATTTATTTATTTATTATATATACAGTGTTCAGACATTCAGGGCACCAAATCTCATTATAGATGGTTGTGAGCCACCATGTGTTTGCTGGAAATTGAACGCAGGACCTCTGGAAGAGCAACTAGTGCCTTTAACCTCTGAGCCAGAGTCCAGCCCAGTTTTGATTTTTTAAAACATGCATTTGAGAGGGTGCTGGAGAGAGATGGCACAGTGGTTCAGTGCACTGACTGTTCTTCCAGAGGACCTGGGTTTGATTGCCAGCTCCCATAATGGCAGCTCGCAATCATCAGTAACTCCAGTTCTAGGGGTTCCAGTGTCTTCTAGCCTCTGTAAAAGCAGGAGCTGCTGGAGGCCAGCTGCCCTTGGAGCCAGCGGCGAGGGATTGCTGTACCGATGGGAAGCCTTCTAGCAGGCATGGGATACACAGACACACACATGCAGGCAAACACTCGTACACATAAAATAAAACATTTAAAAACTTGGTGTGGAAGTATGCGTGGTGTGTTGGTCTCCCCCTCATATGTTACTGTCCCCATTATATCAAAAAGTCTGTTTCTGTCTTTACCCTGCAGGACTGTGAGAAAAGGTGAGAATGCTGGTGTGTGCAGCATTTCCTCTGATTACTGGAGAGGTCTGAGTTAGTGCCACCTTTAACAAGACTGTCTTGCTAGGTCTCCATATAACTCTGGGGCATGGCAGAGATCAGCCACTGGCCTTGGAGGTATCTTGGCAGGCTTAGAGTCCACATATTAGCGCCATCTGGTGGAGTGTGATATAGGAGCTGTGGGTTGCAGAGGAGGTGTCCAGGAAGTCTCCCAGCTAGTCAGTTCAGCGCCCTTGAACCAACACCTCCTGAACCTGCTCATCCCCTGCCTCCCTGCTCTTGTACTTGTCTTCTGTTACAGACTCTGAAGGAGGGAGCAGGTGTTCCCTACCTGGCCCAGAATTGTACATTGTCTAAGAGTCATTGCATGAAAGTCAGAGGTGAGGACGGGGTACAGAAGGGTTTGTGCCCCTGCGCTGTAGTGTCATCTTGTGGGGGCAGAAGGGTGTGTGTCCTACAGGGTCTGGTACATTCTGTCCTAGGAAGTTGACACTCAGAGTCTGTCCTGTATATTGAGTCCTAGATAAGGCTCCTAATGAGAACATGCGGGACATTGTCACTTATGTTCCCATTCTTAAATGAGCAGTCCGTGGGCAGAGTTTCATGACTGTCAAACCATGTGTCCAGGGCCATGAAGTCTCAGTATAGGCTGCTTCCCTCTAGCGGGTAACGCAGCCCTCAGGTTTAGGAAGGGCAGCCTTTTATGGTGGGGTGAGAAGAGCATAAAGATTTGTAGTTACGTTTTATTTGTTAATATTACCTGTGTGAGTACAGGTGTGCTTGTGCCGCAGCATGTGTGTGATGTCTGAGGACATCTAGTGTAGGAGGTGGTTCTCTTCTTCCACTGTGGGTTTTGGGGATCCGACTCAGGCCATGGGGTTTGCAGAGCAAGTCTTTTTCCTCTTGAGCTGTCTCACTGTCTCATTGTGCTTTAAAATGCCTGTGGTCACTACTGTCCGACCTGGTCACCTCTTCTCCCAGCCCCTCTCTGACAAGCACTTGGCCTTGTGTCAGGCTTTATCAGCCCTGATTTGTTTCTGTCAGGCCTGATATAAGTGAGGGCCCTGGGTCCCTTACATAGCCACACATAGGATGTCTGGCCATGGCAGAGGGTGTGAGCAACCAGACCCCAGTGTTGGTGAGCATGGTAGTGCAGGGCTAGGAAAGACTTTGCGGCCCTCTGGCCCTCTGGCCCTTTTGTTTGTTTTTTAGTTTTATTTCATTTAATGTGCATTGGTGTTTCTCCAAATTCATCTGTGTGAGGGTGTTAGATCCCCTGGAATTGGAGTTACAGACAATTGTGAGCTGCCATGTGGGTGCTGGGAATTGAACCCAGGTCCTCTGGAAGAGCAGGCAGTGCTCTTAACTGCTGAGCTATCTCTTCAGCTCATTTTGTTTGGGGTGTGTGTGTGTGTGTGTGTGTGTGTACATGTATATGTGGATGCTGGAGGTTGATGTTGGGTATCTTTCTCTTTATCCTATTTTATTCTTATTTTTTTGTGTGTACATGAAATTTTTGTGCACCGTGTGCATGTGTATGCTCTTGGAGGTCAGAAGGCATTAATCCCCTGGAACTGGAGTTATGGTGTGGGTACGGGAAATTGAACTAGTGTCCTGCTAGAGGAATAAGTGCTCTCAAATGCTGAGCTGTCCCTTCAGCCCTTAAATTTCCCCACCCCCCTTTCTTAAGACAGAATCTTTGTAGTTCTCGCTAGCCTAGAACTAGAGGGTCTGCCTTCTGAGACCCTCACTGTGTTGTTTTGAGACAGGTTCTTTCTTATTGAACCTGGAACTCATTGGCAAGACTAGCTAGCCAAAGAGCTCCAAGGGTCTTTGGTTCCCATGTCTCCAGCCTTAAGATTGCAGGTATACACCACCATGCTTAGCTTTTTCTTTTTTTCCTCCTGAGACAGGGTTTCTCCATAGCCTCAACTCAGAGCCAGATCCTCCTGCCTCTGCCTCCTCCCCTATTGCCCAGTTTGTTTTTGTTTTTGAGACAAGGGCTCCTTGTGTAGCTCTGGCTATCCTAGGATTTACCAAGTAGACCAGGCTGACCTTGAACTCACAGAGATCCTCCTGACTCAAGCCTAGATTTTTACGTGGGTACTAGCAATCTGATTTCGGGTTCTCATGCTTTAATGGTAAGCAGCTACTGACTGAGCCATCTCCCTAGCCTCCCTTAGGCCTTTTCTGAATTACTTTTCTTTTGGGAGGGATGGGATTCAAGACAGGGTTTCTTTTTAGCCCTGCCTTGAAACTCACTTTGTAGACCAGACTGGCCTCAAACTCAGAGATCTGCCTGTCTCTCTGCATCCACAGTGCTGGGATTAAAGGTGTGTGCTACTATGCCCTGGCTCAAGAACAGTTTTTTTATCCTTTGTTTTCTTTGGCTTTCGGCCTCTGTTGACACAGTATCTTTAGAACTAGGTACCTTTTGCCAGTTCTTGCTCATTAATGGGCCAAACTCACATAATTCCTTCTATCCTTTTCTGTTTTGGCCCAGGTCACGGATATGGGATATGGGTAGTGGCCTGAGGTCTTGTTACTGTCCAGCATAGGGCCTTTGCTGGAACAGGGGGTTCTTTCTCCCCCCCCCCTTTTTTTTTTGAGGAGACAGGGTTTCTCTGTGTATCTTTGACTGTCCTGAAGCCCACTCTGTAGATCTGGCCAGCCTTGAACTCACAGAGACCCACCTGCCTCTGCCTCCCAAGTGCTGGGATTAAGGACGTGTGTCATCATGCCTGGCTGTGGACAGTGGGTTCTTTAGCTTCCTTTATGCATAGTTTTTGTGTTACTAGTAGTACGCTGGATTTGAACTTTGTGTGTTGGGGATTTGGTGTGTCTGTGTGTGTGAGAGAGACAGAGAGACAAAGGGAGGGAGGGAGGATAGGAGGGAGGGAAGGGAGCAGGCGGTCTTAGCATGCCTTGCACTGGCCTCGGGGCATGGCATGCTGGAAGTGGCTCCTTTTTTTCTGCACCACAGGGAAAGTATGTGAAGTTGCCTTAGCTGACCCTGGTCTGCTTCCTAGAAGAGGAGGCATGGCTTCTGACCTTGCCTATACCTGGTTGGTGCTGGCAGTGGAGTGTGGCCAGGTTAGACAGAGGAGAATCTGTTGCTGTTACTCTAAGAAGATTGTTCAGGGCTAGTGCGATGATGACTCAGCCAATATGGGCACTTGCCACTGAGCCTGAATACCAGAGTTAGTGGAGAATCGACTCCCACAAATGGTCCTCTGATTTCTACGTGTGTATTGTGGTTCACGTGGACCTATATTTACATGTGCATCACATGCACAGTAAGGTAATAAATTATGTAAAAAAAAAAGCAGCTTGTTCATTTGGATGCCGTTCTAGACTCTGGGAGCCCTCGCGTCTCTGTCTTTGGTCTTTGTAGTTGTCCTCAGCCTGGACTTGGCAGAGGTATGTATACCGGTCCCTCAGGTCAGTGTCTAGAGGAGACAGGAACTGCTTTTCTTGGGGCTCTTCTGACACCCATTCCTTCGTCACCTTTGGCTCACTGGCTCCTTTGGGGGGCCTTTTTTATACCTATTTTCCAGTACCTGGTGATCACCCCCTCCTATGGCTCTCCCAACACCAACCTGGTCTCTAGCTGCCCTGATTCCTACTGCTGGCTTCCTGTATATTGGCCAGCTCTGTAGTCGAGTTGTGTTCTGCCTCTGTTAACGTTGTATCTATCTTACTGTCTACCCCTCCCACTTTTGAGACAAGTTCTTACTGTGTAACTCCTCCATCCTGGAAGTGCCCTGTAGGTCAGGCTGACCTTAAACTTACAGAGCTCTACCTGCCTCTGCTTCCCAAGTGGTGAGATAAAGGTGTGCACCACCAGGCCTGGCATCTTAATGCCTCCTTGATCTCTCGATCTCTCTGGGCCTTTCTGTTACCTCATACCCTGCTCCTTCACCAGCCACTTGGCCTCTCATTGGATGGCAATGTTGCTGTTGGTTGAGGCTGCACACTGCTCCACTCCCAAGTGGTGCCTGGGCAAGATTTCAGGCCTGAGATCTCGTTCAGTCCCTTCCAGGAGACGCCTGTCCATTTTCTCAAACTAGCCACGGCTTCCGGAGCCTGGTTTAGGCTATAAGCTTTTTTTAGGGGTGTGTCCTTTTGCATAGTGAGTGCTAGCTGCAGACCTCACCATCTCTCTGTGTTGGGAGAGGTGTGTAGACAGCCAGGCTGCGAAGGACCCCGACCTAGAGGAAACTAGCAGCTTTAACAGTGGCCTGTACCTTATTCCATTGTTTGTGCTTTGGATGTTTTAGTCATCTTTAATTTTTTAAAAAAAGATTTATTGACTTAACGTATTTTGGTGTTCTGCCTGCATGCATGTCTGCATGAGGGTGTGAGATCCCCTGGGACTGGAGTCACAGTCAGTTGTGAACTGCCTCGTGGGTGCTGGGAGTTGAACCTGGGTCCTCTGGAAGAGCAGCCAGTGCTCTTGACCGCTTGAACCATCTCATCAGCCCCAATTTTCAAGTTGAAAACAGATGTACACCTGTAAACCCAGTGTTTAGGATGCTGGATCTGGGAAAGAGGTTGAGACAGCCCTGGGCTCCAGAGGGGACAGAATTTGAGAAAATGTGTTTTCCTAAATCTGTTCTTAGAGTGAGTGTCTAACCTCCATAGGCCCAGGGAGGGCCCTCATTTCCCTCTGGGAGCTGGTCCCTGGGTTGTTGCTCTGTTTCAGTGCTGCCCTCTGGTGGACATCACGTGCTCTGCAGCTATGGAGGACAGACTAGAGCTGCTGTTCCTTAGAGCATTTATGTGGAGGGAACTCCCTCCTGAGCTTCACCGTTGGAGATCCTAACCCTTGTGAAAGGCCTGCTTATGTTTGGGTCCCCAGGTTTCCCCTTCACTATCCTGCACTGGAACAGTAAGGACACAAGCATAGTGCTGGCTGTTAAATTTGTTTCCCACAGACTCTGATCATGGCCCGTAAGCACTGCTGCTGTGATTCATGTAGGCACAGTACCTGGCAGATAACATTTGGGAGGAGATTTGAGATGTTGGGGACCCTGCCTGAGGCCAGGACTATAGGCACCTGCCTTGGGAACAGTGACTGACTAGGAGCTTAGTGTCATAATGCCGCCGCCCAGGGCCCTGCAGAGCTCAGTCAGAGACAGATGTGCCTGCCAGTTGTGTTGCTGGGGCCCTGAGTGTGGGCGCCCTATTCTGAACTGGGGTTTGCAACCCATTTTTGATGTATAGCAAGGAAGTGGGGGAGATATGGAAACTGAATCCTGCCTTGTTCCAAACCTGGAGAAAAACTTAGTCTTCCGTCCTTCTTTATATTGAAGGGAAAAACAGGCTGAAGGGAGAGCAGGCCTTTGGCTCTTGCCTGGGTAAGAGAGAGTGGAGCTGTGGGCGGGGGGCGCCCACACACCGGGGTTCCTGCTCCAAGCACTTTACTGCCCTCGGCTGAGAGGTGTGCCTGTTTTCTCCATCAGTTCTGGTTCTGCCAATAAACCCGATCTGGTCTGAGCCATCCGCCTCCTTGGTCAAAGGAGAATCTGTTTTCCAGGTTGGAGTGTGACTCCTTAATGGCACCCACTCTGACCAGGGGACAAGGTCAGCCTACTGTCGCAGCTGCGGTGGGTGTGGAGGGTGCCTGGGATCTGGGGCTCTCGTCATTTGAGAGTGTGGGCATCTCTCTAGGCCCTTGGCCAGTGTGTCTGCTCTGAATGTGGCTCTCTTAGTGGTTCTAGGTCTGTGCTGACATCACCCCAGTGGTGGCCCTGCTCTCTTTCCGCTTCTCCTCGTGTGCCCTTCCCCTAGGTCTGGGCAGGTATGAACATAGTCTCCTCTGTCCCATCTGGGCCCAGTAGGACCATTTGTAGGACCCTTGGCCCTGGGCCAGAGCAGCTGTTTTTGATGTTAGTGTGGTGATGGTGTGGGTGAGTGGGTAGCCAGTCCCATGGCTGGGTTTGCTTCCCACTGCTCTTGGTAGCCTTTTGTTTTTTGGCCTGGCACCTAGTAGTATCACCCACTGAGTACTAGAGAGCAGAGGGTGGTTCAGCCCTGGATACAGTGGCCTAGAGTATGCTGGGATCTAGGACAGCCTTTATCCTGGGGTGATGCTACTCAGATTTGGGGTGGCACAATGTTTCATGTGCTATTCGGATCTAGGTTCTAGCATTGGGAAAGTGATTCTCCTCAAGTAGTTAACCAGAGGAATGGGGCTGGACTGTGGGCTAGGTCCTCTTGATGGCCAGAGTGCTCCAAAGTAACTCTCTCCCTTTCTCTCCACAGGCAGGCCCCCCTTGTTTAAGGGCAGAGGAGGTGGGAGCTCTGACCAGAGATGAGTATGAAGAGGACAGCTCTGATGAGGAGGTAGGACTTGGCTGAGTGTGACTTCCTACTACGCGGGATGAGAGTCTTTCTGCTGGGGCTGAGCTAGTGCCTCAAGGAACCCAGAGTAGGTGCTGCACCGCAGACTAGCAGAGCTCTGCGGTGTTCTCTGGCCTTCCTGAAGGGGCCATGTTGTGGTCTGTGAGAGCCAGCATCTCATGAGGCTGCTGCGCTCCGAGTAGGCGGCCTGGCTCAGGCCTTCTCCCTATCTGGAAGAACAATTTGGGGGTCTGGGACAGAGAACTGAAGCAGCACATGTGTGTTATTGCCAGGTTAAAGGGGAGAGGCTGCACATGGCTTAGCAGTATCTTGTCTGTCTGTGGGCACAGCAGGGACAGGTCTGCTCCCTTCCCTATGGCGTAGCCTGTGTTGGCACTCAGAGCTAAGGGTGGCAGGTATGGATTGATGTGAGTCAGCCTGTACCCTGTCTAAGGGTGGCATAGTAGTACCAAGGGCATCTCCTGGTCTCCTGGTGGCTTCATCTGTTCCCTTCTATAGTGCTCCTTTGTATCACAGCTCCCCACAGTAGTCATAGTAGTATCTTGCTGATTTTCCTATCTAGGACAGGAAATTTACACCATGAAGAGCAAAGTGTCATGCTAGGCTGGGGTTCCCTTGAGAAGGTACGGATGTGTCCAGAATGCCAGCAGGGTCTGGAAGCTCTGAGAAGCTATGCACACAGAGGCAGTGGGCCTGGCAACTTGTCCCTCCCTGGTGAGGCCTGGTCCCAGGGCTGAGCGGTGGCCACTGTATAGCCCAGAATGTGAGCCTGGGAGTCTCATCTTGGCTTTAGTGTGGGGCCTATAGGGATGGGTCCTCTTCTCAGGAGCTCTTCCTGCCTGCCTGTCAGGGGCTGTCCCTGAGGCCTCAGGGAGACACGCGCCCCCTCTCTGGCTGGGCTTCCTCCCCACCTTCAAGCTCTCTTGGCAGTGTCTACAGGAGCCTTGGCCGACAGCCCGATCCAGTCTCTGCTGCGTGTTCAGAGAACAGAGACAAAACAAAATAAATTGGTTTCCTGGCCGGAGCAGCGGGCGCACCGGTGAGGGGGGCCCGCACAGCATGGCTCCCTGCCTGTCTCCCCTCCCCCCCCCAGGGGCCCTGGCTGTCGGCAGCCACATCCTGTCGGCTACTTTTTTATGCTTGGTATTTTGAGAAATCAATGATGATTGTATATGGAGAATAGGAGTCGGGGGAGGGGCTTCCAGAACTGGTCAGTGCCTTGCAAGTGGCCTGCCTGACCCTGCCTGCCCTCAGGGAGGTGTGCCCCAATGGGCCTGTCCAGTGGCCCTTGGAGAAGGCTGGGTGACCTCGTGCTGTGCTGTGACATGGCACGAGGGCTGCTTCCTTTCTCCTGTGCTGTGATAAGTATCACATGTGTGAGTCTGAGTGACAGTTCAACAGTAGTAGAGATGCCTGTCTGCTGAGCTTGCCAGTGTAGCTGACCAGCAGCTGGAAGGGACCTCAGGGTTTTGCCTCCAGGTGCCACGCCAAGCTCCCCAGAGTCTGCTTGGGGCTCGTTCCCTGTCAGAGGCCACACTTGGCTCTTATTCTCAGAGCAAGGTGGCTCCAGCTGAGGGGATAGGCCTAGGAGGGAGTGGGACATGACCATCAGTGCCTGACTAAGAGTCAGGTCGGAAGAGAAGAGCTCAGCCCACTTCAGGCTGCCTGATTGAGAGGCCAGAGGGTAACAGACATCTCCAGTCATACATCTCTGGTCCTTCACAGATTGAGGCCTGTGATCTTGTGGCTGTGTCTGGTTGCTCTGCACTTACAAAGGTCAGAGATTTTCTGGGCCTCTGGAGGGACAGCCAGAAATGTCTTTGGTGGGAACCAATGGTATCAACCCGAGGCTTTTTGGCTGTCCTGAGCCACGAAGCAGAGCTAGCTGTGTAGGCACCAGACCTCCTACAGGACTCTGGACAGGGGTACTGGGAAGGTGTTGATGTGGTTTGTCCTAGTGGTGGTGGCCTCAGCAGGAGCCTAGAGAGATGGTAGTCCAGTGGAATGGGAGTGGCCTGTTGAGCTTGCTGCCACTTGAAGATGGAAATGCCCCATTGATAACCTTGTCCTTTTCTCTTGACTGCTCCTTGGATCTGAATCTAGGACTTGGTTGGGAACCTGGGTGCTTCTGAGCCCCGCTGTCGTTTGCCAGTGTTCTGCTTTAAGGCTCTTCCAGCATCGTTGACTCTTAAACCAAGCAGCCTGGATCACTGTTTTCTGATTGTGCTCTGGCTCCTCCTTCTCTTCCCCTAGATTCACAGACATGGGCTCAGCTGAGTGGGGGTAGAGCCCCCTGAATGAGTTGCTAGGCATGGTGGGGATGGAGTGGGGTGGGGGGTGACTGAGAAGCAGCTGTGCTGTGACTGCCCCACCCCCACATGGCCACTTCATCTCCTCCCTACAGCAGTGGGGCTTCATAGACGTGATCTCATCCAGTAGTTGGGACCCCTGGGAGGTGGACTGGGATAGAAGGGCGGGTGAGTGGCCAATGCTACCCCTCCTCGTGTATCAAGCAACTAGGAGAAACCAAGGCCACTCCTGGTCAGGTAAAGAAGCCCATGCATCTGCTCAGCAGGCCTACAGCCCTGTTCTTTAAGAAGTGTGGCCAGTATGAGGAGTTCAGGGGAGCCATGAATTCTGGCCTGGAAAGTCTGGGAAGAGCTGGTCTCCCTGCAAGTATCCTTCCAGGCCCCCAGGGCAATGGGCCTGGGGCCATCCCCTGTATGACCTCTGGCCAGGAGGGGGCTGGGGCCTTAACACCCCCACCCCCTGGCCTTGCCCAATCTATAACTCAGGATCCCACAGGGACATGGCCTGGCCTGTCTGCATCCAGAACCTGTGATCCCCCCTCTGCTCTCTCGCCAAATGCAGTTAATGGCTTCTCCTAGCTACTGAACCGGCAGCTGCCTCCAGTGCGCTGGCGGTCTCTGCTCCTCCGGGGCCACCCCCGCCTGCCGGCAGTGTCCTGGCCGCCTCCCCGTGTGCACTCTACTCTCTCCATGCTTGCTTGTGTTACTGCTGGCAGGGGAGCCTGTGGGCTCAGGTTTCTAGCTAGTGAGTGGCCCTCCCTGCTGTTTGTAGAAGGCACCCGGATCTGTACAGACTGCTCTGGCGGCCATCCACCCCAGGCTAGCCTTATGCTTGCCTCCGAACGGGGCCTCTGGCCAGACTCAGACTAATCCACAGAGGCTGCCCAACCTAGGGACTCACCAGTGATGACTGGGCATGTACGTCTCTGTGAGTACTGTGTACTCGGTAGATAGACCTTTAGTACCATCTCCTGATCTTGTTGACCTGATGGTTTTAAGAGCCACACTGCATCAGAGTGCCCAAGCCCGCAGGGGGTGCCTTTGGAGGAAGGTGGAATAGGAGCATGTGGAGGAAGCCATGAGTCTCTCCTAGGGGTTAGAGTTGGTCCTGGCTTTGGCTGGCATGTAAGGGTAGGCTACTTCAGATCTGTGTTTTCTTGCTAGGGATAGGGAACAACTGGAGTCTGGAGTGCAACAAGGGCAGAGTTTTGAAAGGCAGGGAATGCTGGTTACAGTGAGCTGTTGGAGGCTCAAACAGGTACCCTTTTGAGGAGGCTGGCTACTTAGGGCCAGGACTGACTTGCTGGGACAGGAATCACTCAGCAACCTTATATATTTGGGCAGTGCCTAGATATAGGGAAAATTGTCCATATTGAGGTTTTGGAGATGTCTAAAGTTTGGGAGGGGCGCTCAGCTTGTGTGGTGCTCTGGACCCACCTCCCTACTTAAAGCATCAACTGAACTTGACTTTGCCCTTAGCCGTTAGAGATAAATCCCCAGCCTGTACCCAATTCCAGTACCTGTGGGAACATCTGGGGTCCTCTGCTTACAGAACTAGGGAGAACACTGTTTGATTCTGAGTAGCTCTAGGAGAGGAACAAGCAAACTGGGCCTCAGACAGCTATTTTCCTTCTGCGCTGTCTTCCACAAGTCCTAAAGACTCTGGCTCTTTGTCCTCCTACTAGAGAGGTGCAAGCAATAGTAGGTTCCTAGGTGTCTGCAGCTCAGGTGGGCTCAGCCAGTCCCTCAAGTGATGGTCAGCATGGTAGAGGGCATGGGGGACCGGAAGCAGTTTGGTAAGGAGATGGTAGGTCTGGAGGTGGTACCTGCCTGGTCAACCCCTGCTGGGTCTCAGTGGTTTGGCCTCAGAACAGGAAGAGACTGTACTGTCTCCCTTTGGTCTGTTGAACAGGCTTCTAGTATATGTGTCAGAGCCTAGCATCCCATCTGGAACCTTCTGTTGGGGTCAGTGTGGCATGTGAGGCCAGGCCAGCTGGCTAGTCCTGAGCACTTGGAGAGATAAGACACCCCATGAGGGGGAGGTGGCAGCACAGGAAGGCCATGAGCTCTGAGACAAGAGGGTGGTTGGTGCAGGGGGAGCTGAGCAACAGTGAACACTACCCGCATTGTAATCGGAGAGGGGCCGGGGAAGAGAGAGACTGAGCGAGGCGGCTGACCCCATGCTCCCGGGGGACAGGTGGGAGAGGCAGAACGAGGAGAGAGTGAAGGATTCCAGAGGTGGGCTGGCTTCCTCTCTTGCAGACAGACACGGGAGGGAGGTGGGCAGCGGGCCAGCCCCATACCTGCAGTTCCAATCTGCGGTCCTGACAGCTGCAGCCACTTTGGGGAGGGGGAGGGGAGGGGGGCTCATCGAGAGCCGAAAAGTCCCAGCCGACACTGTGTCCGGTGCAGTGGGGGGAGTGGGGGAAGGAGATGGGATAGGATGGAGGAATGGATGTGGACCTACCCACCTCATCCCACAGGCTTTTCCTAGGGGCTAGGTGCCCCCGCAAATTATGGCACTTGGTTCTGTTTGTCCTCCACCAGCCTGGCCTGGGGTCTCAGTGCTGGGTCTGACCCAAAGGGGTCACATGTGTTTCCTGGCAGCCTGCAGGTGCTGAGCAGGGCGGGGGTGGCTGGCCTGGGGTGCAGGCAGGCCTGGTGATGAATCATGTGGTGCCGCCAGCAGCTCATTCCCCAGGCTGGGGACAGGGAGCTGACAGCTGAGGCTGAGCCGAATGTTTCCAGCCCAGCTCAGCTCGCAAGGGTGGCTGCTGGCCCATGGTTCAGGCCAACCTCCCCCCCTCAGCTGCCTCTGTGGGGCACACACTAAGGGAGACCCTGGTTTTTGTCCCACAGCTCCTCAGTGTGGTGGAGGGTGAAGTTGCCCTCTGGGACGGATGCCAGGGCCTGTGGTGGGTAGGGAGCACCTGCCACTCTTTGGCCATAAGCTGTTGTGGACTCACGTGGAGCCGCAGGATGGGAATGGACCGTGCCACCCCCGGTCTGGTTTGAATCTGGAGCAGTGGAGGGTGACGGAGTGTTCTTCCCGCCCCTCCCCTCCCCTCCTCCTGCTGACTGTCGGGCCAAGCCCTCAGCCACTGCTACCGGTGCAGCTCAGGGAGTGGCTGGGCCGCTTGCCCGGGCCTGAGGCTGGCCAAGCTGCAGCCGCTTTCAGAGTCAGGCCCTGCAGTGGAGGCCTTGGCCGGGCGCGTGCCGCACCCCAACTCTCCGTCTCTGGAGAGCCTTCCGGCCCCACAGCTCATTCCCTTTCATCTGACCCCTCTTGACACCCAAGCCTCCAGCTCTTGTCTGGTTGACTCTGGCCTATCATTCAGTCTTGCTGAAGCTTAAGCTTGCCAGCTCCTGGGCTTCCCTGCTTTCTTCTGCTTTGCCCTAATCACTCAGTTGGCTCTTTCCTCTTCTACTGGGTTCTAGGTCATGAGGTGCCTACTGGAGCTAGCTGGGCATTGTTTGGGCCTCTGGTGGCCCCATAGTCCCCAGCCAAGCTTACTACTCAGATTGGCAGCCTCTACACATGGACAAATGTTCCTACCTATATTCTCCAGTTTGCTCTTTGGGGACTTTCTCTCAGAGCCTTTTGTATGCATGCTCCTCTGGTTTCTTCCTGACACTGGCCCAGCCACTCTGACCACAGAAGTAGGTACCCACTTAGTCATTGGTCCTCCTGGGGTTTGTGTGGGAGATTGGCACCTAGGTATTGAAATGTGAGGCCTGTAGGTGATGGGCAAGAGACCCATGTCTAGCAGAGGAGGAAGGTTAGCAAGGGTCCTTGGTGGTGGTTGGTGCCCATTTGCCAAATACAGGTGCACTCTGCCAGGTTGTGACTCTGGACTCAACCCAGTGTCTGCCACAGGGTGCTTATAGCTTGGAAGTGAAGCTGCTCAGAGCCTTGCATGAGGAGCACATGAGAAGGGAAAGTGGCTTCTCTCAGCCCCAGCTGCACCTCCAGGTTGTGGCTTCCTGGATTGCAGGAGCCTCTGCAGTGACTGAGTGTGCCCTGTCTCCCTCCCTCTGAGCAGCTGTGGGCTCCTACAGGATTAAGGAGAGGAAATTTGGGGTTGGGTTTCTTTCTGAACAAAACCTGCCGCTGTGACTCTCTACCCTGTTATAGTTCTGTCAGATTGGACACAGCCCCTACCTCTGCCTTAATGGCTCTGGCTTTGAGAATTTCCTCCAAAATTACACCACTGTTTCCTGCACCAGCATTCCCTGGAGCCCTTCAGTGCAGAGGAGGGGCCACGCTGGTCCTGCCCTATGAGGATGCCCACATAGGTCTCAACACCTGGTCTCCCCCCTGCCAGTACCAGCACCTGGTGCCCTCTGCCTTTCCCTACCCACCGCCCAGCCAGAAGTCAGGCCTGGCCTTTCTTCTGTCGTACCACTCAACTAATTGTCACCTGCACAATTTTAATGACCAGCCAGCTGTGCACAGTGCCTGGTGAGGGTCTAAATCAACCTCAGGGGCCAGAGGGATCTTTGGGAGAGTTGGATAGGGCAGAGTGTTGGATGGCTAGCGATCTTTCCAACGTGCAGCTGGAAGCAGAGCAGAAGCCCTCGCAGTCAGTGGACCCCATGTCTCTCTGGGCTTAGGTGGGTATCATTGGGGACATTTGGGTAGCTGCTACTCAGATGGTGTCCTAAGGCCTGCTTGGCTGGACAGCACCGCTTACATACTCCCTATACCCACTTTTAATGGAGCACTGCTGGGGAGACAAATGCCCATGAGTCCGAGACTCCGTCTGGTCCCCCCCCCCCCACCATGTTCATTGAGGAGGCAAGGCTGCTGTGTTGCTTGCTGCCTCTTATGCCCTCTCCTCTTTCCTTCTGTTTTACCTCTCCACCCTCTCTTCCCTGCCCTGTCCCTTTGGCCCTGCTCCCACATCACAGATCCCTGGTACAAAGTTCTTGATAGGTGATCTAAACCTGTCATCACTCTGCCTCTCTCTGGGAAGATGGTGTGAGAAAGCTAAGGTCATAGTGAGTTCAGATCCTTTCAAGAGGGTAGTCTGCCTCAATTTGGAAGATACTGTTTCATTTTTAATTATACAAAAATTTTCAGACTTTATATTATCATATTAAAGACACAAGATGCTAACACTTGGCCCAGGTAGGGAGTCAGCATGGAAAGTTCCAGTGGGCCTGGGAAGTGTTGGGCTACTTAGAGTCAAGCCATAGCCCGCCTGTCCATCTGTCTGTTCATAGGCCCTGCTCATAGTTGGGGCAGGTCTGGCCAGGTGAGCGTGCTCCTGGGGACCTGTGCTCAGATCAGGTCCGAGGTGGGGCTCTCGGTGACTCTTCAGTGGCATCCACCTTCACTAGGCATCACCTCTTGGCTGCTGTGGACCCTCCTCCTTCTAACTTCGAATCGCCGCCTTTCTGTCACGGTCTTTGCTCTGCAGAGGGGATGGGGGTGTGTCAGGGCCTGGGTGGAGACCTAGTGTCACCCAGCACTGCCCAGACCTTCCTGGCTTCCTGTTGGGGCACTGTCTCAGGTAGCCAGTGCTAGGGCACCCAGTCCCCAGCTCCTGCCCCTCCCCAGTGCATTTTGGGGCGGGGAGTACACTGCTGCACAGCCGAAACTGTAAAATTAAATTTCCCAGATGTTCAGGCCCCAGGAGCTCGCGCGTGCTGTCTGGAGAGGAAATGGGGATTGGGGAAAGCCGTTGTATTTTTTCCCTGCTCACCCTGCTTTTCCGGTGCCACCAAGTGCGGGCCAGAGCAGTAAATCATGGCTGGCCCCATCTCAATTCAAGCCTTCTCCCCTAGCCCATTCACTGCAGGTCTCGACTGTCCAGGGGAGGGACAGCAGGTGCCCTATGCTTGGGGTGGAGGTGGGCTGCAGAGGTGAGGGGTAGTGGCACATAGACCTCCTGAGGGTTCCCTTCTGATTGCCTCACTGCTGCACACTATTCCCCTTTGGATGGGGGCTTATGAATATGCTTCTTACTTCCCGAATTCAGCTCCTTTCAGTTCTTAACTTGCTGGGAAGTAAAGCCTGGAATAGCCCCCTCATCCCTGCCAGGATGAGTTCCTGTTGCCCTCCCTCCCTCCAGGCCTTCTCCTGGGTGGCCTTTCTTAGCGTTACTTTAGGCTTACTTTTTGATCCTGTATTTGCAGGTCCTTAAGACCAATGGTGTGGCTCCTATGTGCCCTTCCCTCCTTTGGGCCCCGCTTTGGTGGCAGGTGTAGGTACTAGGGAATGCTGCCCCTGCCTGATACCTCTCTGCCTGGCAGGTGTGGGCTGATGAGTAAATTGGGACCCCTCCATGCTCCCGGCCCTGCTCACCAACTTTCTCTGGTTGCTGAGGCAGAAGGTGCAGATCTGTTTGGGCTGGGTGTTCTCGCCTCCGTCTCGGGCCAGAGGTGGTGGTTGTGGTGGCGGTGGCAGGGGACTGCCCGCACGACCGCTGTGGAAGAAAGCGGGTCCCGAGTGGCATGGTTGCCCGTCGCCGCAGGCCTCACCCACCAGCAGCACGTTGCCCAGGTGAGAAATGTAGCTGGAAGCCAGGCGCAGCGTCTCAATCTTGGAGAGCTTGCGATCTGCTGGCTCGGTGGGGATGAGTGTGCGCAGCGCGGTGAAGGCCGTGTTCACGCTGTTGGTGCGGTCCCGCTCGCGTGCATTCGCTGTGTGCCGCTGCCGGGGCTCGCGGCCTGGCCGCCCCCCGGGTCCCGGCCCGCTCCCCGCGGCCCTCCGTCCTCCTGCCCGCCGCCGGGCGCCCTGGAGGCCACAACGTGCTGCATGCACACGGCAGGGTTTTTCGTCAGAGCCCGAACTCTCGCTTCCGCGGTCCTCATCCTCCGACAGTGGGCTCACCTCAGGGTACAGGTAGCGGCCCGGAGGCGCTGAGCGCAGCATGGCGAAGGACATAGGCCGGGCAGGGGGCGCGGCGTCAGCTCCACGGTGCGCTGCTCATGCCGCCTCTTTAGGCCCCCACAGGCCGCCGGGCCGGGGGTCTCCGCTGCGCCCCGCGGTGGCGGCTGCCGGGCGACGCGGGCACATGTGTTCGGACTGGAGTGGGGCCGCCAGCAGAGCAGTGCCTTTATAGCAGTCGGCTCCTCCCCCGCGCCTGGCCTCCGCCTCCCTCCCTGGCCTGGAGGAGTTTATGCGGAGCCTGTGCACCTTTTTTCCTTTTTAATAGTCATGCCTAGGGGGTCCTGAGCATCTTTCTAGTTGGGGAGTTTCTGGAGTGCTACTGATGTCCCAAGACCTTGGTGCCCATTCTACCCATTCTGCAGGGAGGAACAGGATAAATCAGGAATCAAGAGGCTTTCTCCCCTGGCATGCCTAAGTTCACCCAGCTGCCCTGGCCCCGAGTGCTTGGCCACACCCTGTCTGACTCTCCTTCCATGTGCACTTGGGTCTTTTGTTGTGCCAGGCCCTCTGTGTGTGTGTGTGTGTGTGTGTGTTGGGGGGTGACTCCAATAGTGGCAGTCTATAGATGGACGTGTAGGTTTTGAACCACCTGACTGTATGACCTGTGCCATGTGCCAGAAACTTACCACTTAGACCCATCCTACCTAGGGAGACCCCACCTCTATCCCTGCTGTGTGCTCCACGGGGCTCCTCAATTCCAATGCACACGTGGATCTTTAAGATCGGCACTTCCCAATCCCTCCCTCCAATTTGGAAGTGGCCCCCTAGGTGGGGAGCACACTTTATACAGGGTATTTTGAGGGATGAACTTGTTGGAAAGGGCTGGTATGGACAGGTGCAATGGGACAGGGCCCAAGGGGTCTTGCTGAGGGGCTGCTGGCACTCAGCTGTGCTAGTTATGTCTGGGCCCCTCCTCCCTGTGGCTACTGTTGCAGGAAGTGGCCGCCTGGGCAGCAGTCCCCAGGCTGGGAGGAGTGAGGGTGGTGGCTGGCAGGGGCTGAAACCAGGAATGTGTGTCCAGGAATGTGGCTGCTCTGCCCACTGAAGTGGGAGGGGAAAGAGCAGTAGAGCTAGAAGGGGGTCCTTGGTCACCTGCCGCGCAAAGCAGAGGTTTGACTCCCCATGGGTGGGGTGGGGTCTTCCCATGGTTCCTGCCTTGTAACTACCTACTTCTGCCTAAGGCCTCTGCCAGGGGAGGGAGCCCATAGGCGATGAGGTCATCCCCGTCTGTGGCTGCCCAGAGCCCTGGCCAAGGAATCCAATAAGGGGGGAGGCTAGGGTTGGCATCACTTCAGTGGAAAATGTGAAGGTAAAGCTCTGGCGCCTCAGAAAACTTGGGGGAAGGGGGCATAGCACCCCTGCCATGCCACGTCAGACCCTGGGGCCAGGGCTAGGGCAGATTTTGGGTCACCTGGCCTCTAGGCACTTGAGGCTGGTCTAGGGCGGCTCTTTTGTCCTTGGGTTGTTTGAAGAGGATCAGGTATGGTAGGGACAGGTGCTGACGTGGTGACTGTGCTACAGGACATTCGGAACACTGTGGGCAATGTGCCCCTGGCATGGTATGATGACTTCCCACATGTGGGTTATGACTTGGATGGCAAACGTATCTACAAGCCCCTGCGGACACGAGATGAGCTGGACCAGTTTCTAGACAAAATGGATGACCCAGATTTCTGGTGAGTTGGACCTTGGGTCAGAACCTGTGTGGTTCAGGCCTGAAGTATGGCTCTGACTGGCTTTCCCTCAGGCGCACAGTACAAGACAAGATGACAGGGCGTGACCTCCGGCTGACTGATGAGCAGGTGGCCCTGGTACACAGGCTTCAAAGAGGCCAGTTTGGAGATGTGAGCTTCAACCCCTATGAGGTAAGTAACAACTGGCCCTAGGGTCTGAAGTGCATGCAGCTTCCCACCTTCACACTATGCTTGTCTTCCAGCCATCTGTGGAGTTCTTCAGTGGTGACGTCATGATCCACCCCGTGACCAACCGCCCAGCTGACAAGCGTAGCTTCATTCCATCCCTAATTGAGAAGGAGAAGGTGGGACCCCCGTCACTCTTCTCTACCCCACCTTGTAAGGTTCCCATGCTGCCACTTGACCTTAGCTTTGTGTGCAGGTGTCTCGCATGGTGCATGCCATCAAGATGGGTTGGATCAAGCCTCGACGGCCCCAAGACTCCACCCCTAGATTCTATGACCTGTGGGCCCAGGAGGATCCGAATGCTGTTTTGGGGCGCCACAAGATGCATGTGCCTGCACCCAAGCTGGCCTTGCCTGGCCATGCTGAGTCTTACAACCCACCTCCCGAGTACCTGCCCACTGAGGAGGAGGTGGGCCAGCACTGAGATGGGTATGGTCCCCAGCCATGTTCCCTGAGCTTTTCTCACCCGTCTCTTGTCTCCCCAGCGCTTGGCATGGATGCACCAGGAACCTTGTGAGAGAAAGCTTAACTTCCTGCCACAGAAGTTTCCCAGCCTGAGGACAGTGCCTGCTTATGGCCGCTTCATCCAGGAGCGTTTTGAGCGCTGCCTTGACTTATATCTGTGCCCACGGCAACGCAAGATGAGGGTATGTGAGGCAGCTGCATAGGTCCTGGGGAAGTGTAGGATGGGGTAGTGACCAAGTGCTCTCTTGCCCCAGGTGAATGTGGATCCTGAAGACCTCATCCCTAAGCTCCCTCGGCCAAGAGACCTTCAGCCTTTCCCTGTCTGCCAGGCCCTTGTAAGTGGGGAATCAGAGGTGGGCAGATGTCCCCGGGTGTGTGTGTATCTGTCTGTCTTCACTTTTCCTTCTCTGTAGATCTACAGGGGCCACAGTGACCTTGTCCGCTGCCTCAGTGTCTCCCCAGGGGGCCAGTGGCTAGCTTCAGGTAGGCCTGAAGTGGAGGCTACCCTGAGCTGGGAGGCAGGGATCTGGGTTAGAGGCTCAGGTGCTGAGAGCCTTCACTACCACATCCAGGTTCAGACGATGGCTCAGTGAGGCTCTGGGAGGTGGCTACTGCCCGCTGTATGAGGACTGTGCCTGTTGGGGGTGTGGTTCGGAGCATTGCCTGGAACCCCAATCCCACCATATGCCTAGTAGCTGCAGCCGTGTGAGTTTAGGGTCCTTGGGATACGGTTGGGAAGGGTTACAGAAAAATGCGGACTGACTATGCTGAGGAGGGTTGTGTCTGGCCCTGGTTTGTAGGGATGATGCAGTGCTGCTTCTGAACCCAGCCCTGGGAGACCGGCTCTTGGTGGGTAGCACAGACCAGCTGCTGGATGCCTTCACTCCACCTGAAGAGCCAACGTTGCAGCCAGCCCGCTGGCTAGAGGCCTCAGAGGAAGAACGCCAGGGGGGCCTACGACTACGTATCTGCCACAGCAAAGTATGTGATGGGAAGGGGATGGGAACATGCCAGGCCGGGTCAGACAATCAGCCTGCATTGTTCTTCTCTAGCCAGTGACACAGGTGACCTGGCATGGGCGAGGGGACTACCTGGCTGTGGTGCTGTCTAGTTCAGGACACACTCAGGTGCTGATCCACCAGCTGAGCAGGAGGCGCAGCCAGAGCCCATTCCGCCGCAGCCACGGACAGGTGCAGTGTGTGGCTTTCCACCCCACCCGGCCCTTCCTGCTTGTGGCCTCTCAGCGCAGTGTCCGCATTTACCACCTGCTGCGCCAGGAGCTTACCAAGAAGCTGATGCCCAACTGCAAGTGGGTGTCTAGCCTGGCTGTGCACCCAGCAGGTGAGGGGAACATGTTTTCTTCAAGTCAGGGTCAGGGAATGAACCCTCTAAGTCTTGTGAGAAATACTGGCATTGCTCTGGCCCTAGGTGACAACATCATCTGTGGCAGCTATGACAGCAAACTGGTGTGGTTCGACCTGGATCTTTCCACTAAGCCATACAAAGTGCTGAGGTAAGGTGGGTTGGGGTGAGGTAGGTGGGTAGAGGGGCCCCTTCAGCTGAAGCCCACTGTCAATGCACACTTCCGCAGGCATCACAAGAAGGCTTTGCGGGCTGTGGCATTCCACCCCCGATACCCACTCTTTGCATCTGGCTCAGACGATGGCAGTGTTATTGTCTGCCACGGCATGGTGTACAAGTGAGTGCTAGCCCTTGCCCAGCCCTTCCCATGGGACCATCCCACTGGGTCCTGAATCCCTCTCTTCCACAGTGACCTGCTGCAGAACCCGCTGCTGGTACCTGTCAAGGTGCTTAAGGGGCACACACTGACCCGAGATCTGGGTGTTCTGGATGTGGCCTTCCACCCCACACAGCCATGGATCTTCTCCTCTGGGGCAGATGGCACCATCCGACTTTTCAGCTAGGCTGATGCACTACTGTGGGTGGCCTGGAACGGGGTGGGTGTGCCTACACACAAAATCAATACAATCCTTGATCCCCATTGTTCCTGCCTTCTTATTTGGTTTCCCCACTCCCACCCTGAGAGCTGCTCAGGCTTGACCTTACATGGTACCCCAGACCAGGGGACCTCAGGATTCCCTTCTAGCTTAAGCAGAAGGAAAGGTGGTATTGATACGCTTGTCACCTATTGAGGTGTAAGTGGCTTTATTGGGCAATAAATAGCGCACCACAGTCTTGGCCCCATATGTGATGGCAGCAGTCTTCTAGGCAGGATAAGCTGGCGTTTTTGCTTGCCGGAGTTGAATCAGCCTCAGGCAAACTTCACCAGGCGGCCCAGGGTCTCAGCAGCCTTCTCCCGCACCCCAGGCACTGGGTCCTTCAGGAGGAGCTGCAGGGCTGGGGGCAGAGGAACAGCCAGTTGTGCACATGCCTGGGCCTGTGCGTGGGGCCGCCCACTGCCTTCCTAACAGACGGGCCTCTGCTGGGAGGGCTCGGGAGCCAACGGAAAGATAGTTTTTCCTTTTTTAGTGTTTTTTAAGCTCTTTTGGAACAGTTAAGAAGTTTCCGTGAATTACTAGAGACGATGAGGTCACCAGTGACAGGGGGAAAAAAAATCCTGAAATCCAGGAAAATCACTTAGTCCCTGCGGGTGCCTACAGGGTCAGCAAAGCCCCAGAGATGGGAAGGTTGGGATGCAGTAGGGGGCCATGTGTTCTAGATTTGGGGGCATGCTCACCTGCAATAAGCTGTTCCAGGTCTACCTGTGGCTTCTGTTCAGGCTCTGCATGCAACACCAGGAACCCTGAAGCAGGTGGGATAAAGCTGTGTAGTGAACAAACTTGAGGTGAGACGGGGTAATGGTAATAATAAGGCCTGCTTACCTGTGAACATGGGAGCAGCGGCTCTGACATCATCCCAGCTGCTCTTGAAGTAGAATAGGTTGGTGCTCACTAGGCGGCCCAGCAAGTCAGGGAAGTGATGCATCTGTAGAACACTAGGGTCAAGGGTCAGGGTCCTCAGCCCACCCCAGGCAGGGTCTCCCACAGCACTCTTCTCACCAGGTGCTTGCATGTGGAGTTGAGGAATTCCCCAAAGTGCACACTGCGGCCCTCCTGAAGGTACTTGTGGAAGGCAGCTGCCAGCTCAGCACACTCCAGGTGAGGGACACACATGCACAGGGCAAACTTGCAGGCCTGCGATATAATGGAGTGCTATGCCCAAGTTCTCCCAGGCCTGAAGGAAATCATGCCAAGCCCAGCACCCTTTCCCCTGAACCTGACGATCACTCACACTGGCCACTGAGGCCTGAGGGTCCCTCAGATGCAGTAGCAGTGGCACTAACCCACCCACGACCTGCTCCAGGAAGACGTCTTCACAGTTCCCATGGCAAGCCTTGTTGAGGTGCCCAAAAAGACGGATGGATGCAGTCCTGAACTCCACTTTTTCCTAGCAGGGGTGCAGCCATGTCACCACAAGCCCCCTTTTCTAGGGAGGCCTGCATGCAGTCTGAGCCCCTACTTTGGTGCTAAGGATTTGAAAGTGGCTTGTGGGGGTGGGTATGCAATAGTGAGTATAGGAGGTTGGAGGCTGACACAGAGGATCTGATCACTGGGGCCCAGCAAAGCAGTACCTGATATAAGCATACATCTTAAAACTCAGCACTCCCTCAGGATGTGCCTGGCATCTGCTATAGGACCTGGAGAGGGTGAAGATAGGCCTGCAGGTGTCCTACAGCTTACACTGTCAAAGAAGGGCCGGATGCGGATGGTTGTGTGCAGCAGCACCAAGCGTAGGTCCCATGGCTCCACTAGATCTAGCAGCCGTGCAAGGCCCACCATAGCTTCCAAGGCCACCAGACTGTGTGGTTCATCACCATCATCTAGCCCACTGACCATAGCCGTCATAAGCTGAGGGCCATGAGCTCGCACCTAGGAGACCACTGTATTAAGCCTGTTCCACCCTACAGGCAAACCTCACCCCCAAGCAGCTGAATACCCCATGCTGCCTCTTATACTCGGCCATATCTCCTGGGGGCTGGCCCACCTTGTCAGGTGAACCAGAGGCGATGTTGGCCAGACCTCGAAGCACCAGACGCCGTACACTGGCACTTGAATCCTTCAACCGGGCTGTCAGGTTGTCCAGCAGTGGCTCCAGGAGCATTAGGTCATTGACCACATTACTGCTGAGTAGCTAGAAGCAGAGCCACTCTGATCATCATGCCAGCTGACCTCCACCAGCCTAGGTCCAAACCTTGTAGCCTACAGGTTTCCTGAAAGGGGGAAGCTGAGGGCCTCTTCCTACCCTGGTCTCCCATTCTTCAGAGGCTATGAGCCTCTGGTAACAGGGGCTCTGACCTTACCTAGGGCCTAACCCTGGCTGACTCCAGGCAGGGTTTTAGTAGGTGGGGCTAAGCAAGCTCTGGCAAAGACTGGGGTTGGTCAAGCTTGTCTGTAGGATATAGCCGCCCATGTTCCATCTCACTGATTCTAAGAAAGCATCTTCTCATTTCAAAACAGAGGGTCCTACCTCAGCCAGGAAAGCAGTAGTCGTGACCCTCTGGATCTCATACACGCTGCTCTGCGTGCACACGAGCGCCTTCATCACCAGAGGAAGACGGGGGCCTGCATACTTTGCCATGGAACTAGGGAAGGAGGTCCCAAAAGGCAGGAGCTGGCCAGCCTGGATGTTGGCAAACCACTGCCCAAGACCAGCTTCTACCCGAGGGGTACTTTATCTCCCACTTCACATGGCTAGAACCTCAGGCATTCTACCCCAGGCCCTATGAGTGCTTCTCAGGCATTCTCCCACCCCTCTACCCTCGTCAAGCCCACAGGATACCCCTTCTCTGTGCCTCTTGACAGGTGTATGTGGCCCACACCCTCATGTCCCCTGGAGAGGATGTGGCTTGCTTACCTGGCCAGCTGGGCAACTCCATCCTCATGTCTTGCTGAGGTCCTAAGCAGTTCCCAGCCTCCATCCTGCTCCACACACCGCAACACATCTTGACTGCCACCTCGGAGCAGCAAGGCCTGAAGGGCATCCACTGCAGAGCTGTTTGTGTGTAGAATGGATGGTGTTTGATGGCTTGTCTGCCTTGTTCCTTTCTACCAGGACCAGCAAATGCTGGCAAGTCACTTGCATGTGTAGCTAGCTCACTTGCATGCACATTCAGGAAAAGCTTTCCATGGCTGCCCAGGCCTATCTTGCCCATATCATGCTTCAAAGGAGCAAGCTCAGAGGCCAGTGGGTATCAGGATTGAAATGGACTCAAGGGAAAGACTAATCATTTGGCCTGGAGGTGAGCTAGCCAGATTGGCCATTACCAGTCTCTAGGATAATATATAGAACCATTAAGCTATACACAAAGGCCACAGATTTAGCCTTTAAGCTCTCAGATACCTGTCCTTCCCCAGCCTGGACCTGGATAAAGTCTGTCTACCTTGAGGACCCAGAGGCCTCTGGAAAGGTGGCATACAGGACTATATCCAATTCACTGAAACTGAATAGATCCTTAAGGTGAGGCCACAATGAAACATCAGCTCAGCTAGTACCGGAGAGCAACCAACTGAAAGTGGGGGTGGTCATTGTGGGACAGGGCTATCCCCTGACTTCAAACTGGCTCTCCTGTGGGAAGTTCCTGTGACAAGAACCTACTCCAGTCTCTTGCAAGAGGCCTAGTGCTGCTGTTTCCTAAGCTCAGCTATAATTGGAATTTGGCCCCTGCTAAGATTTACCCTTCTACCATGGGGAAGAAGTTGAACAGATTCTGTACCAAGGTGACTCATCAAAGTGGGTATACCCCTTGCAGAAATGTATGGCTCTCCAGTCCCATAGCCCTGACTTCCCCTGACACTTGCATTCACATTAGGCCCCATAATGTCCTGTATGTACCTGAGTCCGAGGCATCACCTAAGGGGTCTGGGGAAGTAGGGATAACACAAGACCCACTAGGAGTGAAGTTTCACCTACTGAAAAGGTGATGGCTGTGGCTACAGTGAGCCTGTAACTGCAGTGGTTACTTCCTACATGGGTTGGGTAGGGAAGGCTACGACTGCCAAGTGGTATATAGTAGGCTGAGAGGAAAGGTGATATCCAGCCATATATCTAGACAGAGGGCAGACCTTCCTTGCCTGCATGCTATGTGGAACCTCAGCTGGTAGCATTCAGTGGAGGGCATGATAGACACAGGATTATATGGCATTGTTCAGAGTCTAGTAGCATAACATGGAACATCTGGGTATTCATATAAGGTGGCAAGCTAGTCTAGTTTTAGGAACAAGGACCTTGCACAGGGATGAGAGCTGTAGTCTGAGGTGATAGGCAGGAGTGGTTTATCTCATGAGCATCTTAAGGTGATGTGCCATTAACCAACAGCCCCCAATAAACATCTACAGGTCCCATCAGTCTGAGCTAGCCCCCCAAGAAAACAACTGGGAGGCCACTCTGGGGAATCCTCTGCTCCCAGGTCCGGTTGCTTCAAGGCAGTCTGCATTGACTACAGACTGAGAAAATGGCATAACGGCCGCTGTGGTGACTGGACAGATGCCACAGTGAGCCTGTACGAAACATCCTCAGTGTGGGCATGGCCAGCCACAGGCCAGGTAAGGGCTGAGCATGGTCCTAACGAGAACCTGAAGAGTCACAGCCGGTCACAGCATGAGTGGACCATGGCCTGCAGAGCAAGTAAGAGAACTGTTCAGTTAATGTCAGGCCATTGCTACACCTCTGGAGGGAAGTATAAGCTTATACTTAGGGAAATATGAGCAATTGAGATGCCTCTGGTACCTATCTGCACAGAACACTGCAGGGTGGTGTTTGCAAAGCACTAGGTCATGGATGATGACACCTGTCAGCTATGCTCTGCAAAGCGCTCAGACCAGGGGTCTTCACAGGCAGAGCTGGCTTTTGGCATGCCAGGCCCAGGTCTGCTCTGTCTTGTTCATGCACCAGCTTCTGCTGGAGTTTATGTGCATGCACTATGGGTAAGCAGTTCTGCCGAAGTGATGGCAGAAGTGGGGCAAAGGTGCATAACCTAAGACAGATAATCTGGATAGGAAGGAGCTAGGGCAGGCAGGGATTGGGGAAACAGTGGCCCCATCCTGCAGTTTAGATGGCATTGTTATGCCTCCCTTAGAGATCTCAACTTCTGCTCAAACTGGCCCAGGGGGCTGCATGGAACAAGACCAGCACTAGCATGCAGGAATCAGATACCATGGCCTTCCAGGACTTGCCAGTATAAGCAAGTACCCTGCCTCAATTGCCCTAACCAGCTAGGACCCAGTAAAGACAGTAAAAGCGGCCCTGGATAGCAAGATGCCCAGAGCATGTAAGCAACTCCTGCCTGGGTTTGTGAGCACATGTACAAGGTTACTGCTGGGACAATACAGAGACTTAGCACCAGTCTGACTTCACTTGAGTGCTCCATAGCCCCAGCCAGCACAGCCATATGGTATACCTTGCTACCCCACCCTGGAGGTACCTGGACGTACAGGAAATATATAGACCTGGAAATTCACTAAAACATTTAAGTGTCACATTTGACTACCCTAACTTGTGCAGAGAGAGATTTTGGTTCTTGGAGGCCAAGTCATTCCTTCCAAGCCCACCACTCTTCAGACAAGGTCTTTTGTGTCTTCTTCAGGACCAGGCAGCTGGCATTCTACCCTCACTGCCTCCATTACTGTACATATCACACCACACATGCACACATAACCTGTGTTTACAAGTAAGCAAGGGATGGCAGGCGAGGACCCTATTACCTGCAGGGATCAAGGTTCCTGGCTGGTTTGGCTGGGCTGGTGTTCTTCCGCTCCTTGCCCTGCAGGTTTCTGGGCAGCTGGACACCCACAGTACAGCTGACTCGGAGGAGGAGTGCTACAAACAGCTGAGGGTAGAGCTCCAGTACCACGGCTCCAGATGACGGGGCAGACAGGACCTCATACAATGCACAGGTGGCCTGGGGCAGAGCCACTAGAGAGTCATCTCCCTCTAGACAGTTTCTGTACCCCTAATTCCAGGGTCCAAGCCTTAGCATGAATAATCCCATGTACACTTCAGGTTTTGGGTCCCCAGGGAGAGGCAGGAGGGGCCCAAGAAGCCATAGAGTAGATAGGACCCTATGTAGCTTAGTCCTCGGGGCATGAGGCAGGGTAGGGGACAGTGTGGCCTTCAAGGGGACAAATTTCAGACCATCTGTTCTTGGTTCCTTAGAAGGGAGAGGAAATTCTCACAGCTGCTTTATTGCTTAAAGAGTGGCTGGGCTGGGTTTATTTTTTTTTTTCCAAAGGATAAAATGTGAAGTGGGCTCCCTTGGGAGCTAACACCTGCTGGTCTTTATGAGCCCCAGCACAGCTGCCAGGTGCCTTTGGGGTACCCAAGCCTCATGTGGGGGCAGGGGTAGCATGAAAGGTAGCTCCTGAAGTCCCTACTCACCGCAAGGGGAAGCAGTGTGGCTACTCTGTCAGCAGTGCTGCCCAGAAGGAAGGCCCGGCTCTCCTTGAATGGGACGTCTCTGCTCATCTTCTCCAGAAGCAGCTCTAGGACCTGAGTGGTGAGGCTGGGCTCCACAGCCAGTGCCCGCCACAGGGCACAGGTGTGACTGGAACAGCAAGGAAAAGCATCTTGAGTGACTGCTGGCTGCAGCACCCTGCCCACCACTGCCTTGTGCTCAGTCCCCCCAGTTCCACAAGGCTCAGACATGCTAGGATCAGATCTGACCCCGGGGTCTGAAAACAGCTGGCAGTAGATGGCGGTAAGAAGACCTGAGGCAGGAAGAGGAGGATCTCTAAGGAGCTGCTGGAAGCAAAGATTAGACTTCTCTAGAGGGAGTAGCCATCCCAGGCCCCAGGGACCAAGGACACAGGAAGAGGCATGAGGAGAATGTTCAGGCAATGCCCAGAACACTAGAAACAGTCATACCCATGTATCTGCAAAGATGTTGGACAAACTTCAAAATGTCTGTTAGAAATTAAAATCTCTACAAGTAGCAACTCTGAGATATGAACCTCATTTGCAAAAAGTTTACTGAGTAGGGGAACTTGCCACCAAGCCCCACGATCTGAGTTCAATACTTGGGACTCACACGATAAAAGGAAAGAACCAGTCTCCAAGAACTAGTGCTGTGCCCTTATTTCTGTGGGCATGCACATCCACACAAAAATAAATGTAAGAAATGAGATTAAGAGAACCAAACAGGCTTGGTAGAAATAAGGCACATATCCCACGTGGTGGACATACTGATGCCAGCACAATATGTCGTATAGCAAATAGGAGAAATGGTGCGTTGAGAAGAGAGAAAAAAAAAAACCAAAACAGTAGAGCGAGGCATGTTGGTGTGTGCCTTTTATCCCAGTACCCAGAAGGTAGATCTTTGAGTCTGCGACCAGAAAGAAAAAGTGAAGAGTTCAGAAGACAGAATGATAGAGGTAGATGGTAAAGTTAGCAGCTCAGAAATAGAGACCAGAGAAATACCTGTGGAAGAAATGGTTAAGCTTCTGCCTGCCATAACTGATGAGACCAGGAATAGTGGTACATGCTTGAAAGGTGGAGGCAAGAGGGTCAGGAATTCAAGGCAGTCTCAGCTATACAACAAATCTGAAGTCACCCTGGCTCAAAACAAAGCTAGAGGCACAGGAGACTAAGACACCAGCAAGATGCAGAGAATCCATCTAAGGGAAAACTACATCTTACAGAGACACTGGGATAGGCAGAGGCAGGTCCTTCCACAGTAACCAATAGAAGCCAGAAATGTGACATTATTTCACAGATACCACTGGAAATATCCTTCAAGTTCTAAGACCAAAGACCAAAGAGTTTGTGAGAAAGCAAAACACCCTCTACATGGCAAAGTCATGTCCAGTGCTGGGAAAGATACACACCAGAACATGCCAGGCTCAGCTCCCCTGATGGCTGGCTGCACACCAGAGGCAAGCCCACCAATACCCAAGTAAGACCAGAAGTTTATAAAATGGCCAGAGCACAAACAGTTCAGATTCTGTGGACCTCACAACTTTTGCAATGCCTTAGATTTAGCAGCACATCACAAATGTTGGGGATGAGCATGGTGGTGGGCCACGAATCTGAATCTCATATCACCTTTACATGTCTTTTGATCTTTCCCCAACCATTTATAAACATGAAGTCCTGTCTTGGCACACAGGTTTGGCATATGTATGTGACAGACCCTTTACGTTCTATTCTATAAAAGACTGCTAAAACATTATTTCTTAACAGCACAGGTAGAAATATTTATGAACATCTCCTGGGAATGAACAAACAGTATAGATAAAACATAGCCAGGTGGTGGCGCACGCCTTTAATCCCACCACTCAAGAGGCAGAGGCAGGCGGATCTCTGAGTTTGAGTCCATCCTGGTCTATAGAGCGAGTTCCAGGACAGCCAGAGCTACAAAGAGAAACCCTGTCTAGAAAAAAAAATAACCAAAAAACAAAAAATAAAGAAAAGAAAAAAACAGCCATACTACACAGCAGTAAGAACAAGCCACTTCATTGTATCTCAAGAGCAGTGTACTAAGCAAGAAAGACAGAAGGATTTTTTTTTTTTTTTTTTTGTCTACTCGCAAAGCTCGGGATCAGCAAAACCCCCCTAATAACTGCAGCAGGACACTGAAGGCAGACTGGGGGCTCAGCTGAAGAGCAGATGGGACCTGGAGACCAGATACCTCCTCTGCCTCCAAGCAGTGTCTGAGATGAGATTACAAGCACAGAGTCACCAGGATTTGCAGACCCACCTGTGCACACTCCTGTCTCAATGGGAAGTGAAATGACTGCAGTAAAGTCACCTAAATGGTGGAACTCCATACATGAGAAACAAACAAGGGGCTAGAGAGATGGCTCTGTAGTTAAAGAGTGCTTGGTGCTCTTCCCAAGTTCAGATTCCAACACCCATTTGGGGTGGCTCACAACCACCTGTAACTACAAAGGACACTATACCCTATTATTCTGGCTTCTAAGTGTGTGTGTGTGTGTGTGCGCGCGCACACACACACACACACAGCCACTCTCAATGTACAGCCTCCAAGACTGATAAGAACAAGAACTGATAATGATATATGCATCCTGTGCCCTAACTTCAGGGGCAGCACCAGCACAGGTAGGGACCATACCATTTGGTCCAGTAGTGGCCTCAAGGATAACCTCTGCCCCCAACAAAGACTACAAAGAAAGATGAGACCAACAAGTCCATACACTTAGAAAAGGTAGCAGGAGGCTGGAAAAGAAGGGCTGGCGAGAAGAGGAAGGCTGGTGAGGAGGTGGGAGATGTTGCTCTATGGTGAACGCACAGATCCTAGGCTCCTAGAGAGGTCAGAGTGGTCACTGCGGGATTCTGCTCACAGGTGAGGAGTACTCTAGTGAATTACTGACTCACACAGAATCAGCCAGGAGGCCTAGAGCTTGACAGAAGGCTAAGGATAGTAGCCACCATGAAGAGCTATAGGAATCCTGACTTAGCAGGTATGCCCAAGAAGGGTCTTTCCCTTTCCCTTCCCTTCCCCTTCCCTTCCTCTTCCCTTCCCTTCCCTTCCCCTCCCCTCCCCTTTCTTTCTTTCTTTCTTTCTTTCTTTCTTTCTTTCTTTCTTTCTTTCTTTCTTTCTTTCTTTCTTTCTTTCCCCCCCTCTCTCTATTTTTTAAAGACAAGATTTCTCTGTGTAACTTGCTTCGCAGACCAGGCTGGCCTTGAATTCAGAGATCCACCTGCCTCTGCCTCCTGAAAGCTGGAATTAAAGGCGTGCGCCACCACTGCCTGGCTCCCAAGAAGGGTCTTAACCCTAATCCTAAAACATCTGGAGCGGGACAGATGCCTTGGGTACCTGAGAGGTAGGGCCTTTTTCAATGTAATCATCTTTTCTACAATCCTAGGTCCATGGGGACTCATGCAGAAAATTTAGGGTGCAGAAGAGGGGAGAGATGCTGAAAGATCACACACTATGCCATGCAGGCATGTGGGACCCCCCCTCCCTCTACCCAGAGCTGGAGCATGGCTTCCACCAAGCAAGCTTACGGTACTGAGTACCTGTCAAAGGGCAGGGGGCTTCCCAGGAGACTGGATACCACTGCCTCGCAGTGCTGAGATGCTAGGAGGTACACACTGTGCTGGGCAGCTGGTAGGACGTGTTCCTCCTGGGTATCCCGCAGCTTGGCTCGCAACACACTCACAATCTCAGGTACCTGCAGACAGGACAGGCTCAAGTGGGATGTTGCAGTCAGGCTTTGAAGCTATGAACATCCCAGGGCATATGTTCTCATGAGGCACGATGGGAAAGGGCCCAACTAGCCCAGACTATGAGAAGAAAAGTCCTTAGAAATCCAGAGCTCTTGACTGAAAGCTGCAGGCGTATGGCAGAAAGGCCCAACGTAATTCTCCCATTGGTGTGAGCAGCTAAGAACAAGAACTTAGATCTCACACAAGAAGAGAGAAGTAGGCTATGGCCCATGGTAGAACATTTACTAATATGTAGGAGACTACTTTGGGTTAGGTTCCCCAGCACTACAGGAAGGAGGGAAGGGTGGGGGTAGGTGGAGGTATAGCTACTTTGGGATGTCCAGAGCAGGTGATTAAGAAGCGTGAGGTAAAAGGGGTCCCTTGGGTCTCTAGAGTGTTCCTGTAACTCAGCCACTGTCTGCTAGAGGCAGGACCCATATGAAAAATCAGGCTAGGAGGCAGAGAGGGAGGACAAAACTGGAGCAATGGACCCATGAGTAAGACTGGGCTAGAAGGTGACTTGGAGATGGATGGGCAGGGCCTGCAGCAACACCTGCCTGCCTGAGCTTGTGGGTGTCTTGCTGCTGTACAAAGCAAGTAACACAAACACTGAGGAACACGAATGAGTGAGTGGAAAAGCTCTGGCCTGGAACTCCCTTTAGAACTACCTAAATGTAGTGGATAGATGGGCAGCCTCAGTTATTCTCCAAAATGTGGCCTACCTCTAGGCAGTCTTGTAGGACTTAGCTTATGAATCTTCTCTCTGGTTCTAGACATGAAAACACCCCCACCTGCACAACACATCAAGCCAAAGCTGCACGTAGATTACAGAAGTGACGGTCATGACCCTGTGACCAGAGCTAGTCACTCTAGTCCTCGGCAAGGGAACCACTAGATGGAACCAGAAGGTTCCTCAGCAACAGCAGACACTGGAAAGATTCTGGGTCCAATGGGAACTGCCAAGGACAGGCCCTTTCTCTTTAATGAAACCAGAAAGGGCAGAGGAGGCTGAATGTCCATGCGGGTGTAGGGCAGTTCCCTTGGGGAACCACAGGACTCAGGTGTGAGCATGGCATTAGCGTCAGTGGATGACCTTGAGGACAGGAAGTGGAGTCCCCAAATGGTTCACTCACTGCATAGCCTCCTGTCTATCTGCTCATCTAGGCCTCCATCTTCTGCTGTGTCCTGACCCAGCTGTGACCTCAACAGGCCTGAGGCATCTGGATACTGGCAGCTGGGAGCTAGCTTCCTGTTTCCAGCTTCTGGGAAGTCTGTTGGTGTTACTTGGTGGGGTAGGTCATGTTTGTTGGGATCATGTTAGGACTGAGCCACACTCCCAGCCCCTCTCTGAAGCTGTGACAAGGCACTGAGTCTCCAGGAGATTTTTAAGCACTGGTCCTTGTTCCTGGCCTGCTGCTAGGTTCTACCACCTATGGCAGCAGTGACTTGGTATGTGACCTTGCGGGGGGGAGGGGGTGTGAGTTCCTCATTATTCTGATTTAGAAGTCCACCTGCACAGAACCCCACTACCTGGCCAAGTAGGCAGGCTCTGTCTGGTCTCTAGACCTTTGTCTTCCTCTGAGCTGTGGCCCCACCCCTCTGCTCTGAGTACCTGGGAGTATTCCCGCCCCATCCATCAGCTGGGTCACTTGCTCACAACAGCTATGAAGGCATGGTCTCAGTATGCAGTGGTTCTAGCATAATGATGGTTGTGCAGACAAATTCAGAAATTTCCATTACCTCAAAAGAAATCCTGTTCTCATGCCCACCTCATCCCCAGCCCTCCCCCTTGAATCCACCCTCGTCTCTGTGGATCTGCATGTTCTGGACATTTCACATAATGGATCACATGGTCATAGTGCTGCTTTTCTGGCTTTCACTAGGCACAATGTTTCCCAGGGTTCATCTACACTGCAGAAGTGTTAGGACTTCATTCCTCCATATGGTAAGATAATATTCCACTGTATGGACGGACCACATTTTCTTTTCTCATTCATAAACTGGTAGCGTCTGAATAACGCTGTTGTGACCATTTCTAAATCTCTGTGTGCACCCAGGAGTGTTCCTGGGTGGAGGCTGGGTCATGTGTACTCTCACTCTGATTTTTTGAGCAGACTCTTCTCTACCCCACAGCCACTTCCATTAGCATATGCTTCCTCTTTCCTGGGTTCCCCTTGGGCCACAGAAGACCCTCCTCCCACTGCCTGACTCTGGAGCTGAAGATCTGCTACATCCTCCCACCCTGCCTCCCACACAGCTTTACAGTGTGCTGCATTCATGAGCATGATCTATTCAGTGGGATCTCAGTCCAGGTGCATGCCAGAGCCAAATGGACTTGGTGTTAGACCAGAAGTCCAATAGCACCAGCCTGTCCATAAGAGGCTGTATTTGTGAGTCTCTCCGGATAGAGAGGATTCCCACGACCCTGGTGGACCAACAATGCAAAAATGCCAAGTTACAAGATAACTGAGATGTCAGATCAGGCCCAAGTCTAAACTCCTGATTGGGCTCTGTAACTTAGGACCATGCAAGTACACCTGGCTCTAGGAACCTCCCACAACCATACAGCTCTGGGAGGAAAACAGGGCAAAGCCTCCTTAACAATGGCTCTGGCAATGATTCCTTAGACATGATTACCAAAAGCATGGCAATAAGAGGGATGAGAGGGACTATCCAACCTCAAAACTTTTACACACCAAAAGACAAGTTGATATAGTTTAAAGTTACTATAGAATGAAGGACATATTTGAAACTTATATACTTGATAAGGGATTAATATACAAAATGTAGAAAGAACTATAAAGTAACAGGCCCATTAATCTCTGAGGGCCAGCAAGATGGTTCAGCAGTTAAAGACACTGGCCTGATGACCTGAATTTATTCACCAGAACCCCTATAAAGATGGGAGGAGAAAACTGACTCAGTTGTCACACACACGAATAGTAAAGCCTCAACAAAAACAACAGGCTTTACATAAACATTTTCCAAAGGTGATACACAAATAGTCAATAGATACATGCAAAGATGCCTGGCTTCATTAACCATCAGAGAAATGCAAATCAAATCCACAATGATGGGACTGGAAAGATGGTTTAGTGGTTAAGAGTATATACTGCTCTCACAAAGGTCCCGACAGTTTAGTTCCCAATACCCACACCAAACAGTTCGACAAGAAAAGGTGCTTGCTGTCAAGTCTGAGGACTGGAATTGGATGCTCCCAATTTCACACGGTGGAAGGAGAGAACAAACCCCCTATGGTGTCTTCTGAACTCTATGTGTATGCTACTGCATGGGTACTCACAAGTTCCCCTGCTTCCAGGTACACACACACAGATACAAACACACAGATACACACACACACACACACACACACACAGACACCCACACAGATACAGAGGCATCTCATACCATCAGAGCTTCTTGCTCTTCCAAAGGACCCTGAGTTTGGTTCCCAGCACCCACTTTAGACAACTCACAATTACTTATAACTACTGCTCCAGAGAATCCAACCTTCTCATCTGGCCTTTACATGTGGCATACATACATGTGGCATGCATGCATACACACACACACACATACACACACTCAATCAGTCAATCAATCAATCAGGGTTGGTGAGAGAGATGTTCAGCTGCCAGCACCATATGATGTCTAGTGACTAGTTAACTGTCTCTAACTCCAGTTCCAGAAGATCCAGTGCCCTTTTCTGGCTTCTGCAGGCACTGTATACATATGGTACACATTCATACATGCAGGCAAAATACCAATAAACATAAAATCTAAAATAAAAATTTAACTTAAAAAACAAGATTTTTTGTTTTATGTATATTGAGTGATTTGCATACATGTATATCTGCACCACATGCGTGCCTGGCAACTGAGGAAATTGGAAGAGGGCATTGGATCCTCTGGAACTGAACTTATGGATGGTTGTGACCACCATGTGGGTTCTGGGAATCTAAACTCAGGTTCTCTGAAAGAACAGCCAGTGTTCTTAACAGCTGAGCCATCTCGCCAGCCCTAATATATTGGAGAGGGAGGGAGTGGGGGTATGGGTGGAGGGGAGGAGAGGGAAGGGGGAGGAGGGGAGGAGATGGAAATTTTTGATAAAAAATGAGAAAAAAATAATATTACTTAAAAAAAACAAATAAATCCTTAAAATATTTTTTTAGTTTGGTTATATACCCAAAGAGATAAAAAGCAAGGACTTAAGATATTTGCACAGAAAAAAAAAAGATGTTTGTATAGCTGTGTTCACTGACTTTTTATTCAGCCAGGAGATAGAAATAACGCAGATGTCTACCATTGGATGTCAGGTAGGCAAATGTGGATTAGCCACATATACCTGGTGACCACCACCTCCAGCCCAATTCTTACTCTTCATCTGTACAACTACCAGGACATCCCTTGATGTCTGACCCAGGGAGCTTTGTGGCTTTGGAAAACCCAGGCCTCACCAGGTGCACCCAGGTGACACACTAGGCCCCTCCTCCCTCTTGTTCTGCTCCTCCCCCATGATCCCATCAGACAGTATCTCTACAATGCCAGCTTCTTTTGTCATCTATTCAGTGGCATATGGATACTATTCCTGTCTAGAGGGCACAGCACATGAAACTCCCTGCTCTGAGGGCCCTTCTTTTAGACACTCCTTTCTTTTTCCCTGGTTAGTTCCTGACTCAGATGCACCAGACCACTCAGGGTATCCTACATAAAGATCAGCAAGAAGAGCACAGACAACCCAACATGGAAGTGAGCAAAAGACCAGTGTCCTCACAAAAGAAGTCATCAGATCAGCTCCCAGTCACCAGAAAATACAAATTAAATCCTAATATGGACTATCACAAGCCTATCACAACAAGACAGAAAATGGAGCCCTTGCAACCACCACCACCACTCTCCAAGTAGGTCCCAACTGGGATGTGACCTCCTCAGACAGCTCTCTAAAGACAGGCAGATGATGGCTAAGCTCTGCGACGACAGATGAACCAGTGTGATAGTCATAATAAGGAGCAGGCAGCGGCTCAGCCAAGGGGCATCAGCGGTCTCTCTTGCTTTCACACTATTTGCAAGATGCTTGTGTGGGGTGATGGAGGTAGCCAGGGATGTCAGCTAGGGTCAGGGAAGACTTAGAAGCTGGCTAGTGACTCTTCCTGGGGATGACTGTGTGGCCTGACAGTCCAGCTCCCCTTCTGGGATACTTAAATTAGATACAGAATCTCGAAACCCCTCCAGCAAATGAACTGAGCCCCCGCCTTCCAGGCCTTGGCACTCTACAGCGTCCAGCCTGCTGGAGCCTAGCAGACCCCAGGGGCTGAGTACAGAGACCCACGCAAAATGTCCAGTCACAGGGGCTCCCAGTACACATTAGGAAACAACCACCAGAAGACAGTGCGGGCTGCAGCCCTCCAGGCACAGTGAACAAGCACATACAAAGCAGAAGCAGAACAGCGGTCCTGTGCAGGAACTTGAGAGTTTCTGTATAAGATCCTGAAGTCCTGTGACTGACACTCTCCCTAGGACCTGGCTGACCCAATGTACCCGTGTCCTCCTTGGTAATAAAATCAGGAGCTCAGCAAGTATCAGCTCCTGTGTGTGTGTGTGTGTGTGTGTGTGTGTGTGAGAGAGAGAGAGAGAGAGAGAGAGAGAGAGAGAGAGAGAGAGAGCGCACAACAGCATCATATAGCTCAGGTTGGTCTCAGACTGTTATGCAGCTGAGGCTGGCCTTGAATCCCTGACCTTCCTTGTCCCCACTTCAAGTGCTAGGATCACAGTGTGCACTGCCACACTTGGCTGACTCTCTCTCCTCAGCTCCAGGCACAGAGATCCCCTGCTAAACTTCCCAAATGGCTAGGACTCTAAGGACAGAGGGTCCGAAAATGCTAGGCCTGCAGTTTCCTTTTCCTTCTTAAATCCTCCCCTAAAGGGTTTCTCTGTTTAGCCCTGGCTGTCCTGGAACTCACTTTGCAGAGCAGGCTGACCTCGAACTCAAAGATCTGTCTGCTTCTGCCTCCTGAGTGCTGGGATTAAAGGCATGCACCATCACAGTGTTGTGGAATTTTGATCTTATCCGTTTAGCCAATGACTTTTAGGGCAGCAAGCCCTAGAGCGTGGTCTTGTCTGATGGGAGAGGGGTCATTACCTGCTCTCATGTGCTCCTCTCTCTCTCTCTCTCTCTCTCTCTCTCTCTCTCTCTCTCTCTCTCTCTCTCTCCTCTCTTCCTCCCTCCCTCTCTTTCTCTCTCTCTCTCTTATGGTCAGAGCCAAAGAAAAACAAAGGAAGGTATGGTTGGTCCCTGGGCAGAACAGCAGGACACAGCAGCTGGATAGCGGCTAAGGCTAAGGAGTAACCTGTTCGGTATCAGTGAGTGCTAATCCCTATTTTATACCTAAATAAATTCTTGAGACCCTTTAACAGACTCCTGTGAGTTTGCGTAACACCACACCTGGCTTAAATTCTTAATAGAGTTGCTTTAATCAAGTTCTAAGTGGTCTTCAGATAAGAAAAAGATTTGTCCGAATCAGACCCAAAATAGACTCAGTCAGAGATATAAGAGTCAAACAGGGAACATCTAGGCAGGCAAGTATAGGGGACCCAGTCCTAGCCTTGCCCCCAGCCTCAATCTAGTCCCCTAAACATGCTCCACTCCCACCTTTTCCAGCAGCACAGTGCCTCGCTCCTTTAACAGGCAGTTGATCATGACTGTGGATGCACGGGAGCAGTTCTTGTCTGGGTCTCCCAGGCTCTCAAACATGGTGAGCAAGAGGCTGATGAGCTGATCTGACGGGAGGCGCTTGGCAATAACCTGGGAGATGCCAGGACAAAGTAGGATCAGCCCAAACTGCTTCCTGAGGGAAAACTCACGAGTTTAGCTCTCCCTTCTTCACTCTTCTGAGTTTGGAACTATTCCAGGAAGGTGGTCCTTGGGCAGCTGCTGGGCTGGGGTTGAACCGAGCACAGAAGAGTGACCTGTGTGGAGCTGTTGTAGAACTCCTAGAATACAGGATCAGGCCAGGCCTGCAGCTTCCCCACCTCCCTGAAGTGACCCTCCAGCTCAGCCTCCTTTTCTTTTTCTCTCCACCATAGGAAATACACCAGAAGAAGAGCCTCACAGTGCCAAACCCAACTAAAGAGCCCAGCTCCTCTGACCCACCCAACACTGGATATTTGCTCCCTAGCACTGAGTGTCTCCAGAAAAGGTCCAGGAACCCCTCCTGTCAGACTCTGTCAGAGATCCTGGCCATAGAAAGAAGAGCAGAAATGTTCATAGACAGGGTACCAAGGAGGATTTGCTAAGGGAGGAGCTATTTTGTCCATCCTTGGAGCCCCGTTGAGCCTCTGACTAGACATCTGGCCAGATGGTTCAGGTTGGATATGGTACCCAAAGAGCACAGTATATAGGGCATGAAAGAGACATCTTGGCCCACTGCTGGACTTCCAAGTGGTATAGGACAGAGTGCCTCAGCCAGCTGGAACAAAGACAGGGCCCATGCTGGACCATGCATGTGGCTGAGTAGTTTTCAGCTTTGGGTAGAGCATTCACATACACACCAGCACCATGTCCACCCACATCTTCAGTAAGAAAGCTGGAGGGCAGGCAGCAGGCAGCTACAGAGCCAGTTGGATCCCTCTCAGGCATTCCACCAAGACATCTTGACATTACCACACAAAACATCTTGATCCTGCCAAGACTGTGATGTTCTGAAGCAGGCAGGTATGAGACATGGGGCAGTGTTGACCAAATGGGGTCCCAGACACAAATCCTTGAATGGAACCTGCTTATAGCTGCCCCTCAGGGCCTGCTGAGCTAGAGGTAACAAGTACTTCCTGAGAAGTCCCGTAGCCTCCACCCCCCCTTCTTGTTGTGGGATCCTTTTAAGTACCTGGGCTATGCTGTGGCAAGTGTGGAAAAGGATGGTGGGGTCAGGGTGCACAAGGCCATCTTTCAGGGTGAGGAGCCGCTCAGCCACTTCATCACGATGGTCTTGGGAGAAGCCTAAGGGTAGGAGTTGACTGAGGCTTCCCTGGACTGAGGTCCCAACTGCTGCCTCCACAGTCCCCACGTCCCCAGCGTAGCTCACCCTCATAGCCCAGCTGCAAGTATAGTAGGGAATGGACACAGCCTACAGCTTCCTGACGGGTGGTAGTCCATGTGTCAGCACACCGTGGAGCAAAGAGACCGACGAGGAGACCCAGGTTGTGGAAGGGTACCAAGGTCTAGGGGAAGATGGAAGGTGACGGGGACTGGGCTGAAGGAATTCTGGGGGACAGTCAAGTACAGCCTACGTCAGTAGGACCCAGAGAGAAGCTATGTGGTCTAGAACTCTCCTTATGGCTGATGACCTCAGTAAACATTCCCCTTCGCATCCAAGTCCACCTGGCTCCCTAAGCATAGGGAGTGGGGAGCGTCTACTTAAGCTGTAGAGAAGGCACAAACACTTTGATTCAGCCACCACCCTTGGAATGACTCTCCCTAAATGGTAAATCTGTGGGTAGGAGAAGGAGACAGGGTACCCCTTTATCCTGAATGGTAAATCTGTGGGTAGGAGAAGGAGACAGGGTACCCCTTTATCCTGAATGGTAAATCTGTGGGTAGGAGAAGGAGACAGGGTACCCCTTTATCCTGAATGGTAAATCTGTGGGTAGGAGAAGGAGACAGGGTACCCCTTTATCCTGAATGGTAAACCTGTGGGTAGGAGAAGGAGACAGGGTACCCCTTTATCCTGAATGGTAAATCTGTGGGTAGGAGAAGGAGACAGGGTACCCCTTTATCCTGAATGGTAAACCTGTGGGTAGGAGAAGGAGACAGGGTACCCCTTTATCCTGAATGGATTCCAGTTCATCACTCAAGTTCTGCTCCCCTTATATACTCAGGTTTCTCTCCCTTCTTTGAGTACCCTTGCCTCCTGCCTGCCAGAGGCTGCAAACAACTTTCCCCTACCCCTGCCCCCCAAGACACACACCATGCCTCCCCTGATCCCCTCTCAGCTGTACCAAATACAGGGACTCTGCATCCCACAAATTATCAGACAAGAAAGGGGACTTTCAGGTCAGCAGGGGAAGACCAAGGCAGGATGCAAGACCTGGGGACAGGTGGTTGCTGCTGCCAGAATGGTAGGATTCATGTCAATATAAACCAAGAAAAACTACCATGGTTATGGGAAAAGCACATGCATACCACATAAACACAAACACCACAAAAATAAAACTATCATAAGAAATACCCCAATATGATTCCAATTGGTTACAAAAAGATGTCTGTAAAAATCTGTCTATCTGTTCCTGATAAGAAGTTCTGATTAACACAGACAGTGCCAATCAAAACTAAGTGGCTCAACAGTGAAGATCTAAATACAACCCTCTTAGGGGTGGCTGGCTCACCCTGAGCTGAGTCTGGGGCAGTCCTATCCACTGTCCTTGTTAGAGGACTCTCTTGTGGGACAAGAGAGGAAAGCAGCAGATCAGAGAGCCTACAGAATGCTCTGGGGCATGAGGAGCACAGCTGTCCTCAAGTGGAGGGACTGAAGGAAGGGTAGGTCCAGTACTCACACTGACATGCAAGTGCTCCAGGAAGAACTGCAGCAGGCAGGCGCCCAAGCCAAGTGCCCGTGCCCGCTCATGACCCCTCGGAGACTTGATCCATGGGCTCAGGTGCTGTACAAGAATAGACTTGACACAGGTGCCCTCTGGGGGAGGAACCCAGGAGTGCAGAAGCCCACATCCCAATGACAAGCTCAGCATCCCTGCTAGGCCATGCTTCAGGGGCTGCAGGGACCCAAGTGGGACCCAGGGTGGCTCCCACATCAGGGTCTGCTGCAGCTCACCCCTGCCCACTTGAGATGGCAGAGAGTGATCCAGGCCTATGAGGCACTAGGTGCCTAGATTAGGGATTGGTACGGCCCCAGCCCACTGCAACAATGGTAGGAGGGTGGGAAGAACACCATGTCAGGGTGTGTATTTTGTCATCTTGCTTGCCTCAAGTGGTTAGCAGACGGCAGCCAGGACTCATGTGTTCCATCCCAGCACTTGTAGTAGTCAAGAAAAATGCTGCAGAGGCACTATCTGGTCAGAGATGCCCAGGCAGAAGGACCCCACCCCCAGAGAGACTATTAAACTGTCTCTGCAGTACCTAACCATAGTGGTGGTGGGGGAGGGCAGGAAAGGACCAGAAACTAGGTGGGGTACCCACGCTCCATCACCGCAATAATCGGTGCCCATAGCACACCTCAACCATGATCTGCAGGCCCTGGGGGGTCATGTTCCGCTTCAGCAGGCTTGTCAGCAGATCTTCAAGGGCGCACACCGTGTCCAGATACAAAGGCTGGAAGGAGAGCCAGGCCACCAGCCCCATGCATGGTCCCACTTCTTTCAGTGGCCTTCTCACTCCCTGCCCCCATGGAAACAGCAATACCTCTTGGCAGGTACCATCTTCCCCCTCAGGCTCAGGTGGCAGGGCCATAACACTGTGTAAGCAGCTGTGGATCACATCTGCCTGTGCCTGCTCTTCTAATACAGGCTCCAAGTTGCTGAGCAGAAGGTTAAGGGCCCCAGTCAATGAACAAATGATGTCTCCAGCCTGCTCCCGCCCAGAAACCACTGGGCCTGCACAGATGGCACAGCTGCTACTATGTTCACAATACTTCACACATACAATGCAGGCCATCCACATGCACACAGATCCTCAGGCCCACTGTCCATAGAGAGGCTGGAAAGGATACACCAGGTATGTGCAGGCAAGCATGGCTTTCTTTCGAATGGGTGTTCTCAGGCAGTCTGGGGGTTCTGCCCTGATGAACTCCTTGGGGTGGCGGCACAGAACTGGCCCTCAGAGGAGGCATTACCCTCCTCTCTGATCACCCTGTCTCACGCTAAGTGGGTGGTTGAGGCCTCTGAGATGCAGGCTTCTGTCTGTACCCACTGAGCCCCTAGGATGCATCACTGCACTCATCCCTCTGGCCTCCCCAAGCCCCACCTCCTCTGCCCAGAACTCACCATCATCTGTGTCACCAGCTCTGCCTTCCTCGAGAACTGGAAGGAACTGGCTTGTGCGCTGCTACACATGGCCTGGCAGACCATGCACAGGCTCTGGACGAGGCACAACTTCAGGGCTGGGTCCTAGGGGAACAGCTGGCTGCAGAAAGTTTGCACACCTGCCCCCCAGAGCTGCTGTGTTTAGAGCAGCCACAGGGCTGAGCCTAACCACAGAAGCTGGAGCACACGCCCTTTCTAGAACAGCCTGCAACTGTCTACTGTGCTCATAAAGCCCTACGGCAGCCTCCTGACCAAGGAGGGACCTGGGACCTGGGGGAAATTCTAGGGCCTTGGCCAACAGGGGAATTCCTATGTGGTATGAGAGCTCAACAGGAGACATGAGGGAAGCCATCCTACTCCTATGGGCCAGGAAACAAAAATCTGAAAGAACCTCACCAACCCCAGCCCAGCCCCAGAAGGCTCCCCACAACTGTCCCTCACAAAGGCCTGTCAGGTTAGTATTGGGGATATAACAGGGGGAGCATGTTAATGAGACCAAGAGAACCTCTGGCCATTTCCAATAGCTCTGGGCTTAACTAGCCCTCCCTTAGGGGTTCTCTGGGGCATAGAGAAAGGCAAGTCCAAAAGCATTGGGAGCAGAGCCAAAGGAGCCCAGAGCTATTGCTGGGCCATGGGGGACACAGCTATAAGTGGCCTACCAGCTGATTCCAAGGATGTGGCCCAGGACCTACTGCCTAGAGGCAGAAGAAGCCTTGCTCTGCCCTTATCAGGAGCTTAGATGTTACAGCTCCATGAAGTGCTGCTTCAAGGGAAGTGGGCAGGACAGTCCTCCAGGACCACCATGGCCAGGAAGTCCAGCGAGTTCTGGGTTTGGCTCTGCCCCAAAGCCCAGCCCAGAGGAGAGAGAGAAAAAGCACAGTTCACATACAATTGCTATACACTATACCTTGGTCTCTACCTTTATTCCCAGAACCTAAACAACAAAAAGTAAAATAAATTAAGACTCTGGAGTTGTGTGACTGGCCCACACAGACACTGCAATGCCCACCTTGGTATTGAAGCACTGAAACATGCTGCGGAGGATATCAGACTCTACTTTGGCCAGCACCAGCTCACGAGGGGCCTGTGCAGCCACGTGCCCATAGCACAGGATCAGAGAACTCTTCATTCTTTCTACTTCATGCTCACTTCGGTCCTGGGAGGCAGAGAAATCAGCAGGATAGCAGGTACTCAGCGAACTACTCTCCACACGGAGCCTTGCCTAGCAGTGTGCTTCCTATACTCTACGGCTCCTGGAATAGCCAGAGCTAGCCAGGAACACCAGAGGCAGTACCCAGGGATGGCAGAAGGTCCGACTAGTGCCCACACAGGCCCACTGGGAACCAACTGGTTACAGAGAAGGGCTGAGGCAGTGGGACCAAGGAGGAAAGGAGAAGTGTAAAAATCTGGAGGTACCAACCAGAAGATAGCAGGGCTGTAGCTACAGACCAGCCTCCTGCCCTAACGACTTGTGGATATCTACATTAGAAAAGGCGAGCAGCAGCTATACATGGTAGCACACCTTTAATCTCAGCACTCTGCACGCAGAGGCAGGTATCTTTGAATCTGAGGCCAATCTGGTCTACACATCAAGTTCTAGGCCAGCCAAGGTTACAGAGTGAGGTTCTGTCTCAAGATAGAGGGGCTGGAGAGATGGCTCAAGGATTAAGAGCACTTGTTCTTGCAGAAGACCCAGGTTTAATTCCTAACACCCATGTGGTAGCTCACACCATCTATAACTCTAGTTCCAGGGGATCCAGTGCCCTCTTCTGGCCTCAGTGGGCACCAGGAAAGTACATGGTTCACAGATATACATGCAAGCTAAACACTGATACACATAAAAATAAAAACTAAAAAAAAATCTAAAAATACTTTAAAAAAAGATAAAGAGGAAGAAGAAGGAAGAGAAGAGAAAGAAAAGGTGTGCAGGTTCTTGTACATCTGGGCCAACCCTCCGGTTCCATGAGTACAGCAGTCACTAGAGACAGCATCATGCTAAGAGTTGGGCATTATGGAATATGCTTAAAAATCTCAGCACCCAGGACAAAGCACAGCGTAGACAGCCTGGTCGTACAGCTCTCAGTCCCCATCTGTGTGGTTCAGATAAGACATGTCCCCAGAGCTCAAGCAGCCCCAGTGCTGTGATATTTAGAGGGGCAGTATTGGGAAATGTCTGTGGAGTTCACAAGGCCCCAGAGTAGCAGTGTTCAGAGGTGGAAGCCCTTTGGGAAGGAACTGGTTCATCACTGGGTTAACCCTTTGATTAAAGCCATCATTTGATCATTTAATCATTTGATTAAACCCATGATTAGAGCCATCTTGGATTTAGGGGTAAGTGTTGTTCCAAAGGCAAGAAAACTCTGTTTCTTGGCTGGTGTGAGAGGAGCAGCCCTCTTCATCCCCTTCCACCATGTGCAGTCTGCCACAGGCCTTGGATCAATTGGTAATGGCAACACACTGAAACCTCTGAAGGTGGGAGGCAAAATAAATCCTCCCTCCTTCTAGCTAATTTTCTCAAGTATTTTGCCATAGCAACAGAAAGCTAACATGGAACCTTGCCACTCAGAACCCCTCTCGTTACCCCACCTGGAGGCATACCACTGTTACCAGCTAGATTTGCTTCTGGGAGGCCCTCTGCTGAGCAGGGAGCCAGGCCCAGAGGAGGGATACAGGCTGCAAAGTGACTGCACAGCAAGGGGCTTTGCTGTCACTCTGAGCCTGAGGGTGCTCAGCCCAAGCCTTGAGTTTGAGAGCTGCAGTCAGAGGAGCAGGAACCCATCCTACCACAGACACTGAAAAGCAGGGCAGCCACAGGCCTCCATTCTGGGTAGTCTCTCCTTACCTTAAAAATGTTAAAGATGCCGATGGACTTCCTAAACACGTCTGACTTCACAAAGTCCTCCAACTGTGCTAGAGTGTCCTCAAGCTGGGTAATGGCACAAATCCCAAAGCAACAGGCAAGGCCCTGGGGAGGTGCACAGGTGTGCTCACACTTGGGCAAAGTGGCCCACCTGCCCACATGCTGTGTGGGGAGAAACTTACACACACAATACGTATACATATGTACACAGAGTACCATGCACACATAAACCTAAAGGCACATTGTATACATGTGAACACGTGTAGAAGCAGGTAGTATGCCACACATGCATTCATGTACCTATACAGCACACATGAACATGCATTGGCTAGCAGCCTGAGAGGAGGGAGATGCCTAAGGCCTGGTAGCTCTGGGCATTAGGGGCTTCTTACCTCCTGCTCTGCCTCTTCCTGGTATCTGGCTGTCTCCAGCAGCTCTCGAAGGTGTTTTCTCACTAACTCCTTACTTGAAGCAGCACCCAGTGTGGTTCCTATGCACTTATACAGGAAATTCTGGAACAAAGGCAGAGAATACACATGCACCTGAATCCTGATGCACTATGGTGGCACTGCTAATGGAGACAGGGTTTCTCTGTGTAGCCCTGGTTATCCTGGAACTAGCTCTGTAGAACAGGCTGGCCTTGAACTCAGGGATCCGCTTGTCTCTCAAATATTGCAATTAAAGGTGTGCACCACTATGTCTAGCCCCTTGGAGAGCTGTATGTCAAGAAAGACGTAGGAAGGGTTCCCCATGAGGATGGATGGGTGAGCCCTGGGCTGTGACTGAGGAACAAATAGCAAGTAACCAGTCCCTATCTCCCAACTGTTGCTGGAGTGAAGAGGCTCTTAAGCCTGCTTGCTTTTCTTGGGTTGGCCAGGGCTGCCAGAGTCATAAGACAAAGGCACAGACAGGAAGAACAGGAAAATCAAACACTGAAAGCACAGGAGTTGGGGCTGTGGTCTGTGCAGAGACCCCTGACCCCAGCTGGCTTGTCCTGGGCACCTTCTCCTGAGCTGTCCCATTGTAAGAGGGTAGTTGCTTGCACATCTCCTGACTCAGCTGGCAGATCCACGTGTTGTCAGATACCACGGCCAGGGTGTCTCGTAGGAACTGTGGATGAGAGTCCCAGTGAGTGGCTGGCTATGGGAGGGCCTAAGGCCTGAGCACGTCACATGATAACTTCATGGTGACCCCTGCTGGTAAGTGATCTTTGAAGGTGGACAGCTATAAAACAAGCTGAAGCACCAATTACTCTGAACTGGGTTGGGGACAGTGGAAGGAGAAGAAGGATAGACCACTTTCTGTGGCCAGGATGGCCCAAAGTGCCTCAAGTTTGGTGCTGCTGATAGAGGGTAGAAACTCTGTCATGGAAATCTGAGGCCCACCACCAGCCTCACCCCAGACTCCACCTCTGCTAAGCCCATTCCCTAGTCATACCACCAGGTGAAGTCAGGTAATAAGTCCCTCGGAAGACACAATATACCAGTCCCACATTTCCAGCCCTCCGTGCCCAGGCCCAGAGTATCCCAGAGGAGCACAGACAGGCCCTTGGTCTTCTATCCATCTCTCACCACGAGAAGCTTTTCTTCCCACTCCTTCAGTGACAAGGTTTCCTCAGTATGCTCTGAAATGACCAGTAACCCTGTTGGCTGAGGTTCTGCCAGGCAAGTTCATCCCAACATGCACAAATGGGTGCTCAGTGCCCACCTCTTTGTGTTTTGAACTCCCAGGAGGCATGTAGCAGCCAATCACACTACATGTTGCACCCACTTCCCACATGTCACCAGGTAACACCTCTTGAGACATCCAGTCCCTTTCTTAGATTACAGCTAAGATTATTTCTTCCAATTTACAAAACCCAGGTCTGGGGCTGGAGAGATGGCTCAGAGGTTAAGAGCACTGACTGTTCTTCCAGAGGTCCTGAGTTCAATTCCCAGCAACCACATGGTGGCTCACAGCCATCTATAATGAGATCTGGTGCCCTCTTCTGGCATGCAACCATACATGGAAGGAATGTTGTATACATAATAAATAAATAAATAAATAAATAAAATATTTAAAAAAAAAAAAAAAACAACCCAGGTCTGTATCAGCCAGCCTTATGATAGGCTGGGCACAAATGGGGTCAGGGATGGCTAATGGGCTCCTTAGTCTCACTGGCCTCACCGTCTAGGTACTCCAGCAGCACAGGCATGGTTGTCTCCCACCGCTGGCCCAGCGAAGGGTGTATATTCCGATGCATCACCTTCAGGAGGCGCAATGAGGCTGCCCCACGTCCATCTCCCAGGTAGGGATTGGAAGACACAACCTGAAGGAGGGGAAGAAAGGGGGCTGCCTAAACATGGAGTTACCTGCACTTCCTGGGGGAGATGTGGCAGGACAACTTCCCAGACCACAGAGCCCAACCTGAGGACCAGCTTCCCAGGAGTGAAGGAAAGCCAGCAAACACAAGGTGGGAGGCACCTCCATGAGAGGACGGCAAGGGTCAGAGCCGGCCACAAGAACTGACAGGGACTCTGAAACACAGAGTCCACTCCTGTACTAGAGAGTAACCATGGTCAAGTTGATGAGAGTATCCCATTAAGGGCAAGGACAGTGTCAGTCAGTGTGCTTGGACACAGTAACAGACCCTCTACTTACCAGCAGTCTCGTGGTCATAGCGAAGGGAGATGGGAGGTTTGCTGGACAAGAAACACAGAGATTGTTACAAGGTAGGGATAGGTGTGAGATGAAGGATGGGGATCATATGCAGAAGCAGGGAGCTGGGGTGGGATGTTGTGCAAAAGCAGCAGCTGGGGAAGAGATCAGCGGCAGGGGCAAGGGCAGAGGGCAGAGGAAGGATAAGACTTAAGGCATTGGCGCAGGTCAGGTGCCAAGGTAGTTGGGCCTCCACACCATTCGAGTTGTACTGGACGAGGAAAGCATCTGCCCCTGCCTCCTGTCTCTTCAGGGCTAAATGCACAAGGCTCCTGCAGAGTGGGGTGAGGGCCGCCGTGAAGCGCACGGGGGTGAGGAACTCGAGCAGGTAGGGCCAGAGAACCTGAGGGATAGAGGGCCGTGGTCTGTGAACTGTAGCACTGGGCATGGCCTCCAGGGCAGCAGAGCTGATAGGATTTGGTTTCCATATCTATACATGAGCAGGGCAGCTTTAGAGGACCTCAAGCTAAGACAGACAATGTGTCCTGCCACTGCTGAGAAGTCCTCCGAGCCCAGCCCAGCCACTGCCCTCTTCAAGGCCTCCCTCCACTCCACTGTTCACTTGTTACCCAGGTCAGGGATGGGGAGGGCAGGAAATCTCAGGAAGGGGAAGCCCAGGCAGCAGGCCTGGAGTCAAAGACAGACACACTCACGCTGTCCATCCTGTCCACTGTGGTGCTGACCAGATAGAGGGTGCGGATACTGACTGCCCGCACACTATCTGCTGCCAGGTCCTCCCCATCAGGGCCGGGCTTCTCGGGCTAGGGGAAGAGGCAAGGTGAGAGCACCCCCTGGTTAGCATGAGAAAGGAAAGACGGGCAGGGAGGGAAACAGGGCAGACCCACCAAACCTGCCCTGCGAAGAGCATGTCTGCCACCTTCCATAAAGTTTACTAAAATCACTCGGAAGAGCTGGTGAGGTGGGGTGGGAGCACTTCTGCTCTGTAAGACTGACAATCCGAGTGATTCCCAGGTCCAATGAATGGCACAAAGTTGTCTCTAAGCTCCATGTGGTGGTCGTGACATGTGTGTGTCTGCACTCATGTATATACATACATACATTATACACACACACACACCTCTCCTCCCCCTCCCTCCCAATCTTTTTTTTTTTTTAAAGAAGGAATCGACCTGTGGGCTCCTAAACCTTGGCAAGGCTTCCTCCAAAGGTGGGCTTATCATCCATGACCTCTAGTATTTCAAGACAAATGCAGGATGGGCCTGCGAGACTGTTCAGCAGGTAAACACACTATCAAAACCTGATAGCCTGAGTCTATCCTCAAGATAGCCATGGTGGAGACAACCAACTTCTATATGCTTTCCTCTGGCCTTCATACATGTGCTGTAACAAGTAAGAGCACACACACATAAATTAGTAAATGTGGTCTTATGAATAACAGAAAGTAGATCTGGAAGAAGTTAGAGAGAGAGCAGGGGGTGGATATGTTCAAACTACATTATATGAAATTCCCAAAGAATAAAAAAATTAGCTAGACAGTGGTGGCGCGCGCCTTTAATCCCAGCACTCAGGAGGCAGAGGCAGGTGGATCTCCGTGAGTTCAAGGCCAGCCTGGTCTACAGAGCAAGTTCCAGGACTGACTGGCTCCATAATTATAGAGAAACCCTGTCTCCAAAATAAAAAAAATTTGGGACTTGAAATGGATCAGTGGTTTAGAGCATTTGTTGCTCTTACAGAGAACCTGGGCTAAATTCCCAGCACCCACGTGGTTGCTCACAACCATCCATAACTCCAGTTCCAGGGAAGCCTTTTCTGATCTCTGTGGGCACCAAGCATGCATATAATATATATACATACATGCAGGCAAATATTCATATATATATATATATATATAATGAAAAATAAATCTAAAAATTTAAAAATGTATTATATGTATGTATGTATGTATGTATGTGAATGTTTTCATCTGCACATACATCTGCATACCAGAAGAGGACACTGGATCCTATGGAACTACAGTTATAGATGACTATGAATCACCATGTGGGTGCTGGGGATTGAATTCAGAACCTCTGGAAGAGCAGCCAGTTCTTAACTGCTGGACAGTCTCTCCAGTCCTAATTTTTTTTAAATTATATTTTAAAAGAATAAACACAGTAGTCCAGTTTGAGGTATTGCGTATACCACAATGACAGAGTGCAGAAGGTGGTCACACGTGGTGGTTTAAGTAAGAAATGTCTCCTGTCCCCAGCTGATAGCGCCGTTTGAGGAGGTTGTGGAACCTTTAGGAGGTGGAGCCTTGCTGGAAGAAGTGAGTCACTGGGGGTGGGCTTTGGGTGGTCTTGGCCCCACTTCCTGTTCACTCTTGTTTCATGTTTGCAGTTGAGGATGTGAGCTCTCAGCTTCCTGTTCCTGCCACCATGCCTGTCACTGTTGTATTTCTACCTCGATGGGCTCATCCTTCTGGAACCAGAAGCCCAAACAAGCCCTTCCTTAACTAAGTTGTCTTGGTCACGGTGTTTTATCACAGCAATAGAAAAGTACTAATGCATGTCTCTATTATGAACTGACCTTAGGGCAATCTAGCTTTGCTAACTCCAAGAAACCAAATCCAGAGCTGGCAACCCAAGAACTTTAGTGTATAACTGCTCTACCTGCGCACATCTCCTCACCAGAGAGCCCAGGACCCTGTGCACAGCAGGCCAGCACAATGCCGCTGGGCCGCACCTCCACCCACTGCTTGCAGTCTACTTTATCTGGTCTTACCTTGCTCTCTTTCAAAGGAAACTAGTGTGTTTAGTAACTTATAAAATAGAAAAGAATTAAAGAGAATAAAGTTTCTGTCTTCTACCTCTGCTTCTGAGTTGGGAATCTGTTGAGTGGACTCAAGAAATGCAGAGACCCTGACTCAGAAACCAAAGGGAACCTCAGCCCACACACAGCCACCTGCTGCCAGGTCAGCTGCTCTTGGTAACCAGTGCTAACAGTGCTCAAGAGATACACCGGCTGAAGAGCCTGGCATCCAACAGATCCAGAAACAGGTGTGGTTCTGTTGGTAGTAGTCCTTACCTCCTCCGGGGGCAGAGCACACTGCTGCACAATGTAGTCAACCATCACCTCACCTCCAGGCTGCTCCAGGTAGCCATGGTGGGCCATGGCACTTATCACCTGCACCACAGCCCGTTTCACCTACCCGAAACCAAGAGAAGGTCAGGAAAGGGCACAAGGCACACACCTGGCCCTGTGCTATGCCTGCACCCACATCTATATGTGCACCGCATTTATGCCCACATCTGTATCAGTTCATGCCCATATATACCCACACCACAACTGCCCCTACAACAGCATCTGCATCTAGACTCAGAGACACATTGGTATGGATATCTACATCCACACCTGGACCAGCAGGTGTGGTACCTAACACCTGGCTTTACAGAAGTTTGCTCAGCTCTCGGCTAGCAGCCTTTTAGCCACCATGTAACATATGCAGCTCTCAAAAGAAAGCCTCTTTTCCTGCTACCCCACATACATTCTCGCCCTCCTCTCAGCTCCTCAGAAGTTACCTCATCTCACCAACTGCCTTCCTCCACGCACTTTTACCAAACTTCATCCTCAAGGCTATGAAAAGAGCTCTGCTAAAGACCTGCTCCAAACCACCCTGTCCTCCAGGCTTACCTCCCCACCCTACATTCCTGGTGCCTAACAGACCTGTCCTATCTGCACTGTTCATCTGGCCTTAAGCTATAGGGCTGGTGTCCTTCAGGGCTGGCTTCTCTTGTGGGACACCCATATTTCCTGGCTGTTTGGTCCATCCCCCAGGCAATGTTTCTCAGACCTTTAACTACCACCCAATCATTCCTAGTTCTGAGCATGCATGGCAAGCCTCAGTAGCCAAAATCAGTGATATTTACCCAGGGCCAGTGTCTCCTCTAGTCCACCATACCCTAACCAGACACTGGCCTCTGCCCTCAGTCTTAGCCCCTTTCATGGGGCCTACTCTCAGGAGCCTTCAGACCCATAAGAATGTTTTCACTTCCTAGAATGTCAGATCAAATGCAGCCGTCCCAAGGAAGTCTCCTGAGATTACCACCCTGCTATCCCCATGTCACGTTCATCTGCTGTGGCTGTCTATGGGGACAACGTGGGTCTGGGTTGGTAGCCAAGTGCCCAGTCTGAGCATGTATGTGCCCACTCGACACTGTGAACATCGCATTGTTTGGACCCATAATCAGCTACATGACCCTGTCACAGGTGTATCAGGGAAGACTGCCAGAATATAAAGGTCTGAAACTGTTATTTGGACTTTGTGTCAGAAGCTTCTGAAGAAATAACAGTAAGATGCACAGGAGGTCCCTGGAAGTTGCACAATGCTGCAGTAGCTCTCAGGGAAGGCTTGTATCCTGTTGCCTCCGAGCAAGCAGGCCCTGCTCAAGGGAACAGTGCTCAGAGGGCTGGAAAAGATCTCTGACCTGTTTCCTAGGCTCCTGGGGGCCCTTGAGATCTCCTACTTGGTGAGAATGTCTCACGATCTGGGGCCAGGGTAACCTCCCACAGTAAAAGGCCTCAGGTAGGAGCCTGCAAGCCACATGGTAAAAGTCCCATTTACAGAAGGACCGGAAGCTGAGTGCGGTCATACAGACAGCCCAGCACATTCACATAACAGGGCTAAAGGCTCAGGACTCTAAGACTAAGGAATGACCTTAATTGGCAATACTCCTATGTGTGGTCACACATTACTGCCCAGTCCATAAAAGGCAATGGAAAGCTGCAGGTTTGGGCATGCCTGCACTCTGTCCCAAGAGCTGTTTTCCAACTGATTTTTGTTTTTGAGATACGTTCTAATTATGCAGCCCAGGATAGGCATGAACTCCTCTCCTATCTCAAGACTCCCAAATGCTAAGATTACAGTCATGAGCTACCACACCCAGCTCCCCAGCTGATTTAAACAATCCCTGCAGTAAGTGGGAGGTATACCAGCTGCCTGAGTTCTGAGTCCTTCTGGTGAATAGCGAACCTCAGGGTGGTGCTGGAGCCCTCTGGGTCTATGACAGGTCCCAATACTGAGGTGGCTTGGATTCACTAATGGTTCACTAACCGTGTGGAAAGGTAACCTGTTCACACTACATGTGTTCCTCTCTCTGCTTGCTTGCACCCACAGACTGGGATAGGCACTTCCAGTGTTCTCGCCACTCTTCTGTTGGTTGTGATGAGCCAAACTAACTGGTCTATGCCAACAAAGGCCACGCTAATCTGCCCACTTTACCTTATTGTTGGTGTCCAGAAGAGGGAGCCTCATGGAAGAGAGTATAAAGGGCTTCTTAACCTCCATTTGAGCAGCTGCAATAAACAAACAAGATGGCTTAGTCCCTGCCAGCCTAGACCAGTCATCCTACCCACATCTACCTTGACGTCTCGGCCTCAGGGGACCTGGCCTCACTTGGTCCTCTTGTAGAAGGAGGACATGGCATAAGACCATTGCTCTGAAGGAGAAAAAAAAAAATTCCCAAATAACATTTTACCAATACAAAGTTAAAAGGGATTTTTATGTCGTTGAAATGCAGTGTGCTGCATTTGCAAGGTTAGGGGAAACAGAGCGTAGACCACAGCAGATCGAAGGAATTAAGGAAATGCCACTGTTAAGCAGAAGCCATAGACAAAACCATCTGAGACATCTATCCTGTCTTTTATGCACCGCTAAATGGTGCCCCCACTCTGAGAGTGCTCAGTTCTCTGTACATGAATTTAGGAAAAGCTTTTTGTATTGCATGTGCACTTGCCCTCGCTACCCAATACACTTGCCTTGCCCAGTGTAGCCGACTTTCTAAGATGGATACCTTTGGAAATAATTGCTTTCTAGCTCATTCAAAAGAAGTCATCATGAAAGCACAGTACCAGTAAGAGATATGGGGGAGCTGTGGGCAAGGCCCCAACCAACACCTGGGGACAGCTGTGATGCAGAACACTAAGCCCCTAGGAATAGAATTCAAAGGGCTCTGCCTTCTGTTCAGATCGTGTTTTCTGTAAATTACACCTTCTTTTCTATAAAATATTAAATCACAGTGGCTTACAGATAGACAGACACTCAAGATTCATTTCTCAATCTCCAGCTTCAGCAAATAATGATGATGAATTTAAGGGGGGCTGCTGGAGGGATGGCTCAGTGATTAAGAGCATGTGTTGTTCTTCCAGAGGATCTGAGTTCAATTCCCAGCACCCATGTCAGGTGGCTTACAGTCATCTCCAGGAAAATCTGACACTTCTGATCTCTGTGGGTACATACACTCATATGCACAAATCTATAAACAGAATACACATATATAATTAAAAATAACAAGAAGAATTCAGGCAGTGGCAGTGCACACCTTAATCCCAGCACTCGGGAGGCAGAGGTAGGCAGATCTCTGTGAGTTCAAAGCCAGACTGGTCTACAAGAGACAGTTGTTGCCGGGCAGCGGTGGCACAAGCCTTTAATCCCAGCACTCAGGAGGCAGAGGCAGGAGGATCTCTGTGAGTTCGAGGCCAGCCTGGTCTACAAGAGCTAGTTCCAGGACAAGAACCAAAAAGCTACGGAGAAACCCTGTCTCGAAAATTCAAAAAAAAAAAAAAAAAAAGAGATAGTTGTAGGACAAGTTCCAAAGCTACAGAGAAACCCTGTCTCAAAAAAACCAAATAAATAAACAAACAAGCAATCTTTTCTTTAAAAGTTAACTAAAGAAGAAAAAAGAGGACGCCGGACACAATGCAGGTAACACACTGTTTGTGACCATGTTTTCATTATATAGCTAGTCCAATAAGAAAGATGTCATCCTCATCCTAATTTCACAAGCCAGGAGCCTGGACCCAGAGGGCACATGGCCCTCAGAAGACAAGCTCCCAGAGCAGCAAAAGGTAGAGCCCAACACAGAGAGCAGAGGCCTCAAAGAAAGATGGCCTTATCTCCAGTGCCCCAGCACCCCCACTCTAAAATACTTCTTGAGCCTGCCCCGGAGCCACCACAACCAAGTCCTGGTAGTAATAACATAAGATGCAGGAAAATGAGATGTGTACTATAAAAGCTCAGACAATAGAAAATTCTAAATCTGACCTGCGCCAAATACACAGTGTATAGAAGATGCTGAATAATATTCATGACCCTTAAAACTGAGGTAGGAAGCAAAGATGGTAACACCATGAAACTTCTATGAACAGAGTCTGGAGACAGTCACCAGGAAGTGGACGGCTTCAGTGCTACAGGAAGGAGCACTTCACAGAAAGTACTGGTGACAGCCACACCACAGTGGGGCTGTGCTCAACATCACTGAATTATGCCACTGTATATGACATCATTTTAGAACAAATAAAAATAACACCAGGGCTGGAGATGCGGCCGAGCTGGCAGGGTATTTGCCTGGCAGACATAGGGCTCAAGGTTGAATCCCCAACACTGAATAAGAAAAAGTGCAGGGTAAACACCCAAAACCCCAAGAGGATGAGGAGCTCAAGGCCATTCTCAGGTGTAAAACAAACGCAAGGCCAACCTGGGATACCTGACATCCTGTATTAAAAAAAAAAAAAAATCAAATGAAACAGAAATATCAATGGTCAGCCAAGCACAGCAGCACCTTCAATCCCAATACTTGGGGGGGGGCAGAGGCAGGGGGATCTCTGAGTTTGAGGCCAGCCTGGACTACATAGTGAGTTCCAGGACAATCAGGGATATATACAGAGACTTTGTATCATAAACAAAATAAATAAATAAAAAGCAAGCAAACAAACAAAACTAAGTATAGCTAGACCCTGGAATCTTAAAGACAAAAAGGTGTAGATGATAAGGGTATATTATTCAAGACCAGGACAGCTGCTGCTCACTGGGGTAGAGGTTCATCTGTGCTATGTAAATTTTTAAAAGAAATTTAAAATGAATCTGTGTCCTACCTGGAACTCATATTGAAGCCCAAAGAATGTCTCATTCAAGTTCATCTTTAGATGACTAGGGTCTCTCAAGGAGCAATAGATAGCCTTATCTTCTTGAAGTTGCTATCCTGGTCCTATTTTATATGGCTTTAAATTCACAGAAGGACTGAGGCAAACCTGAGTTCAGAGCGCTACCTAGTGTTAAAGTCAGAGAGGTGACTACAGGCTCAGACAACGTAATAATAAAACTAGACTCCAGGAAAAATATAGGTCTGTGTGCTCCATCCTTGCCTGTACCAGGACTTGGCTGATTTGGATAATCTTGGGAAAGATGGCTTGTTTTAATAAAGTCTGGCACATAAAACAGCTAAATAGTGGCTTACTGCAAAATGAGTTACTCTGGCTAGGATGCAAAGGATTGGCTTCACTACGATGGGTATTTTAGAAAAACAGAATGCATACCTACAATCTGAAATTTCTGGTTCTAGATACACATCTGACTAAGTGTGCACAGAAAAAATGGAAACAACAGCAGTCTTTACAGAAAAAAAACTTAAAGAATCATTATATCCATAGCCAAGCAAATGAGTAACTTGGAGATTAACTCCACAGTTCATCACACACACACACACACACACACACACACACACACAGACTTCATTAACTGAAAATAGAAAAATAAATCAGATACAAAATACTCCATATGGTACAATTCCCCTTTCTTAACACAGAAGCATCATCTTGAGCTGGATGCTACCCCTCAAGACCTGCTAGTGGCCCCTGGGCACTGCCACAGCCTTTTCCTCATTCTTCATCCAGGTGGGAAATAATGGACTCGTGTTATCATTTACTGAAAAGAACAGTTACCATCTGGGCTTTTTCCAAATGTATTTTAAGATAAAAATTGAAAAGCATCTTGTCTCTGTATTTATGAAATCAAGCAGTCTCTATGGTAGTTTACAGAAAGAAAGGAAGAACACAATGAACTATGTCCAGATAGAAAACATCCTGTTTCCCGCATGCAGACATTTCCATATGAAGTGCCCAGAGAAAGAACACAGAGGAAAGTGAAACACAGGTGAACACAGAGTGGCTTCTGAAGCACACAGATGCAATATAAGAATTAACTCAGGTCGGGCGGTGGTGGCGCGCGCCTTTAATCCCAGCTCCTGGGAGGCAGAGGCGGGTGGGTCTGTGATTTCAAGGCCAGCCTGGTCTACAGAGCAAGTTCGAGGACAGTCAGAGCTGTCACACAGAGAAACAGTGTCTTGAAAAACCAAAGACAAACAAACCAAAAGAATTAACGGTGGGGGCGTGGGGATGAGAACATGAGGGGCGCAGTGGAGAGTGGCGGAGGAGAGTTCTTGATAGAGCCGCTGTGGGGTTGGAGAAAGAAAGTCCCAAGATTCCACAAGGATGACCCCAGCTAAGACTTCTAGCAACAGTGGAGAGGGTGCCCGAACTGGCCTTCCCCTATAATCAGATTGGGGAATACCCCAACTATCATCATAGAGCCTTCATCCAGTAACTGATGGAACCAGATGCAGAGATCCACAACCAAGCACCAGACTCAGCTCCAGGAATCCAATCAAAGGGAACAAGGGAAGTCAAGATCATGAAGGAAAAAATCTACCGAGACAGCTGAACCAAGGTCGTGGAAACTCATGAACTCTAGACTGACAGCTCTGGAGTCTCCATGGGACCAAACTAGGCCCTCCATATGTGGAAGACACTGGTGAAGCTTGAACTATCTGAGGGGCCCCTGACAGAAGGACCAGGAACTATCCCTAGTGCATGAGCTAGCTTGTTGGAGCCCATTCCCTATGGTGGGATGCTATGCTCAGCCTTAGTGCAGTAAGGAGGGGCTTGCTCCTACCCCAACTTAATGTGCCAGACCTCACTGATTCCCTACGGGAGCCCTTACCCATTGGGAGGAGTGGATGGGAGGTGGGTTGGGGGGGAGGCAAAAGAGTGTGGAGGAGGGGTGAGAGGTAAAACTGCAGTTGGAATGTAAAATGAAATAAAAATAAATAAATAAATAAATAAATAAATAAAAATTTTAAAAATTCAGAAAAGATGAGCAAGGTTTACCTAGTCACAGACCAATGCTAAACTCCCCCTCCGTAAAGAAAGAATTTACTTTTTCAATAAAAATCATTTTGCTGTAATAAAATCAATAAAGCATCACATAGCTAAATGAAGGAATCTAGTCAAATGCTGGCCATGGTGGCGCACTCCTTTAATCTCAGACATCCAGAGTTGTGTAGAAAGACTCTGTATCCAAATAAACAAACAAATAAATAACAACAGCCTTGGCTCTCTCGTCCTGGAACTCACTTTGTAGACCAGGCTGGCCTTGAACTCACAGAGATCTATCTACCTCTGCCTCCTGAATGCTAGGATTAAAGGCATGTGCTACCACTGCCCAGCTCCACTATGAACTCTTTTTATTTCTTTCTTTTTCAAAGAGTTATTTATTTATTATGCATGCAGTGTTCAGCCTGCACGCATGCTGCACACCAGAAAAGGGCATCAGATCTCATTACAGATGGTTGCGAACCACCATGTGGTTGCTGGGAATTAAACTCAGGACCTCTTAACCTCTGAGTCATCTCTCCAGCCCATTCCACTTGTGAACTCTTAAATGCAAACACACACACACACACACACACAAACACACACACACAACTTAAAAAAGCACCAAGGGTCCACATCTGGTGCCTTAAGCACTCAGGAGGCAGAGGCAGGCAGATCTCTGTGAGTTCGAGGCCAGCCTGGTTTACAAGTGCTACTTTCAGGACAGGCTACAAAGTCAAAGAGAAACCCTGTCTCTAAAAACAAACAAACAAACAAAAATCCAAACAAACAAAAAAAGTGGAATGCAGGCCTAAAGGCTTAAGGAATGGTGCCCAGAAGAGCCCCAGACCACAAGATCTTCCTTTCTGAACCTCATATCTAATGCCACCTAATGTGGCCCATGGTCACTGACTTTGAACCTGACGAGGCATAAATGAAACTCACTGAAACATAAACCCAGCTGTATAGCTGTGATTATCTTTTTGAAGCTTACTGTTAAGCAAATAAATCTCACTTAAAAGAAGGAAACTTGGGGCTGAAGGTGTTGTTCAGAGGCAGAATACCTGCAAAGCATGTGTGGAACTCTAAGTCTGTGGTGGTCTGAAGAAGAATGGTCCCATAGGCTCATTTATTTGAATGCTTCCCAGTGGGAAGAAGAGTTTAGGAAGGAGTAGGAGGCATGGCCTCGTTGGAAGAGGTGTGTCTCTGGGGCAGGCTTTTTCTGAGGTTTCAAAAGCCCATGCCAGCCCCAGTTTTCACACGCTTGTGCATGGCCCGTATCCCCCACCTCCAAATAAACCTTTTTTTTTTTTTTTTTTTTTTTTTTTTTTTTTTTTTTTATAGAAGTTGCCTTGAGCCGGGCAGTGGTGGCGCATGCCTTTAATCCCAGCACTCGGGAGGCAGAGGCAGGCGGATCTCTGTGAGTTCAAGACCAGCCTGGTCTACAAGAGCTAGCTCCAGGACAGGTTTTAAAGCTGCAGAGAAACCCTGTCTCGAAAAACAAAAAAAAAAAAAAAAAAGTTGCCTTGTTGCCTTGGTCATGGTGTCTTATCAGAGCAGTAATAACTAAGACAAAGTTCACTTGTGAAAAGCACCAGGATAAAATACTGTTATTAACAGTAATTCAAAGCAGGATGCTTCTCTCAGCTATGAGACGGACATTATCCTGGTATTAGCCTGTGCTGCACGTGGCACAGGGGCAAGCCTGCAGGCACAGAAGACACTCACCAGCAGAGTTGATGATGTGTCTCAGGATCTGCAAGGTACCCACACGGAGCCTCTCATTGTTGGTGTCCAGCCTGGGCAGTAAGAAGGCCAGCAGTCGGTCAGGAAAGCAGCAGGCTGCAGGGCAACATGCATATCAGACACTTTCTAACAATCCCTTTGCTCCTCATCCCATGCTTGTGCCCTAAGCTCCCCAGGACTGAGTTTGTATATCTTGGTCATTCTGGAACTGGAGATTCCCAGGACAAAGACTCACTGTGGGGAATGCAGGAAGCTGGAACTCCCTGGCCATCAATTTCACCCCAATGTTTTCTGGGAGTGACTGTATAAAGGGAAGGGTTACAGCACAGAGGACTTTAATACCAGTGGGTTGGTACCACACAGTACATGTGAGGCTCAGACCTGGGGTCACCAGGACCAGTGGGCTCATTCCAACAATTCATGGGGAACTCACAAGGGACTCCCCCACTCAGAGATCCTCCTGCTTCTGGGCTGGTCTGCAGCTAGAGAACAATTCCCAAGCACTCAGCCCCTGACCCTGACACTGTTCAGACCTCTAGCCTGGACCTCTATCATTGTCAATGAGAACCTTCTAGAAATTTGGTGAGTTCTCACCTTTGCAAATCAGTGTCAATGACAGTAAAAAATTGGTCCTCCCTCCCACCACACTCTGGGCAAGCTGAACCGGTCTACCAGTGTTCCCTCCTTCCAGGCTCTAGGTGGGTGCTGATGTCACTGGACTTAAGCAGCTGGCAAGTCACAAACCTCTGCCTGACCCTTGAGCTGGCGCGCAGGCTCTGACGGAATACAGATACCAGGGACAGAGCTGGTAGACCAGGCTTTCACTGTCCTCGATCACCAGGCTCCAGTAAAGGCACTGAAAGATGCTATCGCCTCTAGCTGGGGTCAGGCAATGCCAGACTGATGGCCAGAGCCAAGCAGCCACATATAGGGGTGCAAAGTAGTAGATTGTGGATGAGAGTCAAGGACAGAATGTGTGGCATGGCAGACAGAGGCTGCAGAAGAGAAGTGTGGCTATAACATGTCAGGAAGGTCAGGTACTTGAGGGCTGTGGCTGAAACCAAGACCCTGCTTGAGGCCCCAACCACTCCTCAGGCAACTAACTCCAGTATTTGGAAGCCTGAGGCAGAAGAATCATGAATTCAAGACCAGCTGAGTGAGCTCCTGTTTTGTTTGTTTTTATAATAACATAATTATAAATAAAAATAGCCATGCAGTAGTGGCACATGCCTTTAATCCCAGCACTCAGGAGGCAGAAGCAGGCAGATCTCTGAGTTCGAGACCAGCCTGGTCTACAGAGTGAATTCCAGTACAGAATTCCAGGGTTATACAGAGAAACCCTACCTTGTAAAAACAACAAACAAATAAATAAGAAAAAAGGACAAAGAGGACAACTGGTTCAGACATGTTCTCTGAGGATTCCTCACAGAAGCCACCACTCACCCAGCACTGTGAAGCAACGAAGCACCTCCTTCTGGCTACTCATCACCAAGGGGCTAGAGGACTCCACAGGCACACAAATCTGCTCCGGGAGGGAGGAGAGATTATGGTGATGGACTCACCGCAGGTCAGGGCCCTGCTGTGCAACAGACTCTACCTCTCCTGGGGGTACTGGAGAGGTATTCTGTTGTTGCTGCTTTTGGTTTTTTAAAGAAAATTTAAGAGGTGCTGGTGTGACAGCTCGGAGGTTAAGGGCACTGCCTGCTCTTCCAGAAGACCTGGGTTCAGTTCTCAGCACCACATGGCAGCTCACAACTGTAACTACAGTTGCAATGGACTTGAGGACCTCTTCCAACCCCTGTGGGTACCAGTGCACACGGTGCACAGATAAACATGCAACTGGGAAACCAATACACGTAAATAAAGTAACTTAAAGATCTACTTTACTCTTTTATATGTATGAGTGTTTTACCTAAATAAATAAACACATTGCTGGTCCCCCTGGAGGTCAAAAGAAGGTGTCAGATTCCCTTGGACTAAAATTACAGACAGCTATGAGCTGTCCTGTGGGCACTAGGAATCAAACCCAGATTGTCTGCAAGTGCAACAAACATTCTTAACCACTCACTGAGCCACCTCTCCAGCGTACGCTTTGTTTGAGACAAGGTCTCGCTATGTAGCTCTGGCTGTCCTGAAACTCACTATATAGACCAGAATGGCTTCAAATTCACAGAGATTCACCTCCCTCTGCCTCCCAAGTGCTGGGATTAAAGGCTTGTGCCACCACACTTAGGCTGATAAATTCTTATTTTGGTCTACAAGCAAGTTCCAAGACAGCCAGGACTACACAGAGAAACCCTGTTCTTGAAAAAGCAAACCAAACAACAAAAACGATTTATTTATTTTTATTTTATATATGAGTTTTATTTTGTCTACATGTATGTATGTGTATCAAATGAGTTCCTGGTACCATCACTGGCTCTTCTGGAACTAGAATCACAGGTTATGAGCCAACAGGTGGATACTGGAAACTGAACTCAGATCCTGTGGAAGAGCAGCAAGTGTGCTAAACTGCTGTCTCCTCAACAGCAATAAGTTCTTTTTTTTTTAAAAAAAGTATTTACTTAGTATTATTATTAGTAGGGGAGGGAGTATATGTGCTATGGCTGTGGAGATAAGAGAAGACAACTCAATGGAGTTGGTTCTCTCCTTCAACCTTTCTGTGGGAGTTCTAGGGAGTGAACTTAAGTCATCCAGCTTGAGGGGAAGTACCTTTACTCACAGAAGCATCTCACGAGCCCAGCAGTAAGTTCTTACTGTAAACCCTCCTAATGGGGGGAGATGGGACACTTTAATTCCCTAACTTTTGGCAACTTTTGGATTCTCCTTTGCTGTAAAATGACTCAGCCAAACAGACAGCCATCCTACCCTTATCCCAGCACTGACCATCATGAACACTCCAGACATCTTGAGGAAGCTACACAACATGGCTGCTTACTTTGACTCTTGAAGGTACAGACCTTGTCAGGATTATTTCAAAGCTTACACTGGACTTTTTGTTATGACAAGCCTTGGTGAACTCTAGATAACCCTGCAACTGTTTCTACCTGGGCCAGAGAGGAAGCATGTCCCATGGTGGTCTACCCGAGAGGAAAGGCTATGACTAACTCTATGATTCCTACAAACATAAGCCTTCGTTTGCAAGGCAAGTTTGCTGGGATTGGTACACACACCTCTCTTCTGGCTATATCACATGGATAAGTAAGCTGCTTGGATTATTTGTTGAATCAGCTGAGAGAAACCCAGTCTGTGTAACATCCGGCCTGTTGTGGAATATTATGTTAATGAAGCAAAGATGTGTTACACTTGTTCATGCTGAAGAATGTTACTTTAACTATGCTACATTGTCTGTGCTGCCTTTGTTTAACCATTGTAAGGATGTGTGTTTATGTAAAGATGTGTACCATTTGTTTTACCTTGTCTGCCTAAGGTACCTGATTGGTCTAATAAAAAGCTGAATGACCAATAACTAGGCAGGAGAGGGATAGGCAGGGCTGGCAGGCAGAGAAAATAAATAGGGGGAGAAATCTAGGGAGAGACCAACAAGAGAAAGAAGAGAGGAGAGAATGAGGGAGACACTCAGGGTGGAAGTCAGGCAGCCTCCAGACAGACAGACAGACAAGAGAAGCAGTTAAAGTAAGATATACTGAAGAAAAGTAAAAAGCCCTGAGGCAAAAGCGCTGGACTTTAGGGCCGAAAGTCTCACACGCCCAGGCCCAGGAGCTGTAACATGCCTCCTGGTGAGGTCCCGCTACTCAAGATCTGACCGAGAGCTGTAGCACTAGAGGATGTAGCTTGCTTCTGTCAGAGCTGAGGGATACAAAAGCCAGGTGTGGTGTACACAGCTGTGATTCTAGCATTCTAGAGGCAGAGGCAAGGATTCCTATAAACTCAGGACCAAACTATTCTGCATAAGGCCCTGTCTCAAAAACAAAGCAAAACAAAAACATGTACGATTTAAATTTTAAAATTAGCTGGGTGGTGGTCCAGAACTCAAGAGGCAGGGGCAGGCAGATCTCTATGAGTTCGAGGTCAGTCTGATCTATAGAGGTAGGTCCAAAACAGCCAAGGCTAGACAGAGAAACCCTGTCTCAAAAAAAAAAAAAAAAAAAAAAAACCAAATGAAACAACCAAAAACAGAACTACCCAAGCCTAGCACTTGACAAACACCTTGTCTACTTATTATTTCTATCTTGGTAGAACAGAAGGAACCAGCCAGCTGACCAGTAAGGGGACACCTCTGTCCACAAGACACTGGGTGGGACACTGGGCCCAGTCCTCCAGAGAGGTTGTTCTCCAGCCCTTCCTCACCCAGGAGCAGGGTGCACAGATTTAGACAGCAGGACACACATCCCCATCATCAAAGGGCACTCAGAGGCCAACTTCTAGTCAGTCCCTTACTGTTGAGAGAGGGTGGGAGAAACAGAACATATGAACATGTAACTGGCACTCAAGTGTCAAGAGAACAGATCTGGGCTTCTATCTGCATAAAACAAACCCCAAGGAACACTTTATTAGAAAAGTATACTTGACACCAATCATTTCTAGAATAAAGCATTCATTCGTTCAGAAAAGGAAGGAGAGACAGAAGGAACAAAGGAAAGAGAGGAAGGGAGGGAAGAAAAGAGGGAGGGAAGAAGAGAAGGAGGGAGGATATATTTTTTGGAAATATTTCTTGCCTTCTTGATCTTTTGCCGGACCACACAGCCAAATTAATCACATGCCTTGAGATCATTTAAGACTATGCGTTTAGGGGCCACAGAGATGGCTCAACAGTTAAGGGTGCTGGCTGCTCCTCAAGAAAACCAAGATTTAATTCCCACTACCCACCGGTGGCTTATAACTGTCTGTAACTCTAGTCTAATGGGACCCAGAGCCCTCTTCTGGCCTCCAAGGGCACACACCTGGTACACCAATATACATGAAGGTAAAATGCTCATACACATAAAATAAATCTAGAGTCTGGAGAGATAGCTCAGAGTCTAAGAGCACTGGCTGCTCTTCTAGAGATCCTGAGTTCAATTTCCAGCACCCACATGGTGGCTCACAACCATCTATCATGAGATCTGGTGTCCTCTTCTGGGTGTGCAGGCCTCATCCCTGGAGGTCACACGCATGTGATGCTCAGGAAGCCCATTTCATGGCTGTGTGGCTGAAGTACCCCCTTCAAATCATGTATCCTGTTGGGCAACTCACTTTGAAAGGCCCATCCCCACAAGATCCATTGCCCCAAGTACTCATCTCCCAGCCTACCTGAGCATGAAGAGCCACCAACAGGGCATCTAGTTGAACCTCCAGGGTGCGGCTGCCCACACTCACAGCTGCCTCGAGAATTTGTCCCAGGCTCTGTTGAAGACAGGAAGGAGAAGGCTTCAGTCCACCTTCTGCTCCACAGAGGGAAGAGAGGCCCTAGGATGTGGTCCAGGAGAACACTAATGTCCTTGAAGACCCAAATGAAAAAGCTATACTTTAACCTCCAGAATTTGGAGGCAGATTAAAAAAGGTATTTTCTGGGTCACAGGTCAGTATGGAAGGTAAAGCAGCAAGTTCCCATCGAGTGCTTAGTAGAGTGGAAGCCGCTCACCTCATAAGCCAACACAAAATTTTAAGTAAGGATTGTTTCCGCAGGGTTTGATTTGAGGGATTCTGGGGATGCTGTGCTCTCCCTCCCTACAATACCTTGGATATCTGAAAGGTCTCTGCATGCTTCTTGTAGAGGCCGAGTACTGCAGGGAGGAGCTTAGGGAGCTGTTCTTCCAACTTCTCACTGGGAAGCAGGTGGCTCATGGGACCCAGAGCCGCCACTACTGCAAGCCGGAGCTGAAAAGACAGCAAAGGCCTCCCTGTCTGCTCATGGCTCTAAACCCCAGGTCTAACAGGCAAGCCTGGTGGCTACTAGTTACTAGTACGTCTATGGGGCAACTATGGCAAGAGGTCGGATGGTGGCAAGGTAGGACATAGTCTCCGGAAGAGAGTGGATGCCATAGGACCTGCAATGACCAACCCTCATGACCAAGCTTTAGGACAGGTTGAGTCCAGCTGGATGTAGGGGTTCTTCACCACCTCCTAAGTACCAACTGTAGGGAGGGAACTCGTGTCCTTTCCCCCACCCCTTAGGACCACCCTGGCAGAGAGAAAGGGTAAAAGCAGGAGGCCTCACAGACTGAGCCTTGGCCCCGATGGATCATAGCTGTACCTTGGCATCACGACTCTGCAGCCAGTGGTGGAAAAGAATGTCATAGGCGCCAAAGATGTCGGCAGCAAAGGTGTCCTTCCTGACTGTGGGGTCTGGGGCTTGGTCCAGGTTGGCCAGGTACTCCAGGGTGCTTTCACTGAAGTGCTGCAGAGCTGTGATGGCGCACAGTGAGCAACTCCTGACATGTCCCATACTAGCTCCCCAGTGCTGCCCATGAACTCCCAAGACAGTGTGCATGGTGCCTAGGCCAGCACCTGGTTAGGTGGTGACCCCTGGACTACAATAGGATAAATAGAGTTCTCCCCAAATCAGTATCTTCTGTGGAAACAGAGTGGCTACAGGGCTGTCAGGACAAGGTCATATATAGGAGAGTGGCCCTAAACCTGACTTGAGAAGAGAAGAGATGGGAGAGACGGCCATGCGTAATAGAAGCAGACAATGGAGGGTGAGTGAAAGCTGAAACTCCAAACAATGGAGGGTGAGTGAAAGCTGAAACTCCAAGAAGTCACAAGGCCTATACCATACGACCAGAATAGGGAAGGAAGGAAAACAGTCTCTCTCGGAGCTCCCAGGACGATGACAATCCACCAACACCCTGACCCAATGTCCCTGAAATAACCTGCCCCTGAGCCCACCTTAGAGACAAAGGAAGGAAGCACTGTGCCCCCCACCCCAGATCATGCTCCATACAGCACAAGGGCTGCCAGGACCAGAATAAGGGCAAGAAGAAACAGGAAAGAGGCTCCAGGCCTATGTGCATGGGCACAGGATGGCAGGGCTATTACTCATGCCTTCCTTGGCTATACCCTGGCGCCTGAATGGGGACACAGATGGATAAGCAGAGGCTCTGAGTTGTTGTGGGCAGTCATATGAGAGGTCCAAAAGATAGGGCTTAGATTAGAGCCCAAGATACAGGTCTGGGTCTGGGCCACGAGAGAATACAACAGAGCAACAGGGGCAGGGTGGGCACTAAGGCAGAAATCTTTGTGTTTCCTACCCTCTGGAACCAGTCAAGGGTTCATATCCTGCCGAAGCCACCTTCATGCACTCCAAAACCATCTGACTGATGGTACAAAAGCAGAGTGGTAAGTGGGGCATCCTCACATAAATGTTCTCAGATTAACTGATCCTTTTCCTTTTGTACAGGAATGGCTCAGCCCGTACAGGACAGACAGTAAGATGCCCCTACAATCTTTGTATATAGAGAGAGCCAGAATGCACATGATCTTGTCCACAGGATTCTAAGGCTACTTCCTCTCTCTCCAGTACTGAGCATCAATAACCAAGTGTCACGTGGCTGCTTTGTGGCTGGTGTGTGCCCCTCACATGGGTATGTGAACCCTCCATAGCTTTGAGTCTTCTTTTCCTTCTTGGCCCTCAAAGCGGCAACTCTCAAACGCGAGCCTGGCTTTACCACAGAGGCTATTTCCTGCCATGTTAGGTTCAGGGTCCCAGGAAGGGGATGTGGCTCTGAATGCTCAAGCTTTTCTGGAAGTCACACTTCACGGTATGTAGATTCTGGTATAAACCACTTTGGATCTGCTGTCCTTTCTGGTATGAGGATTCTCGTCCTTTATTGAAGGAAGAGAGTTGGCAAACATGTCTGCCACCTGCTCCCTCTCCCCCCTCCCCCGGCCCCGTCCCTTCTCCCTTGATCCACTGAGTCTCAAAGGGGATGCTGCCCTCAGGATGTCCTTACACCCTGGCCCTATGTCCATTCTCCTTGTATATCTATACCACCTACTTCTCCTCAGTAGAAAACTTAGCTTCTGATACTTTTATTTAGCCTTTTTTCCTCTCACAGACCCTACTCTTTTCTTACGGCTCATTCGTTCTTTTATTTCTTGCCTGTTGTCTTGCAGCCTCCGCTGGACCATTTCAAAATGACTCTGAGCCTGCTGTGTACATAAGCTGACACATATAATGGTCATGCTGCCATGTCACGTTGGGACTTCAACTCCACAGCCAGTGGCCCCTGCAGTCAGAGCCCAGGACAGTCTTGGCTGACCACATGATGGTGTCCACTTAAGAAGCAGAGCAGTAGCCAACGCCTCCAATCCAGGCTAATCAGAGAAATAAACTTGCCAGGTGGTGGTGGTGGCACACGCCTTTAATCCCTGCACTCGGGAGGCAGAGGCAGGCGGATCTCTGAGTTCGAGGCCAGCCTGGTCTACAAGAACTAGTTCCAGGACAGGCTCTAGAAACTACAGGGAAAACCAAAAAAAAACAAAACAAAACAAAAAAAAAAAAAAAACAAAAAAAAAAAAAACCAGAAATCCTGTCTCATAAAGAGAGAGAAATAAATTTAAACCCTTCATTCATTGATACAGAGATAAACCATGGTGACAAACTCTCAAGAAAGAGAACTTTAAAATAAAGGAAGAAAACAAAACAAAAAACCACCTTCCCATCAGGACCCCTGGTGAAATGAACTGGTCAGTCCCCCTTTTCCTGAGGATGAGCTTCTGGGGTTCCATTCAGGTGGGCAATGGCCTCAACACCCACCACTCTTGGCTGCTGACATTAAGATCAGACTTCTGATTCTCCTCAGCTCCTCCCGGCCCCAAGATGCTTCCTTCTGACCAGAAGGATCCTAGCCAGAGTGGCCTTCAAATATTTCCAAATAACAGGTAATCATATTTTCAGAAGCAACATCCTCACAATTTATTAGAGTTGCATATACTCAGGATGAAAGAGGTCCACCCTCCTAATGCCAACGTCCTTTTCCTGGGAAGCAGTTACCAGCTGGGTTCTCTAAGTGCCACAAGATCTCCCCCAGCAATGTGTCCTCCTTTTGTACCTTCAGCCTGGCACTGCTCGGAGCTGGCTCCTCACAACCCTAATCCTCTAGTAGATCTCTGCAGTCAGATCTTCTTACACTGCTGTCTGCTCAGTTCTGCAGGTGTCTGTCACCCCACAGCTGGGAACGACATCCTGGGACACTCACCCTAGTTCCTTCCACTGAATAAAAATGCCACCACTGGGGCATGTTCCTTCTTAGTTCAAGCCACCTCAGTGTTACACACTTAAACTGCTCTGGGAAGTGTGGATAAAGGACATTTCTGAGACCTGCTTCTTTGGAAAGCTTGTTTTACCCTCTCAGTCAGATGGCATGGGTTGCGTTATGACCCAGTGTGTAGATTTCCACTGGAGCTGTGGGAAAGTGCCAGGTGAGGGGACTGGCACTGCCAAAGAGCAGGGTGTGCTGGTTCCCTACCTGTATCCAGGGCGTGTGTGTCATGGCCATTCTGTCAGAGGCATCTTCCGATGGAGTTGTGAGACTTCACAAATCCTTCTCTTTTCTTTTCCAGGTGTCTGTCACCAGAATGCAGGCTCCATGGTCTTAACCGTTTCTCTATTTTTTTCCTACAACTCTGAATTCTGCCACATTCCCCAGAAGTTTCTTCAACCTCTAATCGCTCTATGTTTTCCACTTCTCTGACCATATTTTTAGACGACTTGATTTACTCTTCGACTGCAGCTCCTTAATGGATGGTGATGTACACTTGCTTTATGAATTTATTCTCCCCTCTTATCTCCCTGGGGTGTTAGTCACAGAACCTTTCTTTTTTCTTTTTTTTAGAATATTTTACCATACACATATTTTATTCCACATTATTGGCACTCAGGCACACTAAATGACCATTCACTTTTATTGAAAAGCTGATTATGACAGACTAGAGAGATGTATCAGCAATTAAGAACACTTGCTGTTCTTTTTTTTTTTTTTCATGATATTTATTGTGCTCTACATTTTTCTCTGGTCCCCTCCCTGCCTCTCCCCTCCCCCTTTAGCCCTCCCCCAAGGTCCCCATGCTCCCAATTTACTCATGAGATCTTGTCTTTTTCTACTTTCTACTTCCCATGTAGATTAGGTCTATGTAAGTCTCTCTTAGTGTTCGCATTGTTGCCTAAGTTCTCTGGGATTGTGGTTTGTAGGCTGGCTTTCTTTGCTTTATGTTTAAAAACTACCTATGAGTGAGTCCATGTGATAATTGTCTTTCTGTGTCTAGGTTATCTCACTCACAGAGCCTTTCTTTTGGTAATTTTCTCTTACTCAAACTGCTAATATCCCCAGACCTCAGTTTCTGTTCATTTTGTTGCCACCTTCCTACTTGGCTTTCCTCAGAGGTGGGCCCTACATGCTGCCTGCCATCTCAGGTAACAAGTCAGGCTGGGTCAGTCCTGCCCATCTGAGACCTTTCTATCCACTCCTCCATAACAGGCCTCCTGTTAGACTTCTGTTCTTGGTTGCCTTCTGCTTTTGCAATGTTGTCAGCCTCAGTCACACCTGGCCTCAGCTGCCCAGAGCCAGCGTTCCCACTGGCCCGACTGAAGCTCTTCTGGCTATGACTACACTGTCCTCCAGCAGCAAACAAAAGATGCCTGATGTAAGCAGTACAGATATCAGGTATTCTAGGAGAACCCCTGCTAAGCCTGGGTGACTTCAGCCAATAACATCAGCAATGAGGTAGCAGAACTGATTTCAAATTCAGAGATCCCCTCCTTGAAAACAAAACAAGGATGGGGAATGCAGCTCAGATGGTGAAGGGTTTGCACAGCATTCACAAACCTCTGGGTTCAAGCCATATTTCCACAAAAACCAAGGAATTGTTGCACGCCAGTAATTCTAGCGGGAGAACCAGAGGTTCAAAGTCATGCTCAGCTACATACCCTGTCTGCACAACAAAAGACTCCCCCCACCAAAAAAAAATATTTGGTTGAGCCCACCTGCTACAACCCTGAGAGGTGCCCATATAGCAGGAATTAGAGGGCATCTTCCTGCAGGTCAGGCTTAGCCCCACCATTTATTTTTCAGAAGAGCCACAGATAGCAGCTAGTACTTGGCATAAATACCAAATGCTCAGAACACATAGTTTCCTTCCTCTTTGTTGGAGAATACAGCCTCTACCTGGGTGAGGCCCTGTCACCTGTATCTAGTACTTCCGGGTCTGAATGTGTGTTGGGGACTGAAGACACTCAGACCTGAATTTCCTGTGATCCATTGCCTGCCTGAGTAAACAACTTGTTTTCCTGTGCTTGCAGCTGCTCTGAGCATGAGACCCTCATGAGTGCCTGATGGCAGGGGAGTGGTTTCTGGTGGGTTTGCAGCTGAAAAATCCTGAGACCTAGGATGTGGCCATTAGTCAAGGAGAGCCCTATATAAGCTGCCCTGGAACACAATAAAAGGGGCATTCTTGTTTCAAGGATGACCCGTGCCTGTGTGTGTGTATGTGTGTTTCAATCTCCAGCTCCTTGCCCGACTCATGAACCGTCCCGTGTAAAAGTGGAATGGTACAAATGTGTTTACTGAAGCACACACTGCACCTACTCTGTTATGAATCTCCTATTCATCCCAAACTATTTCAAGCAGGATTTCTACCACTGTGACCTGGCCCCGCTCTCAATCACAGGCAGAAAAGAACTAGGGAGAAGGGATATCCCACTGATGATGGCATAAAGAAGACAGGGCAAGAGATGGGAGCGCAGTGACTGAGGAGAGATGGGAGGAGCTGAAGAATCTCCTAGACTTTGCTGCTGTGAGGAGGGGCAAGAAGAAGGCAAAAAATTCAAAAACTCTCTAACAGAAGCCACTTGGGAGGGCTGGGCATGAGTAAAAGATCCTGATCTAGAAAGATCTAGAAAGGCCTAGATGCACTCTTCCCACCAAGCGTCAGAAGCCTTGCTGTCAGAGATTCTGGACATCCATGAAGCCCAAGGCCATCTCCACGTCTACCGAAGTGACACTCTGCTCCACCTTCCAGGAGAAGGGAAGACCCTCCACCACTGAGAACCTCACTTATCACTAGTTACCATGCCCAGACCACAGCTTGCCCATGGGCCTCTGCAGGAACACAAAGGGCTGGATACCCAAGCCACAGGAGAATGGTGGGAAGACAGGGAATGTGGCTCTTCCCCACCATAGGTCTAAGATACCAAAGGAATGGTCACTCTGCTAGTTGGGAACATGTAGTATAAAAATGGAAACAATGCTCTGAGAAAAGGCTCTTCCCACGCTCCCTTAGGCCTCTGAATAAAAACACAGGGGTCAGAGAGGCCATTCCCAGCATCGGAAAGAGGCAGTAATGGGGTGGAGGCTGTACCTATGAGTACAAGCAGAGGCTTACCCATCTGAGCCCTACCTCACTAGTAGACAGCCCACACCCACCTCAATGGCACCTATCACAAAGGATATCTTTGTACACAGTCTCCCAAGAGGGGCCCCAGCTCAGAAATTGAAGGAGATGGGCAATGCCCACTGTCTTACCACAGCAGAAGACCACCCTCAGCGCATCCTGCTTGGCCATACCCAGCATGGGTAGCATCGTACTCAGGATCGATGGCAGAAAGGGAACCATGCCAAATGCTGTAAGAGAGAGGCTGTCACAGGGGCTGCAGGTCCAGCCTACTTCCCACCCACCCACCCCCCTCTTCAGAACTTTGAAGGGGCCCTCATAGGTACTTTTTATAGCTTCAGGTACAAAACCAGAAACCCAGGTAGTCCTCAGGGGCCCCCCAAAGTACTCAGGGACATCAAGGGACCAGAATCTCAATGGCACCTACCGTTGGACACGGAGAGGCTAGCAAGCGTGTGCAACACCGAGGAGTGAGGCAGAATGCCAGGCTGGAACCTGCTGAGCACCTCTTCCATCACCTGGTTGATGAATCGCTTCCCCACAGCCACCAGGACACTGCTTGCTGCCTGCTGCCAGTCACAGTCCAGCTCCTGTATCCCAAACAATCGCCAGGTTGATCTCTCCCTGCACCTCTCAAGAGATGCAAGCAAGATACTACTCTACCCTTAGTAGTGCCTGGAAGAGGGAAAACTGCTGTGCTCCAGTTTTCCTAGGGAATGCAGGTTAGAGACCAAATGGCACGTTCTTCAGCCCACCTCCAATCTGAAGGGACCCGACGCCTACGGGAGAAGCCACAAGGAAGGACTGGAGAGGTGAGGTCTGGCAATGAAAAGGGCTATATGCAGCCCTTAGCCTGAGCGTGGATTCCCTGTCCTCACCCTCTAGAAATTTAGGTGTCTTATTCTCTGCCCCTAAGGGGTACATAGGATCAAGGGGTCTCTGTCAGTCAAACTCCAGTCCTGTTCCAGATACTGTGGAATGGAGGCCAAAGAAAAGGAGCTGTCCTCCCTGCTGTCCTCCCCAGCCTACATGGCCAGAGGCCCTCACCTTGATTCTAGTCATCTCATTGGAAGCCAAGAGGATGGCAACGACAGCAGTGTCCTTGTCCAGCTCGTCGATGTGGCTACTCAATATTGTTTCCATGGCCCTCAGGATCTTTGTACGGTATGGATGAGCCAGCTGAGGAAAGAAGTTCCCAGGGAATGTTCTAAGAGTAGCCAGGTACTCTGTGTGCATTTTGTTTCTACAGGGGCTAGACTGTGCAAGGTCATACATACCCTTAAAAGAGAATATACTGGCTGAGCCTCAGAGCCTGTGTGTAGTAGCATTTCATTTGTATTTCAATAAATAAAGCTTGCCTGAGGATCAGAAAAGTAAAACAGCCAAATTGGCCAGCCTTACAGTCCAGGCAGCAATGACAAACACCTTTAATCCCAGTAGCCACACTAGCTTGCCATAGAAACCAGGCAGTAGTAGTGCACACCCTTAATCCCAGAACTGGAGAGGATTATAAAATGGGAGGAGACAGCACTCAGTCAGAGTCTCATTCTGAGATTCCTGGAGGCAGAATCGCCATTTCAGACTGAGGTAGAGGTAAGAGCCAGTGACTGGCTGTTTTGCTTTTCTGACCTTCGGGCTGAACCCCAATTTCTGTCTCTGGGTTTTTTAATCGTGCTACATCTGTGTGTCTTTGAAAGGGCCAAGAGCAGTCCCATGAGGCAAACTGCAAGTAGATGAGCTGGTGACCTTCTTTCTGCCTGCTGAGTGTTGCCAGCAAGGCCTCCTAGAGGGCACCTCTTCCTCCCACACTTGGCCTCCCAGGCAGTAGGATAAGATGCCCTCCTTGAATCACCTTTCTCTGCAGCTAGGCCCTGGCTGTAAATGTGCTCAAAGTCAAACACAGCTACCACTGCCCTCCTTCAGCCATGCTCCTTCTCTGTTCACTGCCTGGGGCACACTACCGACCCAGCCTCCTGGATTAATCCTTGACATAGTCCACACCCTGGACTCAAGAGCTGGCAACCTATACTGGAAGGCTGGGATAGAATCTGTCTAGGCCCATAAGGGGCCATGGAGGGGTTGCTAAGGAAGGCTTCTAGCTGCCCTCAGTGGGAGTAGCCTGATGTACCCACTGAGAGTAGCCTGCACTGGGTGGCATGGGTGTGAGCAAGGGCAAGCCCAGAACAAGCTAGTATTCTACAGGCACTGAGACTACCTCTTCACTTCTGCCATAAACTGTCTCACCCACAGCCACATGCCCACCACAGCAGGGGAGGGGCGGGTGGACATGTCAGTTGGGACCTATATAAGACAACTCAGTTAAGAAAGCCACATATGTGGTTAGAGAGAAGGCTCAGCAGATAAGAGCACTGGTCGCTCTTCCAGAACCCTAACCCTAACCCTAGCACCCACATAGCAACTCACAACTATTTATAACTCCAACCCCTGGGGCATCCAACACCCTTTTCTAGTCTCCTTAGGCACTGCACACATGTGGTGCACAGACACACATGCAGGCAAAACACTCATCAATATAAAATAAATGCATAAATAAAGGGAAAAACAATTAAAATGTTTGGGGCTGCGGGTCTCTGCATCTGTTTCCTTCTGAAGCTTCTCTGATGATAATTGGGTTAAGTATTAATCTATGGGTACAGCAGACTATAACTAGGAATCATTTCATTGACTTTAAAAAATATATTTATTTATTTATTTATTTATTTATTTATTTATTATGTATACAGTGTTCCTACTGCATGTGTGGCCTGCAGGACAGAAGAGGGCACCAGATATCATTACCAATGGTTGTGAGACACCAGGTGGTTGCTGGGAATTGAAATCAGAAACTCTGGGGGAGAGTGGTCAGTGCTCTTAATCTCTGAGCCATCTCTTCAGCCCTCCCCTACGTTTTTTTTTTTTTTTTTTTGCCAGTCGTGTTTGGTTCTATCCTAGGTCTCTGGGCAAAGCTCAGAGAATCTTGCAGAAGAGGTGGAGGAAGGATTATAGGAGCCAGAGGGGTCAAGGACACCAGAAAACCCACAGAATCAACTAATCTGGGCTCATAGGGACCCACAGAGACTGAACCGACAACCACGGAGCCTGCATGGGACTGACCTAGGCATTCTGCATATATGTTACAGTGTGTAGTTTGGTCCTCCTGTGGGACTCCTAACAGTGGGAGCAGGAGCTCTCTCTGACACTATTACCTGCCTGGGACCCTTTCCCTCATACTGGGTTGCCCCATCCAGCCTTAATGCTAGGGGAGGTGCCTAGTCTTATGGCAACTTGACATGCCATGTTTGGTTGATATTCATGGGAGGCCTGTCCTTTTTTGAAAAGAAATGGAGGAGGAGTAGATGGGGTAGGGGCGGATGGAGTGAGGGGTACTGGTCAGGGAGGGACCGGGAGGAGAGGAGGAAGGGGAAACTGGTCAGGATATAAAAAAATAAATAAAAAGAAAGGAAGAAAGAGAGTGCCACAAATGATATCCAAGTCCCCTGGCCCAGAAGCAGATGAGACATGCCTGTTGGCTACTGTTACCTGCTACACGAGCCATTACTGAGCCTGCAGTGGATGAGACATTCATTCCGGGAGGTAACTAGTATAGATCACAACTAGCTCCAGAGACAAGGAACCTGCCAGTTTAAGGAAAGAGCTTCTGCCCTACGTTTTAGTTCTTCAAGGTTTTTGAATCCTTGCATGTTGGTGCCCCAAGAAAGGGGGCTGCACTCTGAGATGGTGATTCTTGGTCAGTCACAGAGGAAGACAGCTGACTGGGTTCACATTTTTCTTTCCAGGAACATGGTGTTCCTGCAAGAGTCCCTCCCTGGACAGGAGCCATAGCCAGCATGTCATGGGAAGGGGGAAGGGTTGCTGATGCTTTCTTTGGAGGAGAATTGAAAATTAATATGAACTGGTATGCTCTTATTCAATCAAGATTATTAGGAGCTGGGAGCACAGCTCTGACGACACAGTGAGAACATCTCGAAGCCAATGTTTCCAGCTTCCTCCAGGCTCTTGGTCCTGGAAGCACATCTCAAAGATCACCACATGGTCTTCCCAGGCTTTTTTTCTCTTTCCTTTTTTTTTTTTTGAGATAGGATTTCTCTGTGTAGCCCTGGCTGCCCTGGAACTCACTCAGTAGAGGAGGCTGGTCTTGAACTCAGAGATCCCACCTGCCTCTGCCTCCTGAGTGCTGGGTTTAAAGGCAAAGGCATGTGCCACTACCTCCAGGCCCCAGGTTTCTAATTCCCCTCACCTTCATGAAGGTGCTTAGGGAAGACGTCCCTCTAACAGAAAAGCAAAGAGAAGAAAGGAACTGCTCAGCCTGCCTTCTCTTCCAGCACATTCACTGGCGAGCTGCCCTGGAAACTTGCTGCTCCCTGCAGTGCAACCGGACATCTCCACGGGCTGGTGAAGCAGATGGGTTCTGTGACCTTGAACTCTTTAAGGAAAATGTCAAAGGAATCTTGAAAGGGATTGTTAAAAATGCTGCAGGATCCCCAGTGGTAGCAGGCAGCGGAAACACTGCAGGTCCAGATCATTACAATGTACATTTAAATACCAAAGAGAGAGAGAGAGAGAGAGAGAGAGAGAGAGAGAGAGAGACAGAGAGAGAGAGACAGAGAGAGAGAGACAGAGACAGACAGAGAGAGACAGAGAGAGAGAGAGAGAGAGAGAGAGAGAGAGAGAGAGAGAGAGAGAGAGAGGCAGGCTGGAAAGATGACTCAGCAGTTAAGAGCACTTGCTGTTCTTACAAAGGACCAAAGTTCAGTTCCCAGCACCCACATCAGATGACTCACAAACACATGTTAACTCCAACTCCAGTGAGTCCAACGCCCTCTTTTGGCCTCTACAGGCATTGCATGCATGTGGTGCACATATGGATAAGCTGCCAGTCCTAAACATGGTAACATGGCCTACAGAGCCTCTGTGTAAAGAATAAGTACCTACGTACTGACAAGCAGCAGACCAGAATCCCCTTATGTCAGAATGGAACTCCAGAGACTGGACATTAGGCAGAAAGTGTTTTGAGTTGAAAATGGTGGCAAGAAAAAGAAAGAGAAAAACTTCAGCCACTGTGGGAAAATAATGGCGTCACTATTTTTCCTCTCCTTCCCACCTCCATGGCTTAACTACTCTATGGAGCCTGTCCTGAATTGGATCTTGACTGATATATAGATAGTTGGCAGATAAGAGAAATGCCCACAGAGAATGGAAGCTTGTGCTGGGTCTAAACCCATGAAGCCCAGCACAGGAAAGTGACAGACATACAGCCTAGTGCCCTCTGCACTGGGCCCTGGGGGATAACACAGTGGTAAGCACCTGGGCAACATACACAAGGTGCTGGGTTCCATCCCCAACACCACACACACTAGGTAGGCCTCGTAGCACATGCCTATAATGCCAGAACCTGGGAGACAGACAGAAGGATCACAAGTTCAAGATCATCCTCACTTACATACCAAGTTCAAGGTCATATTGAAATGCCACGGAGGAGGAGGAAAAGGAAGAGAAAAGAAAGATGACGACCAATCATAAACACACAAAGACCAGACTGAAGCTAACCATAAGGTGCCATGTGTACCCCAAACCAGCAACTGGCAGAACTTTCCTCTGATGCCCAATTTAAATTCAGAGGAATTTGAAAAGATGCATGCTGCAGCCAAGCAAGATGGCACCATCTATGCCACTGTACCCTTCTCATGGCTGCTGGCTCCACGGATCTACGTCTGGGAGCTACCAAATGCTGAAGCATCTGGCTGAAAGTTGAGCTAACTTTAGCACAGTCTTCCTGTTGATCAATGTCTGCTCAACATAACAACCAATAGATTTATCGATCGGCTGAGCTGTTAATGTGAGAGAAAAGTTACGTGTGAATATGCTATCAGTCAAGTCGGAAGAAGAAGTGCATGTTGCACACAGCAGGGCGTGACAAACACAGCACAGGACAGCTGCAGAACAGCAGCCCAGGCCTCTTGGAATAACATGCAGAAGCTAGTGTGAGAGGCCAGGAAAGGCCACACCCCGTAGGATCAGGACCAGATCAACAAAGAGCCACTGTAGCCATGCGGTGAGGTTATCAGGTTTTTGGTTTTGTTTTTAAACTCAGTCAAATAAAATTATGTAAGGCAGAAAAGAAGTAAAACTCGTAATTCAGGAAATGAGCACAGCAGCCACATTAGTTTCCTGGGAGCTGCCCTAAGTGACCCTTTACCCTTCGGCCACCTTCCCGCCCTTAACTCTTGCCTGACAACCACAGTTGGACACCAGGACATCAGAGCGAGAAGTGTTTTGGCCACACAGAGGAGGGTCTTAGCCAGCAGCACTATGGTATGCTTGGCTCTGAGAGAACAAAACACATGGTGGAGCTAAAACCCAAAGAGGAGCTGCAGGCAGACACTCAAGCCATGCCAAATATGGCAGCTCTCTTAGACTACACAGCAAGCTCAGCTTCACTCAGCCTCCTGACAAGCTAAATAAAGCTGCAGTACCAGCAGGAAAAGCTGAAATGGAGGTGGAGGAGTCCTCCCCATCAGGTGTCACAAACCACAGCAGGATTAGTGGGTATGTTCAGGGAACCAAGCTGTTTCCCCATGAGATAGTTGGCAGGCAAGATGAATACCCATGGAGAATGGTGTCTTGTACCCATGGTCCTGGCCACTCAAGAAGCTTGAAGACTGCCGAGTGTGGTGGCGCACACTTTTATTCCCAGCACCCAGGAGGCAGAAGCTGGTGGAGCTTTGTGAGTTCAAGTTCAAGGTCAGCCTGGTCTACACAGTAAGTTCCAGGACAGAGAGAAACCCTGTCTCAAAAGAAAGAAAGAAAGACTGGATAGGGAGGTTAGTCTATTAGTTTAGGCAACATAATATGACCCATGTCCATGGAGCTGAAGACATGGCTCAGCAAAAAGCTACTTGCTATACAAGTTTGACAACCCAAGCTCAATCTCCAGAACCCACATAAAGATAGAAGGACATGTGCTGGAGAGATGGCACACAGTTAAGAGCACTTGCTGTTCCTCCAGAGGACCCAAGTTCAGTTCCCAGTTCCTACATTAGGTGGCTCACGACTGCTGGTAACTTTCTAGGGGATCCAGCATCCTCTTCTGGCCTCCACAGAAAATAAACTTTTTTTTTTAAATGAGAGGTCGGTGGTAGTGGAATATGCCTTTAATCCCAGCATTCAGAAGGCAGAGGCAGAGGCAGACAGATCTCTGTGAGTTCAAGGCCAGCCTAGTCTACAGAGTGAGTTCCAACACAGCCAGGGCTACATAGAGAAGTCCTGTCTTAAAGGAAAAAAAAGAAAAGAAAAAGAAGACAAGCACAAACAAACCAACCAACCAAAACAAAATAATAATAAAGAGCCAGCTGTGGTGGCACATGCCTGTAACCCCACCACTCTGGAGACTAAGAAACAAGGGTCACAAGTTGAAGGCCGGTGTGTACTATAGAACTAGACCCCATTTCAAAACAAAACAAGAAAGCTCATGAGATAAGAGCAATCTGGGGCTAACAATCTGACATCGCACAGCATCAGAAAGAATCCCAAGTTTCTTGCTCTGCTACACGGGCCATGCTTGCCCACATACTGGGATGTCCTGCGCTTTCCTTAGAACAGCTCTCTGGAAGGGGTGGAGAGTGGAGTGGCAGCTTGCAAACCTGCAGCAGCTCCCCCAGGCCAGCACAGAGCCCGGACTCTCAAGAGCCCTAGACACTCAGCTGTTAAGACTTGGAAACAACCTGTACTCTCTCAGCAAGGGAGACAGACACCCTATCTCCAATCAGTGTGCTAACGGGAACAGCCAACAGCCTTGCTCATGAATGCTGTCCACTGAAGTGACAACCCAGTCCACTCATAATAGAACCACCAGTTCATAGGACACAGTTCATAGCCATTCTCCACACGGAGGAGACCCAGCTATCATCATCTTTAAACACTGGATATACAGGGCACTTTCTTCTGACAGACTGACTCATCACCTAACCGGAGAGATGAAGATGCTCCCTGATGACCTCACCACCGCCAAAGGGAAAGGTACCTTGTCATGCTGCCGCAGGTATTCCTCACAGGCACCGAGTGTCTCGCCTGGCTGAGACTCTCCAAGGGAGCAGAGAGCGCTGCAGACCTGCTCCTGCACCACAGGATCCTTGTCGGTGATGGAGTCCAGGAGGGTGAAGGACAGCTCTGCAGCGACAAAACCCAGTGTGCTTAGGCCCTAAGCACACCATGGCTGCCTTCCTATGTCTGACACCTACCAGCTTCTGGGATCATAAACTTGGCACAGCCAAAGATAAGTACAAGCCCAGTGCCTCAGGGCAAATAGGCACAGCCACTTGTACAGTCATTGCTGACCTGAAACTGTTATCTCTCATAAAAAACCATGCCTTTCTTCTGTACTAACCTCCTTCCTTGATGGTCCCCGACTGTACTCCCATGCTGTTGTGGGATCACAAATACTGAGTGTGCAGTCTGCTGGGCCAAATGACAGGGCTCAGACTCAGACTAGTTATCACTGAGAAGCTATGGGTCTGGAAAACTCACGTTTAGTCTGAGTCAGGGGTCACAATCTTAGTAGTACTCCCAAGGCTCCTCCAGCTCTGATAAGGCCTGGACTTCTACTCACTCACAAGGCCCCACAAAGGATCCACAGACACAGATACATAAAGAAAGTTCCTTGAGTTCTGGGACACAGAACAGACTGGACTTTACACACCCAACTCCTACATATAGGAGGGTGGCATTGGGCAGGAGATGTGGACACTGATAATGAACAGTAAATGGAAGGCCCACAGCATCTGCCCCATAAGGCTTAGCCTACCAAGGCCAGATATAAATCAAGGAATCCACAAATCAGAGTAGCTCTCTGCAATATTGGCAAGAGAGGCAAACCAGAGACATTGTCCCACACCCAAGAAGACCCTCCAGTCTGGGCCTTTGCTCCCCAGAAACCATGCCTACACCACGCTATCGCAAGAGGATAGGTAGAGGGACCTGCAATTGCCTCAGGACAGATAGACACCCAAGCAGAACTTGCCTCCCCTTTGAGAAGGGCTCTTCACCCTGAGCAGGAAGGGGGGCATTTTAACAGTTCTCCATTTCAAAAAATTCAACAGTTGAATAAATAGGTTATCTAATTAATAAGATCTGATTGCATTTAAGGCCAAGTTCAACCTGACAAGCCATACCTGGCCCTTCTAAAGCACATCTAAATACCTGTTCTCCAATTATAAGTTTGATGGGAGCAGTCACACCCTCACACCATCACGTACACAGAGAATCTGGCCTCCAGGGACAGCAAAAATGTAGGCACCACCTTCTCTCATCCCAACATCTTCAACTTCCTGCCCGGGCTGGGACTGCATAGGAGTTGTCACAAGTCTCAGATGATCTAACAGGGAGGGCAGGGGACAGGAGGTGCCTCCCACATGTACTCACTTTTTACATAGGGCCTGGTCATTTCTGTGGTGTTGGCTTCCACCTGTCCAGTGTAAACACGGATAGCTTCCTTCCCAACCTAGAATAATGGGGACATGGGATTTTATTCATTATCTCTACCACACATAAGCCCAGGATTAGCAGCTATTCATGCACAAAACACACAATTTAAATGAATTTGTCCTAGGGACTAGGGAAGGTATCTATCTAGCTGGCTGATCCACTTAGGAAAGGAAAAAAGTTCATGTGCCTTAGGAACACCCCCTTCCCCGCTCTCCTACATTTCTGAGCTTCCAGCCCCCACCAGCAGGACAGTAACCCATGGTGTATCCAGTGCTATCTTCACCGTACCGCCAAACATGGCCACTCTCTCAATTAAAGCAACTTCCTCCTGAGTAAATTGGGAGCATGGCGACCTTGGGGGAGGGTTGAAGCGGGGAGGGGAGAGGCAGGGAGGGGAGCCGAGAAAAATGTAGAGCTCAATAAAAAGGGGGGAAGAAAAGCAACTTCCTCTCCACCCTAAGGTGAGTAGTGGGCATCAGAGCTCTCCCATACTGTGTGAGCTCAGCTGCATGCAGTCACAAAGAGTAAAGTCCCTCAAATAACCAAGTGCTTGTGCCTCTCCACTGTGATCTCGTGCTCCGCTTGTGCCTCTCCACTGTGATCTCGTGCTCCATCCTAGGTTGTACAGTCTAAGAACCTAGAAGACGGGAGACATGCCCACCCTCAGCGCAGCCAGGTACACTCAGGTGCCAGTCCCTTCATCCTAGGTGATCTCCATCCTTTACTCCTCAGTCACCTCCCACCCTTCAGTCCTTCCTGACCTACTCCAGGGAAAGAGAAAGAATATCATGGCCTCCCTATCAGAGCCATGTACCTAAGGCAAAAGGCAAAGGGAAAAACTACATCAATCTTGGGAGAGAGAGGAATTAGAATTAAAAAGCAAGTGAAAGTCAGGTGGTAGTGGTGGCACACACTTTTAATCCCAGCACTCTGGAGGCAGAGGCAGGCGGATCTCTGTGAGTTTGAGGCCTGCCTGGTCTACAGAGTGACTTCCAGGACAGGCTCCAAATCTACAGAGAAACTCTGTCTCAAAACAAAAACAAAAACAAAAACAAAAAAACCTAAATAAATAAAGATGAAAATTTCAGTTCAAGAAAGTAGGTTTAATAGGACAAGATGACTCAGTGCTTGTTGCAAAGCCTGACAACCTGGGCTCAATCCTTAGAACCTACATGGTGGAGGGAAGAGCAACTCCTGCAGATTTTCCTCTGATGTACACACACACACGCACACTTGACAAATGCTAAAAATATTTTTTTAAAAAGATACTGGGAACTGGAGACATGCCTCAGCAGTTAAAAACCCCTGCTGCTCTTACAGAGGACCCAAGCCTAGCTTACAACTAACTACCTGTGAATGCCAGCTCCAGGGTATCTGACGCCCTCTTCTGGTCTAAGAACATCTGCAAGCATGTGGCTGAATCAGAGCCATATGCACATGAATAAAAAATAAAAATAAAATAGCAAGGAACTGGAGAAATGGTTCAGAGGTTAAGAGCATTGGCTGCTTTTCTGGAGGTCCTGAGTTCAATTCCCAGCAACCACATGGTGGCTCAACAACCACCCATAATGAGATCTGGTGTCCTCTTCTGGCGTGCAAATACATGCAGGCAGAACAACATAATAAATAATCTTTAAAAGAAAATAAAATAACAAGGGACTAAAGAGATGGTACAGTGCTTAAGAGTACTCACTGCTCTGGCGGAGAACCCAGGTTTAGTTCCAGGCACTCAAATGGCAGCTATCATAACATCAGTTCCAAGGGATTCAATAAACCTCTCTGGCCTCCACAGCCCAGGCACGAAGATAATGTACTTACATACATTCAGGCAGAACACTCACACACAAAATAAAGAAAAATAAAATATTTAAGAGAGATGGCTCAGCGGTTAAGAGCATTGCCTGCTCTTCCAAAGGTCCTGAGTTCAATTCCCAGCAACCACATGGTGGCTCACAACCATCTGTAATGAGGTCTGGTGCCCTCTTCTGGCCTTCAGGCATACACGCAGACAGAATATTGTATACATAATAACTAAATAAATATTTTAAAAAAAAGAAAAAGAAAAAAATCTTAACTGGGCAGTAGTGGTGTGCTCCTTTAATCCCAGCAGGAGGCAGGGAGGCAGAGGCAGGTGGATTTCTGTGAGTTCCAAGACAGCTAGGGCTACACAGAGAAACTCTCTCTCAAAAATAAATAAATATTAAAAAATAAATAAAATAAAATGTTAAAGAAACAGAACAAATGGATCTCATGTGTTCACTCTCCCTCAGTGAAATGACAGAAAACAAGTATATGATTTAAGTGGAGGTTGATTATTCTGAGTCTCTCCATGAAGATCTAGAGTCCAGTTCACTATGTACAGCAGGCAGGCCTTATATTTGAAATAACTGTCCCTCTGCAAGTGCAGAATCACAGGTATATGTCACCACATCCAGCCCCGAAGCATTTCTTTTGTTTCTCAAGACAGGGTTTCTCTGTGTAGCCCTGGCTGTCACCACCACTGCCTGGCTCCCAAAAGTCTATTTTCTTTTTTTTTTTCTTTGCCACTCCACCTGGTTTGTTTATGTTTTTTTTATTTTTATTTTTTACGATATATTTATTTATTATGTACACAAGTGTTCTGCCTGCATATATGCCTGCTGGCTAGAAGAGGGCACCAGATCTCACTACAGATGGTTGTAAACCACCATGTGGTTGCTGGAAATTGAACTCAGGACCTCTGGAAGAGCAGTTAAGTCAACTCTTAACCTCTGAGCCGTCTCTTCGGCCCTCAAAAGTGTATTTCTAACAAGTAAAAGGGCACTGGAGATACAGTTCAGAGGTTAAGAACACTGGCTATTCTTCCAGAGCACCTGGGTTCAGTTCCTAGAATCCTATGGTGGCTCACAACGGTATTCCAGTTCCAGAGGATTCGATACCCTCTTCTAGCTTCTGTGGTCACCAGGCACATATATAGTATCCAAACATATATGCAGACAACCACCCATACATACAAAGAATAAAATTAAATTTTTGTTTTGTTTTGTTTTTTCAAGACAAGGTTTCTCTGTGTAGCCCTGGCTGTCCTGGTACTCGCTCTGTAGACCAAGCTGGCCTTGAACTCACAGAGATCTTCCTGCCTCTGCCTCCCAAGTGCTGATATTAAAGGTGTGAGCCACCACTGCTCAGCTAAAATTTAAAAATGTTAAAAAATAAAAAGTATATAAGTAAACTAAGAGGCTGGAAAGACGGTCTAAGAGTTGAGAGCTTGCTGCTTTCGGAGGACTCAGAGTGTGGTTCCAAGCACCCATGATAGGGGGCTCAAAGCTGCCTGGAACTCAGGCTCCAGGGAATCAGATGCTCTGGAATCAGGGCATTTGCACACAAATGAAAATAAAATACATATAAACACATAAACAGAAGTGAGAATTAAATCTAAGGAATCTGAGAGGTGAAAACAAGATAAAATGAACAAACCAGAAACTCCCAGGCACCGGGAAGGATGGGAGGCCGGCGGAGGGCTCTGCCCTGGTGACAGCAGCATCAGCACAGCATTGCCACCTTCTTCATGGAAATCATCTAAAAAGAACAAATAAACAGGAAGTGAACACATGGGGTCCATCTGCGCCCCAGAAAGGAAAAGGCAGATGACCCCAAGATGGTTAAACAGCATCCGTTATCAGGCAGAGTGTGAGGAAGGCGGGGGCTTAACTGACGTGGACACTCAAGCTCCCCTTCCCAGTCTGTGCAGAGCCTCAGGGATAGATGTTTCTCCCAGTGAAAAGCTACAAGAGCAAAGCTCCACCATCCAGAAGGAAAGGCAAAGCTATCCCTCAAGGGGTGCGGGCACACACACATATGCACAGTAGTAGCCCCTTATTCAAACAATAGCAAACAAAAATCAATGACCACCACAGGCCATCTGCCCCTAGCCCAGATGAACTCAGCAGGAAACAACTCAGACAAGGAATGGGATGGCCTCAGCTTAGTCAGAAGAAAATAGGTTGTTTTATTCTATCATTGCTATGACAAAACATTGACCAAAACCAACTGGAGAGGAAAAGGTCTATTCAGCTTATACTTCCTGATCACAGTCCATCGCCGAGGGAAGTGAAGACAGGAACTCAGGGCAGGAACTAAAGCAGAAGCCATGGAGAAACGCTGCTTTCCAGGACCACATGCTCAGAGATGGTACAGCTCAAACTGGGCTCTTCCACATCAATCATTATTAAAAGAAAAAAAAATGCCCACAACCTTGCCCACAGACCAGTCTGGTAGGGGAATTTCTCGGTTGAGGTCCTCTCTTCCCAGATGACTCTAACTTGTATCAAGGTGACAAAACCAAAACAGAACTAATGAGCGCGTGGGGACGTTGGTCTTGTAGACGCAAAGTGCCCAATTCTGCCAAAGCCCTGAAAACAGAAAAGGGATGATCTCCAGAGCCCCTAGTGGGAGTATAGCCCCCTACTCCTGGATTTACGTCACAACAGACTTTATTACAGTAAATCTGTCTTACTGCAGCATTAGAAAACTAACCCAACGACAGGAGAGATGGCTCAGCATTAATTAAGAACATGAACTGATCTTGCAGAGGGCCTGAGTTTGGTTCCCACAGTGGGCAGGTCACAACTCCAGCCCACGTGCATCTGACACATCTGGCCTCCTCAGGCTCTTATGTGCGCACCCCCATACATAGACATACACATAGTTAAAAATAATTTTAAAGAGCCGGGCGGTGGTGGCGCACGCCTTTAATCCCAGCACTCGGGAGGCAGAGGCAGGCGGATCTCTGTGAGTTCGAGACCAGCCTGGTCTACAAGAGCTAGCTCCAGGACAGGCTCTAAAGCTGCAGAGAAACCCTGTCTCGAAAAACCAAAAAAAAATATTAATTTTAAAAAAAAGAAAGAGAAATCTAATCCAGGTGATACATTACAAGAAACTACCCACATCCAGGGGAAAAGGCGCCCATCAAAAAGGGAAAGCAGAGACATGTGAAGCATACAGAGGGCAGGAGAGGTGTCTGCTTAAGACTAGCGTGGGAAGCATTGTAACTCACAGACACAGAGTAGGGTTCTCACAAGCGTTTTGCCCCAGTAGTAAGTTAGTCTTGGGCTAGCAAGATGGTTCAAAAGATAAAAGGCACTTGCTATACAAGTCTGGTGACCTAAGTTCAATACCCAGAACCCGTGCTGGAATAGAGAATCAGCTCCTCAGAACTGTCCTCTGACCTCCACAAGCCACAGTAACATTCACATGCTGGTTCTCATACACACGCATCATACACACTCACACCCCAATAACAATAAACGAGTTAATCCTGCCTAAAACTCTGCTCTGGTCAGGTGAAAAACTGAAAGAATCAAACTGTCCAAGTAACCCGCTACAATGCTCAAGGCTGAAAATAGGAATGCAAAAATATCCAGAGCCAACAAAGTGAAATGATAGGGGCGCCCAAACAAATATTACCAGGGAAACAAAGCACAGCTCATGACCAGGCATGACGGCACTCACCCTTAATGCCAATACTCAGGAGGCAGAGGCAGGCAAATCTCTGAGTTTGAGATCAGCAAAAGCTATGTAGTGACACCTGACGATAACAAACAAAACTGATAGTGAAAATGACGCAGTTGGAGCTGGAAAATGGCTCAGTGGTTAAGAACACTGGCTGTTCTTGCAGAGGACCTGAGTTCAATTCCCAGCACCCAATGGCAGCTTACAACTGTCTGTGACTCCAGTTCCAGGGGATCTGCCATCATCACACAGACATGTATGCAGGCAAAACACCAATACACATAGAATAAAGATAAATAATTAAAAAAAGAAAGAAAAAAATGACGTAGTCAGCACAAACCAACCTGGAGATAATACAAAGTAAAGAATTAGTAGACAAGGACATTCAGTAACTGTTCCGAGAAAAAGAGGTCAAAAGTAAAAAGATGGAAAATTTTGAGGATGTAGTTCAGTTGGTAGAGTTCTTGCCTGACATGCACAAACCCTGGGTCTGATCATAAACCAGGTGTGGTGCACACCCAGCTAAGCAGGAGTTAGACCCAGAAATCATGAGTTTAAAACCAGCACAGACCATATATTGAGACTCAGGTCAGTCTAGTCTATGAGACTATATCCTAAAAAAAACAACAGAAAACAATATAATCCCAGAACTTGGTAAATGAAGCAGGAGGACCAGGAGCTGAAGGTCATCCTTAGCTACACTGTAAATTCAAGGCTAGTCTAGACTACATGAGACTGTTCTCAAAAAAGGAGGGGAAGCCTTCTCTGTAAGGGGAAAACAGCCCCATAGAGCCCTATTTCTCTTCCTACCACCACTTCTCATGCTGGTTACCATTCTAGCTGTGTCCCTGAAGCATGGGTCGCCCCATTAGGACAGCCCTGCCACTGAGAGCCTAGACAAAGTCTGTACTACCATCAATACTTCCAGGATGTCATCAGCATTCTAGAGACAGACCAGCAGCACTTCCAGCAGAAGCTCCTAACACCAAAGACATCCAGAGCAAAACAAGATGAGCAGAGAGCTGCCCTTCGTTAGCCAGCATGTCTGCACAAGCTGGATGACCTGGAGTGACAGATGTGGCTACAATTGCTGCTCAAGGCCAAGATGAGAAGTCTGATATACAGGTGATGCCCCAATCTCCTTAAGAAATGTGAACACCTGAACCCTCAGAACCAGTATCCCTTCCAGGACCTAAAGCTGCTGGTCCTCAAACAGCATAATGTAACACATCATGAAGAATTCAAACGTTACAAGACACTATAGAAGTGTGACTCTATTACCTAGAGTCATTGGAAAGAAAGCAGCAAGAGGAAGCCAAGAGGAAGCGAGAAGAACAACAGTGCCTATACTGGGAGCGAAGGCAATGCCCAAGGCAGCCAAGCCAATCCCAGTTTTCTCCCTCTGCCTCCTGCTTACAGTTAAGGATGGGAGCCCTCAGCTTTTCAGCTCTGCTACCTGCTGCGTCAGCTCTACCATCATTAATTCTAACACTCTGGAACCATAGGCTCAAACAAATACTTTCTTATAAGTTGCCTTAGTCATAATGCTTTATCATGGCAACAGAAAATATAATAGTGAATTCAAATTAGCCAGAGCTGCTAACAACAAAGCTATTAACATCAAGCTACTAATAAGACCCTGTGTCAAAGGAGAGGAGGAAAAGGAGGAGGAAAAGAAGGGAGAAGAGAAGAGGAGAAGGAGGGGAAAGAAGAGGAGGAGGGGAAAGAGAAAGAGGAGAAGGAAGGGGAAGAGGAAGAGGAGGAAGAGGAGGAAGAAGGGAGGAGGAGGAGGGAAGAGGAAAAGGTGGAGAAGGGAAGAGGGGGGAAGAGGAGAAGGAAGAATGAGGAGGAAGAAGAGGAGCAGGGGAAGAGGAAAAGAATGGGAGAAAAAGAAGACAAGAAGAAGGGGAAGAGGAGAAAGAGGGGGAAGAGAAGAAGGAAGAAGGGAAAGGGTTGAGGAAGAAGAGAAGGGAAAAGAGGAAGAGAAGGATGGGGAAGAGGAAGAACAGAAGGAGGGGGAAGAAGAAAAGGAGGAAGAGGGGAAGGAGGAAGAAGAGGGGGAAGAAGAAGAGAAGGAGGCAGAAGGGAGGAGGAGGAGTAAGTAGAAGAAGAGGGAAGGCAGAGGAGGAAAAGGAGAAAGAAGTTGGGAAGGAGGGGAAAAAAGAAGAAAAAAAGCCTATCATGAACATCAACATCACTGGTGAGAAACCATGTCCGTGTGTGTGCGTGCGTGCGTGCGTGCGTGCGTGCATGTGTGTGTGTAAGGTGGGAAAAAAAGGAGCTCAGATAGTACTACTTCTGTTCAAGGACATGTTGACAGGGGAGATTGAAAGATTAAGTGGCAAAGTACAAGACAAAGAAAAAAAGAAAAACAAAAGCATTCTGATTAAGAAATAACTGAGTGTGGCTGTGCACTCTGGAAGGGCAAAGGCAGGTGGCTCTCTGTGAATCTGGGGCCAGCTTGGTCTACATAGGGAGTTCCAGGTCAGCCAGGGCTACACAGTCAGACCCTGTCTCAAAAAAGAAAGCCGGGAGGCAGAGGTAGGCAGATCTCTGTGAGTTCAAGGCCAGCTGGTCTACAGAGCTAGTTCCAGGACAGCTAGGACTGTTACACAGAGAAACCCCCTCCCAAAAAAAAAACAGAAAGAAACAAAAAAAGAAAGAAAGAAATCAGCAGTAAAATTGTATTCACAGGTAATATATTTTATAAAAAAAGAACCTACAGAATCTGCAGTTGGGAGTAGAATCAGATCACTTAAAGAGGTCACAGAATATAGGCATTACACAGGTGTCACCCTATTCCACATACTAACAGTGGTTGGAAAAGACCATTTGCTAGAGAGGGAAAAAAAGACGTTCTTGAAGACACACTAAAACTATCATACATTGCTAAGAGATCCATTGGAACTGAAGTTACAGGTGGTTGTGAGCCACCATATGAGACTAAACTCTGGTTCTCTACAATGTTGCTTCTGAGCCCACCTCACAGCCTAGGCATTGGGATGGTAGCTTTGGTTCTGACGTAGGTTCCACTATGTCCAAACCAGTACCCTGTCACACCTCTACACTCAGGAATCCCTGAGCTGACCTGGGTATTCCCACAGCCCTTTGCTCACAGAGAACACATGGGATCAGCACTAAGTATGAATGTTAGTGTGCCTTCTTCAGTGAGCAGAGACAAAGTTTTAATTCTATCTTGGTGTACACAAGTTTAAACACCAACAAACAAGGGGCTGGAGAGATGGCTCAGAGGTTAAGAGCATTGCCTGCTCTTCCAAAGGTCCTGAGTTCAATTCCCAGCAACCACATGGTGGCTCACAACCATCTGTAATGGGGTATGGTGCCCTCTTCTGGCCTGCAGGCATACACACAGACAGAATATTGTATACATAATAAGTAAATAAATAAATATTAAAAAAAAACCACCAACAAACAAACAATGGCTGTTTCCTGAGTTGGAGACATGGCTCAGCAATTAAGGTCACTTGTGCACTTCCAGAGGACAGGGCCGATTCCCAGCACCCACACGGTGGCTCACCCAGTAACTCCAGTTCCTGGAGATCTGATGTCCTCTTTCTGAATGTCACAGGCACCCAGCACCTACATGGTACATGCATGTGTATGCAGGCAAAATACTCATGCACACAAAATAAAATAAATCTAAAAATCTTAATTGTTTCCTGCAGTAATAGATCAGAAATCCTCTTGTAAAACTCGTTTTCTTAATGTGCAATGCATAATTTGGAGTGTGCAGAAAAAAAAATCAACATTCAATAGCAACCAATTAAATTTTGAAAAATATATCAAAAAAGGATCTGTTCTATATTAAGTGTATAAAACTATATATAGTGCACAGGAGGCCAAGCCTGATGGCACAGGACTACAATCTCAGCATCTGGGAGGTAGAAACGGGGTTTAGAGGCCACTCTCAGCTACACAGCAAGTTTGAGGACAATTCACACTGTATGTGACTGTTTCACACACAAAGGTACAGGCTTATAGCTATAGCTCAAGGGTAAAGTGTGTGTCTGGTATGCACAAGACCTCCAGCTTGATCCTCAGCAAGGGAAAGAGTTAACAGTAACAACAACAAATAAAGGAAAATAAACAAAAGTAAGGCTGGAAAGCAGGCAGCGCTTAGTGGTTAAGAGCACTTGCTGCTCTCCCAGAGAGCCCAAGTTCAGCTCTCAGCATCCCATCTGGTAGCTCACAACCACATGTAACTCCAGCTCCAGATGATCTAATCCCTTGCATAGGAACCCCTGAAACAAGTACATGCATACAGACACATATATACATATACACATTAGTAAGAATAAAATAAATCTTAAAAAGAACAAAAAGAGGCCGGGCGGTGGTGGTTCATGCCTTTAATCCCAGCACTCGGGAGGCAGAGGCAGGCAGATCTCTGTGAGTTCAAGACCAGCCTGGTCTACAAGAGCTAGTTCCAGGACAGGCTCTAAAGCTGCAGAGAAACCCTGTCTCGAAAAACCAAAAAAAAAAAAAAAAAGAACAAAAAGTATTCAAGACTAAAGCAGAACTTGAATCAAAAAGGCCTCATGTCGCCCGGCGGTGGTGGCGCACGCCTTTAATCCCAGCACTCGGGAGGCAGAAGCAGGCCAATCTCTGTGAGTTCGAGACCATCCTAGTCTACAGAGTGAGTTCCAGGACTGCTATAGCTGTTACACAGAGAAACTCTGCCTCAAGAAAAATAATTAAGTGTAAAAATAAAACCAACATAAAAGAGCTTGAAAAAAAAAACACAGGCAAATATAGTTTTGGAGTTGGAAAAGAATATCTAAAATAGACATACAAAACATATTCAGCATGGTTGGAGAGACGTGGTTAAGAGCACTTACTGGTCTGGTCTTGTAGAGAACCAGAGTTTAGTCCCATATGGTGGCTCACAACCACCTGTAACTTCAGTTCCAATGGATTTGGTGCTCTCTTCTGGCCTCTGCAGGTACCAGAAACACACCTAGTGCACATACATACATACATACAGCCAGACCGACAGACAAAGACACTCATACAAAAAAAAAAAAGAAAAATAAACCTTTAAACAAAACAAAAAATCAAATCCAGACAACACTTCATCTAAAAGTTCAAAGTGAAGCCTGGTAGTACATACCTATGGTCCAAAGTATTCAGGAGGCTGAAGCAAAAGGATCTCACAAGTTCAAGACCAGTTTGAGCAACAGAGAACTAATTCTCGCTTTCTTAATTCTCTTTTCCCCTCATTTCTTCCTCCCTTCCCTCTCTCCCTTCTCCTATGGTACTAAAAATCACACTCAGGACCTTGCACATGCCAGGCAAATGCTACCTGTAAGCTACATTCCCAGCCACACCATCTGTTAAAAGAACAAGACATAACCGGACAGAGTGATAGAGTCAATCTGGGCAACGTAGCAAGACCCTGTCTCCAAGAAAACAGAATTCACCAGTGACGAAGGACCTGATCCATGCTAAGAAGGCAAAGTGCACTCCCAGTTTCCTGTCACTAGTTGAAGGACTCGGGCGCTACCAAGCAGGAGAAACAAGGAGGTCAAATCAAACACTTCCACCAGGATATGAGTTCACAGAGGGCACTTAAGGAACCTGCCACCCCCCAGCTTAAAAGCACTCGTTAGTGGACCAGGACCCTGAGAAGAGTCACAAGACCCAACATCCTCTTCCCAGTGCTGAGGACATAATACAAGGGCTGGCATGCCTAGCTTGTGCACAAACTTGGGTTTACTCTCCAGCCTAGAGCAAAAAAGAGAAAGAGAGAAGGGAGAGGGAAGGAGGGTGAGTCAATCCAATTCTCATTTTACATGGAAAGAAAGAAAAGTCAATAAAATGCCAAATAAGCTTTGATTGTATGTTGTTTGCATCTTCTTGCCCTCAACAAATAAAAGTCCTTCTGACTGGGAGAGGGGTGAAAGGAAACAAGCTATGCCTTCAACCTCTCAGGACGGCTATAATCAGGGGCCACAGGTGTAGCAAGTAATTAATTACTTGCCTAGTATGCACAAGGCCCTGAGTTCAGGCCTGAGCACTGAAAACAAAACAGAACAAAAACACAAAAACTAGAATAGACATTTTAAAGGATATTAACTAGCTCTGGAGAGATGGCTCAGCTGTCAAAAACACTTACTGCTACTGCAGAAGACCCAAGTTCAGGTCCCAGAACCCACATGACAGCTCATAACCATTTATATCTCCAGTTCTAAGAGATCCCATGGCCTCTTCTGACCTCCCAAGAACCCTGCACATATATGGTGTACATATACTCAGGTAACACACATATACATATTAGTAAATAATTAATAAATAAGTATTAATATTTAAACGTAATTATAATTATGATGCATGCCTTTAACCCTAGTACTTGGGAAGCAAAAGCAGGTGGTTGGATTTTGGTGAGTTCAAGGCCTGCCTAGTCTACATAAGGAGTTTCAGGACAGCCAGGGCTATATAATAGACTCTGCCTCAAAAAAAACCAAAAATATAAATATTTGCTTTGGAAAAAAGCACAACAAATCATAGCATGTAACAAGAGGGTAGTCTACCTAATGTTAATGTGAAAAAGAGCTTGTACATTACTAAAACAAACAAGAAAAGGGACATCCAGGAATCCCTGGGGAAGAGAACCAACAGACACGCAGAGACCGACCGTGCTGACCACCCCATAGGACAAAGTGTATGTCCAGCTGTTTTTCCAAAGCTGAGAGACAGTGTAGCAAAGCAAACAGTTAAGGTCATGGCTCTAGAGCCAGCCAGCCTTGCATGTACTTATTGGATCAGTGAATGATGAGAGGAGCACCCGTACTCAAAGGCTCTGACTGGGAGTGAAGCCAGGCAGCAGCAAGCTCTGTGCACATCTGACACAGGACAAGGACTGCCTTGGGTGCTAGGTGCTGGTCCCAGTGACAGAGCCTGAGGAGTTCCCATCATTGCAGACACTCTTACACTGGGACACAGACATTTATGTATGTGGGTATTCGTAGTCAGGCTGGGGCAAATCTAAAAGGCAAAAGCAAAGCAAAACGGATGAGAGATGACAGATAGGCTGATGGGGGGTCTTTCTTTTCTATATAGAAAGCTTATTTTCTTTTTTCTTTTTTGTTTCTTTCTTTCTTTTTTTCTTTCTTTCTTTCTTTCTAACAGGTGCACACACCCAGTTCACAGCACCTATTTATATGAATGGAGAACCATTATGCACCTGCACATTTAGCAAATTCCTGCTGGGCTCCAAAGCAGGGTGGAGGGATGGGGGTGGGTTCAGGCACACACAGTCTCCAAATGCCCTACCTAGGAGGAACTGGGCCAGAGAAGAGTCAAGTTCTAGAGTCACTAGCAAAAACTTGAGAAGGTATCCCATGGTAAAACAGTCAGGAGCTCACTGCTCGCTGTCCACTAAGAATATGTTTTCTCAAATAAGCTACATGGAACTATGGTGCTGGGTTTACATGCTAACCCCTGAAGCAAGGGGACCTCACCCCTCCAGCTCGGGGAAGAAAGCATGAGCCCCATGACATTCAACAGCCAATATTCTCGGAAAACTGGCCAGGTACTTACAAGAGCCACAGGAACCCTGCCTGGTGTTACTTCCCCAAGTGAATCGAGTGGTGTGCCCTGACACAGACAAGGACTTCTGACTCAAAACCACTCGGCTCAATAAAAAGATACCAGGCGGCCTGGTGTTGCTGATCAGACAGCAGCAGCAACCCTGCTTTTCACCTGGGCCTCTGTGAGCCCTAACATCTGCTGCCCCCCACACAGACGACTTTACTGAGCAAGCACAGGTCTTACAGGTTCCACCTCTGTTGCCCCTCAACAGTCACCTCTGAGAGAGGGCGTATGACAAGATAAGACATTTGCCTGGACAGCAGTTTCAAGTCAACAAAGTCAGCTCATCCTCAGCCATTCTACTTTGACATCAGAGACCAGAAAGACATTTCTCTTCTGGGCCACACGTCTTAGCCCAAGGCCTAAGAGGAAAGACTTCTGGCATCTCCAGGGCCTGCAGGTACAGAGACTGCACAGCCAACCAAGTTATAAACACATGGACCGATGAACTTTCCCACAACCAGTGATTTGCATAGGATCTCTGCTCTCGTGTCCCACCAAGCCTGTGTCTGCTGGGAGGTTCTCCATCCAGATGACCAGGGCTACTCAAATCCAACTGAGCAGCTACGACATAACCCATCATCTTTACCCTTGTCCTGCCTCAGTTACTTGCTTCCTGAATTTTCACCATTTAATTAACTGAGTCAAAAATCAGGACCACGGACTGTTCATCCGTTTCATCTCCACTTCTACCACCATCCTTCCAAAGTGTTCCCTGCCTCCAGCCAAGACTAGCTCCTCAAAGCTGGCCTCTGCCACAGCAGCTGCTCAGCTCACATCCCCAGGTCTCCAGATGCCAGCCTCCTCTATCCCTCTCCAGCCTCTCTTTGTGCTTACTGGACCTGAGTTTATGGCTCCATCCAGTACCTGCCCTGCGCTCTGTACAGAGTAGAGCAGAGTACTGCTGGGTAGCTGCCCCGACACGGCAGGAAAATCTGAACCCCGGCTCTGGCTCAACCCCTTATTTGAGTTCTATCGTCCCTACAGCTCTGCTGAGTTGTGTGGCCTTCTCCCTAGGGCCAGCTATCCTCGTGACTCCGAACAAATCACCTTCCTGCTCTAGACCGCCTCCTTTAATTGAAAAGAGAACACAGACTAGTGGCTGCGGTACGCACTTGTTTTGCAAGTCTCCGAATGAAGGCTCAGTTTTCTGAAAGAGACAGAAATGCAAGCGGCCCAGCTGTGGTGCTCAAAGACATGGACACGTAGTACGCCGGAGAGGACCAAGGTCTCTTGAACCATCGAGTTCCCGGAAGGGGCTAGAATACGGACCACGCGACCCACCAGAAAGCAGGGATAGGGTCTGGGGTCCACGTGCCGATGTCGGACGCAGAAAAATTGAATCGCAAGCTCCCAGGTCTTTCCCAGGTGTGACGCGTGAAGCCGGGCCCACAGGGCACACCTGAGAGCTCCCAGGACCTTCTGGCACCGGCCCGCTGACCTTGGGGAGACGCCTCCTGACACAACTTCCCGTGCTACTGGCAGAAGGGGAGACCCCGTGCTCCCTGGTCCAAGTTCCCCCAAAGGGCGCCGGGCTTCCGCCACCAAAGATGAACCTCAACAATCCGTTTACCTGAGGAGCCGCAGACGCCGCCGCCACAACCAGGGAGCCGCCCTCCGTGCCCTAAGCAGCCCACAGTGGGCGGAGCTGCGCTCCAAGCCCGTCCCCGCAGCCGTCTGGCCAACTGCGGCCTGGCGCGCGGCAATCTGGCCCCGCCTCCATGCGATCTCCACGCTCACTGGCCGCAAGTTCCGTCCTTCACGATAGCCCCGCCCCCACTTTCCACGCCCTAGAGAGCCTAGGCACACTGACTCCTCCTTAAGCTCCGCGGAGTTCTCCGACGGTCGGGTGACCACCTCACAAGACCAGCTCGAGGGGTGCTGCTGCGCCAGGCGCCGTCTGCGCAAGCGCTGTTCCCGACACAAGTCAGGCTCGGATTGCTACGCATGAAGCCCCAGCGGCCAGGAGTGGTAGTGCACGTCTTTGGGAGGCAGAGGCAGGCGAATCCAGTTCCAGGACAGTCAGGGCAAAAAAGTGAAACCCTGCCACCCACCCCCGAAAAAAACAAAACAAAACACAGAGAGACAGACAGACAGACAGACAGACAGACAGACAGAGAGAGAGAGAGAGAGAGAGAGAGAGAGAGAGAGAGAGAGAGAGAGAGAGAGAGAGAGAGAGAAGCAACAGCTGTTCTGGGCACACACCACGTATTGTTATATTCGAAACACCTAAAAAATACCTAAAACCCCTAATTCACAGACAAACAAGCAGATACATATGTCCGTGCCCATCAGAGGTACGTATCCAACATATCAACAGGACCTTGGGAATTAAAATGATCATATCTCAGCCCCTGGGTAGCTCACAACTAGCTGTAATGTCCAGCTCCAGGTGAAACCAAAGCCTCTAAGCCTGGAAAGAGGAGCGGTGGATAAACAAGGAAATGAATAGTAAGACATACTACAGGATATAGGAACTACTGTGAAGGGGTTTGGTTTTGGTGCCAAGAAAGCAAAGGTGGGAAGGGCTTCTTCTGGGACAGTTGCGGGAGGAATATGCCAGGAAGACTGGAGTACCTGCAAAGAACCAGAGGTTGAAATCACACAGATGTGAGTAAACAAAGGAAAGTCGTGAGCAGTGTTCTGAAAGCAAAAGAACCAAAACAGCCCGTTGAGAAAAAGGAAGCAGTTAGCGATTACATTACCCAGGCCTGACAGTGTATGTTAGATGTGGAAATCAAGCTGTGGTTGGACAGGGTCCTGGAGGGCAGCTGGCTTGAGGGTTCTTAGGCAAACACTGAGACTGGATAGTCTTTTTCCATGGTGGGAGGGACTCGGATCTATTTCTGTTGTGAGGATGGAGCCCAAGAAAAAACGACAGGATATATATATATGGGCACAAGAGGGGAGCATTCTGCAGATGGGGTCATGGTCTAGGAAAATGCCAGAAAATAGAAGGGACTAACTAGGGTAACTACCAAGGAAGGAGGTCTTCTCCAAGCTCACACCTGGACAACTCACTCTCCAGCCTGAAAAGCCTTGGAGTGGCGTTGCTATGGCAACAGCCCAACATGCCCCTCCACAGTCACCGGGGTCACTTTTTCCTCCCCAACCACACAAACTGTCCAGCATGGATCACAACTTTTAATTTTTACTATTATCATCCAGCATAAGGCCCAGTACATGTGGTATTGAGTAACTCAGTGGAGTTGATGGGCTACTAAGAGTGCAGATAGAGAAGAGGACAAAGACAATGCAAAGGGACTGGAGAGGTGGCTCAGCAGTGAAGAGCACATTCTCCTCTCTCACACATTGGGCAGCTCACAATCAGCTGTAACTTCCTGCTCCAGGTGGAATCAAAGCTTCTAAGCTCCACGGGCATGCACACTAAAGTGCACATACCCCCCCCCCCACACACACACACGCAATTAAGAGTAAAATCTTGCCAGGTGGTGGTGGTGCACGCCTTTAATCCCAGCACTCGGGAGGCAGAGGCAGGTGCATCTCTTTGAGTTTGAGGCCAGCCTGGTCTACAGAGAAAGTTCCAGGACAGCCAGGGCTACACAGAGAAACCCTGTCTCGAAAAACCAAAGGGGAAAAAAGACAGACAGAGAGTTGTTAGCTTCCATTTGGGCTCTGGCCTAGGTGGGAGCCAGGAAGGGGAGGGGCTCTGAGTAGACAGCAGCAACTCAATGGCACTGGTGGCCTCAACAGAGTTGTCGTGTTTTCCTTTTGTTCTCTAGATGTAATGGCCACCCACCTACAAGCATCCTCACCCAATGGCGCATATACCCACAGCCTTCCCAACTCCTGGACTGCTAACCTGTAGTAAAACCCAGAAACAATCTCCTTTTACCTAAACTCCAGATTAGCCAGAGGACAGTTACTATGTGCATATTTTCTATATTTCTTTTCTTTCCAAGACAAGGATGGAAGCTATGAGCCATTCATTCCAAAAATTCACAGGATAACAAGGATGAAAAAATAAATCTGACAGTTCAGGCCTGGCTGCTCCAAAGCCTTATAGTCAAGGCCTGCACATCCAGCTATAGGTTTCAGAGCAGGAAGACACAAGTCTCCAGGGCACATTAGACTTCTACTATATTCCAGGCCTTGATGAATACTCTCAGGATAATATGCTGGTCCTTCCAGCTCACAGCAGAGACCTCGCACTTGGCTTCAATTTCATCATCTGTAAAACATGTACTGTTTCATTGCATTCAGATTTGAAATCTGAATTACCTGAATCTGGGTCTGAACTACCTCTGGCACTTCTGCTGTGGGACATTTGTTCAGTGTGTGAAAATGTATTTGCTGTGATTGGTGTAATAAAAAAGCTGAACAGCCAATAACTAGGGAGGAGGTAAAGGCGGGGGAGAAAAAGGAAGAGAAGGAGACAATTGAGGCCCAGAGGAGACACCAATGAGACATGGAGTCAGACACACAGAATGAAAAAAGGTAAAAAGCTACATGGTAAAATATAGATTAATAAAAGCAAGCTAATTTGTTATAAGAGTCAGTGGAAGACAGGCGGTGGTGGCGCACACCTTTAATCCCAGCACTGGGAGGCAGAGGCAAGTGGATCTCTGAATTCGAGACCAGCCTGGTCTACAAGTTAGTTCCAGGACAGGTTCTAAAGCGACAGAGAAACCCTGTCTTGGAAAAAAATAAGAGCTAGCAGAAAAAACCTAAGCTAAGACCAAGCTTTCATAATTAATTGATAATTTCATTCTTTGTGTGAACTGGCGGCCCAAAGAAAAAGACTACACACAGAAGTGTGTTCAGGGAATCAGACATGATCAGAGAGATGCAGCTAAAATGATGACTTAGCATAGCAACTGGCATACGGCGCATGCTAAGTAAAGGTCAGCTGTGACTCTGGACATCAGAACGAAAGAGAAGTGATGGTAGATGCCGTGCTCTGAGAGAATAGTCTAAGGTGGTGGCTGTGCTTGCCCTGAAGATGTATTCAAATCTGAAGAGAGATCTAGGTGATAGGCCTCCTGCAGCAGGCCTGGCCTGGGTCAAAAATCAGAATCCAGTAGAGGAAGACCAGGATAGAGGATCCTGACTCTGTGACCTTGGCCCCCCTCAAAGAATGAAACAGTGGCTGATCTCTTTTGATCTCTTTATGTCCTTAGACTTAACCCTTCCAAAGTTTGTTTTCTCAAGACAGGGTTTCTCTACCTGTCCTGGAACTTGCTCTGTAGACCAAGCTGGCCTCAAATTAGAGATTCACCTGCCTCTGCCTCGATAGAGTGCTCAATTGAATTGCTTGATAGAGTGCCGCCACCACCCAACTCCCTCCCGACTTTTTTTTTTTTTTTTTTTTTTTTTTTTTTTTTTTTTTTTTTTTTTTTTTTGGTTTTTCGAGACAGGATTTCTCTGTAGCTTGGGAGCCTGTCCTGGAACTAGCTCTTGTAGACCAGGCTGGTCTCGAACTCACAGAGATCCGCCTGCCTCTGCCTCCCGAGTGCTGGGATTAAAGGCATGTGCCACCGCCGCCCGGCTCCTCCCAACTTCTTTAATAAAGGATGTATTGTGGCTGGAGAAATGGCTCAGCAATTAAGAACACATACTGCTTTTGCATGGGACCCAAGTTTGGTTTCCAGCACCCGTTATCAGGTGGCCCAAAGAAAAACAGCCACCTAAAACTCCAGCTCCAGGAGACACAAAATTTCTGTGGGGTCTCTCTCTGTCACACACACATACACACACACTAATGAAAAATATAGGTAACAAGGACTCCAAGAGGGACACATGGATCTCCCTGGGAAAAGGAAATAGATGAGATCTCTTGGGTAAACTGGTGGCAGGGGGAATAGAGGGAAGGGGATAAGGGAATGAGAACATGAGGGATCAGGATAGTCCAGTTGAGGGCAGGATGGAGGGGGAGAGTAATGAAAGCGGTATCTTGATAGAGGGGACCATTATGGGGTCAGGGAGAACCTGGTGCCATGGAAACTCCCAGCAACTCACAAGGATGACCCCTTCTGACTCCTAGCAATAATGGAGAAGGTGCCTGAACTGACCTTCCCCTGTAATCAGATTGGTGACTACCCTAATTGTCATCAGAGCACCTTTATACAGCAACTGATGGAAGCAGATGCAGAGATCTACAGTCAATACTGGACTGAGCTCTGGGAATCCAGATGAAGAAAGGGAGGAGGGATTACATGAGCAAGGGGTGGGGTCAAGATCATGACAGGGAAACCCATAGAGACAGCTGATCTGAGTTTATGGGAGCTGGTATGGGGCTGACCTAGGCCCTCTACATCTGGGTGACAGTTGTGTAGATTGGTCTGTTTGTGGGGCACTTAGCAGTGGAACCAGTATCTGTCCCTTTACAGATAAACTGGCTCTTTGGAACATATTTCCTATAGTGGGATGCCTTGCCCAGCCTTGATGCAAGGGGTAGGAACTTGGTCCAGCCTCAACTTGATATGCCATGTTTTGTTGACTCCCATGGGAGGCCTTACCCCTTCTGAATGAAGATGGAGGAGTGGACTGGGGTTGGGGGTTGAAAAGGGAGGTGGTGGAGGGAATAGAAGGAGTGGAGGGATGGGAAACTGGTTGGTGTGTAAAATAAATAAATAAAATAAATCCTTAAAGGTTTTTTATATTCAATTACATGTAGAGTGACCCACAAAAGCCTCATCCTGGTGCTAACCCTTCATGTGAGTTCTCACCCCACAGAGGGGAGCGCAGCACTAGATAGGGCTAATCCAGTAAGATAGCCTCGGACATGTCAGGTCTCAATAACTTTGAGGGCACAATGCAGGTGCATCTCTAGAACCTTCTATTTTAGAACCTATACCCAGTTCCTTGGAGTCTTCACTCTCTAATCAGTCCAGAGCTGTGTTCATCTCCCCTGAGCCTCTCAACCTACACTCTTAGCTTTAAACTCGATAAGCCTTCAGAAAACTGTTTTCTCCAAGGGGCTGTGGGTCCCCCACCTGGCCTCCTGCTTTCCCAGTCCCTGCCCTCTGAAACAAGTTAGCCCTCGGTGATGTCCCTACCCCCAGCTAAGCTGGCCCACCAAGCCCCCTTCTTTGGCACCCTGCCTTCTCTGAGAAGCAACAATCGTCGCAAGCTGCATCAGAGGGTCTTCACGGAGCAGGTTCGAGAATGCATGGACAACGGCTACCTGCTCTCCTCCAAGAAGATTGGCTCTGGTGCTTTCTCCAAGGTCTACCTGGCCTATGCAACACGTGAGCGCATGAAGCACAACCCGAAGCTATTCTCTGACTTGCGGGACAAGCACCACACTATGGTGAGGGAGGCCTGCCACCTTCTCTGTGGGCTCCTTAGGTACCCCACCCTGGCTTCCTCTATAGGACTACCCTCCTAGGTCCTGTTTCTTCTCAGCTTCCCCATGCTCTGCTCCCCAATCTCTCAAACATGTGTGTGCCCAGGACAGAAAGAAAGTGGGGCTGGCACCACCTTTCGAGAATATTGCTCACCCAGCCACTGGGAGAGGTTCAACAATGTATGTAAAGAACAATGGGCCGGGGCTGGAGAGACGGCTCAGAGGGTAAGAGCACTGGCTGCTCTTCCAGAGGTCCCGAGTTCAATTCCCAGCAACCACATGGTGGCTTACAACCACCTTGCCAGCAGTACATTGTATGCTTAATAAATAAATCTTTAAAAAAAAAAGAAAGAAAAAAGAACAGTGGGCCTATTCTGAGGAGCTTCTACTCAGCTGACTGCTCTCCACCTTTCTCAGGTAGCTATTAAGATTGTGTCCACGGCTGAAGCCCCAGTGGAGTACTCCAGAAAGTTCCTGCCCCGTGAGATTTTATCACTCAATGCCACCTACAAGCACCTGAACATAGTAAGACAGTCCTTGCTATGCCTGCTTTCTACCCATACTTGGCTCCCCTTCCCTACTTGGCAAACCTCCCTTTTGCCCTTGCGTACAGAGCCCATTCTCACCCGTAATTGGGATCGAGTACATGTAACAGTCCCAGTACTCTTGGCCCAGACCTTCCTTGGGAAGACAGTGTATGTGAAGGATGGGGGTATTTGGTAGGTGCAGTTGTACGAGACCTACCAGAATAGCCAGCGCTCCTACCTGGTACTGGAGTTGGCAGCCCGAGGTGACCTGTTGGAGCATATCAATGCCGTGTCAGACCTCCGATGCTGCCCAGGGCTAGAGGAAGAAGAGGCCCGAAGGCTGTTCTGGCAATTGGTCAGCGCTGTGGCACACTGCCACAATGCCGGCATTGTGCACCGGTAAGGGTGCCATCTGGCCTACCTGCCTGCCTGGGTAGCTGCTGACCTACTTGAGCCCAGCCCCACATTCCCTTCTCCACAGGGATTTAAAATGTGAAAATATCCTGTTGGATGACCAGGGCTTCCTAAAGCTGACAGGTGAGCCCACACGGCTCCCTTAGTTCAGTTTACTTCTGGACCCCTACCTCTGACATCCTCCTGTCCTCAACTCTGACTTAGCCCTGACTACAGCCCACACCCACTAGGGGCCCCGCCTGGTCTCTCCCTCACTCTCGTTTTTTCAGAGCTCCCTCCCAGACCCCACCATCCTGACAGATACCCTCTTGAACCCACTCTCCCGTCCTGTCCATCACCCGTGTTGCCTTGCCCTGCCTGCATACTGTGTGCAGATTTTGGCTTTGCCAACTGCATGGGGCTCAAGAACTCACTGCTGAGCACCTTCTGTGGCTCTGTGGCCTATACGGCCCCAGAGATCCTCATGAGCAAGAAGTACAACGGTGAGCAGGCTGATCTGTGGAGCCTGTGAGTACCCCCAGGAACCCCCCAGCAGGACCCAGGGGTGGGCTTAGGAGGGCCAGCACCCTGAGGAAGCTGCATCCCCAGAGGGATCATCCTCCATGCCATGGTGTCTGGGAAGCTGCCCTTCAAGGAACACCAACCCCCTCGCATGCTGCAACTGATTCGCCGTGGTCCCATCTTCAGGCCAGGGCTGTCCCCAGGTGAGCAACACCATTCCATGCTCCTTCCAAGCCCCAGCTCAGGCCTGATGAGTAACCAGAGACCAGGACCACAGCAAAGAGAATAATGGTATCACCCCACCCATCGGCTGGAAAAGCACCATACCACACACTGCATGCTGGGAAAGCTGAGGGTAGAACTGACTGAAGGATAACAATCCTACTGAAGAATATGGCAGTAGTCCAGAATACCCCACCCCTTCTCTATGCCTCAGTCCTCCTCTCATAGTGGGCAGAAGCTCCTGAATCTTTGCCAGAGTGGTAAGGTTCCCTCTCAAGCTGCCACCATTTCTGTTAGTTGTGGGTGTGGGTCTGGGTTACTGGCAGGCTCCAGCGGTGAGCCCTCCCCTGTAGAGTGCCGGGACCTGATCAGAGGGCTGCTTCAGCTGCATCCGTGTGCACGCCTGGGCCTACAGCAGGTGGCTGCTCACTGCTGGATGCTACCTGCCGAACACATACTGTCCTCTACGCTTGGTGCTACCCCAGGTGGGGCATGGCTCACAGTGACTGCTGGGCTGCAGGGAGTGCCTCTTAACACTCTACATGACCCTCTGCTTTGGTCCATTGCAGAACAGAAGCATTCCCAGTCAGCAATAGGCCCTGGTAACACAGAGCCTCGCGGAGATATGGTGTATCAGAAGCAAAAGCTGCAGCACCTCCAGAGGCAGGTCATCTCTAAGGAGAGTGTCTCTGGCCCAGCTGTGCGGCATCTGGAAACCTGTACCAGAGGAATAGGTTTTACCAGCCTTGGGTTATGGCACACCATGGCAGGTGGCTACGCTCTGCGCCCCACATTCCCCAAAAGGAACATGCCTGGGCACTATCTGGTCAATTGAGGATAGGTGGGTATGGGCAGATAAAATGTTTTTTCTGTGGAGCTGAGGATGTGCTGTCTACACAGGGAGGGCTGGTGGCCAAGGGAAAACACCAGTTTACAGAGCACATGTACCTAGAGTATCGAAGCTTAAACAGAGGGCTGGAGGGTGTCATGGTGGGGAGGAAGACTCATGGTATGAATCAAACACCTAGCCATGGCATAAAAACACATAAAGCATGTTTCCAGCTTCAGAGATATGGAGTGGAACACTGCAAATTCCCATGAAGACTATGTTCCCACTGCTGAGCGGGAACAGCATACAAAAGCTTCACACAGATGGATCAAGATCTGTGCCTCAAAAGGGGGGACACAGTGGGGCAGGATTTGCCGTGGTTATCTACAGAATGAGGAAGAAGGGCTGTATAGAGGGAGTAGGCTCCATGAATTGGGGGTAGGAGTATATAAGAATAAATGCTTCAATAACACCCAGGAGAATCTCTGCAGAGGTAGGCAAGGCGTGACCAGTAGGAGGGTCTTGAAAGGCAACTGTTGCTCAAGGAAGCTAACTGAGGAGCAGATTCTATCTAAATGGCTAAGTCTAATTCAACCGGGACTAAGGAGGCTAACCAAAGACTAAAGGCAGGGGCCGGTATCACGGGTGGAACAGAGAAAGAGAGATAGTGAAGGAGAAACAGTACCCAGCAGTGATCCAAAGACAGGCCTGGAAGGGCAGAGCATCCTATGAAGATCCTAGGATTCAAGTGTGGTTTGTCTTTCAAGGGGGTCTTGGGCAAAATAAGCAAAAAGACTCCAAAGGTTGGGGCTCATAGCACGGTTGGCACCACTAAGCCAACCCATGTCCAGATCCTTCAGTGTCTTCAGGAGTGAGAAGATCTAGTTGGCTGTCCAGGGCTTACAATGTTTTTGGTCCAGCCTTACCACAGTCTGGGAACAGGCTCCTCACAGCTCCAGTGGCCATCAGCTACCTGCCTCATATGTAAGCAGCACTGAACAGCCTGCACTCTTGCCGGGTGCAGCAGGGCACAGGAATGGGCAGTGTCCTTGAGCTTCTCAACATTTACTGGGTTACCCTAGAACCCTGAAGGAACCCTGGCAAAGGTAGATATGGAGCTGGCACTTCAGCCAAAGGAGCTTCAGGTCTGTGGGGCACCCTTGTCTCTTAGCTCTTGAGCAAGATCTAACTGTTCTTGCCGGTCTAGCTGTTGCAGCTGTCGCTCCACGTCTTCAGGCACCTGCACCTCCAGCAGGTTGTCCATGCCAACCTCTGGCTCGTCACTAATAAGCACCTGCAAGCAGAGGAGGCAGGTGAGCAGCTCGTTAGCTGTGGGACAGCGTCCCTAGCCTTTCTGACCCTGCGCTCACCTGGATGAGCTTCTCACAAGCCATTCGCACATCGGGTTCTGGCTCCCAGTTGTGTAGCTCTCGAAGGACCAAGTAAGCACCCTGGTCCCGTATCTGCTGCCGACCAGGCGCAGTGGCTGTCAGCTAGGGAGATGGAAAGGGTTACTCCTCGGATACTAATATGTTTTGTAGGGAGCATTAACATCACAGACCCCTGCTCACCAACATGATGGCTTCAATGAGCATCTTCCGGATGTCAGCATCTGGCTCTCGTTGTTTGTCTGGTGGCAAGTACTGTAGGTCAACAGGCAGCCCTAGGAGTGAGGGTGGGAGCTGTGTTGGACACCGAGCCATGCTCTGCCTGGGTGAGCCTCGCTGTGTGTGTGTGTGTGTGTGTGTGTATGTGTGTGTGTAAGCAACCCCCTCTCCCACAAAGGCTTCTGAAAGGACTCCAGACCTGTACATTTTTCCCTCTCCCCTTGCTTGCATCCTTCCCTCGAGCCTAGACAACCCTGAGGCAACCACCTAAGTCACTCACTGTCCATTTCTTCCTCGGAGAACTCCTCAGGCCCAGCCAAGGGCAACAGCAAAAAGGGGAGAATGTCAACTTGGGGCCCGAGCAACCATTTGTGGTGTCCTGGAGGTGGAAACAAGGAAAGGGATCAAGAAATTGGTCTGTTGGATCCCGAAGGACCTGTCTCCACCCAGCAATGGTCCAATCCCCTCCTTGTCACTCACCATGCTCGAAGCAGCAATTCCGAAGTGTTCCCACCACTCCTCCCCTCCGCACCGAGGAGTCTGGGTACTGGGTAAGAGGCAGCAGCCGCTGGACCACGCACCTGTTGAAAGGCCACATTCACTGCTGTCCTTGTCCACTTCCACTCCCCCTCCCCGTCCGCGTAGGCATCTGGGCTTCACCTGTCCTGGTCCAGCAGAAAAGCACGCACCTCCGCCTGCTGGCTAAGGTTGGAGAGCAGCGGCCCCAAGTAATGAAGGGGTGCGGCCGCATTGTAGCTGGGCGTGCACAGCGCGTTAACCAGCCGCTCCAGACCCAGGCGCTCCGCCTCAGCGACCATCAGTTTCTCCATCAACGCAGCACACGGCGCCAGCTCGCGGCTCAGATTGGCCAGTACCGCTGCCGCCTCTTCAGCCCAGGGCCATTGAGGGTCCAACACGCAGCTCAGCAGGCGGTCAGGCAGCTCCGGGTCCGCCGCTAGCAGCTGCCTGTGCAGGCCGGGGTCAGCAGCCAAGTTTACGAGCGCACGGGAAGCGTCGCGGGAAGGAGCTGGGGCCGGAGTCACCGCAAGCTCGGCAAGAGCCCGCAGCAGCGCTGCCTGTCCTGCCAACAGCGCGCGGCCCGAGTCGGAACCAGTGAGCGCCAACACGTGCTGCGCCGCGACCGCCTGCAGCTCTACCCGCACGCCGGGCTCTAGGAATGGCAGGAGATTCGCCGCCTCCGTGTCCGCGCCGGCCTCCTGCTCTAACAACCCTCGCTCGCCCGAGAGCCCCGAACCCACCCCCGGACCCCGCATGCCGGCAGCGACTTCGGTCTCCGTTCCCTATACAAGGGCCACGACCAGGCCCCCTTGGAAAGCGGAAGTCGTTGCGACCAATCCGAAGCTGAGGACCCAGCTGAAGGGGGCGGGACCGGCCTGGGCGCGAGGCATTGTGGACCACGGTGTTGGGATTTCGCCTAGGTGTTGGGGCACACGTAGGGGGTGCAGGTTCCATCCCACCTCCCCAAAATTCTAAGTGCTTGCGGCGACTCATAGCCTATTCACATCCGCTGCTCTGCCTCCAGTGGTATCAGAGCCACGCGGCCAACACGCAGAGTTGAAAGTTCGGAAGCCCGCGCCCTTCGTGTCCCGACTGTTGCCAGCTACCACTTAGCCCCGGGTTCAGAACCCGATGGCGCAGGACTCCGCGGTGAGAAGCCAGCCTCTGACTTTACAGAGAGCCTAACTTTGGGGCATTTGTTAGGACTTCTTCAGTGATAGAAGCCTGAGTCAAACAGGCTTGAATAAAAGGGGACTAGTTACTAGTGTTGCAGGTTTGGGGGAGTCTGGCGACAGACACTGCACACAGCTCTCTAGAACCCTGTTCGGTTTCTCCCTTCCTCACCTCTGCTTCTCTGAGACTCCATATTATCTTTACCTTCCACTGACACATTTGTTAGCACAGGTGAGAGGAAACTGACCTTCGCAGCTATATAATCCTGGCAGAAGATAGTTTCTTTCAGTACTGGGGTCTTTTCCAGGAAAGTATTCCATTCAGTGCTTCTTGTGCCTCTACTACCAATTTGTTGCCTGGGGTCCTTGCTCTCCCAAGACAGGAGTTTTTCCAGGGCTGGTCCTTGACAGCTTTCCTAACCTTCAACTTCTGACAGCAAAGGAGCCGCAATCGTTACAGCTCCTAGGCAGCCTTAAATACCTACTGGGAGTGACTGTAGTGTTTTTAGCTCTCGCGTGGGTCTAAGTGTCCAGATTTCCCAGCCTTTGACAATGGCTAGTGATACTGTTCCGAGAAGAGGCTAAGGCCCTTGCCTCTTAAAGCCACTGCTGCCGCTGTTTCTACTACTGCCATACTGCCTGTTGGGATAATATCTTTGTACACTGTGTAAAGATGTGTCTCTTTTATATCACCTGGCTAAGGCACCTTCTGACCGGTTTAATAAAGAGCTGAATGACCAATAGTTAGGCAGGAGAGGATAGGCTGGACTTGCAGGCAGAGATAGGAACCGTGGAAAAGAATCTGAGGTGGGAGGTTTGCCAGCTAGACACGGAGGAGGTTGGACATACTGTACCAAGGAGGGGTTACGAGCTACATTGAGGAACATAGACTAATATAAACAGGCTAATTTAAATTTTAAGAGCTAGTTGGGAACAAGCCTAAGCTAAAACCACATTTTCCTTTCTTTCTTTCTTTCTTTCTTTCTTTCTTTCTTTCTTTCTTTTTCTTTTTTGTTTTGTATTTCAAGACAGGGTTTTGCTGTAGTTTTAGAGCCTGTCCTGGAACTAGCTCTTGTAGACCAGGCTGGCCTCAAACTCACAGAGATCCGCATGCCTCTGCCTCCCAAGTGCTGGGATTAAAGGCGTGCGCCACCACCTTCCAGCTCATGCTTTCAAAATTAGTAAAAAGTCTCCATGTCATTATTCAGGAGCTGGCAGTCCAAAGGAAAACCCATATGACGGCTGCTTCCCCATCACTTCCTCTTCTGCTGCTCTGCTGCTGTGTCTCCATTGTCTGCACTTTCTTTCCTTGCCATACCAGCCCATCCAAATCTACAAAAGTAGGTGAGAAAGGACAGGCATCGTGGTACACACCTTTAATCCCAGCGCTTGGGAGGCAGAGACAAGTGGATCTCTGTGAGTTTGAATCCCGTCTGGTCTGCATAATTGTAGGCAGAGTTTCTCTGTGTCTTGGCAGCTGCTCCCAAATAACCACTTAGAGACTTATTAATTATAAATGATTGGCCGAAAACTCAGGCTTATTACTAGCTAACTCTTACATTTTAAATCAACCCATATTTTCTTACCTACCCTCTGCCACGTGGCAGTGGCAGTACCTTCTTTCAACACAGCATGTTCATCTTCTCTTTGCATCTGCTCGCAACTCTCAAGACTCCATCCTTCTTCCCAGCATCCTGTTATTGCTGTCTCGCCTATACTTCCTGCCTAGCTACCAGCCAGTCTGCTCCTTTATTAAACCAATCAGAAGGTGGCTTGGCAAAGACACATCTTCACAGTGTACAAAAAGATTATTCCTTAACACATAGTAAGTTCTGGTCTGTCTCAGAAAAAAAATCTCTGGCAAAGACTTTTTTTGGCCCAATGTTGGAACGGTACGAGAAGTGTTTCCTACCAGATATAATCCCAGCATTTAGGAAGCTAAGATAGGAATCTAGATTTCCAAGGTCACCCTTGCCTAAATGACTTTGAAACCAATCTGCTGTACACACAGGCCTCTCAGCTTGTTTACAAAGAGAACTACACAGCCTGTATATAGTCAGAAGTCAACAGTTTGCACCAATCGGAACAGGTCATTACTCAAATGAAGGATAGCAGCTCTATCAATGAAGGCACTGCTTGTTGTTGTTGTCACAGTCACAGTCCCCTTTGATAGACTAGACTCTCAGGGGAAGTGCTCATCTGACCTGGTACAAATGGTTGCTAGGAAAGGCCTACCCAAAGCTGCTTGAAACGTCATTGCTGAAGCCACACCTCTGGGAGCTGAAGTTGTATTTTAGCCTTGCGCATCTGTAGAATATTCAAAATAGCCAGTGCTGGCATAAAGGTGTTCTAGCCAGCTTCCTGGCATCAAGTCCTTTGCTCAAGGATATTGGGGCATGACGGAGGGGTCTAATGATGTCAGCCAGGAAATCCAGTAGCCTTGTCCTCCAAAGAAAGAGCATTTTCTAAAAAGTCTTCATTAAAAAGGGGCCCAGTGGTTGAAGGACTTGCCCTGCAAGCATGAGGACTGGAGTTTGGTTTGTTTTTTTGTTTTGTTTTCCGAGATAGGGTTTCTCTGTTGTAGCCCTGTCTGTCCGGAAACTTGCTGTGTAGTCCAGGCTGGCCTCAAACTTACTGAGATCTGCCTGACTCTGCCTACCAAGTGCTGGGATTAAAAGCACTCAAGGACTGGAGTTTGGATATCCAAAACGTATGTATAATTAATAGATACCAATAAAAACATAGATGGATAAATAAATCAGTTAGGTATAGTGTTTTGTGTCCAATCCCAACTACTCAGGAAGTTGAGGCAGGAAGATCATAAATTTGAAGTCAGCCTGTTCTATAGACTGAGACTGTCTCACAAAACAAAACAAAACTGAAAACCTTCTTAGAATGATTGACTTTGATTGTTACCTTGACACAAGATAGTCACCTAGAAAGGGAGTCTCAATGAGGGACTGTCTAGATTAAATTGACCTATGGTCATGTCTGTGGAGGGGGATATCTGAATTAATGGAAAGACTTTGCCCACTGTGGGTGACACCATTCCCTAGGGAGGGGATCCTGAGTTTTCTAAAGTGGAGAAAGCAACCTAGCACTAACACACATGAGTCTTTGCTGCCTGCTCCTGACCATGGGTGTAATGTGACTCGCTGCTCCAGGTTCCTGCTGCCTTGACTTCTTCACAATGATGGACTGCCATCTAGAATTGCAGCTAAGGGGAGGGAAGGGTTGGTTTCATTTATACTTTTCAGGTCATAGTCTGTCACTTAGGGAAGTCAGAACAGGAACCCAAAGTAGGAACCTGAAGGCAAAAACTGGAGCAGAAGCCACGGAGGAGTGCTTGCTTACTGGCTTGCTCCTCATGGCCTGCTCAGACTGCTTCCTTAAACAACCCAAGACCACCTGCTCAGGAATGGCACCACCTACAGTGGGCTGGGCTCTTCCACACCAATCATTAATCTAGAACAGTGTTCCACAGGCTTGCCCACAGGCCAGTTTAGTGGGAACATTTTTTCAGTTGAAGTTCTCCCTTCTCAAACAACTTTAGCTTGTATAAAGTTGACAAAAAAAAAAAAAAAAAAAAGCCAGGCAGTGGTGGCACATGTCTGTAATTCCAGCATTTGGGAGGCAGAGGCAGGCAGATTTCTGAGTTGGAGGCCAACCTGGTCTATAGAGTGAGTCCAGGACAGCTAGAGCTACACAGAGAAACCCTGTCTTGAAAAACAAACAAACAAAAACTAACCAGAACAGCATATGAACCATAAAAAACAGAAGCCTACAAAGAAAGAGAGAGAGAGGGAGAGAGAGAGAAACAGCTCTCGCTTCTGGGCCTGGAGAACAAAGGGAAGAGGGTATCAAACTGGGCACAAGTCCCACCTGACTCCTTTTTCTTAAATGTCATCTGGTCCAGTCATTAGTGTACTTGCTGCAGACATCTTACTGCTGAGCTCCACTTGGTACACACATGCAAGCAAAACACTCTTATATAATTAAATAGGGTCAGATGTGGTGGCACATGCCTTTAATCCCAGCACTTAGGAGGCAGACGCAGGTGGATCTCTGAGTTCCAGGACAGACAGCCAGGGCTATGTAGAGAGACTCTTGTAAAAAAAAAAAAAAAAAAAACTAAAGAATAATAAAAATAAAAATAGGTCTTTTATCCCAGCATTCAGGAGGCAGAGGCAGGTGGAGCTTTGTGAGTTCGATGCCAGCGGTCTACAAAAGTGAGTTCCAGAACAGCTAGGATTGTTACACAGAGAAACCCTGTTTCAAAAAAAAAAAAACATAACTAACTGAATGATAAATAAATAAATAGGATGTAGAACAATGAAACTTGATATCAACTTTTGGCCTCCAAAAGCATGCACGCATATGTGCATTTGCACACAAGTAAATATGTATATACACACAATAAGTAAATATATATATGTATATATATTTTAATTCAGACCAAACATGGTAGTGTGATTTGCCAAGGTGGTAGGACTAGGCCTTGACCATGGAACGTTGGCTATCTGTTCCCCAGGTCAACTGTAGGTGTTAGGGTTTGTGTCTTGGGGCAGAAAGTAACGTTGCAGTGTAGGTTGGAGGAGCAGTGGGGGTAGCGCCCGTGGGGGTGCAGGCCAACCTGGGGGAAAAGGCTGCAACTCCACTCGTGGCAGTGGCAGCTTCAGCACCCGAAGGGAGCCATCACGAGCTGGGCCATGGCGATGGCGGTACAGCCTGTGACCTGGATGCAGGGAGCCAGGAGAGTGAAGCTGTAGGCTGAGGTTGAGTTGGGGGGGGGGCATTAGGGTTCAATTCTTACCCGTGTCCACTCACCCCTAAGAAACATCCCAACGCTTGGTTGCCTGGTCTCCTGCAGCCGAAAAATGGGATAGAGCCTGAAGAAGGAAGAGGATTCAATCAGACCTTCCTCTGAAGCCCATGCAGGGTCAACCCGACATGCCCACAGTAATGCGCACCAGCGATCCCGGGGCGGCCGCACCACGATGTTGGGCCGTAGCTGGCTTAAGCGTGAGACATGTAAGCGCTCCTCTTCCTCCTCCTCCTCCAGCAAGCCCTGCTGCCATGTCCGGTGCCTCTCACAGAAGAAATTAAGCACATCAATATAAAAAAGGTCCAGTATCTGAGAGTGTGACCATTCTGTCTCCTCCAGTGGCGGTGGCCCTTTTTTTACTGCAGCGGTCACAGGAACACGCAAATTGTCCTGGATCACAGAACAGAAGGCCTGCAGTGTATCAGCGAAGACTCTTTTGGTTGACCGCATGCGAGAATGTGCCTTAATGCTTGCAGACCGGATATCTAGCATGGATGATAACATGGGCTCCAAAAGTGAAGGCGCAGGTGACACCATCAGCTCTTGAATACGCAAGGAGACTTCCGATGCCCGGGAGGGTAGCCAAGAGGTGCTCAAGGAAGGCAAGAGTGCCCCAGAGACAAGGGAGGCTTGCGAGGAGACCTCCCTGGGAGGTTCCAGGGAAGCACTGGCTGCAGACTGCTCCAAGTTACTCATCTGCAGGAGAGTGGCCCATGGAGTAAGGACCCTTGCATCTGTATCTCTGAATTTTTTATTAATATTTTTATGGTTTATTTAACTTTATTTTATGTGCATTGGTGTGAAGGTGTCAGATCCTCTGCAACTGGATCTTCAGACAGTTGTGAGCTGCCATGTGGGTGCTGGTAATTGAACCTAGGTCCTCTGGAAGAACAGTCAGTGCTCTTAACCACTGAGCCATCTCTCTAGCCCCTGTATCTCTGAATTTTCCTTCAGCTAGAGTCCTAGCCCCTGGGATAGGGTACCTCATCCAGCCCTTCCTCCCCTTCCATCCCAGTAAAGCCATCTGTTGTGTAGAGAGCTTTCAAGAAATATTCTGGTTGGGGAAAACCCAGGGGCATTCCTGTGGGCACCCATGATCTTCTGGGAGGCCTCGGAGGAAGGCAACAGGTAGGTGAGTCACCCAGTCCTTGGCCCCCCCAGACCTGAAGACTAATCTCCTCCAGCTTCTGTTGGCATTGTGTGCGTATATTGGCCTTGGAGTCAAGGTTGAAGTTCTCAGCCCAGACCTCCAACTCCTTGAACAGGAAGCCCTGTGGGTCCTGGAGGCCCAGTGCAAACAGCAGATTCCTGAGTTCTTGCCTGGAACAAGTGGATGAGGCTTTAACACAAGTCTTCCCACGCTGGTAGGGCAAACCCAGCAGGAGCTCAACTCACTGACTGGCTGGTGAGTAGAGGTAGTAGGTCAGGATCTCCAAAACCACATCAAGGACCTCCAGGGTGCAGGCCAGGAGCAGCTGCAGCGCCAGCATCACAAACTGCTTCTGAATCTTGTCCTAGGCTCAAGAGTAGGCTGGCGCTAGGGAACCGTGGTTGATTCTGGAAGTAGGTGAGGAGACAGGGTACTGTGGAGGGATTCACCTGGAGGCTAGGGGGCTGGTCTTGGTTGAGTAAGTACAAGAGTTTGGCCTGCAGGCGGCTGCGGAGCTCACTGCTCATCTCAGGAATCAGCCTCAGCAGGGCATTTAGAAGATTTACTCTTTCTGCCCAGGTACCCGCCTTTTGCAGGAAGTCCACAAACACTGAAGCCAAGCCTTCTATGGTGCCCATCTCGGGATAGGCCTGTGGGAAGATTTGCTGAAGCCCTGCCCATCCCTAACTCCACTCTGCATGCGGAGTAGCCTCTACCTTCATTCCTTCCCCCACCCCCAGCCTGGGCTTCCCAGCTTCCCAGAGTCTCCTAACCTCCAGGGTAAAGATAGGGAACAGCTTTTTGAACCAGTTCTGGACAACAAAGTGATGCAGGAACTTGGGCAAATGCCCATAGCGCTCTTCCATGAGTGAGCGCCCAGGCTGGTGATCAGGGGGAGCCATTTGGATCTTGGGCTTGGTGACTTCAGGTTGAGGTTTTGTGGTCAAGTCCTTTGTGGTCAAGTCCGTGGGACTCTAAGGAAAATGAAAGAAGCTTCAAACCCATCTCTGAGCACCAATCTTCCCCTTCGTGAGATCCCAGAGTGCCTACATGAGTGGTGTCTGCTTCCCAGAGTTCAGAAGTTGGAGAAGAGGAGACCCAGTCCATGTCCAACTCTTCATCCTCCTCTTCATTGTCCTCTCCTTCCCCTCTCCTCCGCGCCCTCTGAAGCCAATAGATAAGTTTCTTTTGCCACCTGCCAGTAGAATGCCTTCTGTGCTTCAGCCACTGGTCATCCTTGCCTCCAAGTGACTGCAGAGGGACAAGAGAGAACATGTGGCAGGCTGTGGAGATAGCAGGGTCCACCCTGCTAACCCCAAGTTCCACTTCTTGCCTTGAATTTGTCCTGGGTGAGTTCTTCTAGGGAGCCAATGCAGCTGACCTCTGTATGCAACCACATCTGCCGCAGTATCACAGAGTTGGGCACGCAGCCAGGAAAACTGATGGGCCGAGTGCGTTTCTAGACGTGGAAGGCAACAGATTGGGCTGAGAATCACTAGGACATAACCAGGGGGCACCCCCATAATCACAGGCCAACACAAGCTAGAGTAGACTGGTAGCTTGCTTGTGTTCTCAACACACAAATGACAGTTTAGTTTGGGAAACCCAATACAAGGTAATCTGGGGAATATGAACTGTAAATGGAAGGAGGAACATAGAAGTGGTTGGTCCCTGGTGAGCGCTAACCACACACATGTTCTCTGGGGAACTTAACCTAAAACAGGAGTGTCTATAAAAACCATGGTAGAGGAGGCAGGGAAGGAAGAAAGAAACTCGGAGAGAGGTACATAAATTGAGTAAATAGGCCTCCCCAAGCTGGAAGGGCTAATGATATACCTGAACAGGAGCCTGGTATGTGCTAAGCAAGGGGCTAGGGCCTGCCTGGGTGCCCAGTGTGACCAAAGATGGCAAGATGGTGGATCTGGAGGGACTGACCCCTCCAGATATCTGGAGCACAAGATATCAGAAAAAGTCTACAGGGAATGTAGCGCTCCCAAAGGGGACAGTGATATGCAGAAACAACCACTGGTGGTGGACCCTTGATTTGGGCCTAGTCCTAGAAAGCAGCAAGGAGTGTGCCACACCAGAGCTGGCCAGAATGGAGAGGTACAGGGTTCTTTTTGTTGTTGTTGTTTTTGAGACAAAGTTTCTCTGTAGTTTCGGAGCCTGTCCAGAACTAGCTCTTGTAGACCAGGCTGGCCTTGAACTCACAGAGCTCTACCTGCCTCTGCCTCCCAGTGCTGGGATTAAAGGCGTGCGCCACCACCACCCAGCAGAGGTACAGGGTTCTTAAGTCTTGACCCTATAGGCTCCAGGTAGGCATGGCCCATAAGTCAGACTGGGACACAATGATTTTACAGCCAAGGGAGATAGGATATGTAAAGAGTGGCCCCTAGAAGAGGCCACCTCTGGGAGAAAGGAGGGGTGGGGTCTCACCCTGTGGGGCTGTATGGTGGCAGGAAAGAAGCCCCCTAGTTTTGAGAGAGGATCTCGGGGCCTTCTGTGCAGCAACAGTGGAACCTGGGGAAGGACAGGGAGTAAGAACAGAACACAGCCATCCAAGCCCCCAAAACCTCCCTTGAATTGGGGCCCTCACCCTATGCTTCAGGTAATCAGGTGATGTGTTCAGGTCCATGATCTTTTCTCCAAACGAATCCCACTGCAGCTGAAGATCCAAACTGAGGCCCAGCTCACAGCTCAGCGAGGAACGTGCTAGAAGCTAGGGTACACAAGGAATTACAAGGGGTTGGGGCAGGGACCACAGTGTCATACATGGGTGGCTATGGGAAGGGAAGAAGGCCTCACCTGGGATGCCTGGCTATGCACTATCCGGTGAGTGGGTGGAATGGGCAAGGAGACACGGGGAGGGCGGGCAAAGCGCCTGCCTGGGGCTCCTGGGGCTTGGGGGGCTGAAGGTGGGGACACCGGCTGAACGTCAGTGTTTAATGTAGCCTGTCCACCACTGGTAGCAGCTCCTGGCTGGATCCCCATGTCCTGAGTCTCTTTCTCTGTGATGGGGCCCACAGTGCCCCACTGCAGGTACTCCCTTCCAGATTTTATGTCCTGGGACAGGCAAACAAACAAACAAACAAACACGAAGTCTGTGTCAAATAGGGTGAAGGTTATGCCAGGGCCTGGGATTGATCCCATACCTACCAGCAGGCCAGAACCATAGATCAGATCTAAGTAACTGTCAAAGGCTTCCTGGCGCACCTTCCAGGAGAGTTGGGGCCGGGGTGCCGGGACCACTAGTCCTTGCCTCAGTTCTTGAAGGTCTTGATCCCGGGCTATGATATCCTTCAAGTCCTGAAGTGGAGATCAGTGGTCAGCCCCTGCTTCTTTGAAGACTTGTCATGCGCTGCCCAAAGCAACCAGAGGCTGAGAGGTCGTGGATTGAGAATGGATATGGAGCATGGATGGGCACTGGACAGGCAAAGAGTCAGGTTCAACACTACCTCCTTCAACACTGGCTGCTGAATTGTTGCTGTCTCGTGATGGATGAAGGGCAAGGTCACACTGTAGATAGAAGCAGGCATAGGTGAGGCTCTGGGCGTTACTGGTGGAATGGGTTAAAAGCTGGAGTAAGGACCAGCCAGGAGAAAAGGTTCTTGGGTTGAGGTGTAGCAATATCAGAGGGACTTGGGAATGTGGAGAACTCACACTGGGGACACACAGCTCTGCAAACCCTGCCCCCACAGGGACTGGGTAGAACCCTCCACAGTAGCTGAGTAGCCCTGCCGGCAGACCTGAGGCTGGCTGCTCCATGGAGGCTGGCAAGCCTCTGCAGCTGGGTGGATGTCAGTGGCTTCTGGCTGTTCAGCGGCAGTGGAGGGTCATTTACGACATCAGAGGACTTCTGACACAATTTCTGAAGAAGCAGGAAGAGCTTTGTTCCCAGTACCATGTGTGTGCAGCTGCCAGTCCCACCTTGACCACTTTGACTGTATACCTCAACCAGATAGGATGTAGGTAGGTAGAGCTTGTGGGACACCAGGCAGAGGCGGGAACTTAGAGCGAATACCAGGTCTCCAGCGTTGTTGGAGAAAGCCAGGGCCTGAGGGGGACCATCCAACTGCAGGAGCCTGCAAGAGTGCCGAGAGTCTAGGGCCTGTTTCACGGAGTGGGAACCTGAGGCAGTGACGGGGCAAGACCCTGTCCCTTTCAGTCCAGCCCCTGAGCTTTAATGGAAAACAGAGGTTAGAAAACCCCCGGTGGCTATCCTTTAGCCACTAGCTGCCCCCACACTAAAGAGCCCCAGCACACCGCAGCAGCCGGTTCTCCCAGGTCCAGATTCGGATGGTACAGTCCAGGCTGGAGCACGCATATATCTTGAGGGTAGGGCAGCAGCATAGGCCTGGGGGAAAACTAAGGTTAGGAAACTGAGAAAAAGGACACAGGCTTCACCTTTGCTTCATTGTCCTCACCAGTGATGTGGTCCGTAGGGTCATCCTGTGGCCGGTGGTCACAGCGCATTTTGTCACCCAGGCCAAACTGCACCAGACCATAGGTGGCGCTCTCTGGGTCCTCAAAGCCTACAGTTATGCGCTTGCCCAGAGCACAGAGCATTACCGCCGGGTGGCAACAGGAAAAGGTGCGTAACAGGCTCAGGCTCTCCTCGGCATACGGGAACACACGCCACATCTTTACTGTCAGATCGCCACCTTTGGGTAGCAGGAGCCAGGGTTGGGACTTCGGGAAGGTGCAGGGGCTCCCAGGCTGTCTTTGAGGGAGAGAAGGTACTGACCTGAAGTAACAATGCTGTTCCAGGTGGACCCAATAGCAGTCACTGGTTTTGGACTGTGCGCTTCTGTACGAAAGACTGTCATTGATGTGCGCCAATCCAGTACCGACAGGGTGCCGTCTGAGTGCCCCATCATTGGTAAGAATCTGTGAGAAGTGAAGGAGGCTGTCGGTCACGGCTCTGTCACCAAGTCAGCCACATTTTGCCTTAACCCAGCCTCAGACAGCTGCAATGCCCACCTGTTCTTATTTTTCCAGGCCCAGGCAATGGCACTGCGGAGCATGTCGCCCTTATTATGGCGCACAATCTCCCAGCAAGTGAACGCACTACGAGCGTCTGTGAGATGGCTGTAGAGGTGCAGACAGCAGGGCTGGGGCTCTGGGGGTGGAGATGGACGCAGGCGGTGCTGGACGACCATGGGGCAGCGTGCTGCATTGGCGCGCAGTAGGTGCCCTGAGCGTGTCAACACCCACAGTGCTTCTCGAGACAAACAATAAACCACCCCAGCAGCACAGTCCTCCGGTTCCAGCAGCAGTGAACTCACAGTTCGTCCCGTAGCAGCTGACACCAGGTAGACCGACCCATCTGCACAAGCGCATACAAGGCGAGAGGGCAGAGGCGGCTCAGCTGGTGCCGGCAGCACTGGCGCCACCTGTATGTGGAGCACTGGAGCAGATAGCTGTGCTAACGGCGAATAGAGGTCACACACACGCCACAGCTCCACACTTTTTGAGCACAGAGAGAGCACCGACCAGCCAGGAGCTGCAGGAGCCAGCAAACGGCTCACTCTCTCAGATAATATGTCTTGGTTCCAGCAACCCAGTGTTACCTCTCCCACCTGAGCTGCAGCCCTCAGGTCCCATGTTCGAAGTGTCCCATCCTGTGAGGCAGACACTACCAGCCAGCTGTTCTGGAGCACTGTCATAGCTGTCACTGGGCCTGCAGGAGAGGTGTCAGTCATTTTGGCACATCATAGCTTAAGGAGGCATTCCTGGGATTCAGTCAACCCTGGAGAAGGGCAAGCTCAGGATGAGAGAGAAGGGCTCCAAGAGTTGCCAGGCTGTAGCACACCTGTGTGGCCCACGAACACCATCCGGATCTGCCAGTCAGCCTCCCACACCTTCACGGTACTGTCCCGGGAAGCTGTCACCATGGCTTCTACCTCCTCACAGTATTCCAGGTCTGAGATGACACTAGACATGAGAGAATGGGAAGCCCAGAGGACTCAGCACAGCCGTGTCTGTGGATCCCATAGCCCCCGAAGTGATTGGCTATCCTTAAGGGATCTGCCTCCCATTCCCCGTCCCTGGACTCCCCTCACGTTTTATGCAGATCCTGGCACACGTTTATTAGCGTCCAGGCGTCCAGATCAAAAGTGAGCACTGCCGCGCCATAGGCAGCAAAGCAATGCTGGGTACCGCGGTCAGTTTCCGGCCCTAGTGCCAGCCTCTTGAGAGAGCCAGACAAGCCTGGCGGTGGTTGCAAAGGTGAGCCACAGGACACCAGGCGGCGACCCCCTGAACGGAACTTCCAGAGCTCCAGGCTGCCTCCCACCTGGGCCACAAGCAACAGTCCCAGGCTGGGCACTGGTAAGCAACACAGAGGCTCCTGGCCCAGTGTCTTGTTCTCCTGTGGTGGGCTCAGCCAGAGCAGGTGGAAGTCTGGCCCTAATATGGCCAGTCCAGCTGGGCCCCAGCCTACAAAGCGGCCCACTTCTCCCAAAGGGCCAGGCACAGTCACTAGCCCGTTAAGCAACACAGGCGCCTGCAGCTTTGCCTGCACCCAGCCATCCTTGGTATGCTGATGCAGATAACCTTCACCATCTAGTACCATGAAGCGTCCACCCACTGGGTCCTGCGCTACTGAGAGCAGGCCAGCTGCCACCTTCAGACGACGTAGTGGCTCCAGCCCATGTGTCATCCGAGTGACTCGCAGCTCTGCTCTTTTCTCCTGCAGGCCAGAGTACACAGATGTGCGTGTGAATAGTGGAGGTCTGAGCTCCTCTGCCTGGGGAGACTCGAAAGGACCAGTGGAGTTGGTGCCCAGTGTCTTTAGGGAAGAGCCCCACCTTTTCTACAATGTCATGGAGGTATGTGCGCAGATGCAGCCACAGCAGGCGGGCTCGGGAACGCAGTGTCATTTTCCGCCATCCCTGGCTATTTGTAAAGAGCTGCAGGACCTGTGGCGCCTCATTCAGACCCAATTCTGTAAGTGAGTGGAGGATGTGGTGTCACGATAGCCTTGTGCCCTAACCCTGGAGGTGGGAAGCAATATTGAGCCCTCCTCTGGGGGACATAATAGGTCAGGGACTGTCCAGGGAAGTTCCACTTCTGGGACTGAACAAAAGTCTGAGAAACATCTGCCTCTTAGTGGGGTGTCTGGACAATGGTAGGTGCCCTCACCATTTCTTTCTGAGAGCACCCCAGGATCTGGGACATCATAGCCTTCCTGATCATACACGTCTGTGTCCAGAACCGCATTGTCACCCTCTGATGCAAAGAGGTTGCTTTCATCTAACATCATGTCCTCCATGTCAACCATGGACAATCCCAGAGGTACGAGGTGTAACAGCTCTTGAGACTAAGTAACGGAAAGGCAGTAGCTGTTGCTAAGATACCAGCTGCTGCTGGCCCGCACCCCGACGCAGGCCCCGCCCCCCGACGCAGGCCCCGCCCCCCACTCCCATGTTCCTTCGAAGTCACAGAAACTTTTATTGGAAATGAATGAGCTGCAGCAAAGTGACACTCAGTGCATGTGGCCCACCTGGTAAGGTGGGGGGCAAAAGTGGGCACCAGGGGCTGGTCCAAGACCAGACCCCATAAAACACTGGGCACCGCTTACAGGGCCTCAAGTCTCTGGCCCTTAGAGCTGGAGTGTACAGGCCCAATAAGAAATACAAAAATAAACTCTGTGATCCAGCTGTCCTGTCCGTGGCAGGCTGGCGGTGCAGAGCAGTCACTTTCTATCCGGCCCTGTGCTGTCTAATCCAGTCACAGCATGGGCAATAAGAGCCTGCAGGGGTAAGTGGACGTCCACAGGCTGAAACCAAAGGGCTAGGCAGGTATAGCCTTGGGCAGCGCCAGGATGGTGGCAGTGCCAGGGTGTAGCCAGCATCTGGGGAGGCTCTGGAACTCTGTAGATAGACAAGTTCAGGCATTGGTCGAAGCTGGATGAAGCTGAGACCTCCGCTTTTCCGCATCACATACAGATCACTGGAACCCTAGGCAGAAGTTGGCACAGAGTAGGACTTCAGGAAGTACCACCCAGACCAGGCAGAGAACCCTGGTTTTCCCCACCCATTCCAGGCTCTAGAGTTCGGAGCCATGGCTGTAGCCTCCTCCACCACCATACCTGTCTTCCTCCATGGTGCTGGTCTCCTCTGCCCTGCCTTCACTGCCTCCACGTCCACTCTCTTCATCAACTTCTGCTCCCAGTTCCAAGTCCAGTGTGTTGCCTGCCTCTGAGGGCGTGTAGGTGGAGCCACTGGGTGGGGAGAGAGATGCCAGTCTTAGGACCAGCTACCCAGGCCTTCTCAGGGAGAACAGACCCAGTTAAGGAACAGGGGGCTGGAGAAAGGGAGGTGGCAATGGTACCAACCTGATGGAGCGGCAGCTAAAGAAGACAATTCGTTTAAGACGCTTGTTGTAAAAGAAATAATTGAATGACCAGAGGCTCCCATCTTCCCCAAAGGGGTCTGAGTCCAGATCCGGGTTATAGCTGAAGAGGGAGGAAAGCAGAGGTGTGAGGCTCTCTCTGCCACACACCTGTCACGTCTATCTGCAAAGATGTGAGCCCACCTGTAGATGTCACATTCAGCTAAGCAGATTTCCTCATCCACCGCATTCCACAGCTGCGGCTTCAGGGCCTTGAAGTCTTCCCGAACTGCTGAGAACAGGCTGCAGTTGACAGCATTTACCACCTATGGCGGGTTACAACAGGGATGACAAGGGGCCAGGGTGCCAAGTGGAACCAAAGAACCTACTCAAAGTGGGAGGGTGATGGTCATGACTACAAGGTTTCGGGTCCCTCTTCCCATTCTTACCCAGCTAAGGCTGGGCTCCCGGCTGAATTCATGGCTTCTAGCTGTGCTGAAGTCATAGTCTGGCCTGAAGGACTCATTGAGTGTGGCAATCAGATAGAAGAGGGTCTTGCGACTGCACTTGTCACTGAGAGGGCTTTCATCCTCGCCACCCTGGCTCTTGCTCAGTCTGAACAGAGATAAATGTCAGGCTTGCCCACCATTCCACATACCCCCAAAGTTAGGCTCCACCTCAACTTACCTGCTGGGACTGAGGCCTGAAGTCTGGGGTGGGGACAGTGCCTCCAACACATGTGGCTGGCCCTCCTGGCAGAACTGCTTGAACATGTGTTTATCATCTCCTGCCATCTTACACGAGTAGCTTTCAATCCTACAAAATGCAGGCAGGATCATGGATCACGCCCACCCCAAGGAGTTAACTCAGGGTTTAAGACGGTGGCCTCCGAGAGTCTGATCCCCAGAGCCTCCAGCCTCACCTGCCAATAATATGTGCATCTCCAGTCTCCACCGTCAACTGCGAGTTGATGGCCTCAAAGCTGGAGTTCTCCAGTAGCTTCATGTCCTTTGCGTGGGGGCTTCTCGTGCCAGAGGGACTAGTGCAAGTGCTACCTGAGAATGCGGGAAGCCAGGTTTGGCTGCCTAGCTCCAAAGACTCTGCCTGCAGCCTTCCCACCCACTAGTAGAGCACTGCTTGCAGCTAGGTCTGGCTGAGTCCTTCCGGCAGCTTCTCTCCTCCCTCTTACCTGCCCCTGAGCACTCAGCATTGGCAGGGAAATGATCCTGTTACCTGAGGATGGCAAGACCATTGTCCAGCTCAACTCCAACTCCTCCTACATGCTACAAGAGTCCTGGAGCTGGCTGGGAGTGGGAGGTGGGGGGAGATTGAGAGGGCCACCCTGTATTCTGCTCACTCTCAAAATGTTGGAAAGTCCCTCTCTCGACGTTCCCTACCCCAAATCAGCACTCTGCAGACACCCTCAGACTGTACTAAGGGCCTCAATCAGGCTACGAACCTGTAATCTGGTTCGGAACCGGGCACCTGGGGCTTGAGCCCTGAGGGTCACCTGTATGGGCTTTCTTCCCCGGTTTTATGGGTTGCTTCGCTGTTTCCAGGCGAGAAGAGGAAACCCATGAGTTCTTCAGTTCCATTTGCAATTATGCCTAATTCTCTCTTTGTATGCCAAACTGCATAGGGCGGCCCTACCGCCTCCGCAGGTTCAGGCCAGCAGTCTCCTGGCATTGCTGCCCCGGGAGCAGAGAGGCACCGGCCGATTCGTAAGGGGAAACTACAAGCCCCAGGAGGCAGTGGACCAAGAAAGGCGCTCGGGCTAGGCAGCGGCAAAACTACAAGTCCCATGAGGCAGTGCACAGGCGCGAGCCCTGCCGGGGACTGTGGTTCCCGCAGTCAGGGACCACTTGGAGCACAAGGCGGACACCCACCTGCCAGGAATGGGCTAGATCAAGCCAGGCTAGCCGGGTTGCTTAGCGTCGGTGCTGAGATGACGACGGCACGGGCTGCGCGCGGCGAGGGCTCCTCAGGACTGGAGGGCGGCGCCGCGGCCTCCACTCGGGCCGCACTGTATCCGGGGGAAGAAGCTTCGCGGCGACGTCCCGTTACTCCAGGCCCTGCCGGCCCATACGGGCTGCAGCCGCGACATAGCCTCGCCCCCCTGCAGCACTTGCTTTTGCGACTGACCTGCCGCGGACCGCCACAGATCGCACTAGACAGCGAACGAAACAGCGACCTCCGCCTCCCCCGGCCCGACAACAACAAGCGGCCGACAGGCCCGGCCCCACTCCTCTGAATGGTCCGCTCCGACCTCGGGATCCAGACCGCGACAAGCCATTGGGGGAATTCTCCGCCACTCAGCCGTATCTTGCACTTCTACTGGCTGTGTAGCTTGTCTATCTCGCCCTCGCTTACGAACCCGCCTCCCCTCTTAGTGTTCATTGGTTAGGGCAGCCCAGCCCCGCCCTCGGGGGGGCCAACCCTTTTCCCAGGGTGGAACAGACTTACCAAGCGTCTGGTGTGTTTGTGTGGATTGGCGCCCTGCTCCTGCCGAGTACTGGTGTTGCCTTACGTCGGGCAGCGGCTATCGCCCGTGCGAACCTTTGAGAAAAGTCCATCCTTCATTTTGTGACCGGTGTCTGGTCTCTGACTCTGTCCCCGGGCCCAGCTCAAACGTGACTAGCGTGCCTGGAGATTGGACCTTCTCTATCCCTGAGCACAGCGGGCGGTCAAGCTCAGGTAGTGCGCGACCCTGGGTCCTTCATGTTCTCCACGCTTGGCGCATCCGGAACCTAGGCCCATAGCCCGAGTTTCTGGTCGGCGGAAGCGCTTGACAGCTCTATCACGGAAGCGCTCTCGGAGGGTCAGGACTCTGCCGCACCAGATATGGCGCCGCCCGCCGGCGGGGCTGCAGCGGCTACAAACCCTAGTTCGCCTGCGGTGCTCCTGGCAGTGCAGGCCGCAGTGAGACCGCTGGGCGCCGGGCACGACACCGAGGCGCAGCTACGGAGGCTGCAGTTAAGCGCCGACCCTGAGCGTCCTGGGCGCTTCCGGCTGGGGCTGTTGGGCACCGGGCCAGGGGCGGTGAGTGTGGGCCGGGACAGCGGAGTCAAGCGTCTCCCATTCCCCTGCCAACTGCCCTTAAGCAGTTACTTTTCTTTGCTAGTCTGTGAAAATGGGGTTAATGCTTTACAAACTCTAATGATAAATTGGTACGATAACAGGAAAGAAAGGCTTAGGACGGTAAAAATGACCTCTTGTTTCCTTTTCCTTCGATCTTGGCTAAAGATGAGGAACCACTGATCCAGCATACTCTCCCTCTTCAGGTCAGTTTAGAATGGCCCTTGGAGTCCATTTGCTATACCGTGCGTGGACCTAACCAACACGAGCTGCAGCCTCCGCCGGGAGGGCCTGGAACCTTCAGTGTGCACTTCCTCAACTCCCAGGAAGCACAGCAGTGGGCAGCACTGGTGCGAGATGCCACCGCGGAGGGACAAAATGGTTAGTGTCGTGGAATAAGTGGTCATTTGAAGAAGTCCAGGCCTCCTAGTCGTGGGTAGGGACAGTGATGGGAGAAGCTGGACATCTAGGAAGGCTCCCAAGAGGAAGAAAGTGGAGAAAATGAGAGGTTCAAGAGCTGACACCTGGAATACCAGACAAGTGTGAAAAAGGAAGAGCAAGCCCTGCTGCAGGGCTGAAAGTTCAATAACAGCATTGTGTTCAGTGGAAAAATAACAGGTTCAGGTCTGTGCTACTAAAGACGGACTCTCTAGTCATATAGAGTGGTGTAGCCAAGGTTAAAAAGAAGACCCGAGGACCTTAGGAGAGGAAATTAGATAGGTTTTGTGGTTGTTCAAATGGAAGAATTAGTGGTTAAGATGGAGATAGAGGGACCAGTTAGTGTGAGGCATGTATACAGTGACTGCTTGGGAAAGTACGGACATGGCTGGGGCTCTGGAGAGGTCAGCCAAAGTCTGAGAGGGAAGCATAGAGAAAAGACGGCCTTGCATGTGGACCAATGATTCTCAATCTTTCTATTTCTGCTACCCTTTAATATATTTCATGTTATAGTGATCTCTAACCATAACTTCATAACTGTAATTTTGCTGTTATGAGTCATTATGCAAATATCTGTGTTTTCCAATGGTCTTAGGTGACCCCTGTGAAACAGTCATTTGACCCCACCCAAAGGGGTCGTGACCCATAGGGTGAGAACCACTGATGTAGCCAGTGCCCTAAGGAGATATAGGGAAGCTTACAAATGAGACCTGAAGAAAAACCGCTAGAGGGGCAGGGGTAACTCAGCATTGAGGAAGACTCTCAAGTCATTCATTTACCGTATGTTTATGTAGCCCTTGCTTTAGACTATTCACTGTGACAAGTGTGTGGTCCAGGAGGATCTCAAACTCACTATCTAGCCCAAGCTGACTTTGAACTGTTAATGATCCGCCTACCTCTGTACCCAGTGTTGATACAGATGTGTACTACCCAACTGCAGAACTTTTTTCTTTGTGTGTATATGTGTGGTATGTATGTATGCAGCATACATGTGCATGGCATGTACGGAAGTCCGAGGACAAGCTTGGGTGTTAGTCCCCACTTTCCATCTTGTTTGAGACAGAGTCTCTGCTGTTAGTTATTTTATAAGCCAGACTAGTTTCCCTAACCCCATGATTCTCGTCTCTATCCCCCATCTTACCACAGAAACATTGGGGTTACAGACACACACTTCCAAGCTTGGCTTTATTTGGTTTTGGGGATTTAAATTCTTCCTATATGAAAAACACTTTAAGCTGGATGGCATGGCACAGGCCTTTAATACCAGCACTCGGGAGGCAGAATCAGGCGGATCTCTTAGGCCAGCCTTGTCTACAGAGTAAGTTCCAGGACAGCCAGGGCTACACAGAGAAATCCTCTCTCAAAAAAACAAAACAAAATAGTACTTTAACCTGCTAAACCTCTCTCCTGGACCTTCCTGGGCACTTTTTTTTAAAAAATTATTTATTATGTATACAATGTTCTGTCTGTATGTACGCCTGCCCACCAGAAGAGGGCACCAGGTCTCATAGATGGTTGTGAGCCACCATGTGGTTGCTGGGAATTGAACGTAGGACCTCTGGAAGAGCAGCCAGTGCTCTTAACCTCTGAGCCATCTCTCCAGCCCCTTCTTGGGCACTTTTCAATTTTTTAGATTAAAATGTTTTATGTGTGAATCTTTTCTCTACATGTATGTCTTTGCACCATGTGCATGCATGTCTAGTGTCCTTGAAGGTTAGAAGGCATCAGATCCCCAGAGACTGGAGTTAGAAATGGTTGTGAGCTTCCATGTGGTTGCTGAGAACTGCACCCCAGTCTCCTGCAAGTGGAACAAGTGCTCTTAAGCAGTGATCCAGTTCTCCAGCCTGTGGGCATTTTATTATGATCCAAACTTCTAATTTGCCCTCCTTAGAACTTCAATATCTAGAATAAATAAACTTCAGTTAGATGGTAGAAGGAATGAGAAAGCTGGGAGGGAAGGCTGCTACTTAAAATAGGGTCTCCTTGGGTGTGCTGGCATACATCTTTAGTTCTAGCACTTGGGTGGTAGAGACTGGTGGATCTCTGTGAGTTCAAAGGCCAGCCTAATCTGCATAGTTCCAGAACAGCCAGGGCTATGTAGAGAGACTCTTTTGAAAAACAAACAAAAAAGTAAATAACCAAAAGATATAAGGTCTTAAAGTCTTCTCAAGAGAATGAAATTAAAAGAATATGGCTTAAGTTTCATGGCCCAAAATGCAAGCAGTACAAATTCTTCAAGAGAAACTTGTGTAAGTGACCTTCAGAATTAAGGCAAAGTTCTTGAAAAGCTCTACCCATCTCAGTGGTGACATGGTTCAGGGTATCAAGGGCCTAGGTCATTATGGGAGCTATCATGACTGGGTGGGGATCCCTTATTGCAGTGTGCTGGCTTTCAGGAGATAAGTAGAAACAGCAGTATATCAAGTTCTGTAAGGATGCCAGGACAAACAGTGTAGTATTCTCTGTAGATTAGAGAGCCAGAAGAAAGACTCCTGAGGGTACTGAGAGGGGGGTCACTGACTACAGGTCTGCTGCTGGGCAGGAAATGGCAAGCCCCCATCTGAGGGGTTGGTTTGATTCTGCTAAACAGGAGATGCACAGGTGGGACCAGCTGGCAGAAGGGTTCGTGAAGATTGATACAAAGGGGAGTGGGAACTGGAATTGATATGTAAAATGAGAAAAGTTTTTTTAATAAATTAAAAAAAATGATACCAAGGACGAATCAGATATAGCACTGGTACCAGAATTCAGGCAGGACTTCTGAGGATTTTTCTTTTAATTTTACATATAAACATTTTCTCTCTGTGTGTTTGTACCACTGTGTACTTGGTGCCCCAGAGGCCAGGTCATTGGATCCCTTGGAATGGAGTTACAAGTGGTTGTTAGCTTCTGGGAACCAAACCAAGGTGTTCTGCAAGAGCACCAGATGCTCTGAAATGTTGATCCATCTCTGTCCAGCTCAGAGTTTTTGTTGTTTTGAGGGACAGGATTGGGAGAGGAAGGCTTTACCTGAATTATGGCCTAGGGATAGTGCAGTCAGGCCGAGAACGCAAAGGTCCTAAAATCCTGAGGATAGAGACCACTAGCCTACTCCGTATCTTCTCTCTTAGGCAATGGCAGCCAAGCCCAAGCCCCAGAAATGTGTCCCCTTTCTCCACCATGTTCTTCTGTGGCTCAAATACCTAAAGCAACCCAACCTGAGGTGGATCTTCCTCAAAGTTCTGGAAACTTGAAAAAAGGTAAGGACAGACTGGAGGGACTTGGAGAGCTGTGGCTGGTGTCTGGTTGTGATAGTTGTCTTTTCTACCTGTAGAAGAGCTGGCTACACGCCTGGCCCAGGCCATTGCAGATGGAGATGAGAAAGAAGCAGCCCATGTGGCAGCAATCCTGGCACAGCATCATGTGGCTCTCAATGTCCAGCTCATGGAGGCCTGGTTCCCACCAGGTCCCATCAGGTAGAGCCTGATCTTGCATTGCTTACTCTGCCCTCCTGACCATCCTAGGTTAACTGTCCAACCCTCTGATCTACATTTGACATAGGTTGCAAGTCACAGTTGAAGATGCCACATCTGTTTTGTCCTCTGCATCATCTGCCCATGTCTCACTGCAGATCCACCCATACTGCTCCATTGCAGCCCTTCAGGAAAAGGTGAGCATGGGCATCGGGAATCTTACATGTATAGCATGGATCCTGGGTAACACTGCCTGGCCCTGTTGTTCTGGCCTCAGGTGTTCTCAGAGTTCGGTTTCCCGCCAGCTGTGCAGCGCTGGGTCATTGGGCGGTGCCTATGTGTGCCTGAACGAAGCCTTGCTTCCTATGGGGTCTCGCAAGATGGGGACCCTGCTTTTCTTTACTTGCTCTCAGCCCCCCGAGAAGCTTCAGGTTAGTTCTTAATGGTGGTAAGAGAGGTGTGGTGTAGTTTTGACATGGCCCTGAGCCTTCTCCCCGTCACAGGACATAGCCCTCAACATTCCAAGATGGATGGGAAATTAGGATGCTTGTTTCCTCAGTCATTGGAGCAGCCTCATACCCTCCAGCCAACCAGTTCCAGTCTCCCAAATCCCCCTCAGGTGGGCAAATAACCAGAGCCTCTGGGAGTGGGCTAGATATGGGCAGCTGTGGGCACTGGAAGGAGCTGGGATGCATCAACAATCTTCCCATCTTCCCAGCCTGGCTGGTCTTGCCCTTCCTGCACCTTCATCAATGCCTCAAACCGCCCTGGCTGTGAGATGTGTAGCACCCAAAGGCCCTGTACTTGGGATCCCCTTACTACAGCTTCCACCTAGAAGACACCAAAGGTACAAGAGGTTGGGTAGGGATGATTTGTTCTATACAATATAGAACAAATAGAAATAACCTATCTTCTTCCCCAGATTACAGAGACCATGGCCCTCCTGTCACAGGCCCAAGTCCCTGAACCACCACCACCTCTCAAACGTCGCAGGGGACCTCTGCTTGTTGGGGACAGAGATGCAGTGTTAAGGAGCAAGGGCCACAAGGCAGTAATTAAAGACACACAAGAACCAGCCCGTGTCCTAGTCTTGGTGCAGAGTTGCACTAGTCCAGCCGCCTGGGAGCAAGGAAACAGATTCTGCCCCCTCAGTTGCAGATGGAACTCCCCAAACCACAACCAGGAGACTACTCAAGAGTAGATTTAGGCTAAAGTCCCAGTGGTCACAGATCATGGAACTAGGGTCTTTCCAGAGCCTTCAAGCCTTCAGGGGGTCCTAGACTGCTGCTAATCTGCTAGGAGTTCCTCTCACTAACCCTGGCCCTTTGCTGCCCTTCTTGAATCCTATAGTGCAATCACTATTTTCAGCTGTTTCAGCCAATATGAAACCAGCAATGGGACTGGGCATTTCTCCTTCACCACAGGGATGCTTTAGCACTGGGAGTCACGAGTCTCACTACCAGGTCATGCCTTTGTGATCCTGACAACCATCTGTCACCGCTCTTTATGAATAGAGGTGCCGACGCTTTATGAATCTAGTCACAGCCAGTTTGGTAGATGTACTACCTAACTGCCCTGGAGACTACTAGGTGTCATTCCCTGATGAATACCAGACACTTCCACATATATTTCCAGCACAACCCTTTTATCTGTCCAGCCAAGACTAAGACATCCCAGATCCCCTCTGCCTGGCTACTCCACATTTCTGAGAACTTCCTCATTCCCCCGCTACCCCCAGATAGCATCCACCAGTGATGCTGCTCTAGGTCTTCCCGAAGATCTGAAGGCTCCCTGCTGCCATCAGTGTGGAAGCAGGAACCCCTTTCTAGCTCTGCCAAGGCATAGCCACTCTGTTCAACAGTGCAGTGCTGCTTTTTCGGAAATAAAGTATTTTGAGACTGGGGGTTTGGCAGTGGTTGTTGCCACAGGTACGCCTTTGCACTACGTTCACGCAATGCCTTTGGAGGCCAGAAGAGGGTTTCAGATCTCCTGGGACTGGAGTTGTGACTGCTGCAAACTGAACCAGGATCCTCTAAAAGAGCAGCCAGTGCTCTTAACTGCTAAACCATCTCTCTAATCTTAATGGTACAGTTCTTAGCAGCCAATTTTTGCATTCTGGCCCACATTTATAATGCCCAGATACTAGATAGGGAAGGAAACAATATTGCAGGGATATATGGGTCCCAGGGCTCCTTGGAAATTTGGGTTTCAGTCATTGAATAGCTAAAATGTATATGTTGAGAAACTTAATTTATTCCCACAATGAGGGCTGAAGGAAGATCAGAAACAAGAGTCTGGTCTCCTACCCCATTTCCGTGTATCAGATGAAAAGGGGCTAGGCCTGAAAAGGCCTAGGACTGTTCCTGGACTGCTGAGGGCTTGTTCAGGCAAGATGACAAGCAGATATTGGACAGGGTCACTTGGGTGGCCGGTATGCCAGCTTTCGACTCTTCAGGACTGACCACTTATGCCGCTTCATGGCATAGGTCAGGGGCAGCAGCAAGCCCATCATCAACAACATCTGGGGACAAAGCAAGTTCAGAAAAGGTAGACAGGAAAGACCCCTATACCCACTGTGACCCTTGCCCAATCCTTCACCTTGAGCCCCATGCGTTTCCGATGGTCATGTTCTGGCTCCGATGCCCATCGAAGGAAGGTGGCGACATCCTTGGCTACTTGCGACATGGTAGCTGGGGTGCCTGGGCCAAGGACAAATGGTGAGAGCTACCTTTGGGGGCTTGTGCCAATCCAGGGCAACCCTCTGTGCACTGTGCTCCACAGAGGCAGGGACTGACCGTTATAAGGCTTTAAAGGGATAGAACCTTACAGAACTATGAAAGTTGTTCCCAAGCCTTTTTAGATATGTATAGTCAACAAACATTGCAGGTAAGAGGGGAGCAGACCTCTAGACCCAGGAATATAAGGGAAGCATGCTGGGAATAGGAAAGGACCCATGGTCAAGGACACTCACCATCATCATACTCCAAGACTTCATTGTAGATGGGAGGAGCCATGCCAATGGCCTGGCCAGGAAAGTAAGGGTTGAAGTACAGGCCTTCTCGCAATGACACTCCAGTGGGGGGCTCACAGTAACCAGTGAGCAAGGAGAATACATAGTCTTCACCACCATGCCTAGAAGCAGATTCGTGGCTCAGTCCTTAACAAGGCTAATTTCCCTCCCTGTTTGCAGTCCCGCACTAAGGGCAGCCCATGTACCTAGCTCGCACGATGTAGCTGAGGTCTGGGGGTAAGGCTCCATTGTTAGCAGCTCTGGCAGCCTCAGGGTTGGGGTATGGTTTTGGAAAATAGTCAGACAGCTTCCCTGGCCTCATGAACATCTCCCCATCCTCATTAGGGCCATCCTGGACTTCCACCTGCCACCAAGAATCCCATCACAGTCCTTCGATCCCTCACAGTAGAAGCCCCAATCCCTGCATCCTCCACCTTCTCTTGGCCCCACACCTCCTCAGCCAGCGCCTTCGCTTCTTCCTCCGTGTAGCACACTCCCACCAGATGGCGGTAAGCCACATAATCCATGCTGTGGCAGGAAGAGCACACCTGCTTGTATACCTGGAAACCCCTACGGATGCTAAAGAGAAAAAGGATGAGAGAAACTGAAGATTCCCGTTCACCCAGAAACGTCCACCCCCAACCCCGCCGCTACACACCCACCTGGTGTGGTCCAAGGAGGAGAGGAGGCCACGGTGAGACCATGGGTAGCTGGGGGGGTGCAGCTCCAGGTCACTGGCATTCACAGCAGTATGCAGAGCCACAGCTAGCCCTGCACCCCCAGCCGCCAGCATGCCCAACGCTGACAGCATCACCTTCCGGCCCCGGGAGGGGCCAGACTTCGAGGACAAGGACACTGCCTGCAAGAGCCCCGCTCAGCACCTGCCAAGACCCCACCCGCCCACCTGGGGATCTGAATGGGAGCCCATCTCTTCCGCTCAGCCACCCAGCACTAGCCACCGCCCGCAGAGCGCCAGAGGCCCGCTGTCTGCCGCATCTCTCCGTGCAGCCGACTCCTCAGCCACAGCTCGGCTTTGTAGAGCAGGCGAAGAGTGCTCTCGGAGCATGAACCAGGAGACAGGCCTAAGTGACCAAGAGTGCGGCAGCAGACCAAGGTCACCCGCAGCCGGCTGAGGTCAGGCTGGGGTCACTTCAGGCCATCAGCCAGGTCTAGACAGCTGGCTTCGGGAGTCGTTCTGGGGGAGCCCTTCGCAGAAATCTCCCGTCCCGACCCCACCACAGCCGGACCCTGGGCTCAGACCAGCGTGCCCTGTCGCTCCGAGGCGTGGGCACCCAGCCTGGCTTCCCGAGTGCGCCGACCCGTCAGCGGGGACCCTGCCGAGTCGTAGGAGGTACGTGGAGGACCGATGCCGGCGCGCGCCCGGAGCCTCCCCGCCGTGACCTTCAGGGCTGAGGGGCGCGCGGTGGCCAAGGCTCGCGCCAGTACTCACCTGCGGTGTCCGTAATGGAAGATGCCGGGACCGCGCGCCGCCCAGCAGGCCCGGAGCATTTGCGCCTGGAAGCCCCACGCCCCGGGGACCCAGCACCGACCGGCGAAGCGAAGCTGCCGCCGCCGCCATGTCGGCCCTCTTTAGTGCGGCCGCCGTTCCCGTCGGCCCGTGCGGGCGGACGAGAACTCAGACCGCGCGAGAGCAAGGCAGTGGGTGGGTCCAGGCGGAGCTGGCTAGGGAACTGTCCATCAGAGGTCCTGGGCTGTCCTTGTCCAGCTCTTCTAGTCCACTGGGAAATCACCGCTGAGCCTGGCCGCGACTCTGATTACAGTAACTTCACCTGTTTTTGTTGTTGTTTGTGTTTGCTCCTTCTTTCTCATTACGTCCTTCGTTGCAGCCGGCGAGGTTTTTTTTTTTTTTTTTTTTTACTATAGTCCCAGGTTCTTCACCATGACGCCGCGGATCCCGCCCCTCCAGTTGAGTCTCTGGCAGGCTCCCAGAGAGCTAAGAGCCGCTCGCCCGTCCAGGCCTAGTGCGGCGACTGTAGTGGCGACCGGGCGTAGAAACTCTCTCTGACCAAATTCCTTTTAAGCTTTCATACAAACTCCACATGTAAACTCGACTTCCTCACTGAGAACATACCCCATGATTTGCTGCAGCTCCCTCTAGATGTAAACCGCCTTTGATCGCCCAGGCATTTGGCGCTTCTTTTTAAAAAAATCCAAATTGGTAACGTGTGGGTGGTTTGGAGCTCTGCACTTCAGGAATTCCTTCGTCGTTGCTTTTAGGGTGACTCTAATGATGAGTGTGACCACATGAAACAATTTATCTGGTATATCTATCTTTATTATTTATCATGTATAATCTGCCTGTATGTCTGCCTACAGGCCAGAAGAGGGCACCAGATCTCATTATGGATACCTGTGAGCCACCATATGGTTGTGGGATTTGAACTCAGGACCTCTGGAAGAGCAGCTCTTAACCACTGAGCCATCTCTCCAGACCGGATATATCAGTTTTCAAGAAATAAGAAAGCCTGACCTATAAATTGGAAAGGAAGAGTCAATTATTAGAATTAGTCCCATGGAAGTCCTGCCTTAGACTCAGAAATGTAAGCCAATTTAGTGTAATTTCATACCCACTAGACGTTGCTGTAAGCAACAAAACGGACAGTGACCAAGTGCTGATTAGTGGCTTAGTTTTTTATTGCTGTGAAGAGACACCCTGACCAAGGCAACTCAAAAGAAACCATTTAATTGGGGGCTTGCTTGCAGTTTCAGAGGGTGAGTCCATGACTGCCGTGGTGGGGAGCAGGGCGGCAGACACCACGCTTGGTGCAGTACAGAGCTGAGAGCTTATATCCTAATCTGAGAGCTGGAGGCAGAGAGGGAGTGACTGGGCCTGACCTGAGCTTTTGAAACCTCAAAACCCACCTCCAATGACACAGCTCCAATAAGGCCAGGCTTTCTGATTCTTCCCATGACAGTTCCACCAACTAGGGACCAACTATTTAAATACATGAGCCTATGGGGGCCAGTCTCATTTAACCAACACAATATGTAGAGAAATCAGAGTCCTTATACAGTTCTGGTGGGAACCTAAGGTGGTTTAACTCATTTGAAAAATAGTTTGGCAGTTGACACAAGTACTGTATTGACCTAGTGTCATGATTGTCACCTCTGTAGATGAGCTGTCATTTCTCTTTCTCAAGATATTTCTCTTTTTCAAACCAAATCTTTATTAATTTTGACATTATCCATAGCTTTTCTTCTCCTGTGGAAACAAGAGCAAAACCCCTCCCCAAACGTTTCCATTCTCCCAGAGAGATACTCTATCTGCTAACTTATAAATTTTTCACAGATTTTGTCAATTTTAACAATATGAATTCTTTTAGATAATTTTTAGCACCCTTTTGTAAGGTTTGAATTTTGTTTGTCAAATTAGTGTTATCCTTTTTAATGGTATTATTTTTTTCAGCTTACTTGATTTTCAATAGTATAAACCCTATCAGCTAGCTGTTCATAATTAGTCTCCAAAGATTGTATCATTTTAAAAAGTGCCTCATTCTTGACTCTGTTATCAAACCATTTCTTTAAGGATATACTATGAAGAGCAAGTCTAAGTCCCGTTATCACAAAAATGGACGTACTAGAAAAACCACATAATCCTTGTAGAATACCATCCAGAGTAGAAAGAAAAAAGGCTATTAAATTCCTGGGTGGTGAAATTGTCTGCCATTATACAATGTTTAAATTATTTATTAACTGTTACGAGTTTTTTTAGTAAATTGCTGAAGGTATAATTTTTATTGGCCAGCAGGTGTCGAGGTTGCGGACGTATGGTGGAGAAATGGACCAGTGACCCTGTGAACAGTCTCGCTTGGATCTGCTGTAGTGGCGGCTTAAATAGTATCGCGTTAAGAACAATTAATTCCATACTCGGAGAGGGTCTTTTGGTGGCCAGAACATCAAGGAACCCAGAGCCTGCAAGCCGCAAACCCAAACTAGAAAGCCAATTTGTAAGCGGGGGAAAGCAGCGTGGGCTACAGGAAATTGTCAAACTGCTGTGCCAGCCAAAATATTTGCGGCTGTGTACAAAGATGTCGTTCAGGTGCGGAGAGGTTTTAAGCCATGCGGCCAGGGTGGCAGACCTTCTGAGCTGTCCCGGGTCCATGCGCTACCCTGCTCCAACCCATGTAGACACCAGGTGTAGTCGATTATAATAAAGTTGTCCCACACTAGCTCAGAATGGAGGTCTCTTTATTTAGGGGTAGACTCACAGATCAGCAGTGCTCTGCATGAGTGGGAAACAGGAACTGAATCCAGCTCGCTCATGCCCCTACCTCTGTACATATAGTACCCAAGATCACACCCAAAGTGGGCCAGCATCTCAAAGGCCATTGGCTGAAGGCAGTCCCACCACATTAGTCCGTCCCCTCCAGCACACGTCCTTTGCCCAGTTTTCAGGCAGCTTACTTCCTGCAGGAGTTTGTTGATCTCTCCTCTGCTCCATTCCCACAGCCAGTTCCTTTCTGTTCAGGTCTTGGACTAGAGAGGCCATCCTGGCAGTACAAGGAACTGTTCCTGTCCTCTCTAGGGTATATCTTGTCTAGAAGGCCAGCTATCATCAGAATGCCTGTTGTCCTACCTGTCCTCTGCTGAAAGCAAGCACTCAGGAAACACAGGCAGAAAAATAGAAGCACTGAACAAGAGAATCCAGGTTCACACAGCCATTAGTGCAGAGTTGACCCCCTGGTACCTCTCCCATCTCCCCTGGTTTTCTGGGTTTAGTGGGGACCCAGGATGTGGCTGCTGAGGATGGCCCTTAGTCTCTTTCTGGGGTGTGCTTCCTGAACTCTTTCCTCCTTACTCCCCTCTCCTCCCTCCTTCATTCAGCAAATGAATATCCTGCCTTTGGTTGGCTCTACACTGGAACCATTGCAGGGGGAAAAAAAGGAAAATAGTTTCTATAGTGCTAATACCCTGTCATGTGAAGGCTAGCAGTAACCAAATGAGAACACCTCCCAAAGTCCCTGCAATTATATGACACATCCAATAAGATCTCTTGTTAAAAACAATAGGCTGGGCTCAAGTGACATCTCCAACTTCCCTGTGACCTCTGGGTCACTCAGATGCAGCTACCCAGGTATACTCTAGTGGGGATCCAAGAGCTTTGGCTAATGTTTCTATCTCCTGATTCCAGGACAGGATTGGGAGATAGACGCAAGAGCAGGAATTCAAGGCCAGCCTCGGCTGTGTAGGGAGTTGGAAACTGTCGCAAAGAGCAAATAAAGGCTAGGCTCATAACCAAAAAGTCAAAACAAAACAAAATAAAGTCCAGGACATAGTTATGTGATTTCTGAATCACACACAAAGAGGACAAACCTGTTTTTCCATCTAAGTTCTCATGATTCCAGTCTCTGTCCTCAATATAGGGGAACACCAGAGCTAAGCTTTCCTTATCCTATTATCATCCCCAACACCCAATACTTCTAAACTTACTGAGCTTGCACCCTATGGGTCTTGAAATAAACTGCACTTCCTGCTAAGTGATAATGACTTACTGTTAGGAATCACCACATACAAGATAGAATTTGTTCCTCTCCTCAAGTTAGGCCTTGTTCAGCAATCCAGAGCACCCCTGCTGTCACCCACCACTCCCACCTCCACCCCAGTAGTGTGCTAAGTCTTGACTTTCAAACTTGTGTTCCAACTGTAACTTCAGAAGGCAAAAGTGGGCCAAAGAGCGGCCTTTCTGGGGAAGACTCTTCTCTGAAGGTGCCCGTATTTCCACCCCTCTAGCCACAACACACCATGGCTGTGCCTACTGAGTAGGCCTAGAAGTTTCATTCAGGGCGATCTGGTAACATCCAACTTGGATTCTATGATTAAGAAAGGCAAGTGGGCCGGGCGGTGGTGGCGCACGCCTTTAATCCCAGAACTTGGGAGGCAGAGGCAGGCGGATCTCTGTGAGTTCGAGGCTAGCCTGGTGTACAAGAGATAGTTCCAGGACAGGCTCCAAAGCCACAGTGAAACCCTGTCTCGAAAAACAAAGCAAAACAAAAACAAAAACAAAAACAAAAAAAGGCAAAATGGAATGTCAAGGGGCAAGTACAACTGTGCCAGCCCCAAAAGGACACATCTAGGACTTTACACCTCTTCCTGTCACGTCTCAATTATACCTTTATATCCTTTATGTGTGTCACAGACACAGGCCAGGCTCAGAATACTCCAGCCTCAGGATGTGTGCTAGGATTGATTACAGGCATGACATGTTTTGAGTGTTTTCCTATGTTGCCCAAACTTGCCTCAAACTACAAGACTCTTGTAATCCACTTGCATCAAGGCCTTCCAAGTAGGTAGGACCATATGAATATACCATCTTACCCACCCCACTGCTTTCCCTATTGTTTGGCCTCACATGGTCGCTCTGCTTTTGCCCAGAAGAGGGTTAAGATTATTGGAGTCATGTCACCATGCCAAGTTACCTCACATTTTGGGGGAAAATGTATACATTAGTGAAAATCACGACAAATCTATACCTCCCAAACAAACGTTTATTCTGCTGTTCCTTTTCAACATTCATGTGGATGAGAAACAATCTAGATATGTTCAGAACGCATGTGAAATGATGGTTTAGCTTTCTTCCTGTGTATGTTCCCTAAACAAATATATGTTGTGTTTTAAGTGACTGCTAACATTCTGTTAAAGACAGCTGAGGCCAAAACCAGTCAAAATGCAGGGAGGGGAATTTTGTACCAGATGACAGTTCGAAGACAAAAGGCACACAGACAAGGTTTCCTAGGTAACTACACAGAGCAAGGCCTACAATGTACCCAGGATGTAGCACTCCCGAGGGCAGAGACAGGAAGCAAGCAGGGTTGGAGAAGGGCCTCAAGGGTAAGAGACTGGACTCAATTACAAGGCTACTTGCCACAATGGGCTCTCACACATTCCCTCCATGTGTAATCCATAGGCTCCTACCAAGGTAGATCAATGGTGTCCACAGGGGATCCCAAAGAAATTTTTATTTTTTATTTATTCTCGCATACATTACATCCTGACTGCAGTTTCCCTTCCATTATCTTCTCCCTAAAGAAACTTTAAAAAATTATTTAAAAAATTTTTTGTGTATATAGCTAAATGCATGTGCATGAATGGTCAGAGGCCCTCTTTACACCATGTGGGTCCCTAGGATCAAAGTCAGGTTGTCAGACTAGCAGCAGTTGCCTTTACCTACTGAGCTTTGGCTCCAAGTGAAAAAGAATTTGAGAATCACATGTACCTCCCAAGGCCAAAAGGAACCAATGAGAAGACGGGCCCCATCAGAGAGGCGTCTAAGAGGAGGGTCCTAAGTGGACTCTACAGCCTTCCTGGGCAGAGCAGTTGTGTTAGGCCCCAGTTTCCGACACGGTCCTGACATCACTAAGAGCCATACTTCTTTCCTTCTTCCGCAAAAGGTACCATAGTTCCTTCTCAGGATTCTGTCACAACCTGCCGCCTTCTGTGCTGACCTTAGTCTATTGTTTCTGGGTACTAGCCAGACTTCGAGTTCTGCCTCTAGTGGGCACCTCACCTTGGCTTGTGCTAGTATAAGTAAGTGGAGCTTGGTGTTCCTCCTACTCCATATACAGCCCACACTAAAATTCTAGCCTTGGCTAGAAACATGGCCTAAACCCCAAGCCTCCAGCTCGTCTTCTTAACGCAGACCAAAGATGGTGTAGTGTGGTCTCTGGGTGCCTCAGTTCCTGTTAGACCCTCAAACCCTGGCTGCAAATTATCTCACACCACAAATTATTTCTAGCACAGCACTGAGGAGCACTGCCCTGGTACCTGGGCACCCACCCTGCAGGACTGTGTGTGTGTGTTGGGGGGTGGCTTTGCACTTGAGGCTCTCCTCTAGATGCTGATGGCGCCAGGCTCCCCCTCTAGCCATCAGGAGAGAAGCACCGGGGTGGCTCCTCCAGAGAGCTGAGGAGGAATGCCTAGCTAACTGCTAGGGTCTGAGGAGACAAAGGGCCAGGGTCCCAAAGAACACAAACAGAGATCTTGTTTATTTCCCAGGGAGGAGGTAGAATGGAGGCATTGGGGATCTCTGCTCCAGAGATCTTACTTCCAGAAGAGAACATTCCAGAAAAGCAGCCAGCAGGGATACAGACCCAAGGCCAGTATTGGGAAGAGGAGGGCGCCATAGGTGTAGTGCTCCAGCACGCCCTGGGCCAGTGCCGTCAAGAAGAGCTGCCAGCCCTCTGCCAGAGACAGTGGTACCTCCTGCAGTTCCCGCCACAGGAACAAACTACCAAGGAGTGTGACTGCTGGGCTTGTCACCACCAGCAGGGCAGCATAGAGCAGCCTGGGAGGAAGGGCAACATTTAAGTATGTACCATGGCGAAAGCCAAGAACTGAGGGTTAGCTATGATGAGGGGTATAGGTTCTGGTAGAGAAGAAGTTGATCAGCACATACCGGGGTCCATGGGGCTTGGTGAGTGCAGCAGTGGGGACCATGGTGGCGGCCAGCAGGAAGCCCAGGGAGAAATTAGTGAGCGCGATGCAACCCAGCTGTAGGGCTAGGTAGATCAGGGCCACCAGCTTCAGTGCCATCCAGCCCCTGTCTGGGACCTGTGAGCTGACCACTCTACAAGGTGAGAAGTTCAAGGGTAGTCCAGAAGCCATCTAAGTATGGGGGGGGGGGGCGCACACCTCCCTCTGTCCAGTCCAGCTGCTCACCGGTGGGTGTTGTGTGGAAGGGCTAGGCCAGCCACATAAATCGCTAGCAGCGTCAACACGACAGCCTCAGCTTCAGCCACTGGAAAATGCTGAGTAGCTACATGTTGGCCCAGCACAGGTAGGACATAGAGGGCCAAACCCATGGCCTGAGAGATCAGTAGGGGTGCCATAAGTGAGGCCAGGCCCACACCCTGCAGAGCACATGGGAACTTGGAGTTAGCCAAAAGCATAGGGGAGCCCCTTAAGGACTTGTGGGAACCCTCCAGCCGAGGCCATGTGGTAACAGAAAGCACTGCTAGGGACTTCAGAAACCCACTGTCACAGCAATGGAGTATAATATTACCTGTGCTGCCAAGGGTGGGGACCCAGGGCCAGGAGCCTTCCCAGCTTCCTCAGGGTTCATTCCTGACTCATGTAACTGCATCCACAGCTCCAGGGCATGGACCAAGTCAAGGACCCCAACAAGACACTGGATGGGATTTGCTAGATGGGAGATCACTGGCTTACTTCCCCACCCCCATAGCAGGTTGAAGGACTATCCCCAGCTCATAGTTAGAGGGATTTGAGGCTGGCCACAAGTGAGCAGAGAGAATGAGGGTAGAGGATATCTTGAGTCCAAGGACCAGGAGCAGGAAGCCAGCGGCAGGCATGTAGAGGCCAATGGAGACGAAGCGGGAGAGGGCTGGCAGCAGGTAGAAGAAGAACGACTGATGCAGGCGCTCCAAGAGGTGGTTGAGTTTGCGGAACATGCCCTCCAGAGCCCTGTGAGGAGAACAGCCAGGTCAGGATCAGCCATCCTCACCCCAGCTAGACTCTGCCTTCAACATGGAGAGGGGTCCAGAGACTTACTTGCCCACTGCCACCAAATCATACTTGTATTGACGGAAGCTATTGATGCCACGCAGGGTCAGGGCCTCCACTCTGTACCTCAGGAAAAGGCCATGGGGACCATGGGGCCGGCCAGAGGCCTGCCGCAGAACCATGAGTAGCAGGGTCTGCAGACCCTGCAATGGCCCTTCGAGTGATGTCCAGTCCTGGGGCTGCAGCTTTGGAGGCATGGGCACAGGATCAGAGTCACCCCTTACCACAGGCCCCATGCTCCCAAGCAGGTGGTCCCACCTTGCCCTGGAGTGTACATAACAGCCCCCCTTTCTGGCAGAAGGTCTGGAAGAGGTTGAGCAGGTCAAGGTTGGGCAGCTGACCATTGAGCCCCTCCACAGTCACATCCAGGCTGGTGACCACATCACTGCTCAGTTCCAGGGCCACAGCCGCCTGAATGGCTCCAGCCCTTCCCTGCAGGGGAGACGACTGTATGCCTGTAGGAGCAAGCAATGAGCACTAGAGGGGGCACTAGTGAGGATAGTTGACATCGAGAGAGACAGGAGCCGGACTACAGCAACCCTTACCTGTAACATTAATGTCATGGTAGGCTTCAAGCCAAGCCTCAGTGCCCAGAAGATCATGCTCTGTTACCAGGAAGATTATATCTTTGGCCCAGTAGATCTGCCCTAGAATCCAAAGGCAGGGTCAGCAGGGCCTGGGACATTGGTCAAACGCTCCCTGATCAGAGAGTCCCAGGGCCTCACCTCGGAAATGGGCAGCAAGTGCCAACAGCAGCCCCACAGCTTGGCTATTTGTAGAGTCTGGACCACAGGGCACAGTAAGTACCAGGGACTCGGTACTGGCAGCACGTGGGGCCCGCAGGATGCCATACACATTGGTACCTGACACCATCTGCACAAAGTGTTGGTGGGAAAGGCTCAGTAGACCCTACACGGAAGAGGCTGAAGCCTGCCTTCTTTCCTGGCACCACAATGCTCACCACCAGAGGTTTTCAGACCATCCCTCCCACTTAGTTTCTTGGTTGCAGGGTACTTCAACAAGACACCCGGCCCAGGCCACCTCTCTAAAGTGCTTTTCTCCCGAGCACACCCCTTTCCCTCAATACATAGCGCTCGTGGGTCTCATCCGGGAAGGGCAGTTTGCGGTAGAAGTTCTGAGTGTAGACCTCCAGCCCTACGGATCGCATCGATCGCTCCAGCCAGGCCACTGGCAGAGACCTGGAGACACAAAGATAGCTTCTAAGCAGAGCTCCCTGGTCTCGGCTGCCCCTGAAGTCCCCAGCCCTCTACTAGGCACTCACCCCGACTTCCTACGGTGGGCAGCGAAATCCCGAGCAAAGTTCCGGGCGCGGTCTCCACCTACAAACTGTTCCTCCACCATGGTGGAGCCCATGGCGTTCTCTGACATGTAAGTGCGCTGGGTTAGCGGCGGGAAAGCCAGCGCCAAAAACCAGGCGATGCCAGCCACGTAGCTCAGCACGCTGAGAGAGAGCACAGAGAGACGCCAGAATTAGCCCGACCTGGGACGCCCGCTCGTGGCTCCCATCACTTTCCCAGGGGGTCGACCGCATGGTCCGAGCCATTAAGACCCCGAGCCGCTGTAGCAGGGATGGATCGGGACCAGAGTTCAGAGCTCAGGGTCTGAGCGATGCCTGCATAGAGCGGCTGGCCCCTAGAGTAGCCGCGAGCGGACCCTCAACAGATCAGGTTCCCGCGAGTCCCGCCCCCTGGCCCGCCCTCACCAGAGCGGAGTGTTGAGGCGCAAGACGAAGCGGGCGAGCGCGCGCCGGCGCACCGGGTCCGACAGGAGACCCATGGTGGGGCGGGGGCTCCGCTCTGGCCGCCACCGGAGACCTCCGAGCGCGCACGGTTCCCGTCAGACCCGGCGCCCCGTGCAAGTCTACTTCCGGTCCCAGGATCCGTCACGCCACTACGCAGGGTAGTGGGTGAAACCGCTGGGAACCACGCTTTGCGCATGTCCAAACTGCAGAAGGCCGGACAGCTACAGGATGTGGTCACGGCACGGGGCGGAACTGGAACCGGGGGCTGTGGACCAGCTGGTGAGCAGCCTCTGGAAGGGCAGGACCCTGGCGGAGCTGAAGATAGAGCAGCAATAGTGTGCTATCTCAGGAGTCTGAGAAGACGTTGTGTAACGCAGGTGGGTGGAGAACTCGAGCGACGGAAAGATAACTCAAATGTGGATGACTGTGTTCTATGACAGAAGGGCCCCACGTGAACTGTCAGGCTTCGAACCAGTCCTATGGTTTGCCGGGCAATGGTGGCGCACGCCTTCATTCCCAGCACTCGGGAAGCAGAGGCAGGGGGATCTCTGTGAGTTCGAGGCCAGCCTGGTCTACAGAGCGAGTTCCAGGATAGGCTCCAAAGCTACAGAGAAACCATCTTGGGGGAAGGGGACGACGACAGTGGGCTCACCTAAGTGGTGGACACAGAATCAAGGTCATCAATGTCAGATAAGGGTACTGGAAAGATGGTATACCTACCACTGGCCACAGGGAAGGGAGTGGATTACAAACTGGAAAGCTTATAGTTTTTGTCCAACCATGAGGCATTGGCATGGCGGATCAGTTAGAGGTCAGAGGATGGAGGGGTGAATGAAGGCAGTTTATCTAGAAGGGTGCAGAGGTAAGGGTCACAGCTAAGGACAGATGCCAAAGAGGCAGAAAGGGCTTGTTAACCTTTCAGAGTCCAAGGTAAGTGGCAGAAAAGGCCCAAGGAGATTCCTGAGGAAAGGAGACATCAGGCCAGTGGTTTTCAGCCTTCCTAATGCTTCAACCCTTTAATACAGTTTCTCATGTTATGATGACCCCAACCATAAAATTATTTTGTTGCTACTTCATAATCATAATTTTGCTAGTTATGATTTGTAACGTAGATATCTGATATGCAGGATATCTGATATTTGACAACCAAAGGGTTTGAAACTGACATATCAAAAACTGCTGCATTAGTCTAGCCTTCCGTCTCTATGATGGGCAACCACAGCCAGTCGTGTTCCACTTCAGCCTGGTGCTCAGGTCCCAGATGGGCTGTGTGAATATACACATCCCTTAGCGTGAGGGCTTGGGCACTCTTGCTCATCCTAGCACAGATGTTCTCTCCACTTAGGGACAGCAGTGCACACTCTGCTCTGTGGGGCTCTGAGCTGTACAGTAAGGTGTGTTCAGCAGAGAAACAGGCTTTTATTCTGGATGGGGTGGTTGGCACTCAGTCCCCCAGTAAGACAGAGGCCTCCTGCACATGCTGCCGGACTACACGATCCAGCAGAGTGTGCACGTCTCGGGCTGCCTGGGCAGCAGCCTCCAGCACTTGTTCCAAGTGGTCTTCATGTAGCCTCGAATCCATTTCAAGCAGTGCAATCTGGCCCGAGGCTGGCAGCAGGGCCAGGGCTAGCTGGGGCCCTCCAGCTGCTTCCTCCACATGGCTGAGGTCCGCTAGGGCTGTGCCATCAACAAAGCCAGCTGAACAGGCACATACAAAGTCCCGCATGGGTATCCCAGCATCCATCACTGCTAGCGTAGCTGCATTCACGCATGCTGCATAGGTTCCACCATCTGCTTGTAACACCTGCAGGGGCATCAGGACCTTAGACCCACATCTCAACCCACCTCATATCTCTGAGCCCCTCCCCTTGCAGGGGGGGTTGAGGCTGCAGGTAACTCACCTGCACATAGATGTCAATCTGAGAGCGTGGGTGCAGCTGTGTGAGGATGGCTGCCTCGAAGGTCTGACGTAATTGCAGCCCCATCTCACAAGACTTCCGGTCCCCATGGGGCCTTCGCTTGCGCTCACCTGTGCTGAAGGTTGCTGAACTATACTGACAGTTCACTAGGGCCCGGTCAGGTAAGGCTCGAGACCGGGAGCCTCGGATCTGGAGGAGAAAAGAACGCATGAGCCAGGCCTACTTCCTGGGTCACACTCAATCCACTCTGAATGACTCAACCTTCTTGCTTCTCTTCCTCTCTCTCGTGTGCTTCAGAAAGCAGCTGCTACTCTGCTTCCAAGTCCTAGCTGGAGGGAGGATTTTCAGTCTAAGCCGTATGTCGCTTTTGGCAGGCAACTCTTTGTTCAACAGTTGCTTCATTTCGTCCCAAATTATTCCTATTATGGCCACTGCACTTACAAACATCTGATCCGTGTCACCTACCAACTAACATTTTACTTACCTTCCAGAGGTTCTCCATTACATGTTAAAAAAAAAAAAAAAAAATCTCAAGTGTCCCTGGGTCCTCACCCCTTTGGTAACCTCTCAACTTTATTTGATCTGTTGCTCCCCTCCCTACCAATCGTCGGCCCAGATGTGTTATATACCTGACCATCATCCTGGCTTCCGCCTAGAATGAGCTCTCAAATGCTAATCAAACTGTGCGATGTGCGTGTTTTGCTGGTCCGATACAGAACTGAGACAGCAATAAAGGCAGACAATTTCATCGAAAGTCCCTGTCTTGGGAGTTTATGTTCCAGTAGAGAAACAAGCAACGCCGATGACTCAGTAAAGTTGATGTAATTAGTAAATGCAGAAAGGTAAGGGAGAGTGTTGTAGGTGCCTGGGAGTTTTTTTTCCCGCCAAGACGTCAGAATAGTAATTAAGCTGAGAGAAGAGGGAGTGAGTGGAGCTTCTCCAGGCCGCTGAGGCACCTCGGAGATGATGAGGACCCATTGCAGGGAGGAGTTAAACCGTAAGGTTTAGGTCTACTCCCGCAACGTGCAGCCCCGAGCCCCATGCCCGGCCGCTTACTCGCCTCGTGAGGCCCATAGACTACCGCCAACGCCTTGGTATTGCCCTGCTCGATGTAAGCCGAGCCGTCAGCCTGCGCAAACACACCCATACGCGCTTGGATCTTGCGCAGCTCCCCCGCGCGCCGACCGTCTATCCGGTATCCCTGATCGGAGAGCAGCTCCAGCCCGGCCATGTTGTACGCTCCTCCCTCCGCCTTTGAGATCACAACGCTAGCGACTCGGGCCTCTAGCACCTGCGGCTTCCGGCGGTCCGTTCCTTTTTCGGGCTCGGTGAACAACTTCCGTTGAACTTCTTCCCTTCCGGTTCGATACAGCTACGGATCGCGGCAGCGTCGGTTTTCTAGACGTCCGGTTAGGTCGTTCTGGGCCTGGAAACCTAAGGCCGGAACCGAGCCGTTTTTGCAGCTCTTCCAGAGTCGGCGAAGGGGGAAGGCCCTGAAGACGGGCTTCTCCTTCCGGACATCTTTGGTTTGTTGGAGGCTCTCATCCCAGCGGAGACAGTTTTTGGCCTTTCTTTTATTTTTTAATTGCATATATTTTTATTGTATGAAAGTTTTTACTTGCATTTATGTCTGTTCTCCATTTATGTGACTCCTCCCGTGGAGGTCAGAAGGCATCAGGTTCCCTAGAACAGGAGTTACAAGCAGTTGTGAGCCACTGTATGAGTGCTGGAAATCGAACCTGGGTCCTTGCATCTTTTGGCTTTTCAACCGTGTAGTTTTTTTACAGTGGTCAGTTTAAGCACGTGTGTGTGTGTGTGTGTGTGTGGTTGTTTTTTGTTTGTTTGTTTCTTTTTCGAGACAGGATTTCTCTCCAGGCTGTCATGGAACTCACTCTGTAGACCAGGCTGCCTTCAAATTTGCAGAGATCTGCCTGCTTCTGCCTTCCGAGTCTGGGATTAAAGGTGTGAGCCACCACCGCCTGGCCAAGCATAATTTTTTGTTATACACGTCATTATTTTCTTTGTGGAGCAGTTTTTAGTTTTCAGGTTTTTTTTCATTTGCTTGATTAAATCCATAACTTTCCCTCCCTTACCATGGCCAGCAAGTTTTCTCCATCTCATGACTGCAAGCACAAAACGCCCACAATTGAATGTGCAGCTGTATAGCAGCTTTTTAGCAGCTTCAGCTTCTGGAGTTCTAATTAGTTTTTAAGATAGGATCGTCTAGTATTCACTTTCTTTGGAGTGTTTTTACTCAGAATAAAGAAACCCAAATAGTCCTGCGGTTGTGTTGTTGCTTTTTGGAATGTTGATATGAATCTCAGGTTGTTTTATGTTATAATTGTTGCTTTTTTGAGCTTTTATGTATTTCAGTTGGCCTTGAACTGATAAGTCCTCCTACCAGAGCCTTCCTAGTACTGTGATTATAGTTCCTGCCACAACATCCATCTTGGAGTTAATGTTTTTGTTGTCTGCTTCATACCCATGGGGTAGATAGAGCAGATTATATCCCTACCATGTCCTCTCATACTGCCTGATGTGTCCCAGGGGCTTGTAATTAAGGGACGCTGTTCCTAGTGAGGACCTCGTGAGTCTGGATTCTAAGTACGTTATCTTCTTTTCTCACCCAGAGTAAATAATGTTGTGGTGGTTGTTTGTGGTGTGCATGTGTGTTTCAAGATGATGTCTTGCTGTACTCCCAGCTGGCTTAGAAGCCAGAGATCCTGCTGCCTCTGTGTGCTTAGTGCTCCACCACACCTGGCAATTAGAGAAAAATTCTTAGTTATTCATGTTCATTCAGGTGAGAAGAGAACTTTGTGGAATCAATTTTTTCTTTCACCTTTATATGGGTTCTGAAGATTGAACTTAGGTTGTCAGACTTGATGAGAGTGTCTTTATCCAATGACTTATGTCCATGTACAGTATGACAGGGGCCCTGAAGGGAAAGAACATTCAGTTCCCAAGGGTTAGGGTTAGAACATCACACCAGCCAGGTGTGCTGGCAAAAGCCTTTAGTCCCAGCACTTGGGAGGCGAAAGCAGGCAGGTTTTTGTGAGTTTGAGGCCAGCCTGGTCTACAGAGTGGGTTCTAGGACAGCCAGGGCTACATAGAAAAACCCTGTCTCAAATAAAATAAAATAAAATAAAAATCAGCAGGATCCATATGGTGGAGAGAGAACTACTACTTATAGAGGTTGTCATCTAATGACCTCATGCCTACACTGTGGCAGGTACATTCACTGCCCATCCCCCAGATAATAAAATGTAAAACCAAGTCTAGCAATAACTCATGTCTTATGTTTGGGAACAGGAGGGAAAGAACTCTTGAGAGTTGCAGGGCTGTAGCAGGTTTTTTATCAACTCTCTGTCCCTAGAGAGACTGCAGGGAGCATGGCCCAATTTCTGGGAACTAGAGCAGGTAGAGATCTCTGATCTAACAGTCTTGTTATTCTTGCATTTCTCGCTCTGTATGTTTCAATCTCTTATGTCAGTCCAGTCCAATAGAAAGGATGCTGTGTCTACAGAAAGGAAAGAGAGAGCCTCTCCCCCCGCCCACATCCAGCACCTCTCCTCATGGTATCTGTTTCAGAGTGGTCATCATCATTAGCAAGGAGCTCACCCTTTTCACCTGCAGCTCCCCATCATACAGCCCCCGTTAGTGCATAAAGAAATGCATGTCACTACCCAACCTTAAAAATTAAAACAGTGAGCTGAGTATGTATAGTAGTGTGAAGAGAGGATGGATGGGTCCCAAAGATAAACTTTCCAAGACACACAAAACCAGTGTGGGGGACTTGGATCCCACACCTCAATGAGAGAACTGTCAACATTTTTTCTACAAGACAGCAGACTGGATATACTGTGTCAGGGTGGAAAAATAGTCTAAGAGACCCTAATACTAACAGTTCCAATACCTGCATCACAATGGTTGTGCTTTCGTGATGGCTGGGCACCAGTTATAAGAGTCAGTCCCTGCTGATGCAGCTTGGCTGAGCCATCTTCAGCCTTGATCCTCAGCAGCTAGACTAAGCCACTCCCTTGTCCAGTAGCCCAGGTCTTCCTACCTGGGTGGCCCCAGCACCTGCTGTCCCTGTTGGGTTGGGGTTGTTTTTCTTGTGTACTGCTGGTCCTTACCACAGTTGGCTATACTGAATTGCGTCAGCAAGTCCAAAGGCCTACCCCACTGGGTGGTGCCAGCCTCAGCAACTTGGAACAGCCAGAATGATGCTGATCTTCAGCCTAAGGAAGCCAGAGGAGGTACGTGGCTGCTGCTGCTGCTTCCAGCTCACCACGTCTCCTACTAAGAGTGTCCTTCCGCCCCTTAGGAACAAGGACCTCAACCTGGCCTCATCAGGTTCAGGGTCTGAGGCCACTTCCCTACCCCCCTCTGGCTTTGACCCCATACACTAGCTGTAGAACATACACCTGGATAGATCGAGGATTCAGGGACCTTATCAAGTTTCTTGTTGCTATAATCTAATGCCTGACAAAAAGCAGATTTGGAAGGAAGCTTTACCTTGACTCAGTTTGAAAGGATGATGTCTATCATGGCAGGAAGGTGTAGTGGAGTTCATGTGGCAGGAGCAGGTGGCCAAAGAGCAGAGAAACAAAATTGCCAGTACTCATCTGACTTCTTCCTTTTTTCTCTTTCTGTTTGGGGCCCCAGCCCATGGGAAGGGGTACCCATTTCAGGGTGAATCTTTCTTTTTCAGTAATCCTGTCTGGAAATGCTCGTCAGAAGCACTCCTGAAAGTGTGCCTCTGCTGATTACTTTGATTTTTTTAAAAGAGATTTTTATATTTTTATCTCTGTCTCTTTCTGTCTCTCTGTCTCTCTGTGTGTCTCTGTCCTCTCTGTCTCTCTCTCTCTCTCTCTCTCTCTCTCTCTCTCTCTCTCTCTCTCTCTCTCTCTGTGTGTGTGTGTGTGTGTGTGTGTATGCATGCCCTGATGTCTTGAGAGTGCCCATAAAGGCCAGAAGAGGATATTGGTTCCCCTGGAGCTGGAGTTACAGACAGTTGTGGCCACCAAGTGTGGGTGCTGGAAACTGAACTCTGGTCGTCTGCAAGAGCAGCCAGTACTTTTAACTCTCATCTCTCTAGGCCCCAATATAGGTTTTTCTAAATCTAACCGAGTTGACGATCAAAATTAACCACCATGGGTCCTAACACTTATACAGATTTGAGGTCTGTGTTAAGGATGCAGTTTGCTGGGAGGTCTCAGAACTCAGGAGATAACTGCACTCCTCCTGGCTGAGGGCACTTAGATTTAAATCACAGCCAGCGAAGGGGAGAAGTTCATGGAGTCTTAAAGAATCTAGGTGCGAGCTTCCAGCATCCTCTCGGATGGACTCATGCTGACACATCATCCCCCCAACAAGTTGGGACAGCACGTGTTGAGATGCTTTCTGCCGGGGAGGTCCACGGAGACACAGTTGGGGTTTTAGTGCACAGCTGCACAGGCACGCTCTGCTGGCAGGCACTCAGATTCCCCACTCCCAGACAGAAGGCTGCTGTTCCGCAGGAGCTGTACAAACAGTTGAGTCACAGCAAGCCACTCTTACCAGGAAGTGGTGGGCATCTCACCAAAACTGCGTGCCCAGACACCAGCAGCCTTGCACATCCTGATGAGTTTTCTCAGGCCTGCTGTGTGGACTCTTTTTTTTTTTTTTAAACCAGACCCTCTGAGATTAGGGAGAGTTAAGAGTTGTAGATCCAGAATTAAGCAAATAAAATCCAACATGCAGTAAAAAAATTTAAAGTTGACCAGGGCTGGAGAGATGGCTCAGCGGTTAAGAGCACTAGCTGCTCTTGCAAAGGACCTGGGTTCAGTTCCCAGTACTCACAATGGCAGCTCACAACTGTCTGTGACTCCAGTTCCAGGGGCTCTAACATTCTCAGGCAGACATACATGCAGACAGAACACCAGTGCACATAAAATAAATAAAAATAAACATTTAAGGTTGACAAATATGTTGTAAAATAAAACAAAACCCAATGCAATCTAACTGCCTAATGTACCACATTCCCCTACCCTTTTTAAATGTATGCGCTGACAACCTCTGAAGACAATTATGATGTCACCTTCTACACAGAGAAAGTAACTTAATTTTCCTTCTAAAACATTTGATCGTTATCTCTTTTGGCGTGTGAGACAGGGTTTCATGTAGCCCGTGGTGGCCTCAAACTTGCTCTATAGCTGAGGTGACCCTAATATTTATTCTTTCTTTTTGGTATAGTTTCATACATTTATACAATGAATTATGATCATACATCCCCAGTATCCGGTTACTTCCCTCCACTCTTGCTAACTCCCTTCTTCCCATCCTGAGACTGCTTCCTTACAGAGACTACTCCCTGCCTCTTCATTCACCTTATGTACTAAACGCCTGGAGTTTCTGGGCTGCTGGTTCACCTCCATCAGAGTGCATGCCCCACCTGAGCCCAGCTTTTCTCTATGTGTAGCTGTGGTGTCGGGGTCCATCCCCAACGTAAATTATTTCTCGAACCAAAGTGGAGGTGTGGGAATAATTGAGGCACAGTTCACACGGCAGTATCAGGGGGGAGTCTCAGAGTTCATTCAAATCCTGAAGATCACCCGTCCAAACAGCTTTTCTATCGAAAGGTAAACTAAGGGGCAAGTTCATTAGCATTCTGTTTCCTGGGAAGTGGGACTTTGATTACTTCCACAACTATGGCTACTCTATCACATAGACTGAAGAGCAACATTAGCATATCTTGACCCTAGTTTAGGATTTGTCTCAAAAGGCTAAGTGACCACCTTCTGTGTGGCAGGTGGCCAACACTGATGAACTGAGTTCAATACCTGGGACCCAAGTGGTAGGAGAGAACAGACTCCTGAGTATTGTCCTTTGACCTCCGTATGTATGCTGTGCCATGGCATATGAGTGTGTGTACATGCATATGCGTGCACACTGAAACTACAGAAAAACCAAAAACCATCCTGGGTTGATGTTTTAGATAGGGTTCCTATTGCTTCAATGAAAAACCATGACCAAAAGCAGGTTGGGAAGAAAAGGTTTATTAGGCTTACCCTTCAGCATTGCTGTTCTTCACTGAAGGACGTCAGGACAGGAACTCAAACAGAGCAAGATCCCAGAGGCAGGAGTTGATACAGAGACCATAGAGGGGTACTGCTTACTGGCTTGCTCAATCCACCTTATAGAAGCCAGGACCAGCAGCTCAGGGATGGCACCAGCTACTATGGGCTGGGCCTTCCCCAATTGATCACTAAATGAGAAAATGCCTTACAGCTGGGTCTCAAGGAGACATTTCCTCAGCTGAGGCTCCTTATGACTCTAGCTTGTGTCAAATTGACACACAAAACCAGCCAGTACAGTTGAGGTGATGGCCCAGGTGCTAAGTACTTGTTGCAAGGTCAGATCCCAGGAAACCCATCTAAGTGCTGGATGGATGTGGCAACCTGCCTGCTGTTCTACCCAGAAGGGGACAAGGACTCTGTAGAGTAGGTTAGCAAGACTAGCAAGATTGCTGAACTCTGGGTTTGATTGAGAGATCCCATGAGACCCTGCTTCAGTGAATAACGTGGAAGAGCAATCAAAAATGATTCCTGACGTCAACCTATGGTCTCTATATGTATGCATAGACATGTACATGTATACCCACACTGTAACATACATACACAAATATACAACACACATGAATAATGGAAAAAGGAAAAAATAAAATTAAACATTCTAACACAATCCAAACCAAAGACAGACTAATTTTTGCTTCCATGCTGAGGGATGATGATAGCCAAACACTAAAATTCTTATTTTCTGTAATTAAGTATTATACTTTACAAAATGTTTCTGAGTCAAAGGGAAACACTGCACTTCATAACAAAGTTATGCATCTCAGGCAGCTTTGTTGACAAGGTATGATGTGTGTGTGTACAAAGTGTGCATGGGGTGTGTGTCTCTCTCTCTGTGTGTGTGTGTGTGTGTGTGTGTGTGTTTAGAAACAGGACTTCAGTGAAATCAGACACGACCACATGTTAAAAAGCTGATGTTTAGGGCTGGAGAGATGACTCACTGGTAAAGGATAATTGCTGCTCTTGCAGAAGACTTGGGTTTGAATCCCAGAACCCACATGGTGGCTCTCAACCATCCTCACCTCCAGTTCTAGGGGATCCAACACCCTCTTCTGACCTCCCTGGGCACTGGGCATGCACGTGGTGCACATTCATACACTTAGGCAAAGCATGCATATGAATAAACAAATGGATCTTTAAAAAATTAAAGAAAAGCCAAGCTGAAGGCTGTATAAGTTGGTTGTGTCCAGGTAGAAGCTCTTACAGGTAAAATATTCTGTGTTTAGGACTTTGTTAAATTGGAAGAAACCTGGTGACGGATTTCTTTCACACATTGTACATACCAGTCAAGTGATTTAAGGGCATCCTGGGTTTTCTTGTTTGTGACTAATCCTCCATTCTTCTTGAATTACCAGTACCCATTAGCCAGTCTCATCAGCCCTTCATGTTATAACTTGCGCCAGAAGAAGGAAGCTGTGTTCTTAGATGCTATTTCCCCATCAAAACAAGCAGAGCAGCAGTTTATCAAGAAGCGACTGGTCTCATTGAGTCCAAACTAAGTGCACCCCAATATAACCTCATGAAGCAGGATCCCATGATCTGCAGATGGTTCCTTGAAGAAGGAGCAGAAGTTCAAGGTCATCACTGGTTACTTAATGAATTCAAATCCAAGCTGAGATACTTGAAATATTGTCTCAGATTTTCTTGTCTCCAGACAGGGGCTCACTGTATAACTCTAACTCCATAAGGAGACTAAGGCTGGCTTCTAATTCACAGTGATCTGCCTGCCTCTGCCTTCCTCACAAGAGTCGGGAGTGAAGGCATGTGCCCTCATCCCCAGACAGGAAATGGCTTTGTAGACTAGACTGGCTTTGAACTCACAGAGATCCACCCATATCTGCCTCTCAAGTTCTGTGACTAAAGGCATGTGTTACCACATCAGGCAAAACATATTTTTAATAAAAATATTTTAAAATATGGCCCTATGAACCCTTTGCCAGGCCCCCAACCTGAAAAGAGTTGATCTTTTAACTTCACAGTTAACCTGACTCTGAAACCCGAATTCCCTTGGGCAGCACAGATGCACCCCAGCAGACAATGTCCCATGTACCTTTAGCAGGTTGTGCCACCATTCTATTAGACAAACAGTGAGTCCTAGGCCACAGACTATAACGTAGGTTGTCCATGTAGAGCACTGTCTTGTGGGTGGTAAGGTGTTTGGGGACCTGGGACAGAGGTGTTAGAAGAGGGAACACAGAAAGAGCAGGTGACACAGTGTTAGTCTGAGGTCTTTGGTCTCTGCTGTACAGGTTGGGTAGTGGCAGTAACACGAGATGTTGCAATTTGGAACATCCTTCAAAAGCCCATGTGTTGACGGCAAGACTTGCTCCCTAATTTGGTGCTACTGGGAGGTTATGGGACCTTTCAGGAGTGGGGCCTGGTGAAAGGAAGTTAGACTGTTGAGAGCAAACTTACAGGAGATAACCTGTCTCATATCTTCTGTAGTGGGCTTTCTTTTAGGCCACCAACCAAGCTCCCAATTAATAACACGGAGACTTATTAGTTATGAGTGCTTGGCCTTATCTTTTTTGGGGGAGTTCGAGACAGGGTTTCTCTGTGCAGCTTTGGAACCTGTCCTGGAACTCACTCTGTAGTCCAGGCTGGTTTCAGACTCACAGAGATCCACCTGCCTCTACCTCCCGAGTGCTGGGATTAAAGGTGTGTGTCACCACTGCCTGGCACTCAGCCTTATGCTCGTTGCTAACTGGCTCTTTTAATATAATTTAGCCTGTTTCTCTTCATCTAAGTTTTGCATGGGGTTTTTCTTTCTTTTTTCTTTTTTCTTTTTCTTTTTTTAAAAATCTTTTTATCATTCTGTATGTCTTACTACATGTTGGGCTGGTGGCTGGCTGACTGGCTGGCCCCAGACATCTCCCTCTCTTTCTTGTTCTCTTCTTCCCATTCTCTATTCTCTCCTCTCTCTCTCTCTCTCTCTCTCTCTCTCTCTCTCTCTCTCTCTCTCTCTCTCTCACTCTCCTGCCTCGCTATTGGCCGTTTACCTTTTTATTAGACCAGTCATGGGCCATAGGCAGGCAAGGTGAAGCAGCAACACATCATTACATAATTAAACAAATGCAGCATTAACAAATCTAACATACCTTTACCTAGTTAAAGTAATATTCCACATCGGTCTCCTTGCTGTCCTGAGGTGAGCAGACCCTTTTACAGGTGCTTCCACAAGGCCGCCCTTGCCATGGGCTCAAGCCTCTAAAGTTGTGAGTCAGAAGAAACTTTTCTTCTTTCAAAGTTCTCAGAATTTTCTTACAGTGATTGGAAGCAGCTAACACACTATACAGGGCTACTCTTTTTGCCAGCACACGATGCTGTTCCTAGGCCTCTAGATAAGTAATGCTTTGACCCTTCTGTGGAGTCCAGACTCTGGCCCCTGCAGAGGCAGTTACTGTTGCTTTCTTCCGGTACAGGAGTCCCTGTTACCCTGACTCTTTGCATGAGTCAACTTTTGTTGAAAACTAGGAAATTCAGGTGTCTTACAGCGACTTTGCATTATGACTGGCCAGGTTCTTTGGCTTGTTTGTTCTTTCAGTTCTGTGAGGTCCACTTCCTTCACTGTATATGACTTCTGATGCCACTGCTTGGTGTCCCCCACCCCTGGTGTTTAGGAAGCTGGAAGTTGCACCTGGGGCAGCACAGGTTAGTGTTCACCCACTGATGGTCCTGGGTAAACAAGACTCCCATGTTTTGCCAGGGATCTGTGTGGTTGGGGTATGTTCCAGTCTGTCCTACATATAGACAGTATCAGGGACTAAATCACAACCCAGAGATACCTAACTCTGATTTATAGGAACTGGGGGCTCCCATTTTATTACCTTGCAGATCTTGAGATGCGGCAATGATCCTTAATTATAGGGGAGGGCGACGGAAAGCACCCTTCTAAAAGGGACAAGAGAGTAATCTGACCTCAGAAAAGGCGGCAAGCATTAAAATGAAGAGTGTCAAGTGTATTGTGGTGCTAATTGGTCTTAATAATAAAAACCCAGAGTCAGATATTACAGGTGAAAGATGAAAGATTAGAGAAGTCAGCCACTAGTTCTTACCTCTACAAAATCCTCAGACTGACTGGAGTATCCGTCTCTACAAGTCCTCAGACTGAATGCTTTGAGCTGTCTCTTCCAACCTTATATTCCTCTCTCTGCCCACATATATCCCTTCCTCTCTCCATTTCCATAGTGTTGGGATTAAAGGTGTGCGACTCCCAAGTACTGGGATTAAAGATGTGAGCCACCACCACTTGGCTCTGTTTCTCTTTTAGACTGGATCAATTTTGTATAGCCCAGGCTGGCCTTGGGATTAAAGGCGTGCACCACCGCTGCCCGACTTCTCTAGTTAACCAGTGACTTAGCTCCACACTCTGATCTTCAGGCAAGCTTTGTTAGATCACAAACAAAATATCATCACATGTAGAAATGAATCCACACATGATTTTGTTGAGTAAAAGACAAACATAAGGGAGAGTAGCTAGGTGGTAGTGGTACACGCCTTTAATCCCAGCACTTGGGAGGCAGAGGTTGGCAGATCTCTGTGAGTTTGAAGCCAGCCTGCTCTACAGAACTAGTTCCAGGACAGCCAGGGCTACACAAAGAAACCCTTCTCAAAAAACAAAAACAGAAACAAACAAAAACTTTCCCCTTAACCATACCATGGTGTGGTTATATAGTCAGTCTGTACAGTTAATATGTGTTTACTATGCAGAAGTGAGAATGTAACCCCAAGTTTAAAGCAAAGGAGACAGATGTAAAATGAAGGCAGAGATGTCAAGCCTTTTTCTGTTTTAAGTTCCCCATTGGGTATTGGCAGAGCTAAGTCCATGCTTTTTAGCAAAAAACCAAATACCAAAACAAAACAAAAAAAACATGGGGTGGGTTGCTCTGAGTCTTTGTGGCATAGTCAACATATTTGGGAGCTCACAGCTGTCACTGGTATTTTGGTTGCTGGGGAATGGATACATATCACTGTCTGGGGGACCAGCCTCCAGCAGCACAGGACTTTGAAGAGGAATCCATGGAGTCAGCCTGTGCTAGACTCTTCTATCTGAGGGGGGTTTAGGAAAAAAATAGTCACACACTCTCTTGATGGCTTCCTTCTTTTTAAAATATTTTTAATATTTATTTTATTGTGCATTGGTATTTTGCCTGTATGAGGGTGTCAGATCTTTGAATTACAGACTGTTGTGAGCTGCCATGTGGGTGCTGGGAATTGAACCAGGGGCCTCTGGAAGAGCAACCAATGCTCTTAACCTCTGAGCCATCTTTCCAACCCTATGGCTTCCTTCTTTAGTCTCTGTTCTTTCATGTTCTTTCTCTTTCTGTGTTCTTTCTGCTGTATATTTTTTCTACAGCTTATATATCCCAAGTTTTTTTATGCAATATAGGAATTTCAGCATGGTTACATTCTGTTTTTCAAGTGAATGATTGCAATGAATAGGAAACAAACAGTAGAGACAGCATGTCTTCTATATCCCTTACAAGGTTAAGCATTTTACTTACTACAGGTGAAAAACAAATTAACCCAAGAACCCACATTCATTCATATCCAAGCAACTTGTTGTAAATTAACTGTGTGGGTATCACACAGCAAAAGCAAGGTATTTTTGTCATGTCTTTTACTGGCAGGCTGCATTTTGCAGTTACAAATAAAGGGTCAGTTACTTTATTACTTATCTTGAAAGGTAATCTTATAAGGAATCTTAAAGGAATCACAAACCTAAACTTTTAAAAGAATCAGCCAGTTCTACTTTAAATCTTTAAGGTACTTACCCATAGTTTGTTTCTGGAGACAGGGTTTCTCTGTTGCTTTGGCGCCTGTCCTGGAACTAGCTCTTATAGACCAGGCTGGCCTCAAACTCACAGAGATCCTCCTGCCTCTGCCTCCTGAGTGCTGGGATTAAAGGCGTGCACCACTGCCACCCAGTGAGTCAATAGTTTTTTATAGCAGGAGATTGAAGACAAAAATGGGTATATGGAATTAATCATCACCTGGTCATCAACCAATCCTAGCAAGAAAGGTAGTCAGCCAAAGATATTGGGCTGCTTTGTTCTTGTTTCCTGACCTTAACGAGTTCTGAATTCAATTATGTGCCTTTCTAAAACTTTAGATTGTCTTCTTGGTTTTTTTTTTAACATCCAAGCTATTTAACAAAAACATCTTAGTCTAACTGTTATTTTCAAAGCTTTGTTTCAGCTGTGATGCACTCTGAAACCTGTGAACATCTCCTAATATTAAGGTTAAAAGAATTTAAGCTAGATGAGCCATTGGGACTCACTTGTTAATCATTAACTTGAGCCACAATCCATGCAGCTCTTTAGGTGAAACTCATGGGCCCTGGCTGTGAAACATATCCTTGTATTTATTTTCATTCATCAAAACTCTGTCAAAGCTATCATTATCAAATTAGACAGTGCAGCCTAGGAGGGGTCATTTTCTTGACAATCCCCAGATAAAAATGGCCAGTAGAACGGGATGTTTCCAAGAGATAAACACTATATTACAGGCAGTGGAGATCTCCCCAAGTCCACTCACGCTAGAGAAAGAGAGCTGTAGCAAATATGTAAAGGCACAGTAAAAGCAAAAGACGTTCCAGGGAATGCAGTCCCAGTCCCGTGGCATTGCCTCAACGAGATTGGCCCATCAGAGTTTCCTTCTGGTGGGCCCACACCTGGAACTTCAATTGCCACCTGCTACTCCTCTGACTTGGCCAATGGCAGGTACAACTCCGTGTCCTGGATGCTTGGGTACAAGTGCGTCTACCCAGAATGTGTCTCACAGCTTCAGGGTTGGTTGGACATAATAAGCAAGCCTACTGGTGCATTCCAGGAGCTTTGCCTAATCATCATTAGGATGTCCAATCAGATATAGGGATTGGTAACAATCCTGTGTAAGGGTCTAAGATAGCCCATGGCCATTTTGGCTCTCGTCTGCTGCATTCCTTTTCCCACAGTCAGGATGTTTTCCTCAGCCAGAAACTCTCTTCTATGGCTACTCAAGGTGTGCTTATCAGCTGGGACTTTTTTCAATTCTCTGAACCTGATTTTGTTACATTTCTAGCTGGCTTGCCACTTCTCTGCTGATGGCTCTTCCCTGAGGCTGCCGTTGTCTTCAGGCCTGTATGTCTCCAGTCTCATCCTCAGATTAGCCAGAGTTGACAGCCTGGGTAGGAGTGGGTCCTTCTGTCCCCTCTTTTGCCCCAGGTTGGTCTGTGAGGCATTGGGAACAGGTTTCCTTTTCCCAGAGTGAGGCCTGGCTCCTACTCCTAAGAGATTGTGGGCCTCATTTCCTCAGGTCTTCTTTCCCAGAGTCTGAAAGCTTTCATGATTCAGACCAAGGGCCAGCTCTCAGTAGATCTTAAATAAACGCTTTTTGCTTTGTTGTATGACCTTGACCATACAGAGTGAAAGGGTGGCCCAAGCGTGTTGGGAGACCTGCCCCGACCAGAGCTCTTAAGGTCAAGGCCCAGAGTGTGCCTGCCATTGTTTGCACACGCTCTCTAGTCCTGGAGCCGTGCAGAGTCTAGCAGAGAAGACTGGCCTCCACAGCTGAGGCAGGGGCAGGAGGCACACAAAGTCAGCTGCCATCCGCGTCACAGTAGCCAAGCAGGGGCCTCCCCCTAGCAAGTTGGGAGGAGTTGATTCTGCCAGCAGTGAGGGCCCAGGGAAGTTTAGAGGTACAAAATTCTAGTGAACCCACCCACCCAATGTTCCCCAACTATTTTCTCTCTCTCTCTCTCTCTCTCTCTCTCTCTCTCTCTCTCTCTCTCTCTCTCTCTCTCTCTCTCTCTCCTCTCTCTCCTCTCTCCTCTCTCCTCTCTCTTCTCTCTCCTCTTTCTTTCCTTCACCCCCCCCAGACAAGGTTTCTTTGTAGTTTTGGAGGCTGTCCTGGAACTAGCTAGCTCTTGTAGACCAGGTTGGCCTCGAACTCTCAGAGATCCACCTGCCTCTGCCTCCCAAGTGTTGGGATTAAAGGCGTGCGCCACCGCTGCCCAGCTCCCCAACTAGTTTCAGTGCATGGACTCTGCCATACGGAACTGAACATGTCAACTGGACAGTGTGGGCAAACCCGTAAATCTAGCAGTGGGAGATGGAGTTAGGGGGAATCACTTGATTCCAGTCTCAAACCCTGGGATGAATGACTGAGGTGCCTATTTAACATATCAAAGCAGACCTGGCCCCCAGGTTCTCCCAGCATCCCTCAGTCACTACCTGTTACAGAGTAAGGCTTGCAAGCTCCATGCTCTACTCTGAACTCTCCAGCCTAGGAGTTGGGCTGCCTTTCCCCCAGAGGCTCTTCCCTATATAATCCAGACATTTTAGATTCCTGCCTATTTTTGGATCTTTGGCTCCCTGGCTGCTGCACCTGATTCTTGTCTCCCCTGTCCTTGTCCTTCCCCCTCTCCCACATGGCACAGTTCAGTCTGGTCATGCCCACTCTGGACTCTCCCAGATGGCCCTGCCTCTGACCATGCTCTCTACATTTATCTATATGCATATCTACAGTCAATTTACCTAGAATGCATTCAACCCAGAATTTCAATCCTAGCACTCAAAGGCAGGATAGCAGCAGTTCATGGTCCTTCTTGGTTACATAGGGAGTACATAACCTTGGACTCTATGACGTAAGAAATATCAAATATAAGTCTGCTATTAAATACTATTAAGCCTTTGTTTAGGACAAGGAATTAAGATTTTTGTCTTCCCCACCAGTGACTAGGCAAGACAGTGCAGAAGTTCTCTCCCAGAGAGAGAGAATGGGAGTGTGTGTGTGTGTGGTGGATGAAAAAAGAAATAAAAAAGAAAGGGCATGGCTGGGTGTGGTGGAGGAGAAAGTTTATTGTAGATATGGGGAGAGCATGGTCAGAGGCAGGGCCATCTGGGAGAGTCCAGAGTGGGAATGACCAGACTGCCCTGGGCTGTGGGGGAAAGGGGGAAGGGAAGGAGACAGGGGAGAGAGGAGAACCAGGTACTGCAGCTAGGAGGCCAAAGGTCCAAAAGGGGGCGGGTAACCAAAATGCCTGGATTATAGAGGGAAGAGCCTCTGGGGGAAGGGTAGCCCAACCCCTGAACTGGAGAGTTCAGGGGAGAGGATGGGTAGTGACTGAGGGATACTGGGAGAACCTGGTGACCAGGTGTAGCATGATTAATAAAATCTCAGAGACAGAAATTGGGGTTCAACCTGAAGGTCAGAAAAGCAAAGCAAAACGGGGCTGGAGAGATGACTCAGAGGTTAGGAGCACTGCCTGCTCTTCCAAAGGTCCTGAGTTCAATTCCCAGCAACCACATGGTGGCTCACAACCATCTCTAATGGGGTCTGGTGCCCTCTTCTGGTGTGCAGGCATACACACAGACAGAATATTGTATACATAATAAATAAATAAAAAAAAAGAAAAGCAAAACAGCCTGCCACTGGCTCTTTCCTCTACCTTAGTCCCGAATGGTGATACTGCTTCCAGGAATGTCAGAATGAGACTGAGAGCTGGCTCCTGTTGTTTTATAATCCTCTCTAGGGCTGGGATTAAAGGCGTGCACCACTACTGCCTGGTTTCTATGGCAAACTAGTGTGGTTACTTGGGATTAAAGGTGTGTGTCATCACTGCCTGGTCTGTAAGGCTCACCAGTGGGGCTGTTTTACTCTCTGATCTTCAGGCAAACTTTATTTATTAAAATACAAATGAAATATCATTATAGCCAGGTCTGCTTTGTTATGCTATGTTAATAGGCTCCTCAGCCTTTTGTCCTGGGTTTGACACTTGGCAGAGGAATACACATGCTATAGCTAGCATGTGGGGTTAGAGAACAGCTTTCAACTTTTGGGAGTTAGTTCTCTCTTCCACCCTGTGGGGCCCAGAGCTTGAACTCAGGTAGTCAGGCTTGGTAGTAAGTATCTTCACCTTCTGAGCCATCTTGTCAGCCCTTCAGTATTTTGACCCTGGTCAGTCACTTCTCTCCCTGCTCCCATTTTTCAAGACAAGGTTTCTCTGGGTAGCTCTGGATGTCCTGGAACTCACTCTGTAGACCAGGCTGGCCTCGAACTCACAGAGATCAGCCTGCCTCTGCCTCCCGAGTGCTGGGATTAAAGGTGTGCGCCACCACCGCCTGGGGAGCATCCCTTTTTCATGGAATCTCTTTCAACCCTTGAATCTCTTTGCTGGGAAGAGGACCATCCTTTGAAAGGCCCATGGGGTGATATTTGACATATCTGGGATAATTTGCCTTTATCCCTCTGATAAACTAATAAACTAATAATCGTGAGACTCAAGGCCATCCTATGCACAGGTCTGAAAACGGTGACAAGGCCTATGGCAGAACTTTACCGGGGTCTTGAAATTTTATCCCTCCCAGTTCACCTTCTGTGTTCAGAATGTCTGTCTAGGGGTTTAATTCACTGGGTCTGCCATTCATTCAGGGTAAAAATCTCTCTACTATCTGAAACATTCTATGTTTCCTGGCATTAGGGTTGTTTCTTCATGGAATTATTAAATTGTCAGTGCTTGGGACCAGAGAGATGGCTCTGTGGTACCCAGTCTCCTGCAGCATAGCCCTAGGTAATTCTTCCCCATCCTCCACCTGTGTCACCACAAATGAAGGACTCTTGCCAGAGTTTCCTGGACTGTGGAAAGGACATAGAAATCCATGGAGAACCTGTAAATTAACAAGTGAAAGCTGCACTCATCAAGCAAGCAAAAAAAGAAACGATATGAAGCAAATAACAATAATGAAGAAAGAGTCACAAAATCCAAGTGACTTTTACAAGACAGACTGGATGGAAGAAAGTCCTTTATAAGAGTCCAGTGTAAAATGCAAATCCATTGTCCCTGTGGATAAGACCATGACGGCTTGATCCAGTTCTTGGCCATCAGTCCTTTCCATGCACCCAGTGAGTTCCTCAGTCTATTAAGGCTGTGCCTGCCCTGGTCATTGCTATTCACTCATGAGGCCAGACACAAATCCCACCCTTGCAGAGTAGCTCCAATACCACCCTCCTGACCTCCTTGGGTGCTGCACCACCATCGGACTCAGATGTCACACCCATTTGCTCAGATCCGTCATTTTTCATAGAGACCAAGGGGCTGTAGTCAGTGGCAGGTGGGTGGTAGAGAAACCTGAATTATCCCCTGTGATACACCTAAGCTGGACCAAGGCAGAGAAACTTCTACCTTCCAGGAAGAGCTTAATAAAGAAATCCAAAGACCTGTGGCGGTATCTGGGCATCTCTGGTGGTCCAAGCTTCAGAGCCAGAAATCAGATGAAACCTGTTGCAGACAAGACAGGAAGAGTGGGCCTTGGCAGTCTTGGAATGCAGAGGTGGGAGTAAGATGCTGACCTCACAATGGCAGAGTCTCCTTTTGCTGGCCAGCCCACTGACCACTGGGCGGCTGCTGTGCCCGCTCCTGGGCATGTCCCTTCTCAGCAGCTATGAGGGCCTGCGACAGGAGATCCAGCGGCTGGCACAGGAGAATGAAGAGCTACGGCGGCTGGTGCAGCTCATCCAGGAGAACCAAGAGCTGAAGCTAGTCCTTAGGAGCAGGGGCAGCAGCCTGGGCTTCTGTAGCTCCAGCTTCGTGGCAGAAGTGACTGCCAACCCCTGGTTGTCCAGACGTAAGACAATCAAATTCAAGGATGCTGAGAGAGGTGAGCCACGGGCATCTTTTAGAGTTCTCTCATCCAGAGTGTGCCCAAATGGAAAGAAGTCATGCAAAAACCTGGCCTTATGGAGTGGGACCGCAAGTTCCTTATTGGGTGCTGGTGGTAGGAAGAGTGAAGTGGAGCCAGCCCAGGGAAGAGGGTAGAATGAACTCTTGGAAATCCATGTAGGAGAGAGGAGGTGTCACCTCTGAGAAAGTGACATCGAGCTGCGCTGAATGAAGCAGGAATCATGTGATTGGGGAAAAGCTTTCCAAGCTAAGGAAACCATTAGAGCAAATGCCCTAAGGTAGCAGCCAGTTGGGTGTGAGGTTGATGCAGAGGAAAGATGGAGTTCCAGGGAAGACTGTCTTCTGGTTCTGGGTCCTCTCTCTCTCTCTCTCTCTCTCTCTCTCTCTCTCTCTCTCTCTCGTCTATCCAAACTAGGGATAGAGCTCAGGGCCTCTTGTATATGAAGCAAGTAGTCTACCACTGAGCTGCCACTCAGCCCGCTTTGTTTGCTGCCACTCAGCCCGCTTTGTTTTTTGTTTTGAAATTAAAGTCTCACTAAACTATTCAGGGATTACAGGCCTGCACTACAGGCCTTACTCTGGATTTGTTTTGAAAGTCACAGTAAAAGGACTTTTGACAGATTGGGCATCCACAAAACAAGGAAGGGATGTGAGGGCAGTTTTTGAATGCCCAAGGGCACCAGGCAGTGCCTGAAGTGTGCGTGCAGTCCAGAGCCCGCAGCTCTCATGCATAACCAGCTCACCTACACCCTAGCCTCCAAGGTCCAAGTAGGCCTTGAGAGCCAGCGGCGCACTTTTGTTGTTGGTTGATTTTTACTCTTTACTTTTCGGGCTTTTTTTTGGCGGTGCGGGGTGGGGGGTGGGAGTGGGGGTGGTAGCTCCCAAATAAATCATACACGGAGACTTATTCTTTCTTATAAATTCTCAGCCTTAGCCTAGCTTGTTTCTAGCGATATATATTATATATAAACAAATTATCCCAACTACCTTTTGCCTCTGGGATTTTTCCTTTCTTACTTCTGTGATCCTACTTTCACGCTGACTCTGTGGCTGGATGGGTGACTGGCCCCTTCTTCTCTTACTCCTTCATCTCCCTTACTCCCCCTCTATTTATTCTGTCTGCCAGCCCCCCCATCCTTTCTCCTCCCTCACTATTGGTCATTCAGCTCTTTATTAGACCATCAGGTGTTTTAGACAGGCACAGTTCACAGCTTCACAGAGTTAAACAAATGCAACATTAAAGAATGCAACACACCTTTGCATCATTAAAACAAATGTTACACAGCATAAACAAATGAAACACACCTTAAAATAATATTCTACAAGACACTTAGTTGGGGGGGGGGGGCTTGAGTGTGTGCCCTAAGCTTGTCTGGCATCTGGCCTAGCATGGTGGGTAAGTCCTGTAGGTTCAACAGACTTCCCAAGGTCCCAGAAGCTAACTGTTCCTTAGGGGTCACCTTTGTAGGATAGCATCACCATCACACATGGCTGATTGTCTCCGCCTGTTCTGGATTCCTGCAGAAGTCCCCACTTCCAACCAGCCAGCACAACTGAGGCTCCCTTGAATCTGTCTTAGAAAGTATAGAGATGCTGGCAGCCTAGGGAGAAGGATCTGCTTTCCTGGGGCTAAAGCCCGTGGAGGAACAACGAATCAAGAAAACAACGCTGGTCCTCCTTGACTATAAATTCTGGTTGTCCTGGGGCCTCCTCTGTCAGTGCACTTTCTCTTCCTTAGGGTTAGGCCCCCTTTAAGGGCTGGCTAGATAGACAGGAGGATAAGTCATCCTGTGGTCCTCGAAGGGGGAACACCAGTTCCAGACATGTGCTGGGGTCACTGGAGGAGAGACATCAGATTTAGGTGTGCTGAACCATTTTTACGCTGTGGAGTTGACCGGGGCACATGTGCAGAGGCCTCTTGTTGGCTGTGCAACTTCACATGCCCAAATAAGAGGATTTTCCGGAGGCAGGAAGCCCTTCTGGATCCTCCTATCTCCCATTGTTCCTTTCGGGGTCCTTTCCACCTACCCTAGCTCCTGCCTCGGGTCCTCCCACGCTGGGGAACAGTCTGAGTACATCAGAAATACTGTTACTTTAGGACTCAGCCAGTTACATAGAGACCTGAAGGTGGGTGTCAAGGGAGCCCACGCTTGGCGAACCAGAACATGTAGAGAGAGAGGTACAGCAGCTCCCAGAACCAAGGTGCCCTTGAGCCAAAGCACTGGGTCCGCCCCAGCTGGCAGGGCCACTCAGTCACTCCGTGATTCGGTCTGGCCAAAGGAGGAGGTGCAAAGGCCCGGCCCGCTCTTATGTAACCCGGAGGGCCTGGCAAGCCAGGCTTGTGTGAGCGTTTGAGGGAGAGGGTTCGGGTCTGCAGGCTCCTCCCCGAGGTGGGGGCAGGGCCTGCGGGAAGCGCAGCGGGAGAACGCAAGCCGACGCTTCCCAGCCCAGACGGATTGCGATTGCGCAGGTGGGGGTCTGTGCAGAAGTCCTTACCTACTCAGCTACCGCCTTCCCTACTTCCCTCTCAGGGCTCTGCTGTTCCAAGCCTCCTGTCTCCCGGGCTTTAGCCTCACCCCACCGCCTCATCGTTGTACCGGCTTTGTAGGGTTCCAGTGGTCCTAAGGCTTTGGCCCTGAAGCTTGAGCAAAGCAGGAAGTGGAGCTATTTCTTACCTGCACACTCCAGCGCCTTTTCTTGCTGAAAGAACCCAGGCTCCCCCAGCATAAAAGGGCTTGAGGGTCCAGCGGCCCTTTTACCTCTACTCCAGGTCCTGGCTTTCTGTCGGCACCAGGACTCTCAGACCTGTGCTGTGGGGACACTGGCTGACAGATGGCCTTGCCTGGCTCACTCAGGCCACCCTGTGACCTGCTCCTGCAGCTCCCCCCAAACCCAGAGCTACTCTTCGGTTCTTCCCCGGGGCACCTCCTAGAACTGGACTCCACCTCTTCCCCTCCCGGCCTCTGCTTAGAAACTGTGCCCCCTCAGGCATAACCCCAGTCCCCCTACTCCCTAATGACAGGCTCTTCTGTCCAGTTCTTCCAGGGTTACTATCTGAAGAGCTACGGCTGGACTGCAGCCCTGCCATCATGGGCAGCCCAGAAGGGCGCTTCCATTTTGCCATCGACCGTGGTGGCACCTTCACAGATGTTTTTGCCCAGTGCCCAGGAGGGCATGTGCGTGTCCTGAAGCTGCTCTCAGAGGACCCTGCCAACTATGCAGATGCACCCACAGAGGGCATCCGCCGCATCCTGGAGCAGGTGGGCCAGGGCAAAGGTAGCGGGTGAGGCAAACCCCAGCCTGAGGTCTCACACTGACTATGTGGTCCCCAGGAGGGAGGTGTGGTGCTGCCTCGAGACCGACCCCTAGACACCAGTCGCATTGCCAGCATCCGCATGGGTACCACAGTGGCCACCAATGCATTGTTGGAACGACGAGGGGAACGGGTGGCACTGCTCGTGACACGGGGTTTCCGAGACCTGCTGCATATTGGCACCCAGGCCCGGGCAGACCTCTTTGACCTGGTGAGCTCTCCCATGCCAGCTAGGTGTTAGGTGAATCTGTGCACTCCTCTCCCTTTCCCAGCTAAGGCCTTGTGGGGAGGGCGGTGAAGCAACGATGGCCAAATCCAGTCGGTGATAGGCGTAAAGGAGACTGAGCACTGCCAGCAGGACTCTGTCCCCATAGTTGCCAAGCAAGCCTGTGGTACCCTGCCAGTCCAAGCCAGCACTGTTCAGGGTGAGGGGTTGGAGATTTCACCTTTGGGTTCCTGGAAAAAGCTGCCCTCTGGGGGTACCAGTGGTTGGTTCTACCCCACTTAAGTGCCTGGGTGCAGGGAGGAGCCTGGATGGGTCTTGCCGGGCCGTTTTGATTTTCTCACTTTCTGGGACACATCCCCTTGCCTGCACTGCTCCAGCCACTCAGGACCCCACAGAACCCTCAGGCCTGGGTCTCTTCTAAGCCTCTGCCTGCCCTCAGGCTGTGCCCATGCCAGAGGTACTGTATGAGGAGGTGCTGGAGGTGGAGGAGCGAGTGGTGCTGTACCATGGAGAACCAGGTGCCGGCTCTCCTGTCAAAGGTGCGGATGGTGCTGGCCGCCTGTGTGAGGTTCTCGGGGGAGGCAGAGCTACCAACTTTTGAATGAGGGATATGGGCTCTTTCAGGCCGTACAGGGGACCTGCTAGAGATCCAGCAGCCTGTGGATCTGGAAGCCCTGCGTGGGAAGCTGGAGGGGCTCTTATCTCGGGGCATCCGTAGTCTGGCAGTGGTGCTCATGCACTCGTACACGTGAGTGAGGGCTTATTGTGGGTGGAGGCCTGGTCCAGAGGAAAGCTGGAAGGGTATTGGGTGGGAGGCACAGAGCCCCCATGGGTTCTCGTTGTAGGTGGGCCCAGCACGAGCAGCAGGTGGGTGCACTGGCCCGGGAGCTGGGCTTCACCCACGTGTCCTTGTCCTCGGAAGCCATGCCCATGGTACGCATTGTCCCTCGGGGGCACACGGCCTGTGCTGATGCTTACCTCACTCCCACCATCCAGCGCTATGTGCAGGGCTTCAGCCGCGGCTTCCAGGGCCAACTAAAGGTGAGGCCCATTGACCACCCCACCCCAGGCCCTAGCCCTGTGCCTGCCTACAACATCACTCTCCATTCTCCCCATTCCCAGGGTGTGCAAGTACTCTTCATGCGCTCTGATGGTGGCCTGGCACCCATGGATGCCTTCAGTGGTTCCAGGGCCGTGCTTTCTGGCCCTGCTGGCGGCGTGGTTGGCTACTCAGCTACCACCTACCAGCTGGAAGGCGGTCAGCCTGTTATTGGCTTTGACATGGGAGGTATGACAGCTAAAGCGGGTATATGAGGGGAGACTAGACTCCACAGCCTAGCTGGATGAGTCTTTGGGTGACTCTTGGCATCTTATCCCTGTTAGGCACATCCACAGATGTGAGCCGCTATGCTGGAGAATTTGAGCATGTCTTTGAGGCTAGCACAGCTGGTGTCACCCTCCAGGCCCCCCAGCTGGACATCAACACAGTGGCAGCTGGTGGGGGTTCCCGCCTCTTCTTCAGGTCAGTGCCTGTCTCTTCAGTCAGCACCTGTTGGCTTTTTCATCCTCCCCACCTCTAATTCCAGTCCTTTACCCCACCAAGGTCTGGCCTCTTTGTGGTCGGGCCGGAGTCAGCAGGTGCTCACCCAGGTCCTGCCTGCTACCGCAAAGGTAAGAGCTAGCCTCTGCTCCGACAGGCCGCTCCCTCTGGGTGGTGCTCTAGTCTGTTCTACTCCCTGTCTCCGTCCCTGCTGCCCACATCTGGTTTGCTCCGTTAGCCTCCAACCCATACACTGTGCCTGCTTCCCAGGGGGTCCTGTGACTGTGACAGATGCTAACCTGGTCCTGGGTCGCCTGCTGCCGGCCTCTTTCCCCTGCATTTTTGGGCCTGGAGAAGACCAGCCACTGTCCCCAGAGGCATCCCGAAAGGCTCTAGAGGCTGTGGCCACTGAGGTCAACAGCTTCTTGACTAGTGGACCCTGCCCAGCTTCCCCACTCAGTCTGGAGGAGGTGGCCATGGGCTTTGTACGTGTTGCCAATGAAGCCATGTGTCGGCCTATCCGTGCCCTCACTCAGGTATGCCCCCTCTGTCCACCATCACCTGTCTGTCCTAGCCCTGCTCCCATACTCTTTCAGCCCACCAGAAATGGGATGGGGTGAGGGCCTGTCCAGGGTAGGAAAGACTACTTATTGACCCTTCCTGAATCACCAGGCACGAGGCCATGACCCCTCAGCCCACGTGCTAGCCTGCTTTGGCGGAGCTGGTGGGCAGCATGCTTGTGCCATTGCCCGGGCCCTGGGTATGGACACTGTGCATATTCACAGGTGAGTTTGTACATGGGCATATGCCCTTAGCTGAGGGAGCTGGCTCTGAGGAGTGTCCCCACGCTTCTGTGCCACCGTTTCTACAGGCACAGTGGGCTGCTGTCAGCACTGGGGCTGGCCTTGGCAGATGTGGTTCACGAAGCGCAGGAGCCCTGTTCCCTGTCTTACACACCTGAAACCTTTGTGCAACTGGACCAGAGACTGAGCCGCCTGGAGGAGCAGTGTGTGGATGCCTTGCGGGCCCAGGGTTTCTCTAGGTAGAGTTATGGCCCACTGAACACAGGGCTGGTGTACCACGGGATGTCTTCAGGGCAATGGTCTCAGAGTGCCGAGGAAGTAGGGCAGGCATCCTCGGAAGGCACTGGGTGAATGGCCTAACCTGCTTCCTGCAGGTCTCAGATCAGCACTGAGGGCTTCCTGCATCTTCGTTACCAAGGCACTGATTGTGCCCTAATGGTGTCTGCCCATCAGCATCCGGCCACAGCCCACTCACCCCGTGCTGGCGACTTTGGAGCAGCATTCGTTGAGAGGTATATGTGCCCTTCTGTGGGTCTAGCATGTGGCCTGCTGCTCTGGTTGCCTTCTTCTGATTGGTCCCTTGGATGGGTGAGCGCAGGTACCTGAGAGAGTTTGGTTTCATCATTCCTGAGCGGCCAGTGGTTGTAGACGACGTGCGAGTGCGGGGAACTGGCCGTAGTGGACTTCGACTGGAGGACACCCCCAAAGCCAAGACTGGACCTCCACGGGTGGACAAGGTTGGAGGCTTTGCTGTGCTGGTCCACCTACATCCTTAGGACCTGGGGACAAGTGCTGATGGGGAAGCTCAGTCATGTTGAGGGGCCTCAGGAAGGATGATCCAGGAGCACAGCTCATTCCACACCTTCTGCAGGTGACCCAGTGCTACTTTGAGGGGGGTTATCAAGAGACCCCCGTGTACCTTTTAGGAGAGCTAGGCCATGGGCACCAGCTCCAGGGGCCCTGCCTTATCATTGACAGCAACAGGTAAGCCTGGGTTGGGTATAGCCTTGGAGGGGTTATTGCAGTACCCTTCACAGCAGATCCCTTGGCTCAGGGCTGCAGAGGTTCCATCATTGGGGCATCTCCTGGCATGGACTAGTGACATCCCTGGTTGAGGGGAGGTTGTGGCCAGCCTTCTTGTAGCTCCTTTGTGTCCCCTGCCCCCAGCACCATCCTCGTAGAACCAGGTTGCCAAGCAGAGGTGACTGAGACAGGGGACATCCGCATTTCTGTGGGAGCTGAGGCTCCTAGCATGTCGGGCACCAAGCTTGACCCCATCCAGCTCTCTATTTTCTCACACCGCTTCATGAGCATTGCTGGTGAGTGGATACTACTGTCTTCCTTGTAGCACTGGCATATGTGATGCAGGATATGAGGGATTGCATACTAGGCAAAGTACAGACAAGTGGGGTCGCATTGGCTCTTGTTGCATGTGGTGACCTGGCGTGTGCCAAGGGGAAGGGCAGGAACCTCACTGGTGGTGGGGTGAGCAGTATGGTCTTGGCTCTGAAATTGTACTCCCTGCTGCAAGAGCAGGCCTTACACAGGGCAAGCACTTTCGTCGTCTCACCAGGAGTCATGTGATCTTCAGCAATCTAGGGATAGAAAAGAGGCAGCCACCATGAGCTCATCTGTTCAAAGTCAGGCCATAGGCTTTCAGGAGCCCAGGGGTCTAAGCTTGGGGATCAGGTTCTTGTTGCACCAGTCAGGGAGGGAAGTTGAAGAGACCCAAGGCAGACAGGAAAGAGAACGCTTTTTTCATAAGCTGACATACACCTGGCTACAGCCCTTCTGCCCAAGAAGGTGTGCTGCCACCCTGGTCTTCCCCAGAGCACAGGAAAAGCTGCTGGGTTTGAGTGCAGAAGGCTTTCACCCTGTGGGTCCTATGTCCCTTTCTTGGTGGATGATGGGGTCATCTGGTTACTACTCTGTGTCCCCCAGAGCAGATGGGCCGAATCCTTCAGCGCACAGCCATCTCCACCAACATCAAAGAACGCCTCGACTTCTCCTGTGCCCTCTTTGGGCCGGATGGGGGCCTGGTCTCCAATGCTCCCCACATTCCTGTGCACCTGGGCGCCATGCAGGAGACTGTACAGTTCCAGGTGTGGCGATAGTGACATTTTTTTTTCCTTTCTGCCCCCTTCCTTTCCCATGACTTCACTTTTTCCTTTTCCACTCTATGTGTCTCTGGTTTCAGATTCAGCACTTAGGAGCTGACCTCCATCCTGGTGACGTGCTGCTCAGCAACCATCCCAGTGCAGGGGGCAGTCACCTCCCGGACCTGACTGTTATCACACCGGTGAGGAGTGCTGCCTTACCTACCATCAGGGGGACGAGAGGTTTCTGGCGCCGCTGATGGTTGCCGTTTACCCCTTAGGTGTTTTGGCCAGGCCAGTCACGGCCCGTGTTCTATGTGGCCAGCCGAGGGCACCATGCAGACATTGGGGGTATCACGCCAGGCTCTATGCCCCCTCACTCTACCACACTGCAACAGGAGGGTGCTGTCTTTCTATCCTTCAAACTGGTCCAGGGAGGCGTCTTCCAGGAAGAGGGTAAGCTGGAGACAGGTCACAGTGATGGTTCAGCAGGCAAGGATGCTTGGCTGCTACCAAGAACCAGGCTGGTCAGGATCCTGATACATAACTGGTAGATACATCCTGATTTATCAGCTCAGGCCTGCCTTGAGGCATGGCAAAGACAAGTGGCACCCTCTCAGGGCAGTTGTAAGTCATCTCAGATACATGACCGATGTCGGAGCCAGAGACGGTCCCCTGGAAGGTGACTTTGGGGTGGGGAGTTGGCTAAGACATCCAAGGGGGCAGCAGGTAGAAAAGGTAGTTTCAGGGTTGGTGACTGCTACAAGCTACACTGGGTATTGAGGCTGCAGGATCCCTGTCTGGGTCTGGGTCTCAGTCCCTGGGCAGTGGAGCAGCTGGAGCCATACTGGTTGGGCTGCACACCTGCCTGCAGAGTAACCCTGAGGGTGAGCAGAGTGGTCAGGTGTAACAGCTGTAGTCACCCTCAAAGAGCGTGGGCATCCAGATGGTAGAGGGTGGGAGGGACTGTTGGGTCAGGTGGAGGTGGCTACAGGATGGAGGCTCTGCACTGAGCAGTATAGAGCAGCTGCAGGCAAGATGGAGGCACTGGAAAAGACGGCTCTGTTCTGAGGTCATAGGGCTCTGAGGAGTCAAAAAGGAATTCTGGAGTTGAGGTGATAAGGGCATGGTAGGACACTCCGGGTGCCATAGACACCTAGGATAGATAAACTTGACCATTGGGAGCTGAGGTGGATCATGGAGACACAAGTGTGACCATGTGACTAAGGGTCCAAGTAGTCAGGAAAACCTCAGGGAAATCCACGACCAAGACGGTAAAGTGAGGGGTTCCCCTGGTTCATCACTTTACCGTCTGGTGTGGTGTCGTCCCCGGGCTAGACGGCACTGCTTCCAGGAGCGGAGGGGAGTCTTGTCTAGGTGTAGGAAACTGTAAGATGACAGGGATAGCAGTGCCCAATAGCCCTTTTATGTGTGTGTGTGTTTGACTGAGTGCATGTATGTACACCACATGTGTGCCGGTGTCCTTGGAGACCGGAAGAGAGCACAAGAGCCTCAGGAACTGGAGTTAGAGACAGTTAAGAGCCCCTTGTGTTGATGCTGGAAATCCATCCTGAATCCTCTCAAAGAGCATCAAGGGCTCTTTGACTGCTGAGCCGTGTCTCCAGCCCTGTGCTGCCTTACATTCTTGAAGTACTAGGAGGCCAGTGGGAGTAGGCAGGACATAGGGCAGACAGCACAAGGTACTTGTGGAATGCGACCAGGGAAGCCCTTTCCTGTGAGGTGTAGAGGGGAGCCTAGAGAAGGATAGGCTTGCTTAGGGATGAACCCACCAGCTCCCAAGTCACATCCAGCTCCAGTGATATCACTGGAGCTGCTGCTTGCCAGAAATGCTCCAGATGCTGGGCTGCAAAAGAAGGCTCAGCAGAAGGATGGAGCCTACATCTTCAGAGTCCAGGAGTTTGCAACAGGGGAGGTGGCGAGTCAGTGGGAGGTCACTAAGATGCTCCCAGTGCCCAGCGTGTGTGTCGTGGGTGTGGAACAGGCAGGCACACAGGTTCCTGGGGGCATGGAAGGTGACTCATTTGTGACCCTGTCCATCCAGCGGTGACAGAAGCCCTGCGGGCACCAGGCAAGATCTCTGGCTGTAGTGGAACCAGGAACCTGCATGACAACCTGTCGGATCTTCGTGCCCAGGTGGCAGCCAACCAGAAGGGCATCCAGCTGGTGGGCGAGCTGATCGGGCAGTATGGCTTGGATGTGGTGCAGGCCTATATGGGTCATATTCAGGTGGGCCTGGGAGCATAATGGGGCAGTGTCGTGGCTCCAAGGTAGCGGGGCCACCCTGCCGGTGGCATGGCTGGCCTGAACCTCATTCCTGCTAGGCAAATGCTGAATTAGCAGTTCGAGACATGCTTCGGGCTTTCGGAGCTTCCCGGCAGGCCCAGGGCCTGCCCCTCGAGGTATCTGCAGAGGATCACATGGATGATGGCTCCCCGATCTGTCTGCATGTTCAGATCAACCTGAGTCAGGTTAGTGTGCGAGGGCAGTGGGGACAGCACTGGCCTCTGAGTTGTGACCAGTTGCTGAGGGCCACACCTTTCTTCCTTGTGGGTAGGGCAGCGCAGTGTTTGACTTCAGCGGTTCCGGGTCTGAGGTATTCGGCAATCTCAACGCCCCAAGGGCCATAACACTGTCAGCTCTCATCTATTGCTTGCGCTGTCTGGTGGGCCGTGACATCCCACTTAACCAGGTTCGTAGGGGTGAGTTCACCCTGAGGTTTGCCTGAAGACAAAGGCAGCCCAATAGAACAGCCTAGGGTGGCAGAATTTTTATCTGAGTGGTACCCATCCCTAATTAATCTTCCTGTTCATTCACCAGGGTTGCCTGGCTCCTGTGCGTGTAATAATTCCCAAAGGCTCCATCTTGGACCCATCCCCAGAGGCAGCAGTGGTGGGTGGCAACGTGCTCACATCTCAGCGAGTAGTGGACGTCATTCTGGGGGCTTTCGGGGCCTGTTCAGCCTCCCAGGTGTGGTGGAACAAAGGTCTGGGAGCTGCTGGAAAACGGGGTGGTGGGAGTGGATATCCACATTAACAAAATACTGTTATATGCTTCTGTCAGGGCTGCATGAACAATGTGACCCTGGGCAATGCCCATATGGGATACTATGAGACAGTGGCTGGCGGTGCTGGCGCGGGACCTGGCTGGCATGGGCGCAGTGGCATACACAGTCACATGACTAACACACGTATCACGGACCCGGAGATTCTGGAGAGCCGGTGAGCTGAGCAGTCAGTGCTAGGCAGTTGATATGGGAGATGAGTCCGCCCCTCATTTGCTCTGTGTTCTTTACCTGTACAGGTACCCAGTTATCCTGCGCCGCTTTGAGCTGAGGCCAGGCTCTGGGGGCCGAGGCCGCTTCCGGGGAGGTGATGGTGTTATCCGAGAGCTGGTCTTTCGGGAAGAGGCGCTGCTGTCGGTGCTCACCGAGCGCCGGGCCTTCCAGCCTTATGGCCTCTACGGTGGGTGACTCCCCAGCCCTTTCCGGCCTCTTTTGCCCTGTCGCTGCCTGCCACCTCAGGATCCCATCTCTTGCCTCTACTCCCTTGATCCCCATTTCCTTGTTTCCTCCTCCTGTAGGGGGAGAGCCTGGCGCACGGGGCTTAAACCTCCTAATCAGAAAGGACGGGCGCACGGTGAATTTGGGTGGGAAGACATCCGTGACAGTGTACCCCGGGGTAAGAGACGCAGCCTGTGTGGTAAACATCAGAGATGCAAAAATTTTAATTTGGCTTAGGGTGGCTGTGTAGTGGCCTCTGTGATCTTACTGGGACAAGGCCATACCTGTGTTGAATCTGCTCTTCTTCACAGGACGTGTTCTGCCTTCACACACCCGGTGGTGGGGGCTACGGAGACCCGGAGGACCCAGCGCCACCTCCAGGTTCGCCCCCACTCTTTCCAGCCTTCCCAGAGCGTGGCAGTGTATATGAGTACCGCCGTGCCCAGGAAGCTGTGTGAGTGTCCCCCAATAAAGATCCTTCAGTCGCACGGTTATTGGGATCAGCTCTTCATGGTGGTCTTTCTCGCTCCTCGTCCCTTTGTCTGTGTGCCAGAGTCAGGAGCACACAACTTGAAGCTTCAGGCCCACAGCTAAGTGGTCTGTGAGCCCAGCCAGCGCAGTACTGAAAGTCACCTGTTCCACTTCCTATGGGGCAGGCATCAAGTTGAGAGCTGTTTGCAGTCTGAGCAAACCCAACTGCCCCCAGCTCGGGCACTTACTGGACTTAGGCGACTCCCAGGTATTCCGCGGTAGGTGATATAGTCCAGGCGCCGACCCTGCCAGGATTTATCTGAGTGAGTTCCACTAGGGGGTCCTGCCAGGTAGAGGCGGCGCCCTTTTTCTTCCTTCAGGGCCCTAGGAGAGGCACAGCATCACTGAGGCTAGGGCAGTTCCTCCCGGATGACCTGCCTGGGCTCACTCCACTCACCTCCGAAGCATCTCTGGGGAGCTGGCAATGGTGTGGTGTAGCTTAGAAGTGCTCAGAATTGTCCCTGTGGAGTTGGGAAGAGGGGGAGCAGGATCAGTGGCAGCCTTGCTGACTGGGATCCCCCACAGACCTGCTCTCCCCTCCTCTACAGAAGCAGTACCCAAGGCCCAGGGCTGCTCTTGGCAGGTGCCTAGCCGGCAGGGGTCCTGGAAACAGCTGAAGAGCCTGTGCCCCTGTTCCTTTGCGTGATCTGTAGAAGAAAACCGTTTCTTAGCAGGCAGGTCTGGGTCTCTCAGCTCCACCTGCCCCTGCTTCTCACCTAGTGAGCAGTTGTCGAAGTTGAAGTCTCCCAGGAGGACGCTGAAGGCTACAGCCTCGCCACTCTGGCGGCTCTCGGCCTCAAACTCCTCCACCCAGTCCAGGAGCAGCGACAGCTGTTTGCAGCGAACATGCCCATCTTCTAAGAGGAGAGTTGGGATTGGCTCAGCCCAGAGTAGGGATCCAGGACCTTACCCAGGTCCTGATCTGTAAACCCACCCAAGCATTTCTTGGGATGTCTGACAAACACCAGGGCGTAGGGACAAAAGTGTTGGTGAGGTTAGGGATCTACTGCTTTCAAAGGAGAGAAGAGGGGCTGCCCACATTTCCAACAACCCCTCCAGAAGAGCTCACCAACGGGTGCCTGCAAGTGTGTGCAATGAAGGTATCCCACGATACGGCGCCCGTCCAGGATGCCCAGTTGTGCCTGCAACACCACCCACAGTTCCAGCTCTCCTTGCTTGTTAGACCCACTGCTTACCCTCTCCCTGCTAGGATGCATTGCAGCCTGTTAGTACCTGGGCGGACAGTAGACCTTTGGAGGCCATGGCGTCCTCGCGACGAGCGTTAGGAAAGCACCGGAAGGTGGCACGCAGCAGCGGGTAGCGCGAGGCCAGTAGAAGTCCACTGCCCAGTATCTTGATGTATGGCCCGGGCACTAAGCCAAATGTGCCCACATCGTATAGGACTGGGCCCAGATTTGGCGCCAGGACGCGCACAAGACGACGAGCTGCACGGAGATCGAACACTTCCTGCAGGCACACGAAGTCCAAACCTGCAGGTATTGTGGCCCTCAGCTCACCTCCAGGCACCGCAGGCAGCGGCTGGCTGCATCCAGTAGCCCCATAGTGTGACGTTTGAAGGCTACCGAGCAGTACAGCACCAATGGCCTCCGCGCGCTGCTGGCTGTGCGACAGGTTGCTGAAGCGTGCCAGCCCGTCAGGGAGCAGGCACAGATTGGCAGTGAAAAAGACAAAGCAGCGCACGCGCTCAGCAGGCGGGTGCCAGGGCTGTGGCCAAACCCTGCAGGCTGGAGGGGGCTGGTAGCAGAAGGGGCGGCGCCAGACCTGTAGGGGCAGCCAGAGTACAAGGCCAAACAGCGCCAGGGGTAGGCCGACTACCATCAGCAATAGCAACGCCGCCCCACTTCCTGCCAGGACTTTGAACCACCCCATACTTCTGGATCCTGCCATTGGTGCCCAGCAGCCCAGCAGCTGGTCCAGAGACCAGTAGGCTGGAAAGAGCAGCTTGCGGGATAAGCCATATAGGGCTTGTAGCACGGGATGTGGGAAGGGTGAAGGCCTCAGAGCGTCAGGTGTCGGGGGCCAGTCGAGTGAGGGTTCATGGCGCACAGGGCTTCTTCGCAGCGAAACGTCAGGGAGACTCATTTCCAGCCGGAGAGTTGAATCCTTAGAGTCCGCCGGAGCTGCAGGAGGTCAAGACCAGGCGGCACAACTAGGACCTGTGCCCCGGGAGCCTGAGTTCTGGACATTGGCCCCACCCACTCAAACAACTTCTGTGGCGGTTGGAAGGGGGAAAAAGTCCCCGCTTCACAGTCCCGCCCACTGCGCTCTTTCTTACGCTTGGCGGGTCCACTTAGGACTTCAAGAAAAACTTAGGGCCCCGCCTCCCGCCTAGCTTTCCCCACCCCTCCAATAAGCCTTACAATCTGGCTAAAGGGCAGGCAGGTGCTAGTGCCTGGTTCCTGAGAGCAAAGACTCAACCAGCAAAGGCTGTGGCTGTGACTTAAGAGCTTCAGGTCGGGGGAGGGAGCATTAGTTCTATACTTTAAGGAGGCTCGTCCGGACACAGGAGCCGGGGTAGAAGGAGGTTCCCTATTCTATGAGTACTTTAACACTGACTAGTTTTTTGTTTGTTTTGTTTTGTTTTGTTTTGAGACAGGGTTTCTCTGTGTAGCATTGGCTGTCCTGGAACTCACTCTGTAGACCATGCTGGCCTGGAACTCAGAGATCCACCTGCTTCTGCCTCCGGGGTGCTTGGATTAAAGGCGTGCGCCACCACTGCCCACCTCAGCTAGGCTCTTACATTGTCACTTGGCTTTCACAGACTTTTCTCTGCCTCCCTAATTCTAGCTGTGAGCCAGCATCCACCCTGATGTCAACCGTAAGTGTCGCTTAGGTGGCCTATCAAGTTTGTCTTGGCTACTTGTCTTTACCCAGGTTGCCAAGAGAGTCGAGGAGATACTTTGGATGACTGTTAATGAGCTGTCTGGCTGGGTTCCCAAAGTCTCTCTGATAGTGGTAAGGGCAGAAAGGGACAAGCTCTAAGGGGCCTAGGTATCTAGCCAGGGTAATCCAGCAACCCCACACCTCTTTGTTCCTGGAATTTTTATTGGTACTGATAAGATTCTTGTTTGAATTAAGACCCCCCCCCCCCAGGCTCTTTTTTTCTTTGATTGGTAAGGACTAGTTTTCTAAGACCCTGATTCTTTTATCCCCCCCCCCCCTTTTATATTTGGTTTTTCAAGACCGGGTTTCTCTGTGGAGCCCTGGCTGTCTTGGAACTCACTCTATAGACCAGGCTGGCCTCAAATTCATAGATCCACCTGCCTCTGCCTCTCAAGTGTTGGAACTAAAGGAGGGCATCCCCACTGCCCAGCTTCTTTTCCTTCTTGCCCCAGCCCTGGCACCTGTATCTTCAGGCCGGCCAGAAGCTATCATGGGCTTTCCCCCACCGTCCTTCTTAGGAAGCAGCCCATCCTTGGTCTACACTCTTCCAGTAATACCACAGCCTTTCTGCTCTCAGGCTACACTTGGATTCCAATACTCCATATGCACCCCCATTCCTTTCTCCAGCTCATGTTCTTTATTCCCTGGTCAGCTCTGAATCCCCCACACTTGGATAGGGGTTTGGATTTTCCCAGACCTTGGTCATCTTTGCGCGGGGCTGCCACCTCCCTGTCCTCTGCCCAGGTCTGGATGGGGTGGCATCCAGCTCTCCTTCCCCTACTGTCCCCACCCCCAGTCTCTGGTTAGCACAGGTTTTTCCTCTGTGCGTATCATTCCTTCCCTGTTCCTGTTCTTTGTTTTGTTTTTGTTTTAACTCCCAGAACTTCTCCTTTCATTATCAAGTGAAAGGGAACCCCGGGGCTTTCCATGCAATCCCTGCAGAAAGACAGCATCTGAGCCTTGATCTGAGCAATCTCTCCAGGTGCCTGTAATGTGAAAGTGGCCCTCCAGGACCGACAAAACTGAATGTACTTAGGTACCCCACAGGAGCAGGTAGGTGTGGCATGGGCCCAGTGACTTGTGTCTGTGGGAAACTTTAATGGCCATGCACGACGGCCTGCAGGGCCAAGTGAGCCTGGGCCAGCCGGGCACCAGTGTTACCAGATGAACATGGGTTTGCCGTCGTCATGGGCCAGCTGGTTAAGGCAGGAGAGCAGCAGGAGCGCATCGGTGAGCATGCTGGGGTGCACGGTTTCCACCAGTACACGCTGCAAGAAGTCCACAGTGTAGGAGCCACCTTCAGACGCTGCCAGCTCAGGCCGCTCGCGCAAGATGCCATACGCATTCACCAGCTGCTCTGTCAGCGCTGGATGCACCCGTCCATTGTAGCCCAGGCTCTGCAGCCTATTCATGATGCTCACATAACGCTGTGTGAGGGTCTGGCAGAGGTCCTCATCCAGCTTGTGGTTACTGGGGTTTAGGGAGGCCTGTTGGGAGAGTGGCCATCAGGAACCTCCCACAGCACTCTGGATCACAGGCAGGCAGGAAGAACAGGGATGCCAAGGGAGGAGAGAGAAGCTGTGGCACCCAAAACCCAGCTCAGGCAGGCCCAGCGACTTCCCAAAGCTTCCAGAGATGCCCATCCCATTGTCTATTCCTTACCAGATATATGAGACTAGGGGAAAGCCACCAGGGATGGGGGACAGGGAGTATGACCTCCAATATGGAGGTATAGTGAGTGTTTCATATTCCCAGTCTGCCTGACCCCAGAGTTTGTAGGCCTTCCCAAGAGTTAATGGAAAGCTCTTAACCTGGAGTGACAGACACTGTTCTAAGGGCACAGGAAGGTCTTCCTGAACACCGCCTTTCCCGACACCCCCTGCAGTCAAGGTACCTATGTTTTTATCAACCAAGTGGATGCAGACAGACAGGTGGGACTCCATGTGGGAAGAGGTGCTTTGCATGGAAAGGACTGGCCTCCAAGGGAGTACCATGGATATGGGACTGGTTCTCCAGGGACAGCTGGGCTCAACTGGGGACACCTGGCTAGGTATCTATATGCTATCTTGGGACTGGTGCCCATGGTGTGTCCACTAGGAAAGTCCCTTGGTATGTTAGCATTTTTTCTGTGCGGTATAGCAAACAAACCCAATTGTGTGTCCTCCCTGTAGCTGAGGACCTTAATATTTCAATAAATCCATATCTGCTTGCATCAGTTGTTGCTTGTAACCGAGACCACTGGGTGGTTTGTCTAAGAAAGAGAATCTTTCAGGTAGGCAGGAGTTCACTGAGGAGACTGGTATTTCTGTCGGATAGATCAAGGAAAGGCTGCTTGTGTGATCTACTGCTTTATATAATTTGAAAAAGATGTAGCCAATGTAATCCATGATAAGGAGAGAATTGAGATTTGGTAGAATGTTGGCCTTCACACAAGACCCTGGGTTTGACATGAAGCGCACGCGCACTGCGCGCACACACACAGAGGAAAAAATGAACCTGAGTTTGGTTCCCAGCACTCATGTCAGGGTGACTCATAACATCCAATTCTATCTAGCTCTCAGGGAATCTGACACCTCTGATCTTAAGGGTGCCTGCACAAACACACACACACACACACACACACACACACACACACACACACACACACTGAGAGAGAGAGAGGAAAGAAAGAAAGAAGCTATACATAATTGAAAATACAAAAAATCTTTAACAAAAGAAAACTGAAAAATCTGAGTAGCGGTAGGTGTGTAACCTGATTCCACAGCGTGTGTGCACGTGCGCCATCATATGGCATCCCATTAAGAGTGATGAGTTCATGTTTTGTTCTTGATTTTTCTCTTTATCTTTTTCTTCATTTTGAGATAGATTCTTGTGTGGCCTAGGCTGACCTTGATCTTGTCAGGTAGTTAAGTATGACCCTGAGTTCCTGATCCTCCTGTTTCTGCATCCCATGTTCTGGGAGTGAAGGCATGTAACAACCACATCTGGTCTAGGTAGCAGGGCTAGGCAAGCACCCTACCAGATGAGCTGCCTGTAAAGTCCTGTTTTCATGTCTTTATGTATCAGTTTTGTATGTTAATATTGAATTTTTATTTACTTAAAAATTAATAAAAACATGTTCATTATTTTTAATTATATGTATGTGTCAGTATGTGAGTAGGTGCACATGAATGAAGGGGCCCACACAGGCCAAGGGTTTTGAAAGCCCTAGGAGCTGGAGTTATATAGGTGGTTGTGAGTCATCAGACATGGATTCTGGGATTTGAACTTAGGTCCTCTGGAAGAGCAGTACATGTGCTTGACTATGGAGCCATCTCTCCAACCCAACATTTTAAGAGTTAAAGGAATAGATGGGCCTGGTGGTTCATGCCTGTAACTATAGCACTCTAGAGACTGAGACAGGGACACTGACTCAGGCTCAAGGTTGGTCTGAGCTACACAGTGTGAGCACAACTAGGGATACACACACATCAAGGCTTTGTCTCAACAAGTAAATAAGTAAATAAATATTCATGCACTCATTGTCTGGGCACAATGGCTCATACTTCTCATCCGACCTCTCAGGTGGAAGAGGAAGGAGTAGCACAGCAAGGTTTGTGGTCCAGGCCAGCTGGGCTACTTAACAAGGCCTGTCTCAACAATCCAAATACACAAAATTAAATAACATAGTATCTGGGCATTCTCAGGAGGTTGAGGTAGGAGGAGTAGGAGGACCATAGGTTTGAAGCCTACTTGGGTTACATGTCAAGATATATATCACATACATACATATATATACACACATATATATACACACATATACACACACATATATATACATACATACATATATATACACATATATACACACATATACATATATACACACATATACAATATACATACATACATATATATACATATATACACACACACATATATATGCGCCTAGAGAAACAATATGATTGTTACCAAGTAAAATCCAGATGTTATACAGGTTATTAGAACACCTAGGAGGGCTTGGATACTTAAGGTGGTTTGGATACCAAATCAGTATGTGAAAATGAGATCATTCTTGGGAGACCAAGGGTTAGTCAAGGTGCCACTTGCACCCTTGAATGGCCCTAGTCACTCTCACATGGACACTGTCAGACTCAGGGTCCCTAGGATAAGGGTGCCAAGAGGAAAGATACTTCAAACATCTTCCACAAAGTTCTTCACAACTGGAGGAAGGCAAAAAGGTGACTCTTTGTAACCACTTTTGGGTGGGTTAAAAAGACAGCGTAACTGGGCTGGAGAGATGGCTCAGCCATCAAAACCTGCGCTGTTCTAGCTGAGGACCAGTTCGACTGCCGGCACCCACGTCGGGCAGTGGTTCACGACCACCTGTAACTCCAGCTCAAGGGGACCAAATACCTCTGGTACATACATAGATCGTGCGGTGGTGGCACATGCCTTTAATCCCAGCACTTGGGAGGCAGAAGCAGGCAGATCTCTGTGAGTTCGAGACCAGCCTGGTCTACAAAGAGCTAGTTCCAGGACAGGCACCAAAGCAACAGAGAAACCTTGTCTCAAAAAACAAAAAACAAAACAAAAAGGGAAAGAAAAGAAAAGAAGTCCAGTATCTCATAATCATATCAGATATGGTGGAACACACCTCTAATCCCAGGATTTGGAAGTAGAGGCAGGAATCTCAGAAGTTTAAGGTCATCCTTGGCTATAAAATGAATTCAAGGCCAGCCTGGGCTACACGAGACCCTGTTTCAAAAAAAAAAAGTGTAATCTAGAAATTATCTGTTTAATCCATCCATAAACTAACTCAAAATTTGGGCCAGTTTTCTGGAACTTGACGAACAGATTCTAAAACAAGCAGAAAAGAAAAGAGCTAAGATAATGAGAGAACAAGGAGGAGCCTGGCTCAGGGCTGGAATAAAATCCAGGGCTTAAGTCCTTGCTAGATCTTTCCACATGCTAGCCAAGCACTCCTCCTCCGCCGGAGCAATCTCCCAAGCCCCTCGTTTCTGGCTGATGACCGTCCACCGGCATCCAGGAACACTGCTGTCCTGCCATAGTATTAATGAACAGGGAACCTGGTGCCCAGACAGAGCAGAGAACCCTCGTGGATGCAAAGCTGAGAGGGATACTGACAGGCACTGGGCATCCTTCCTCCCTGGCAGCTTTGAGAGTCCTCACTGACTGCCCCTTTGGTGAACTCCTGTGAGACAGATCTCCACAGAGAGGCTCCCTCCAAAGAAAAGTGATCATTTTCTGCCGCCATCGTGGCCACACGGCCCTCTGTCCCCCTGTTATTTTTCTCTCTTCCTTCAGTCCCAAGGCCTGCCCTCCAGTCCTGAAGTCATCCTAATGCTTTGGCACTCTTTGTCTTGGTGTTCTTTGGAGTTAGTCAGGGGTTCTCACGCTTGGGAGAGGACGTGCCCTACCTCATTCTTCTACCATGATCACTTATGGAAGAGCCAAAGATTCAAAGCAAACACACACACACACACACACACACACACACACACACACGAACAACCCCAAACTTTAGGGGCGAGAGAGATGGTTCTGCCTTTGCCTCCTGAGTGCTGGGATTAAAGTCGTGCACCACCACTGCCCCTCTAGGGAAAGATTTCTTAGCTGAGACAGTGCAAACAACACTGACAGTTCTGAGCATATTAAAATTAAGCATCTAAAAACAATTAAGCATCTAAACCAGGCAAAACAGCGCATGTCTTTAATCCCAGCACTCAGGAAGCAGAGGTAGGCAGAGTTCCGTGAGTTCAAGGCCAACTTGGCCTACAGAGTTACAAAGTTAGTTCCAGACCGTTCATGGTTGCACACTGAGACCCTGTTTCAATCTCTCCAACCACCCCCTCCCCCAATAAAGCATCTAAATCAAAGGACACTTTAGCCAAGGAAAAGTTCAGAATCAGCCTGTGCAATCGTGGACTCAAAAGTCATCCCTACCCAGAGGGCAGGTGCTTACACAAAGGTAGTAAGAGAGCAAGCAACTGGCAACACGGGAAGCCAGGGATAGGGATCCCACCATCGTTGTCTCCCATGGCACAAACTTCTCCTGGGTATCCAGCCAAGTGCAAACTGACATCCCTAGTCTTACCCACTTGCCAGTGCCATCTACGCCTGTAAGACACAGGGGTACAAAAGTTTTTTGTTTCTTAGTTTTTTGTTTGTTTGTTTTGGTTGGGGGGTTGTTTTTTGTTTGTTGTTTGTTTTTAAACATCTATCTACTTTTTTCAATGGGAGGAGGCTTTGCGGCCATTTCTGAGGACACATTAGCATGAGAATCAGCCCTTCTGGCAACATTGCTGGCCACCTACTCAGTGGACTCTAAACTCTGTCTTCCTAGTGATCCCCAGAGAGCATTGGGGATGCTGAAGGAGAAGGCCGTAGAATTCTTTAGGTTACTGGCTTAGTCCCTGTGGTTAGAGCTGCCTGCCCAACCAAAGGTCATTTTGGAGGCACTAGAGGAATGCTACCTGCCCATCTGAGGAAACTTCCCCTGCCCTTTCCTCATGGATTCCTATGACCAGATGCTTTGGACCCTTGCCAGCTTTTTGTACTGAGCCCTGGATTCCCTCCATTTCAGAGTCCCCTTAAATGCCAGGCCCCTCAGTACTGAGCTCACTTCCACATCTGTAAAGGCCCTTCTGGCAATGTAGGAGATGGATAGCCACACACCTGAATGATTTTCTCGGGAATGTTGGAGACAGTGAAGCCGTAGAGACGCACACGCTCTGGGAAGATGCTGGATAGGATTCTTCGATCTAATTGGAAGGCGATCTCCCCCACTAGCCTCTCCCAGGCTAGTTGCTTTGAGTCTGGGGATGGCAAAGGGTCTCAGCTGAGCAATAAGCGAAGGGAGTGGCAGGGCCATTGGTTAGCAGTCCAGGTGTGTGATAGGGGAGTTGGCATGAGACTCATGTTGAGCCCCTGTGGTGTTACTGACCTCGGGGAGTGTCAAGGAGCTTGCTAGACTTGCGATGGGACATCTTCCTCTCCATCTCCACCACACTCTTCCGAGACTGTTCCACGGTGCGTGTACCCCGGGTGTCATTGACTGAAGCCGGAGAAGATGAGGTGCGGGGCGGGGAGTGGGGGTTGCGTGGAGGAGAATGGGGATTGGGCACAGGCCGGGTAGGAGATTGGTGCACCCTGGTGGTGGAGTTGGAGTGGGAGTTTCTTGAAGGGGAATAGTTTCCAGTACCTTGGGGGGCAGGTGTCAGGATAGAACTGGGGACTGTGCAAGTAGGAGAGCCTGTTGGGGAGTTTGGGAGAGAAGCAAGGGTCATTTGTCCCTGGAGAACACCCGTCTGGGTCCGAGTATCCGAGGTGGCATAAAAATTTGTTGTGGTACTGGATGTGGCCATGGTGCTCATGGGGGTGGAGGTCTGGAGGGGCGCACCCACAAACATCATGTTGAGGGGCTCTGAATCCTGGGTCGGCTGGGGGTGCTCACTGGTGACTGGTGATGTGGAAATGAGAGGGGGGGTTAGAGTGAGGCAGGATGGGAGCAGGAATCGGATTATCCAGGGTGCCCTGCTGCCCCACCCTGTACCAATTACCTTTGGAGATGGTGGCTGGTCCTGCACCGGCTGAGGCTCCTGAGAGGCTTCCTCGAGTTGGCTCCGCCAACCGCACCCTTGGGGCCTCTGACAGCCCTAGGTTGTTTATGGGGTTGGGCAGTATGTTCTGAGAAACACCTAGAGGGGCAGTGGTGGGGGAGAGCAGGGGGCTGCTCAAAGAAACTGCCACTGTGCCTGCCAGGGGAGCCATGAGGGGGCTGCTCTGAGATACAGCCAGTGGGCCTGCCAGCCGGCTGCTAGTTGTCAGGGAGCCAGTTGAAGTCAGACCCAGCGAGCTGGCCAGAGTGGTCCCAGGGGGTACAGCCATGGGACTGGTCAAGTGACCGCTCAAAGGTCCTGTCGTGGGTAAACCCAGAGAATTGGTCAAGGTGGCCCCTGGGGAAACTGCAATGGGATTGGTCAGGTGGCTGCCCAGGGGGCATGGCACAAGACTGGCAAACTGACTGTTCGGGGCCAGGGGCATTTGGCCGGAGAGCAGGGGGTTAATGGGGGCCCCCAGGGGGCTTATAAGGGAGCCTGCTGCAGGACTGAGCTGTGGGCTGTTCAGCATATCAGTCAGAGGGCCCAGGGCCACCATTCCCATGTCTTCCATGCCTGGCTCCTTTGCTGCTGCTGGGGATGGGGGCAGGAAAACACCTGTGGATACAGAGAGAGCAGGTAAGCCCCTCTAGAAGAAAGTGGGAGACACTCGTGGGAATACCTGGCCAAAACTGTCTGTCTCTGCTGAGTTGGTGGGTTTGACCTGCCTTCATGGAGCATGGTTCTTTAGGTGGGCTGGATGACGTCCTTGCCTGAGGAGATGTGTGGGATGCCAGAGGGCATTCTGCGCCACCTTAAGAAAGTCTTGGATGTGGGTCTGATCTCTTTTCTCTCAGTCCCCGAGGCTTGATATTCAGCCCCAACTCTCCAGTCAGAACTACTAGGCTCTTAACAGACCAACTGCCCTTCAAGCCACAGAACATTCTAGTGTCTCCTTCACCAGCACCCACTGCACAGAGCTTCAACCCCACACACAGAGGACAGCGACTCCTAGTGTTTGGCCTCCCAGGCAGCTAACCTGGCCCTCTGCTCTGCTTGTGCCTGGGAGGAGTGAGTCTGATCTCAACTTTGTAGAGAGACGTGCGCCCACTGGATAGGACCTCCAACGGCCACAGTGTTCATCAGAGCCTCATGTAGCCTAGGGCCACATATAGTCTAGGCGCGTAGGGGTGCGGGCTCTCGATGGCCAGCTGGACACAGCCGCGAGCTGGAGAGGCCCAGAATAGTTGCGGGCTGTCCTTGCACTCCTGGAGGGGGTGGTGCTGAGATCTTATTCTTCTAGACTTCTGGAGTTGTTTTCCCTTAATGACAACTTTTGGGAGGGAAATCCCCTGGGGACATAGTTGTTACAAGGGGCAGCAGGCAGGAGAGTTTTTGTAGCTGTGCAATGTAATTAAAAAAAAAAAACTTTGATTTTCCCAGGCTGAAGAGGTGGCTCAGTGGTTAAGACCACTGCTCTTCCAGAGGACCTGGGTTCAATTCCCAGCTCACAACTGCCTGTAACTCCAGTTCCTGGGGATACTATGTCTCCTTCTGGATTCTGTGGGCATTAAGTACATGTGATGCACAGACATACATGTAGGCAGAGCACTCATACATATAAAAAATAAATAAACCTTTAAAAAAAACCCTGACTCATAAAAAAAAGCTACTTTAGAATCTACTCCTTTAGACACGGTCAACAAGACAAAACGACAACCTACAAAATGGGAAAAGATCTTCACTAACCCCACATCAGATAGAGGTTTGGTCTCCAAAATATACAAAGAATTAAAGAAATTGGACACCAAAAGATCACATAATCCAATAAAAAAATGTAGCACAGACCTAAACAGAGAACTCTCAACAGAGGAATCTAAAATAGCTGAAAGACACTTAAGGAAATGTTCAACATCCTTAGTCATCAGAGAAATGCAAATCAAAACAACTCCCGAGATTCCATCTTACACCTGTAAGAGTGGCCAAGATCAAAAACACTGATGACAACTTATGCTGGAGAGGTTGTGGGGAAAAGGGAACACTTCTGCATTGCTGATGGGAATGCAAGCTGGTACAACCCATTTGAATGTCAGTGTGGCGATTTCTCAGAAAATTAGGAAACAACCTTCCTCAAGACCCAATAATACCACTTTTGGGTATCTATCCAAAGGATGCGCAATCGTGCCACAAGGACATGTGTTCAACTATGTTCATAGCAGCTTTGTTTGTCATACCCAGAACCTGGAAACAACCTAAATGCCCCTCGACCGAAGAATGGATAAGAAAAATGTGATACATTTACACAATGGAGTACTACACAGCAGAAAAAAATAAGGACAGCTTGAATTTTGCAGGAAAATGGATGGAGCTAGAAAACATTATTTTGAGTGAGATAATCCAGACACAGAAAGACAATTATCACATGTACTCACTTATGGGTGGTTTTCAAACATAAAGCAAAGAAAGCCAGCCTACAAATCACAATCCCAGAGAATTTAGACAACATTGTGGACACTAAGAGAGACTTACATAGATCTAATCTACATGGGAAGTAGAAAGTAGAAAAAGACAAGATCTCCTGAGTAAATTGGGAGCATGGGGACCTTGGGGGAGGATTGAAGGGAGGAGGGGAGCAGAGAGAGAGAAAAAAAGAATCTATTCCTTTAAAAAGATTTTCAGCTGGATGTGGTGGTGCATGCCTTTGATCCCAGCACTCTGGAGGCAGAGGCAGGTGGATCTCTGTGAGTTCGAGGCCAGCCTGGTCTACAGAGTGAGTTCTAGGACAGCCAGGGCTACCCAGAGAAACCCTGTCTCAAAAAAACCAACAAAAATTTTATTTTTATTCTTTTTCATACTTTTAAAAAAATCTATTTTATGTGCATTGGTGTTTTGCCTGCATGTGTGTCTGTCTGTGGGAGGCTGTCAGATCTTGGAATCACAGGCAACTGTTAGATGCCGTGTGAGTTCTGAGAATTGAAGCTGAGTCCTCTGGAAGAGTGGTCAGTGCCCTTAACCACTGAGCAGTATCTCCAGCCCTTTATTTTTATTCTTTCATGTGTGTGTGAGAGAGAGTGTTTGTGTGCACATGTGCACAGGTGTCCATGGATACCAGAGGCTTCAGATCCCCGGAGCTGGAATTACAGGTGGTTGTCAGTTGCTTGATGTGGGTGCTAAGAGCCAAACTTACATTCTCTGCCAGAGCAGTAGCAGATCGTAACCTCTGAGCCATCTTTTTATCCTTGAATATGCCCTTAAATCTTTTTTTTTTATGGTTCTGGGGATTGAACTCAAGATGTCATGCTGTATGGTAAATATTCTATTACTGAGCTACACAGCCAGCTTTTGAGAAACTCCATTTTATTATTATTATAAAGCAGTACATGATTATTATTGTCAGGAAAGAAAGATACAGAGAAGTAAAAAGTATGAGCGGCTAGTAATCTAGTCTCATGGTCTAAAGCGCTCACTACCGTGGAGGCAGTCTCTGTCTGTGTCGAGTCATGGCTTGGCAAGAACTTCTTGAAAGGGGCCAAACCACGTGGCCCCTGTCGTGTTAGTGCAAAAGCAACCAAGAAACACTCAGAAGCTAGGCTGTCTCTGTGGCTAAACTGGAGGTCCCAGCAGAGGCAGCCTCACTGGGCAGAACGGCTGCCAAGCGGCAGAGGTGAGCGTGAGAAGTGTTTGGGAAAGCGGCCGGAATAGAACCGTGCCCCCAACAAAACCTGAGCACGTATTACTGCTGTACCACACCAGGTCATGAGCACATGGTCAGACTGCTATAAGGTCTCGGGGTCTCTATGAAGGCTATTTAAAAGACACTGTGGTGGTTTCAGTGAGAACGGCCTCTGTAGGCTCACATATTTGAACATTTGGTTTCCAGTTGGTGTAAGTTTTGGGAGGGATTGGGTATGGCCTTGTTGGAGGAGGGGCGTCACTGGGGACAAAGACTTGCATAGCCTTTCCCAGTGAGCTCTCTGCTCCTGCTTGCTGTTTGCTGCCATGCCCGTGCTTTTGCTCCACCATCAAGGACTTTCTAACCCTCTTTTTAAAAAATATTTATTGATTGATTATGTATACAATATTCTGTCTGTGTGTGTCTGCAGACCAGCAGAGGGCACCAGACCTCATTACAAATGGTTGTGAGCCACCATGTGGTTGCCAGGAATTGAACTCAGGACCTTTGGAAGAACAGGCAATGCTCTTAACCACTGAGCCATCTCTCCAGCCCTCTAATCCTCTTGATCTGCAAGACCAATTAAACAATTTCTTTTCTTTCTTTTTTTTCTTTCTTCTTCTTTCTTTCTTTTCTTCTTTTTCTTTTTCTCTTTGGCTTTTCGAGACAGGGCTTCTCTGTGTACCTTTGGAGCCTGTCCTGGAACTCCCTTTGTAGACCAGGCTGGTCTCAGGCTCCGCCTACCTCTGCCTCCCAAGTGCTGGGATCAAAGGTGTGCGCCACCAATGCCTTTTTTTTTTTTTTTAAGACAAGATCTATATATAGTTCTGGCTATCCTGGAACTTACTATGTGGACCAGACTGGTCTTGAATTCACATAGATCTGCCTACGTCTGCCTCCCGAGTGCTGGTTCTAAAGACGTGAGCTAAAATTCAAGGGCTCTTTGATAATCACTTTCTATGTAGACTTCCTAAAAGAACAGCTGACAGAGAAAGCAGAAGAAGGTATCAATACCTATTCAAACAAGGAGAAGAATGGGAAAGGATGCAATGGATGGCAAAAATAAAATAAAATAATGAATAAAACTGGACTTTGATGAAATAAGTGAATTAGCAATACATATTATCTGCACTTTTTGTGTGTATTCTCACTGTTTTCTTTTTTTAATTCTTGTTTATAAGTGCATTGGTGGTTTGCATGCATGTTTATCTCTTTGATGGTGTCAGCTATCCTGGAAATGGAGTTACAGACAGCTGTAATCCTGCTCACTATATTCAATACACAAATTTTAATTTATCTTTCCCTCATAATTATTATGACATGAATAAAACAGCTTAAGAATTCATCTCTTGGGTTGGAGAGATGGCTCAGTGGCTAAGAGCACTGACTGCTCTTCCAGAGGACCCAGGTTCAATTCCCAGCACCCACATAGCAGGTAACAACTGTCTGTAACTCCAAGATCTGACACTCTCACACAGAGATACATGCTGGCAAAATATCATTGTACATAAAATAAAAACAAATTATTTTTAAAAAAGAATTCATCTCTTAGGGCTAGAGAGATGGCTCAGTGGTTAAGAGCAGGTAAGGCTCTTAGCCATCCTACTCTTCCAGAGGATCTGGGTTCAATTCCCAGCACCCACATGACAGCTTCAGCTTCAGGGGATCCAACACCCTCACATGATAGACATGCAGGCAAAATGCTAATGCACATAAAACAAAACTAAATCAGTAAACAACAATCTGCAGGCTAGCCTGGGCTACTAGAGACCTTGCTTTAAAACAACGAAACAAAAATTCACCTCTTAGCTTGGCAGTGGTGGCACACACCTTTAATTCCAGCACTCAGGAGGCAGAGACAGGCGGGTCTCTGTGAGTTCGAGGCCAGTCTGGTCTACAGAACAAGTTCCAGGATACACAGGGCTACACCAAGAAACATTGTCTTGAAAAACAAAACAAAACAAAACAAACAAACAAACAAAAAAAAAAACAAAAAAAAATCTAAAAACCCCAACAACCAAAAAAAAAAAAAGCTTTTCTTTGTAGACTGGCAAGATAGTTCAGCTAGTGAAGGTGGCTGCTACCAAGCTAGGTAAACTGAGTTTGTTCTCTGGGACCCATGTGGTAGGAGAGAACCAACTCCTGCAAGCTGTGCTCTAACCTCCATGTGCATGCCATGGCAGTGTGTGCCCTCTCCTGAACTAACACTTAAAAAAAAAAAAGAAAAAAGGAATATAACTAATAAAGAGTAACGGAGATAAAATTATATTTAAAAAATAGTTGGTCTTTTTGCATTTAAACAAGAAAAGGTTAATTAATACACTCTCTGGGAACAAAATGCCTGATGCTCCCATCTGAGTTCCAAGAAATAAAGTCTCAAGGCTGGAGAGATGGTTCAGCGATTGGAAGCATTCGCTGCTCTTGCAGATTCCAAGCACCCGCATGGTGGCTCACAGCCACGTCGGGGATCTGACGCCCTCTTCTGATTTCCAAGGGCACCAGGGATGCCTGTGGTAAACATACGTGCATGTAGACAAGACATTCATACACATAAATAAATAGATAAATACAATTAAGAAATAGTCTCTAGTTGGGTGGTGATGGCACACGCCTTTAATCCCAGCACTTGGGAGGCAGAGGCAGGCGGATCTCTGTGAGTTCGAGGCCAGCCTGGTCTACAAGAGCTAGTTCCAGGACAGTCAGGGCTGTTACACAGAGAGACTCTGTTTCAAAAAAAAAGTCTCAAGAGACTCCAGAGCAAAATAAAGTACATAAAGGGGTTGGAGATGTTTGTTAGCTATTTATTTCAAAATGCCCACTAGAGAAATTTATTTTCAGGGCCAACAAGATGGCTCAGGTCGATTTCCAGTCGAGCACTCTGATCTGAGTTCAGTCCCTGGAGCTCACGAGAGGTGCGAGAAGTGACGTTCACAATCGTTCCCTGTCCTGGAACTCGCTCTGTAGCCCAGGCTGGCCTCGAACTCACAGAGATCCGCCTGTCTCTGTCTCCCCAGTGCTGGGATTAAAGGCATGCGCCACCACCACCCGGTAAGAAATCTGTTTTTAAATGCATTTTATACATGGAGCCAGGGATATAACTTGCCTATTATGCTTGATACCCTGGATTCAATTTCCAGTGCTCCCCTCCACCACACCCCCCCAACATGTATACAAATGCTGTGGAAGCATTATTTACAAAAGCTTAAAAGAAGAAGTAACTCCAAATATATCTGCAAACTGGAGAATAAGCAAAATATCAGTCATTAACCCCATAACGCGGACAAGCCTTGAAAACGCTACTGAGTGAAAGGAGCCAGCTGTGGACACCACAGAGGGACATACGATCCGTTTATACAGAATGTCTAGAGTAGGTGACCTCACCAAACAGATGGTAGATTCATGAGCACTCAGGAAGGGCATGAAAGGCAGTGTGCCCTGGCTAAAGGGCCCAAGTTGCTTTTTAGGGATGAGAGTGTTCTAAAATGTTTGTGCTGGTGTTTGTACATATATATGAATATACTTAAAGTTATTAAATTGTGTACTTTAAAGGGGTGAACTGGGTGGTTAGTGAAATATCTACCTCTATCGATCATCTATCTATCTATCTATCTATCTATCTATCTATCTATCTATCTATCAATCTTTTATTTTTCAAGACAGGGGAGGAGAATCCCAAGGGGAAGAGAGACCTCAGGCAAGGAGGGACCTGAGGGGAAGAGACACCTGGGGGGAGAAGAGACCTGAGGGGAGGATGGTCAAGAAAAGGGGAGTCTCTGAGTGAGAGAAGAGTCCTGAGGGGGAGGTTATTCCTAGAGGAGGATTCTGAGGCATAGTCTTGAGGGAGAAGGGTCTTTGGGGAGAGTCTTAAAGGGCAGAAGTCTTGAGGACAGTAGGGTCTCTAGAGTTGGGTCCTGGGTCAGGGGTAATATGTGGGAACGTGTTTTGTGTGGGACGTCTAAGTACTGAGAGAGCAGAGTGAGGAGGAGGGACTGGTTTGTGATCCGAGAACAGGCTCCTAAAAATGCGTCTCAGGGCAGAGACAGGTCTCGTGACTAGGTTAAAGTTCTGAGATGGTGAAGGAAGTGCTTGGTTGGGTGGTGGTGCCAAGTGGGCACTCTGTAGGTTCTCTCCTGGGTGAAAAAAAAGGTGGGGGCAGTGTTCGGCTGCCCCCTGCTGGAGGAAACATCCACTAGCGTAGGCAGCTGAGGAAGTTGGCACAAAGGTAAGCTTGGAAAGGCAGAGAAGAGCATGAAGTAGCGGGGAGCAGTGCTGGGTGACAGTAACAGCACAGACTTCTTAGCCATTCTATGCTACCGTCTGTCCCATGCTGGCCATTGTTTGTGCTTCCCAGCCTATGCCACTTTGGACACCTGTCATTTTTTTTTTTTTTTTTTTTTTTTTTTTTGGCTTCTGTCTCTTTGAAAGCGAATCTTGCTGTGTAGCCCAATCTGGTCTAGCATTTGTGATCTTCCGGCCTCCCTGTTATTTTGTGTTGGGAATAGGCCACTACCATCATGCTAGGCCCTGTGTCTTTTCTTCTGTGTGGAGAGGCTAGATCTGACCTCTGGGAAAAGGGGCCACTATCAGTCCCTGTTTCTGAGTCTTGGACTCAGCGCTCTTTTTCCCCTCTCTCCTCTGCTACTCCCACAGCCCTGCACCCATTTGTCTCCGTCTCCCAATGATGTCCCAGTGCAAGCATCTGAGCAAATCCTGGAGTTCTCAGGAGAAAGAGGGCCCTCAGACTGAACGCTGTCCTGGTCCTATTTCCATTCCCTATGGCTGAGCTAAGGTCTGTAAGCTCTTGGCAGCTGTCTTCCTGGGAAAGCTGTTTTCTCTCTGGTAGTCTTCCTAGTTGACCCCTTCTCCCAGCCAGTACAGTCAGTCTATCATGAGACTCCACTTTTGCTTCTAAACCACCGCAGTGGAATACGGGCCTGCCCTCGGGGTTACAGAATACGGCAAGAAGAGGTGTAAGGTTTATGCACCAGGAGACCTTACAGATGGCTGGTACCACTTAGCTCACTATGTGGTCAAACGGAATCTCCAGGTTCCTTTCTCAGTTCCTACTCAGGTCTTTATTTCGGGGCTCCTCTTCCCCACCCTTGTTCTTGAGACAGTGTCTTACTGTGCAGTCTTGGTTGGCGTGGCAGTCCCTCTGTAGCTTGAGAATCTACAGAGACCCTCCTGCACCTGCCTCCAGAGTGCTGGGATTAAAGGTGTGTACCGCCATGCCTGACTCTACCCTTGCTCTTGAAAATCTTTTGCAGAGGAAATTGAGTCCCCACACTCAGCTTCACGGTTACCATGCTCCCCCTCCTTCCCTTCAGCCGAAGACACTTCCCAGAAAGGTCCTTTTTCACTCTGGGCAGTTTCAGTCTCCCCTAGATCCTTCCAAATGTAAACAAATTCAGGTCGTTGTCATCTTGAAAAGAAACTCTGGACTCTTGCCTCTCCCCAGTTACCGCACTGTCTGCCCAGCTACCGCACTGCCTACCTAGCTCCCACACCCTCCGTGAGGTTAATTTCTGTGGTCAACTTGATAGGATTAAGAAACACCTAGGGCATCCTAGAGGACATGGTGTCTCATATCAGTAACCCTAGCACTTGGGAAGTGGGGGCAGGGTGTCAGAAGTTAAACCATCCTCAGCTAGCCAGCAAATCTGACACCGGCTTGGAATACACGAGTAACTGTCTCAATACAACACAAAACAGACAACAAAAGACAACTTAACTTTCAGTTTGTCTGTGAGGGCCTTTCCAAAGGTGATTAACTGAATATATAAACCCTGACTTGACTGTGGGTCGCACTATCCCAGACGGAACCCAAAGGAGAAAGCTAGTTCCGCATCAGCGTTCTTCTCGCTGTGCAGATACAGGAGATGGACCTACCCACACCCTCACCCTGCCATGACAGGCGAGGCTCTCAGGCTGTAAATGGAACTTGATTGGTCCTTTCCTCAGGTTGGTCTTGCCAGAGCAGCGAGAAAAGTGATGGAATCTCGAAGTCAAGCTTCTCGAACTAAGATTCCATGGCTGTCTGTTCTTTCCATTTTCTTTTGAAAGTGTTTTTACACTTACTTACATGCGTGTACACACGCATGCACTCACACCACAGCATGTGTGGAAGTCAAAGGACAGCTTGTGGGAGTCAGTTCTCTCCTTTCACAGTGTGGCACCTGGGGATTGAACTCAGGTCGTCAGGCTTGGCAGCAAGCCCCCTTTCCCACAGAGGCACCCCACCAGCCCTGTTCTTGCCGTCTCCTTATTTGATGCTCCACCTCACTCTGGTCAGCCTTTCTCAGTGAGGCAGAAATCACTTTTATTAAAGCCATGGATACAACGTCACTGTTCAGTAAAGGCTGTGAAATGTCGGGCACTTTCCTTGCTCAACCGCTGGGCAAGTCTTTACCTTGCTGGTGCCCTTTCCTTTGCGATTGTCTCCTGGCCTCCAAGACATTAAACTTTTGACATTTCCTTTGTGCCTTGGGATGCTCCTCTGCCAACTTCTCTACCTGTTCTTACTCGGCACTCGCCACTCAGCCTCTTCCCGCTGCGCACTCTCCCCACCGGGTGCTTTTCGTTTGTTTGTTTTCTTGAAGCAGGGTTTCTCTTTAGCTTTGGAGCCTGTCCTGGAACTAGTTCTTGTAGACCAGGCTGACCTCAAACTCACATAGATCTGCCTGCCTCTGCCGCATGAGTGCTGGGATTAAAGGGGTGCGCCACCTCTGCCCGGCCCCCCCAGATGTTCTTAACCCCCCCCCCTTCGTGGCTTCAATTATCAATGGCTTTCAAATCTTTTTCTATCTAGCTCTGACCTCCTCCTCTGAGCTTTGGGATTTGTGTGGCCACTCTCTCCAGAGCCCTCTCTGTGGCTACCTTACAGTTTATCCAAATTTCAACTCTTTGCCTGTTTTCTTTATCCACGCTCACCTCTAACATTCACAGGGCTGTAGGCAGGAACACAAATGGAAGCCCACACACTTTGTGTCAGAGAGGTTGAAAACTATTATTCAAGCCAACTCTTAGATAATGCTGTTCTTTCTCACTCTGACAAACCTTTGTAAATGACCCAGAATAGTAAATTTAAATTTAGGATTATTGTACTTGCTGGAGTGCTGGCCTGGGATGTGGTCCCCGTGGTAGAACTGCTGACCCCTTGGTCCGAGCGCCATCCATCCAACACCCATTCTTTCACCATTTGGCCTTGTCTGCACTGCAGTGGGCATGGGATACATGATTTTGAGTACCTACAGCCAATGTGTTCAAGATCTGTTCATCTCTCCCCAGCTATCTTTCCTTCTGTGTTCCTCCTGAATTTGGTTGTACCAGAGCCCTGAACCAGAGCTTAAAGGAACAAGGTGGTCCTAGGGAGAGAAATTAAAGCCTGTGTTCATGAGCGCAAATAAAGAGCCTGACCTCACGGAGGAGGCCATTCACAGAGTTAGACTGTAGAGTCCAGAGCCTGACCTCACGGAGGAGGCCATTCACAGAGTTAGACTGTAGAGTCTAGGTGCGGTGGCCCAGTCCTGTTATTCCAGTACTGGGAGGCAGAGGCGGGGGATCAGGAACTCAAAGTTAGCCTGGTCTACATGAAACTCTCTACCCAAAGCCAAAAATTAAAAAAGGAAGAGAAATAGGTTGTTGTCACAAGCAAGGAGAGAGGGCAGTGAGCAGAGTCACTGAGGTCACTAAAGGGTCCTTGACTGGGCCTGATGATGGCAAACTGCGCAGGAAGTGGCACCATCGGCCAGCTGCTGAGTCCCTTCAGTCAGACATACTCTGGGTGCTCCATTATCAACTCCTTATTTTATTTATCTTTGCTTTTTTCAAGACAGGGTTTCTCCTGTGTAACAGTCTTGGCTGTCCTGGAACTCACTCTGTAGACCAGGCAGGCTGGTCTTGAACTCAAGAGATCTGCCTGCCTCTGCCTCCCGAGTGCTGGGATTAAAGGAGTGAGCCACCACTGCTGACTACTTCTCACCTCTTACATCTGACAGTTAGGATTTCCCTTTCTTACTAAACTTGATGGATTCCTGTCCACTTGTAGTTCCTGCTGTGGTTTCCCATCTGAGTGCCTGAAAGCTTCTTCGTAACCCCTCTCCCCGCCTCGCTCATGCTTCCCCCTGCAGTTGTTCTGGGCACAGCTATGACTACTTCCTGTTTCTGCTCATTGCTTTTGGGAACAAGTCCTTAGCATGTCATTTGCTCTTCCCAGTCAGTTGTGATCTGACCCTTACTGAACTCTCTAGCTGACTGTTCACTTCTCACTGGCCCCTAGCAAGAGCATCCACAAACAGTGCCGTACACACACAAACAACATACATAATCAGGGATGTAGTATAAATACAAACTCCCACACCACACACGTTCATGCATAACACAGCAACTCACTTATTCTAACAGTCATATGGAAATAACTACTCACACACGACATATCCTCAAAGCACACGCGTTCCATACGTTCTCACATGCCTATGCATTACTTGATGTACTTCAGTTTCACACGCCAACACCATGTACTCCACACCCGCTCATCACTTCACAGACTTACGTACCACACACTCTCTTACACACATCATGTTCATCTACTCCACACTCCTGTAACACTAGGAGCAGGTCTTTGTCCACACTGTATTTTCTCCTAGAATGTTGCTCTCTGCCTTCATCACCAGCTGTTTGGACTCCTCCATAAAGATCTATCTGTGAACTCTGGGATTCGAACTCAGGTCCTCTGCAAGAGCGCAATGCTCTTAACTATTGAGACATTTCTCCAGCCCCAAGTGTTGTGGGATATTTAATCACACTGCAAACCCATTAAGAGAGTCATAGGTGTCTGCAAGATGATAGGTGTACAGGTGGTAGTAGGGAGGGGCTTAGTATAGCATAGGTTCTTTTGTTTTGGCAGAGTGGAAGGACTTTTTTTCAGAGATGTCAGCAAAGGGAGAAGGTCAGCTAATTGCTACTCAACTTCTCTGAGCTAGCAAGTTTTCACCCCAGCCTTGGGCTCCCGAGTCTCATTGATAAACAGAAGGATAGAGAGTTAATTAGAAGCTATATTAGATGGCAGCAATAAAGCCAATGCCTGTGGGAACAGAATTCCCACCAGGCCACAGTCTGAGTGATTGGGCTGCAGCCAGAGAAGGAGGCCAGTAACTATGGAGCCACATGTGCTGACTAATATAACAGTAGATTAAAGTTCAGCCTCTGTGCTGCTGGAAAAACAACACCCATGGATTTAAGATTTAAACCTAAAAGCTAGGTATGGTTGTGTGCACCTGTAATACCAGCACTCTAGGGGCTGAAGTAGGGAGATAACCACTTTGAGGCCAACCTGGGCTGCATATTGAGTTCAAGACCAGCCTAGACTATAGAGCGAGATCTTGTACCAAAATCACAAGGGCCAGGGAGTTGGCTCCATAGATAAAAGCATGAAGACACAATTTGGATCACCAGAACCTGTGTAAAAGCTGGACATGGTGGACATATGTCCACTGTACAGATTCCCATGATGAGACCAGAGGCAGAAACTGGAGAATCCCCCATAAGCTCATGGGCTGGGTGGCCTAGAGTATACACTACAGTGGCAGAAATAAGAGGAACCCTGACTCAAAGAAGATGAAAGATGAGAACCAGCGCCTGTCTCTGACCTCCACACATGTGCCATGGCATGCGCATGCACGTCCTCACATACAAGCCCATACACAAAGACATGTTTAAAAGATGACTTTAGAAAGCAATAAAACCTAAGGCTTGAAGTAGGAAGCCTGAATCCAGCTTCTTAGACTGTGGAACTTCTTAAACTTTGTCCTTCCTCTATGCATACTTTTGTCATTTTGCCTGTTATCTCAGTATTAAGTGACAGGACATTTAAAACTGGAGGTGTGTGTGTGCTTGTGACCACTACCAAGGAAATAAAGAGTGTCCACTACAGCCAGGCTCGATGGTAAGAAGCCCAGGGGGTAAGGAGCTGGGGAGGAAGACCTAAGGGAATTGAGTACAGTCCAAAAGACTTCAACCGTTTAGTATGAAGGTCTGAGTTCTATACCAGAACTTTCTTTCTGAGACAGTGTCATGTGTAATCCAGGCTGGCCTCGACATCACTGTGTAGCTGAGAATGACTTTCAACTTCTGGTTTTCTGGTTACTGGCCTGTGTCGTCATACCTAGTTCCGGGCAGGGAGCAAACCCAGGGCTCCAGGCATGCTCAGTAGGCATTCTACCACCTGCGCTACATCCCCACCCCCTGGTGAGACTATTTCCAGGGATTAATTAGGCCTTCAGGAACCTCTGAAGCTAGCTTCCCTTGTAGTTGGGTGCTGTAGGTGGATTGGCTGAGGGTGGAGGGGCAGGGCTTGAAGCCTGAGCCTGGGAGTTGTAGCGATTAACGTGAGTCAGGATGTAGATAACTGACTTGGCTTGGGAACTCAGGAAGAGAGACTCAGCAAAGGGTTATTATTCCCAAATGCCGTGCAGAGGTGGAGAAGGCACTTGGGTGGCACTTAGGATGTTACTCATAACCTTTCCAGAACAGCCTTGTTGGCGTCCATTGCCAGGCTGTAGAGGTCCAAACAGGCAGAGCAAAGCCCTGCTCCCTCAACGAGAGAGGATTCATGCTTGATCATGACCAGAGGAAGCAGGGGCGGTAAGATGAAGGCCTGTGACAGAGAGCAGCTCACCGTGGGGTGGGGGTGGGGTAAACTGTAAGCACACACCTAAAATCATGGGCAGAAAATCACAAAGCCTAGGAAGGACTGTGTAGGGAGGGAGATGGATAATAACTACCAGTGTTTCCTTGGCAACCTGTATCAGCCATGGCGTCTATAGCGTCTGAATGCCACCTCCCTCTAGCCCCCATCCCTAAACCTGGGCTTAGCATGGGCCATTGGTTCGACTGCATTTCCGTGAATACTCGTTACTTCTTGGCTTTCTCCTCTCTCACCCTGCTCTGGATATGTCTAGCCCCACAGCTTTGATCACGCACTAAGAAATCCCGAATCTCAACTTTCAGGCCTGGTTTCTCTCCTCAGCTTCTGGATATGAGTCTCCTTCTGGCTATCTCTAACTGGAGAGAAATACAGAAATAGATTGTGGGCTAATGGTGAGGGTTGGGAAAAGTTGAAGGCAAGAGAAGACAGGGATCTAGAGGAAGAGGGTTGGTAGCATATTGGACTCCATAGGGAAGAACATTTGGGTCCCAGAACTGGGCAGTTCCTTGGAAGTTAGGTTGAGAGGAAGAATGCGGTGAAGGATTCCGAACAGGGGGCTGGAGAGATGGCTCAGAGGTTAAGAGCACTGCCTGCTCTTCCAAAGGTCCTGAGTTCAATTCCCAGCAACCACCTGGTGGCTCACAACCATCTGTAATGGGGTCTGGTGCCCTCTTCTGGCCTCCAGGCATACATGCAGACAGAATATTGTATACATAATAAATAAATAAATTTAAAAAAATAATAAAAAAGAATTCCGATCAGGTGAGCAGGAAATGGGGCCTGGTTTTGTCCTTTCTTCCTGGGGTCCTATGCATTCATCCAGCCTCCATCTGCTGAGGCCGAAGTCCTCTGTGCTTGCTACTATCTAAACCCTCCCTCCTCAGTTTCATCAGACCAGGGAACACTAGCTCTTCCTCCCTCCGCACAGTCCCCTCACCTCCCCATTGTCCTTCTACCCAGGCCTCTTATAGTTACCCTGGTGTTGGGAAGGGCCTGTGGCTGCCTCACCAAGCCCGCTGGTGAACCCGTTGATGCAGAGGCCACCTGCCTGAGTCTTGATCGCAGACTTGAGCTCGTGATTCTCCCGAATGAGCCGTACCAGCTTCTTCAGTTCCTCGTTTTCCCGCACCAACCTCTCTATCTGATGCCGAAGCCCCTCATAATTTGTAAGTAGAGACATGCCCTAGGGCAGTAGAGAGGGTGCGGCCCAAAGGAGGGCACTGCACGTGGAGGCTGCCCAGGGCCCCGGGCCTTGCCCGGGTTGGAAAAGGGCGTCAGAGTCTGCAAAGCTAGCCCAGTGGGCACTGGGTATTATGAGGTCAGAGACTGTATCCTCCTCCTTGCCCTCTACTTTCACAGGTTCAGCTCTCTGTGCCTCCAGACCTGAGCCTTGCCTTCCTTCAGACTGAAATGTCCTGGCCAGGTCTGGCCAATTTTGATTTCAAGTTTGCCTCTTTTGCAAGGTTTCTTTGCTTCAAGCTAATTGCTGGCCCTGGCTTCCCTGGCAGATGTGTCCTGTGTCATGTCACTTACCTTGTGCCTGGGAGATGAACCCTCACTGCTTTCCGCTGGATACACAGTGCCAGTGCTGTACTTCCTGAGGGTGCTCAGAACACCTCAGGGGGCGCATCTTGGTACAGGCATTTGTTGACTATTGGTTTTTGTTTGTTTGTTTGTTTTTTTCGAGATAGGGTTTCACTGTAGTTTTGGAGCCTGTCCTGGAACTAACTCTCACAGACCAGGCTGGCCTCGAACTCACAGAGATCCGCCTGCCTCTGCCTCCCCAAGTGCTGGGATTAAAGGTGTGCACCACCACCGCCCAACCTTGTTGACTATTTGTTGATGAATGCTCATTATTCTGCCTTCCTAGGCAGGGTGCCCTTTCCTTTTGATATAGGGCATGCTTGGGTTTTGTCTGTCAGCTAGCTCCTGAGGAATCTCTGTCTTGGATGCCAGGACATTGACCCATAATTTCTTCTGGCCACAAGTGCTCCATTCCTTCCCTGGCTCTTGGCCCAGGGTCTCTTTTATCCAAGCAGAGGCTCCCCACAGCTTAAGGGTTTCCATTCCTGACACGGGTCCCCTCACTCCCACCTGTCATGGTGCTTCTTTTGCACCCAGATTTCTGTTTCTCAGGTCCTTAAATCTTCCCAAGTTTCATTCCTTCAAGAATCTAAAATAAGATGTGATGGTGGCCCGGCAGTACACTTTGTTACTCCATGATCGCCAGGGTTGACACGGCTGACGTGGCTGGTAGTCCAGTAGGATGCTCTATTACTCCATGATTGCCAGGGTTGATGTGGCTGACGTGGCTGGCGGTCCAGCAGTACCCTCTGTTATTTCATGATCACCAGGGTTGACGTGGCTGACGTGGCTGGCTAGGTGAGTATCTCATTCCTCCCTCACTGCTCCACGTGTGCCCCGCCAGAAGCTGTCCACTTGGTTGAAGCCAACTTTCTCTTAGGGGAGAACCAGTTTTCTGTCAAAGATATACAAGTAGCCACACTCCTCTGCTAGGACTTCCAAACAAGAACCCAAGACAGTCTTCCTCGACCGGTCTCAAGAGACTGAGTCCTCTTGGCACTCCCTTCTCTTCGTGCTTTCTGTAAAGAACTCCATGGACCTAATCTTGGAAGTCAACGGAGGCTGATCCTCAGGACCTCCACTGGCTCTGTGATCATCTTCTCCCAATCCTCTCTATGGGTTAGGTCAGGAAGAGGAGGGTAAAGTCCAGTTCTGGTCCAGATTCCAGTGGGCAAACTCTGGTAGAGAGTAAAGATGGGGAAGAGGAGATGAGCTAGGGCTGGGATCAGCATGAGTTGAGTATTCCATCTGGACCTCACAATGGGGGGGCCTGCCCCCCGGCCTCTGACACTCCATGCTGTAATCCTGAGTCACTCTGGCCTCAAGGACAAGAGAGCCTGAGGACCACGGATGAGTTCTCTTTGCTATTCCTTCTAACTTTATAGATGACGTCTGCTGGACGTCCCTCCGGCGTGTGACAATAAGCTCATCATGGTCTTGTCTTTGAGCTGATGTCATCTGTGACAGTTACATTTGATGCGTCGGTTTGAGTGTGGTGCTCGTGTCTCCGGCCAGAAGCTGGTAGAGACATCGCTGTCAGGTGTTTTGTAGGTATGGCTAACATTTACAAACTGTTCGCTTTAAGGAGATCACCTCCAATCCTAGCAGTGGGCCTCATCCAGTCAGCTGATGGACTTGCTAGCCAAAAACTGCATCATTAAAAAAAAAGGCAAAGACCATCCTTACTTCTTTCTGTCCCAGTGCCTCTTTCCTCCATCTGGGCAGGCATTGTGTTAGGAACTGGAGATGCAGTGCCAGTCATAAGCAGCCACTATGAACTGAAGGATCATAAGGAACACATAAAAATATTGAGTTATCCCTGTGATAAATGCTAGGAGGTGGTGTCGTGGGTGGGTTAGGTACAATTGGATCAGGGCAGCCTTCCCTGAGGAAGTGACACTTGGACTAATGAATATCAAATGTGGGAAGAGATTTCTAGTAGAAGGGACAGCCCATGGGAGAGTACCCTATGAGGAAGGCAGACCTACGGATGAGAAGAGAGGGCTTATGTGTGCTAGAGAAGGCTAGAGGGCCCAGGCCATGATGGACTGATGTGGACTTGGAAGAGCTTTCAAACAGGGAGTGTGGAAGGCACCAAAGGGGAAAGAACAGCTGGGTGGGGTGCAGGAAGGAGGTCACGTCAGCCATCCAAACGAACAATGAGGGTAGTTTGGAGGTGGGGGTAAAGAAAGTGGTCAGGGCTGGAGACAGAAGTATCAAAGGGAGTGGGCTTAGGGATGGTGGCAAGGTTGGGGGCAGGGATGGCCTTGGAGCTTCTGGCATGGGTGGTGGAATAGTTACTGGTTATACAACCCAACAGAGAGGAAGGTCAAGTTTAGAGAGGAAATTCCAGGTTGAGTGTAGATGGGCTACAAGATCCTAAGGATGTGTTGAGAGAGGTGGGAGTCTCTGTTTTGAATCTCAGAGTAGAACATGCTGCATGGGCTGGAAAGATAGATTTTAGAGTCGTCAGCTTCTGGAGTGGCGAGCGCAGGCGTGTGAGGGGATGAGCTCAGCTAGGAATTGGTAATGAATGGGAGGCCCACTGTGCCTCAAAGAACTAGGGCAAGTCTGCAAAGACAGAGGGGTGAAACCGTAGGGGTGGGTGGAATACTCAAGGAGGCAGGGATGGATGGATAAGCCACATCACAAGGGGACATCTCAAGGCCATGGAGCAGCAACATTATCTAAGGCTTCTGGGAGGTCAGATGAGACAAGATGGGAAAGTGTATCAGTTCTGACACGGAAGCCATTATGCAGAAGGCTGCTTGCTTGGGTGGAGCTGTTTGCCTCACTCCAGATTCACGAGTCTGGCAAGGGAGTGGAAAGAGCAAAGAGATGGGAGAACTTGTAGCTTTCCTCAGGCTTTGGCTGCATGAAGGAGCCTGGGTAGAGCGGACTTCCTCCTCTTTGCTGCTGTGTGTCAGGATCGACTGTGGCCCTTTGCTCTTAGGCTCCAGCCTCTCAGCAGAGCTGGAGCTGAGATGCAGGGAGGGAATTGTCCTCAAAGGACACCCAGACTTTCCTAGGGCATGGATCTACTTCCTCCACTTCATTTTCTACTTATGCCTACCTGCTTTTTTCTATTCTTTTTTGGGGGAGGGGGCTCAAGGCAGGGTTTCTCTGCATGGCTTTGGAGCCTGTTCTGGAACTCGCTCTGTAAACTAAACTAGCCTCGAACTCACAGAGATCTGCCTGCCTCTGTCTCCTGAGTGCTGGGATTAAAGGCGAGTGTCATCACCACCAATTTATTCTTTTTTTAAAAGATTTTTAAAATCATGCATGTGTGTTCATGTGCATGCATGCGTGTGCGCATGCGTGTGCACATGTGTGTGCACATGTGAGTGCAGGCAGAGTTGGTGCCCGAAGACATTGGAGGCAGCTCACCTGGAGCTGGAGTCACAAGCAGTTGTGCTGGAATGCAAACTCAGATGCTCTGCAAGAGTTGAGTTCTCTCTCTAGCCCTGCCCTGCTCTTTCTGTTCTTATCCTCTTCATTACAGTTTTCTCTTTTCTATTTACTTATTTTTATTATATGTACATTGGTGTTTTGCCTGCATGTATATCTGTGTGAGGGTGTTGAATCCCCTGGAACTGGAACTACAGACAGTTGCGAGCTGCCGTGTGGGTGCTGGGAATTGAACCCTGGTCCTCCAGAAGAGCAGTCAGTGCTCTTCCCACGGAGCCATCTTTCCAGCCCCTCATTTCATTGTTCTGATCATTAGCTTTATTCTGTAGTGTTTACAAAGTGTCCTTTGGTATACCTATTAGTCAGGTTGGAAGTCTGGAGAATAGGATTTATCTAAAATCTACTTCCATCCACTTGGCTCTTATATTCAGGAAGTGAGGTCTGGGGAGCAGGGGTGATGATTGTCCCTGTGCTATCTTTGGTCTAGCCTGGCTGGGCTCCTGGGCAGTGCCATCTGCAAACAGGTCGGGGTTGTTGGCTGCAGGCAGCTGGAGATCCAGCAGGAATCTTCCAACATCCACTCAAATATTTCATTCCTCGCAGGCTTCTTAGGAGCTCCCTGGGAACAAATCTTAGGGTTGTCCCTTCTTGAACGCTGAGTCATATCCCCTCACTCTGGTTTCCGGTCACTGGGTTTGCACAGTTTGTCCCCATTGAATTTTGTCTTGTTAGATTCAGTTCAGCGTTCCAGCTTGGCGATCCTTCAGGGAGCTCTGCACCCTGCCTTGGCTTGGAATTTTTGCAGCTTCATCAAGCTTGGTAAACCGATTTTCTTTTTCTTTCTTTCAAAATACAAAGTTGCTAATGACCTGGGGTCTGTCTTGGAGGCTGTCCATACCCCTCTTACCTTTGGCTTCCCCTTTTCCCCACACGGATGGACTATGATATGCTGAGAGGCCTCCCCTGGGAAGCTGCCATATACTGCACATGGTCAACACAACACTAGCAATGCTGGCCGTGTGACCACTTTGATCCTGAAGTAATTGCTTTTAAATCTGCGGTCTGCCAGCCTGTGTTCGCATCCCGTGGATAGAAGTCGTTCCTGGGAGGAATTCGCCTGTTCTCCACTCAGTTTGCCTACCACCTCCACGTTTCGGTTTTGGTTGTTTTTTGAAACAGGGTCTCATTTTGAAGCCTTGGCTGACCTGGAACTCAATCTGTAAACCAGGCTGACCACAAGCTCACAGATATCCACCCACCTCTGTCCCCACAGTGCTGGGATCAAAGCCGTGCGCCACCATGCCCTGCTTTCAGGTGGCCTTTGCCGCTGTGCTCCTCAATGTTGTAGGTACCCGTATCTTATGCTTCAGATGATGAAGGGGCTATGGGGTGGCAGTTATTGAGTGCTACACGCATGCCAGGCCCAGTTGTGGCAGTTGGTGAGGCTGGGTGCCCCATGAGCTGGGTGCGCAGAGTGCTGGGGCTCACCCAGTTCTCTACTCTTCAGCATCTTCGCAGCTGTCTGGGTCAGGGCTTGCTGCAAGCACCGCCCCTAGTCTCTGGCCTGCTGGAAGTTTCACCTCCAGCACCCTCTTCCACTGCAGCTTTTCTTTGTACAGCTGCCAACAGGGGGCACCCTGATAGCCCCATCAGAACCAGGCCAGAGGAGAGGTTTAGAAAGACATTCCAGAAGAAAAGAATCACACCGTCCCTGTGCTTTGTGTTCCAGAGCCCAGCAAAGGCCTTGCTGGCACATAGAAGGGGCTAAAAAAAAAGTATGAATAAATTGTTATTCTTTTTTTCCCTAAGAGAACACTATCATAAAGAACTAAAACTCTCTCTCTCTCTCTCTCTCTCTCTCTCTCTCTCTCTCTCTCTCTCTCTCTCTCTCTCTTTCTCTGCAATCAATAGGAACTTTATGTTTAAAAAACCCAAATGTTAGTTGGGTGTGGTGGTGCATACCTTTAATTCCAGCACTTAAGAGTCAGAGACAGATGGATCTCTGGGAGTTTGAGACCAGCCTGGTCTACAGAGTGAGCAGTAGAAAAATCCAACAGGCACAACGGCAGCATGCGTTTAATCCCAGTACTTGGGAGGCAAAGGCATGCAGATCTTTCTGAGTTCAAGACTAGCCAGGCGGCGTCTCCATTGGGAGGGGAGCAAAGCCTCACACTGGCCTGGAATTTGCCAAGTAGGCAGGGCAGAACTGACCGGAAAGTCCTAGGGATCTGCCTGTGCCAACCTTTTCAGCTCCGGGATTGTAAATTTGTGCCACCACGTCTGGTTTCTTTTTTAAAAAGTCTGGGTTTTGTCAGCATGTGGTGGCACACACATTTAACCCCAGCACTCGGGAGGCAGAGGCAGATGGATATCTGTAAGTTCGAGGCCAGCCTGGTCTACAAGAGCTAGTTCCAGGACAGGCTCCAAAGCTACCAAAAACCAAAAACCAACCAAACAAACAAAAAAACTGTGTTTTCGGGATTCAACTCAGGTTCCTATGCCTGCAAAGCAAACACTTTTGTACCAGGCCTTTTCTTTTGGGCCACCAACCAGCTCCCAAATCATGACCCAGAGACTTAATATTAATTATGAATGCTCGGCCTAGCTTAGGCTCATTTCTGACTAGCTCTTTTAAATTAATCTGTTTCTCTTCATCTACCTTTTGCCTTGGGGCTTTTTATCTTACTTTCTGTATGTCTGCTTTCACTGTTACTCCTGTCTGGCTGGCTGGTGGCTGCCTGACTTCTTGCCACAGGCATGTCCCTGTCTTTCTCCTCATTCTTGTCTCTCTCCTTCTCCTTTGATTTTTCTTCCTTTCTTCCTTTCTTTCTCTTCCTCTCTTTCTCTTTCTTTCTTTCTTTCTTTCTTTCTTTCTTTCTTTCTTTCTTTCTTTCTTTCTTTTTTTGAGACAGGGTTTCTCTATAGCTTTGGAGCCTGTCCTGGAACTCGCTCTGTAGACCAGGCTGGCTTCAAACTCACGGAGATCCGCCTGCCTCTGCCTCTGCCTCTGCCTCCTGGGTGCTGGGATTAAAGGCGGGTGCCACCACCGCCCAGCAGCCATCGTCTGTCTAGCTGGAGGATTCAATGTTTTTAGTCCTCCCACCACGCAATGATGGGATTAAAGGTGTGCGCCACCATCTCCCACCCAGCCTCCTCCTTCCTTTAGAGCCTAGATTTTTTTCCTACTTATTCTCTCTGCCCACCAGTCTGGCCTATCCTTTCTCTGCCTAACTATTGACCGTTCAGCTCATTATTAGACCAATCAGGTGTCTTAGGCAGGCAAGGTGAAACAAATGCAACACATCTTTACATCATTAAACAAATGCAGCATAAACAAAGGTAACACACTTTTACACTGTTGAAGTAATATTCTGCAGCATAAGCAAATGTAACACATCTTTGCTCAGTTAAGATAATATTTCACAACACACTTTCTTGACTTAGAGCACTTTGTCCCCAGCCTTTGCTTTGTTTGTTTGTTTGACACAGGCTCTCATGCAGCCCCAGACTAGTCTCAAGTTTACTGTGTAGCCAAGGAAGACTTTTAACTCCTGATCTTCCTCCTCCATCTCCCAAGTTCTAGGATTACAGGAGTGTGCCACCATAACCCCGCCTTACTGGACTCTATACCACATTCTCTACATGCGTGGTGTGCTGCCTGGGTGGAGCTCTTATGGCATAATTGCTTTACATTGGCATGGATACCGTACAGGTTGGTTATTTTTAAAAACACCAGCCAGAACAGCCTCACTTGCCACCTGCAAAATATCAGTAGCCACGCTCTGGAAAGCACAGATCTCTTTTGAAGTCCTGACCAGTTTTCCTACATGAGATACTGACGGGGAAGTTGGCAGCTCAGATGTTCAGGGGACTTCTGGCATGGAGTGCCACAGTACCAGGTCTGTAACAAAGCGGGTTCTTCACCTCTCTAGGACACATTCTTGCCAGTAGCTTCGCTTGCTGTTGTTGTTGTTTTATTTTATTTTCCTGACATAGGGTTTCTCTCTGAAGTCCTGGCCTGAACTTATTCTGTGCATTAAGCTGGCCTCAAACTCCCAGAGATCCCTCTGCTTCTGCCTCCCAAAAGCGGGCTCTGTGCCAGTGGCTTTGTAACCGGTTGTTTCCTGAGTGCTTTACAACAGGGGATATGCTCTGTATGAGCCGTGCTCCAGAGACTTCCTTACTTACCCTCTTTGGCTGGAGGTTGGCAAGCTAGAGGAGAGACTGGCATGCAAGAATGACAGCAGCTGCTGGGGAGGACCGTGTGTCGACTGGCAGAATAAACAAAGCTTTAACTAAATGTTCTTCTCCTTTTTATTTTTTAACAGCAGTGCCTTTTCCTGTAGCCCTGGCTGGCTTGGAACTCACTATGTAGTCCAGAATGGCAACAGACCCAAAGCAATCCTCCTGCCTCAGCCTCCTGAGTGCTGGCGTGGTAAGTGTGTGTCATCAAGCCCAGCTTTAGTGTCCTTTTATAAAGACATAGTCCTTACATTAGGTCTGTGTCTCAAGACTTAATTGCCTCCCTATATCATTACTTTGGGGGCTCGGATTTTAACATATGAGTTTTGAGGGTACACGAACTGTTGGTCCATAGCAAACTCCAGGGTGCCAGCCTCAGACCCACACTGTCCTCCTCTGTCTTTCTGTAACTACTCCTTCACAGCTCAGCCTGTGTACTGCTTCTCTAAATCGGTTGGTTTCCATCAGACCAGTTCCTCTCCCTTCAGCGTCAGTGCTCGGAGCTGCATGCGATTCCTGTCTATGTGCTGTGGGTCTGGGCAGGTCCCCAACCTCTCTAGGCCTCCAACTCTTCACGTTAGTGTAGGGATAATAACGTCCTTCCTCTTGTTGTCCTTGGGCACACTAGATAAGGTAATGGGAGGGAAGCAGGAAGCACTCTCTGCTGTAAACACATTTTCTCATTAAACTGTAGATCTGGAACCTGCCAGCTGCCAGGCCCATGGTGTGTCAGTGAGCAGCCAGGCCTGTGAAGAGCCTCGTTCTCCCTCTGATTCTGTTTGTATTGCAGGAACAGATTAGGGAGCCACACCGGAAGCTGATGGGGGTGTTTGAACATTCCCTGTCTGTCTGGGCAGGAGCGACAGAAAAGCACAGACAGACAGGCCTGATGTCTTTTCTATTTAACTCGTGTGTGTGTGTGTGTGTGTGTGTGTGTGCGCGCGCACGCGCGCGCATGTGCTCATGTAGAGAAGAGAGAAGGCTGAAGAACAGAGTAAGATTTTGAGTGTGCTTCTCTCTCCCTTAGTCACTTGAGACAGGGTGTCTCACCGTGTCACCTATTTTCATAACTTAACACAAGCTATAATCACTTGGGAAAAGAGAACATCAGTTGAGAGAATATTCCTACCAGATTTGCTAGTGGGCAGCCCTGGGGTACGTTTTACTGATTAGTGATCAATGGGGAGGTGCCACCCCAGGGTAAATGGTCCCAGGGGAATATAACAAAGCAGTCTGAGCAAGTCATGAAGATCAAGCCAGTAAGCAGCACTCCTTCATGGCTTCTGCATCAATTCCTAGATCCAAGATGTTTAGGTGGAAGCTCTGCCTCAGTACCCACCCCTCCCTCTCTAAGCCCCACTCCTCAGAAACCAAGGGGTGGCTCCTCCCCCTGAGATGCTCAAGATCATGGCTACAGGGTGTTTAAGATCCAGATCTGCCATGTGATTTCTCTCCTGTTTTTCCAAGAGTCACCCAGGAGTTGCTTTGCTCTGTTAATTACAACCTGAAATTGGGAGCTGGAGAGATGGCTCAGTGGTTAAGAACACTGTCTGCTCTTCCAGGGGATTCTGGGTTCAATTCCCAGCACCCACATAGCAGCTCATAACTATCTCATGACTCCAGTTTCAGCGGTACTGCCACCCGCACACAGACATACATATAGCCAAAACACAAATGCACATGAAATAAAAATTATTATTATTATTTTTTTAAAAAAATAACTGGCCTTATTAATTCAGCTTATTGCATTGATGGAGAAACCCACAACTGGAGATTTTCAAAATACTTACCACAGGTTCCTGTGTTGAGTTCCTGCCCTGACTTCCCTGGACGTGGACTACGAAGTAGGAGCTAAGACAAACCCTTTCCTCTCCAAGTTGCCTTTTTGTTTGTAGTGCTTTATCACAGCAATGGAAACCCTAGCGAGACACTCACTGCCCCTGCGCCCCAGCGATCCTCCTGGCTCTGCTCCAAACAGACCTGTGTGGAACCATGTCTTGCTTTCTGTGTGGATTCTCAGAATTTGAACTCAGGTCCCCAAGCTTGCATGGCAAGCTTTCTACCCATGGGGCCTCCTCTCCAGTCCATGGTCTGAGATCTAAAAGCTACTTATGGCTGAGTAACTGTGACCGATGTGACCCTGTCCATGCCACAGCGTATTCCTCTAAAGCAGGCAGTAGTGCTGTTCTGTAGCTATGGAGAGGATGATCCTTAGGTGACTCTCCACAGCAGGCTTCGGGAGCCATCTCCTTCAGTACAGTGAGCACAGCAGAGCCTCTGTGCTGCACGGAGGCAGTCTTCTAACAGAAGGAAGGATGACGGTCAGAACAAGGGGTGACTAGCCGGGCAGTGGTGGCGCACGCCTTTAACCTCAGCACTTGGGAGGCAGAGGCAGGTGGATCCAGGACAGGCCTCAAAGCTCCACAGAGAAACCTTGTCTTGAAAAACAAAACAAAAAGAAGGAGAAGGAGAAGGAGAGGAGGAGGAGGAGGAGGAAGGAGGGAGGAGGAGGGAGAAGGAAGAGGAGGGAGAAGGAAGAGGAGAAAGGAATAAGGGATTGTAGGGATTGTTCTGTTGGAAGTTCCACCCCAGCCCCTGGCATCCATATACCCAGAGTCTGGAATAGTCTGGTAAAAGCTCTACCTCAATCTCCCCTCCCCATCCCTTCCTTCCCCAAACCCTGCCTCATCTCCAAAAGCCCACCGAATGATGACCTGTCCCCCAGAGAAGCTCAAGACACTCCCTCAGGAGTTTTCTGCCCACCAGAAAACAGACACATAGTTTTCGGGTCTCTTCTTTTTCCCTTTCCTCTCTGGGGGGCTGGGAAATCATCTGGGAACGTTGTATCCATTAAACCTGGGCTTTTTCTAATTTGGTTTGATTTGGTCTGATTTGGATTGCTGCGTCGGTGGGGAGGCTGTCGGGGTACAGAAACTTTTCAGAAATAACTGTGTATATGTGGCAGGTGGGATGATGTTTCACAAGTAGAGAGGAAACCAGATAAAGGGATCCCAGGACAGATGGCTACTGGGACAGAGCTTAGGGAAAGGCTTCTCTAAGAATGGAGTGCGTGACTGGAGACCTGGAGGTAGGAACTGAGAAAAGACAAAGCTGCCTCGGTGAGATGGAAGTCTCAGTCAGTCACAGCGCCTCCCACCATGCCTGACTATCTGCATTAGCTCTCAGGACTCACATGGTGAAAAGAGAGGACCCATTCCTGCAGACGTCCTCTGACATCCACGTGTGTGCCGTGGCACCCATGGATTACCCCAAATAGAAAATACGTGAAATGAGATTTTTTAAAAAAGAGGCTGGGTGTGGTGGTGGCACACCTTTGATTCCAGCACTCTGGAAGCAGAAACAGAAGAACTCTGTGAGTTTGAGGCCAGCCTGGTCTACATAGAGAGTTCCAGCCTAGCCAGGGTTACACAATGAGAACCAGCCTATATATAACAACTCTGTAAACACAGTATACATATAAACAAATAACATTTAAAAATAGACAAAAACATTTCACACTAAGGGAGTAACAGTGCAAGGCCCTGGGGTTGGCGTGTGGTTGAGTTCTTCAAGGACACCCGTGAGAGGAAGTAGGAGTAGCCTCAGGAAGAGGGAAAGCAATTCCGGGAAGCGGATCACGGGATTACGTGTCTGTGGCTGAGATAAGAACTTTGTATTTTACACACAGGTGTAAGGGCCAGAGAATTTGGAGCACTCTATGACTGGAGGCATCGGGGTGCACAAGAGTCACTTGGTTGGGTCTTGAATTAATTACTGTCCCTTCCGAAAGTTCTTGGTGAGTCCATGGAGTATCAAATGGACGTTGCCTTGCCTAAGCACTGTCTTTGCTCCTAGCTCCAGAGTGAAGTCCAGAACTCTGGAAATTTCACCTTTGGGTGCTAGTCCCTTCCCTGAATGTCCTCACTGCTCCTCACCCTGTTCCTTTGACTGGGGTAGTGTGTCCTCCCCAAATCACACGATCTTTCCTCCCCTAAGTTTGCTCCTCCCCAACTCTGGGACATTTGGCTGGGTCTGGCATCTCAGACACACCTCTCTGAACCCATGATGCCTAGACAGATGTGCAGGGTGCTTTTGGGATAAGCTGCTCCTGAGGGAACTGACCCTACCCCTAACTCTCAGCTCAGCCCAGTTGTAACGAATCCTTCAAAAGCAGCTTTCACCAGGAACCTCTGTAAACACAAAAGGGGATTGGCAGGTGACTGTGGTGGTTTGACTAAAAATGGCCCCATAGGCTTTTATATTTGAATGCTTAGTCATCAAGGAGTGGCACTACTTGAAAAGGATTAGGAGGTGTGGCCTTGTTGGAGGAAGCATCATTGGGGTGGGCTTTGAGGTTTTCAAAAGCCTAAGCCAGGCCCAGCGGCTCTCTTCCTGCTGTCAGTGAATCTGAATGTAGAACTCTCAGCTTCTTCTCCAGCACCGTGTTTGCCTGCATGCTGCCATGTTCCCCACCATGAAGATAATGGACTAGACCTCTGAAACTGTAGGCCAGTCCCGATTAAATGTTTTAAGAGTTGCAGCGGTCTCGGTGTCCCCTCACAGCAATAGAACACTGATGAAGAGAGATAGTCTGAGGAGTGGTGTCCATACAGCCCAGCATTTTCCTGGCCATGTAGATATGGGAGTGTGAGGTTACCTCAAACTGGTTCCCTCTCTGAGAGTGGAATTCATAGCACCTACACTTGGCTATCTAAAGCCCAGCTAAAAATGGTGAGTGTAAATAAGCCCCAGTAATGAATATGGACTCCTGAGACTCAGCTTCTTCACCCGCCTCCCTGGGGTGGTGGGGCAGGACTGCTGAGATGCTCTGAAAATGCAGAATCCATGCTAGTTTATTCCCATCCAGGCCAGTGAAGACAGGCACAGGGTCGGAGTCCACCCTGTGGGTACAGCCAACCTGCTCTGCACCCTATGGGTACTGCCCAGCTTACTCTGCACCCTGTGAGTACTGCCCAGCTTACTCTGCACCCTGTGGGTACTGCCCAGCTTACTCTGCACCCTGTGGGTACAGCCAGCCTGCTCTGCACCCTGTGGGCACTGCCAGCCTGCTCTGCCCATGATCTTAGGCTGGAGGCAGCCTTTCCAGGTCATGTGTCCCTAGCTGGGCTGCAGCCAGGTCCCAGCGGCAGATGTTGCCCTGAAGAAGCCTGGCTTCTTGCAGGACTCTTGGGCCAGCCTGGCCTGGCAATGAATCCCAGCTGGGTTTCAGCAAGGTCAAAAAGACCTTCCCAGAACCACTGCCTAGAACTCTGGGAGGAGCTTGGGACTCTGACAAACACTTTAAGCTCTTTGGTAGGTAATGTTGGATATCTGCTTTAACCAGTCAGTTCCCAAACTGTGCTCTGGTCCCTTCTTGGCCCCTCCCGCTAAGGGTAGCTGGCCTTCTACCACTCAGATAAGGGTTGAAACCTCAGTCTGTCTGTTAGTTCCTTGGAGCAGTTTTGCTACACTTTTATGGCAAGGATGAATACAAGTGTCCTTGACTGGTACATTTGGAACTGTTGAGTTTTTGGAAAAGCTGATTAAAGGAATAAGTAACAGTAAATGATGTTGCTGTTATGCTTGAAATGCAAACCAGTTTCAGCCCTATTGATTTCTTTGGGAACAAATGGAGCTTGAAGTAAATTTTGTGTTTAAGTTTTCCCACCAGAAGAAACATTATGTGAAGGACTGTAGCAACAGCTGGGCAGTTAAGAGCCCTGTCTGCTTTTGCCGAACCCCAGTTCAGCATCTGCATGCTGGCTTACAACGGTCTGTAACTCCAGTTCCAGAGGATCTGACATCCTCTTCTGACCTCCATGGGTACCACACACATGTGGTGTACACACACACACATGTAGGTGCAACATTCATATACATAAAATACAAATAAATCCTTTAAAAATTATGTGACAACAGAAAGCATCTTGTGAGCAAACCACAGCCCCAGAGGGACACACAGAACGGATACACCCCGGGTGTCTACCAGATGCCTAGGTCTGCTGAGACTTCCACACCTAGTTTGATCTTTCCACCTGACTTCCGGTAACTCACTTCACAAAAGCCCACTTCCTCAATCAAACTTCAGGTTTTTTTCTATGGTTATAATTGTTAAAATGTTATAATTTTAGTACCGTTTATGTATTTCTTTACCATTTAACATATAAAATAGCTCCCAGTTGTGTTAGGTTCTTACCACTTGACACTTTGTTATTATAGTCTGTAACTAGGTCATATGGTCATCCTGGTTTTAGTTATTCTAGAAACTGCTATCCTGTTTTCTCCAGCACTGTACCTTTTTTTTGTTTGGTTGTTTTTTTTTTTTTTTTTTTTTTTGAGACAGGCTTTCTCTGTGCAGCAACTCTAGCTGTCCTGGAACTAGCTCTGTAGACCAGGCTGGCCTTGAACTCACAGAAATCTGTCTGCCTCTGCCTCCCGAGTGCTGAGATCTAAGGTGTGTGGCACCACCACCCCACTGTACCATTTTTAGGTTTTGTGCACAAGGACTCCAGTTTCTCCACATCCTCACCAAATCATTAGTTTCTGTTTTCTCATTTTTTACTTTGTGTGCACAGGGTCTCACACCCAGGGCCTGAAACACACTAAGCAAGAGTTTTACTATTGCCCTGTACTCCAAGCCCCTTTTTGGTTTCTTTAAAAAATTTTATTTTATGTGTATGAGTGTTTTGTCTGACTGTATGTGTATGTATATTCGCATACCTGGTGCTTGTGGATACCAGAGGAGGGCATTGATTTCCCGGAGCTGGAGTTACTGATGGGTGTGAGCTGTTGTGGGGGTGCTGGGAACTGAACACAGGTCCTCTGCAAGAGCAACAAATACTCTTAGCCTCTGAGCCTGTTGTCCCATCCCCCTGAGACTGTACCTTAAAAAAATTTAAAGCTAAATTTGGTTCTTGTTATTGTTTTTTTTCTTGTTTTGTTTTTTGAGAAGGGGTTTCTCTGTGTAACCAGGCTGGACTCAAGCTCACATAGGTCCACTTACCTCTGCTGCCTGAGTGCTGGGTTTAAAAGCGTGGGCCACCACACTCACCTGATTCTTGTTATTGTTATATAATCTAATTCTTGATGGAATTTTTCATATTCGTTCTACTCTCTTCTGCTTCCACTTGTGTTTTTCCTTAATAATCATGTCTGAACTAAAGACCTTGTTGTTTTCTCTCCATTTCTGAAATGAAATCACCTTGAGGTCTGTTTCTTTTGTTTGACTTTCTCTTTTGGTTGTTAGACAGTCTTATATTTTGAAATACTTAGTAACTTTAACAAAATTACAGATAATGTGTTCTAGGCGTTATCTTCTTTTAGAAGGAATTCACTTTACCCATTGCCAGACACAGGGTGAGAACTGACTTCCAATAAGCACTGGAGCAGAGATGGGTAGAGCCTGGGTTGTGGTTTTGGCTACTTCACACCTGCTTCTAGTAGGAACCCTCCAGGTTTCTAGATAAGAGCCTATGTCTTACTAGGGCTTTCTTCCCCTGAGATTCCCAAGTGGGAATTCTTGTCAACTCAGGCAACTTCTGACAATCATACAGATGCACCTGTTCCCTCCCAGCTGAGAGGTCTCTCTTTGCATGTGCTTTGTGCATTCTTGCTGCACCATGCATGTTTACATGGTTACAGCTGTTTTACAGCATTTGGAGTGGCAGTTGGGCTCAGATCAGTTTATTCTCCATATTTGTGAGGGCGCTGAAGGGATTTAAGTGGGTAATAATTATCTGGCCATTCTTCAGATTTCTCAGCCGTGTAAGGATAGACTGGAGGCTGCCGTGGTGACAATCACATGACGTGAGAGAAGGGCCATCTCAGAGACATATTCAAAAGACAGAACTTAACTCCCCCGAAGTCCTGGTGACAGTTGGGATCAAGAAGCGGGTTTGACCCTGATGTTAGAGTTATCTCAGGAAGTTGCTGGATGAGAGTGAACAGCTAGCCAGAGTGGGTTGAGAGAGAACAGATGCCCAAGAGCCTTGAGGTTAGACGTGGCAGTGGTGAGGATGGAGATGTGGCTGATGAAGCAGATCCAGAGGGAATGATGCCTTCAGGGAGAAGCATCATTCTGATTTTGAAGAGATGGGGGTTGAGAAGTTGGAGTTGGGGGAAGGTTCTGTGCATTTGGGCCATTCAGAAAGGTCTCAATGTCCTGTGAAGCCTGCAGCACCTGTGGAGTGACTGGGTGCCTGAACAGGCACCTGGGACCTAGGAAAGTAGCATCTGGACCCCAGTAGAGAAGGGGCCAATTTGGGAGCCTGCAGGGCCGATGCCTTATTTCCACCAAGTCTCTTTACTTCTAATCTGCTCCTGTCCCTGAGTGCAAGTCCTCCTCGCCCACATCACTTCTTGGTCCTTACCAGTTTTTCTGCCTCTGCTCAAACCATTTTAGAGCCATTGCTGCTTGCACAATATACTTCAGACTTTGGGGCTTCCGGTCTACGGTAGGTTACCTCAACTTTGACTCCCTTGCTCAATCTGTTCCTCTCCCGCACATCCTCTCCTTGCTCCACGTGCTTTCTACATACGTGACTCTGTGCAACTCACCATGGCCTTTGGTATTACTCCCCTCACTCCTGAGACACCACCCACTGATGCTGATGGTCGGTCACTTGTCCCATGGCAGGCTAATGCTGTGTTAACTTACTCATTCAATCCATGGTTGACACTGTGGTGTACTAGGTTCTATACTACATGCTGGGTTATGTGTAAAATTCAGACCTGCTCTGAAGGTGCTTCCAACCAAGAGATGCAGAGCAGTAGCCCTGGTGGGCCAGAGGCAGTGCATGGGAGACCTGAGCTGGCCTCAAGGAGCTGGAGTTTAGAGCTAAGCCCTTACTGTGTTTTGCAACTGGTACCAATGATAATGTTGCTCTGAGGGTCAGGCATAGAATGAAGAGATGAACATTTTTCCCCCACAAATGCTGGTGTTGTTTAATCTTAAAAACAAGAAGATTTAATTATTACTTATGAAATTAAGTATTTTTGATTGAAAGTTACTTCCTTTGGCCCTAGTACAGTTAACCTTGTCATGCTTTCCCATATAATCCCCTTGGGCACATATATGGGCTGATCAAGTTGGATTACTCTCTATGGGGGCATGGGCAATTCTTGGAGACACAGAGAAGAGCATGACTTGGTCCTTCTTATAGCTTGAACAATGCCTGTGTTTTTCCTGTGTTTAAATAAGAGGGGTCTTGGTTTTTCTTGACCCATTATGGTGACAGACTGGCCTGGTCTGCTGCCAGTGTTTTGTGAAATTGTTTAAGCAGAACATCAAGGCTTCTATCTGTGAGGGCCAGACCGGCTCCTAGCAACCCCCATGTCTCTATCTGGGAGTGCCAGGACAGCTCCTAGTGGCACTGAAACCTTGCAGATAGGACAGGCCAGATCCCAGGTGTTGGAAAATGCTTCTCTTTTTCAACCATGGTGATCTCACAGTTACGATCCCACTTAACTACATGTACCAACTTGAGAACTTTCTAAAAAATATTTCATGTGCTGTGTGTGTTTATGTGCAGGCATGTCCATGCCATGTTGTGTGTATGAAGGTCAAGGGACAAACTTGGGTGTCAGTCTTTATCTTGGGTCTCTTTGTTAGCTGCTCCGCACTCCAGGCTAGCTGGCCCGCAAGCTTATACAGATTCTCATCTCTGTTTCCTATCTCAGTGTAGCGGGACTAGAAATACAGATGCACGCTACCATGCCCAACTTTACTCAGGTCCCGGGGCATGTACCATGCATAGCAAGCCTTTTCCCTACTGAGCTATCTTTACAGCCCAATATGAACACTTCTGCTTGCTCAAGTGCGTAGGTTACCATCAGGAGCTCGGTTCTGTTTTGCTTTCATTTCCCTGTGGGTAGAAACCTCTGCTCTTCTGGCCCTTACACTCAGCCCCATACGTTTGAGACACTATTTGCTCATAGTACCTCAATAGCTCCCTTGTGCTCTTGCTGAGCCCCTCCCCTCTCTCTGTGGGGCGGGGTTTGAGACAAAGAGTCTGGAACTTGTTTGTAGACCTGGCCTCATAATTGCACCTCACAAGAGCTGAGATTAAAGGCATTTGCCATCACTGCCCAGTGAGTACCCTCAACTACAGGACACTTTTAAACCTGCGTTTGGCCTTTACCCCCAGGCCGTAGCTGTTCCCAGAAAGCTCCTTCCCCAACTAAGTTTTCCTGGGATTTTGAGGCAACACTGCCCTTGCTTTGCTTGTGATGATCCCTGGGGCTACTCTCATCTTGCTGGATGTTTTAACAATGTGAATGGTCTCTTTTCTCTGGATCTGTGAGCTGGTATCAAGAGTAGGGCTTTGTTATTGTGGTGCTGGGGATCCAAGCCCTTGTACCCATTAAGCAAGTTCTTACTGGGCAAGTTCTCAGCCATTAAGTGATAACCCCAGGGCTTCCGTTGGTTCCCTCTAGCCAGCATGTTTACAGGACTTGCCACGGTGCTCTAGATGAGGAACTGGGTCTGCTCGAAGGAATGGCAGAAGTGGTCTTGTCACTTTGGTGTGTACCAAATGACTAAGGTTAAGAGTTAAAGTAAGGGGGCTGGAGAGATGGCTCAGAGGTTAAGAGCATTGCCTGCTCTTCCAAAGGTCCTGAGTTCAATTCCCAGCAACCACATGGTGGCTCACAACCATCTGTAATGGGGTCTGGTGCCCTCTTCTGGCCTGCAGGCATACACACAGACAGAATACTGTATACGTAATAAACAAATACTTTAAAAAAAAAGTTAAAGGCAGACTTCAGGACGGGTTCTTAGCAGCAACGTCTCTACCCCCAGCAGAAGGGCTATAAAAACTGCCCATTGAGGAGAAAGTTCAGTTTGTCTGAGGTCAGGGCTAGCAGTAAGAGTAGCAAGGCAGCTGGGACAGCCAGTGGCAGTTGGCAGAGCCTGGGTGCCAGGATGAGGAATACTGGCTTCACCCTGATGGGACCAGGTAGAGGGGTCTTAGGTAGGTGGGCTGTGGGATCCACGGCTCACATCTAGCAGTCTGGTTTGTAGACATAATAAGGTCTAGATGATGCCAAGGAGGCTGGGTGGGGGAAGAATGAGACAGAACAGAAGAGAGGATAGCCACTTCTGGCCTGAGGAGATAATACAGAAGCCTCATGTTTTGGGGAGGGTGCTTGTGGCTTGGCATAGGCCACAGCCGAGGTACCTGTGGGCCCTGGGTGGCATGTGGAATACTAGTCCCCACATACACATGAGGAATAATGCCAGTTAACTAAGCACATCCATAAACTACCAGGAAGCACTGGCCCAGGCTGGCTCTCGTGCCAATCAGGATGCAGACTCCTAGGAAAGGTACTTAGAAGGATCAAAGCTGCCCTGACCTTGGGGTTTCAGGAGGCCAGGGGCTTGGACTGAGTTGACAGCTAGTTGTCAGGGAGCCTTCTGTGGGGAGAGAGGGCTCATTCTGCTTGTGTACAGCCGGATTCCAGGGACTTGGATAGATGAGAGCTCCAAAGATAAGTGGCAAGAAGAGCAAGGGAGGGAAGAACAGGCAGGCCCGAGGAACCGGCACCAAAAGGCAGTGCCATGGTACCAGAGGCCAAGGAGTGACCTAGGCTGCTGGCGCTGGGACAGAGACATAAGGTGCTCACAGAGCCACTGCTGCAGTGTGCCATCCTCAGACAGTAGAGTGGCATGCACAGCCAGTGCACTCCAAATCCTGTGACCTGGCACTATCCTGCATGCCTCAGGAACCCTGTCCTCAGCTCAGATTCCAGTACACCTTAAAATGAGGCTGGCGAGATGGCAGGGGGAGGAAGGGTGATGTATCAAGGGTTAGGTCCTGTCATTACCCTCTGTGGTCAGTGCCTGCATCAAACTCATCACCAGTCAGGGCGGGGCAGTGCTGAAGCCCCTCTATAGCCCACAAAAGAAGCGGCAGAGAGAAGAGACAAGGAGAAGCAGAGAGGAGGAGGTACCCTTTATTGGATTTTAATGATGGCAGCTTGAGAGAAGGGCTCCTCCCTGAAACATGCCATCCTTTCTGCTCCCAGGGCTCAGCACGAGAATGAAACCCCACCCTGCATGGCCCTCAGAAGGCAAGGTGTGGAGGGTATGGGGGTACTCTATGCCAGGGGAGCTGGGACAGGAGGAAAGACGTGCACCCTCACCTCTTAGAGTGATCCTTCTCCCCTGGGACCTGGTATTGATCCCAGACCCTAGGATGGACTGGCAGACAGGGCTCATGCAACAATGAATGGACAGAAGGTGGCACAGAAACGCAGCCCCGTCACCCCTTGATAAGGGTAAGAGGGCTAAAAAGGGCCATGCTGTGGCCACACAGGGTCCGTACGTTAAGTATTTGCAGTGTACATACACGAGGGTGAGGGGGGCTCCCTCTGCTTCAGGCTGTGCCTGGGGAATCAGAGAGAGGGAAGCACAGATGGCGTTATCATGCCAGGGGCATGGGTCTCAGCCAACCATGCCACTTGAGCTGGGCTTCTACTACTCCTTGGCACGGCCAATGATGGTGAGAATGTATAGGAAGATGTTGATGATGTCCGTGTACAGGTTCAGAGCCGCAAACACATACTCCTCTGGGCTCAGTGAAAGCTGCTTGTTCCCCAGGAGCAGTTGAGTGTCCACTGCCAAGAACTAGGGGGTAAAGACATAGTTGGTATTAAACCGCATAATTACTCACTCAGTAGCCCCGTGAAAGCCTCCCAGCACCCCCACTTACGCAGGTGAAGAGCAGAGCACCCAGAGAGGCATACACAATCTCCAGGATGCGGTTCCGGATGAAGATGCAGAGTATGGCAAAGATGAAGAGCACCACCACACTTACCAGGAGCACACCCATGCACGAGGTAAAGTCATAGCGGGTCTAGAAGGGAGGGCAGGAGGTGAGAGACTGTGGGTGCGGAGGGCCCCCGAGGCTACAGTCCTGTCTTAGGTGCCCCTTACCTGCATGGAGAAGATGACCACCGTGAAGCAGACAGCCGTGGTGATGCCCACTGCCATGATGACTGCCTCTGTGTTGTAAAAGCTGGCTATCATGCCCACCATGTAGGACAAGCTGACGGTCAGGATTGACTGCAGAAGAGGGTCACAGGGGGTGGTGGGTGTGTGGAGATGTTCCTGGTCCAACCCCTGTGCACCTCCCTTTCCTGTTCCACAGGCCTAGGGGTACTGGGCTCAGGTGTGGGAGTTACCAGAGCAACAAGATTCCAGGGATGCTTTCGCCGGAAGTCCCCACAACAGCTGAGGACAATGAGGGAGATGAAGAAGATGGCGTAGGAGACATAATAGGTCCAGACATTCTCTCGGACAAAGCCCTTCACCTCCCCAACAAAAGTGAAAACGGCCACGGTCGACAGGGTCACGGACAGCTGCAGGGTCAGCACCAGAAACACCTGTGGAGGGAGCAAGTCAGAGCCCTACCTCAGCAGCCTCCCCGTGACGCCTCCCAGCCCACACACCGGCCAGGCGCAACCTTTCTGATGAAGGCCTGCCGAATGTTCTTGTCCCAGTTGACAGCGGAGAAGTCCTGGTTGTCATAGTAGGATGGAGGTCCTTCTTCCTGATAGTTCCCGTGCTGTGGAGCTAGGGGCACAGAGGCTGGGTCAGAGTCCCACGAGGGTAGCTGAGTTCCCGCCCCTGCCCCACTTTTCCCTACACTTACAGGCAGGGTCCTGGAAGGGTGGTGGCTGTCCATAGGGGTTAGGGGGGAAGGGGCTCTGTGGGTATGGCCCCTGTGGGTATGGCCCCTGTGGGTAGCCTCCTTGAGGGTAGGGTCCCTGAGGGTAGCCACCTTGTGGGTAGGGACTGGGCCCATGGGGATACCCTGGCTGACCATAGGGAGAGGGCTGGAAAGGAGGCTGTGGGTATGGGGCCCCAGGGTAGGGAGGCTGAACATAGGGAGACATAGGGGGTTGGGGCCCCACAGGATATCCAGGGTTTGGGGGAGGATAGCTGTCCCCAGATACCAAGAAACTCTTTTCATGGGACATGGCCTCGGGTTCTGCGGCTGCCCCTAGAGGAGAAAAAAGGAACAGTTACCTCTGGGAGACTGGAACCACTGACAGCCCCACCTGCTCAAAACCCAGGAAGAAAAAAAAAAGAAGCTGGACCATGACCTTTGTACGAGGCTTTAGGAAGCCTCAGAACAAGGAGGCGGGGAGCGTTGGGTGGGGCTTGGGGGAGACCGATGTGGACCCTGTAGAAGGGGCTGCTCTAGACCGATCTAGGGGTGGGGGATGGGAGAAAGAGTGATGGCTGTCAGCCTCGGCTTGGAGCTTGGGAGATGCCTTCTGACCGCTGCGAGTCTTTCGGGTTAGAGCTCAGCAACTAAGGGTCTGGGGTGCGGCGCAGTGGCTAGAGAGGCGTGGGGGTGTGCCCTGGCCCTCCCTCTCCTATCCCGCCTATTAAGCAGCTTGAAGGGGCCAGCGCAAGCGGCTATTTCTATCCCAGGAAATCCCCAGGCCATCTGTGACCAGCCGGAACCCTGACCCTCCTCCTAAGCACAGGGCCGAATGTCCCTAGCTCCCGGAGCTCAGTGCAGGCCTGTATAGGCTGCTAAGGTGTCTGCTAGTAGGGTACGCCAGGAACAGCGGGGTGCGGGGGTGTGTGGGGGATGGAAGCGACCAGAGGGCGTTCAAGGGAACAAAGCGGGGAATGGGGACGACGGGGGAGGGGGCGGTGGCCACAGAACGCGTCCGGAGGGCCGGTGGGCCCTCCCACTGGGTTGGGGGGGTCGCTGGCCCTCGAGTCTGGGCGGCTGCAGAGTGCCACCCCCTCCCTCCTGCTCAGGGCCGCCGTAGCTCCCCACCCCCAATGATGCCACCAGTCTGGGCAAGCGGGCAGCGAGTCCTGGCCGAACCAACTGACCCGAGGCGGCCGCACTCAGTAACAACGCAGGGAGGGGATGGCCGACTGGCAGGGGGCTACGGCGGTGACAAGCTCTTGGGTTTGGTTGGGGGACTCACCGCTGCCGGGGAGCCAGAGGCCGGTGCTTACGGTGCCCGCTGCGCAGTCGCGCGCGGTGATGGCCGGTGCGTCCGCACCTGCACCCGCTGGGCGGCCGGATTACTTGGGCCTGCGCCTGCGGCTGGGGAGACGCAGAGGAGCCTTGTGACTGGGCGGGCCTTGTGATGGGGCGGGGCCTTGTGACGGGGAGGGGCGGGGCCTTGTGATAGGGCGGATGTTGTGACCGGTCAGGGTGCATTTACGCCCACCTAAACTGCTCTGCCCAGCCTGACTAGCAGTTTACCGTTGTCCATAGTCCAGGTCAGAGCCCTGCACCCTGCGCTTTCTGACCGGGGTTGGAGTCTGGTGTGGGGAACTAACGACTTCCAGAGGCATGGTTCTGCTATGGCATATGTGGTTCTCTGTTCAGGGAGTTAATTCCCAAACGCAGGATTTACTGAAGCTTCCAAGGACTCCGGCGATCCCTTCTTGGCTTTGCTGTTTTGAGACAAGGTCTCTGTAACCACAGCTGGCTTTGAACTCACTATGTAACAGGCTGGCCTCAAACTTGTGGCAATCCTCCTGCCTCAGCCTTCCTACTAGTGTGATTACAGGCATGATTCACTACACCCAGACCATTATTCGCTTTAAAACACAGAATTCACTTTCCCTTTCAGTCCACACCTATTCCAGACTAAGAGACATAACCATTTAATTGTTCCATTCTTTCCATACCCAGCCTCTGGTCACTTGTCTCATATCCTCAAAAGGAGCTTGTCAGGCCAGGAGGTGGTGGCACATGCCTGTAAACCCGGCTTTCTGGAAACAGAGGCAGAGGATCTCTGTGAGTTTGAGGCCAGCCTGGTCTATGGAGTGAGCTGCAGGACAGCCAGGGCTACACAGAAAAACCCAGTCTTGAAAAAAACCAGAAAATAATAAACTTATCCAGGGGCTGGAGAGATGGCTCAGAGGTTAAAAGCATTGACTGCTCTTCCAGAGGTCATGAGTTCAACTCCCAGCAACCACATGGTGCCTCACAACCATCTGTAATGAGATCTGGTGCCCTCTTCTGGCATTCAGGCAAACATGTAGACAGAACACTATATATAATAAATTAAATTAAAAAAATAACTTATCAGAACTCTGGTGCGTGGGGGGGGGGTTCTGAAAAAAAATCCCACTAGGTGGCCCCCTGGTCCTCTGTGGCTTAGGACATTCTATGCTTCTTTGGTTCTTATTTTCTGGTCTTTCTGAGGCTTTTCGGTGAGATTGGGGATGGGTTCTCCCCTGTGTCCAGAGAGCACTAACAGCTGGATCTAGTGAAGATAAGCCCTGTGCTTTTTCACATCCTCCAGATAAACACGCTCACCGTTGTTGATTACAAATTCTAGTTGCATTCCGTTGCTGTGAACACCGGGACAGAAAGTGGCACAGGGGAGGAATGGCTCATCAGGCTCACAATTGCAGGTCACAGCCCATCATTTCGCCTAAGTCAACACAGGAATGGAAGCTACAAGTCTCTTCATGTGTACAGCCAAGAGCAGAAAACTATGCTGCTTGCTTGCTTGCTCTCGGTTAACTTTCTTATACTGTTCAGAGAAATGGTGGTTGTTTTACCCTCAATTAACAAGAAAATCCCTCATAGACATACCCACTGGCCAACCCATTCTAGATAATTCCACTCCAAGCCTTTCTTCCCAGATCTTTCTAGATTAGATTAAGTTGGCAGTTAACAGTAACCAGCACACGAGACATTATCATTTTACCATCCAATTCCCAGACATTCCTGAAGATTTAACAATGGCAGTAATATGAGCTGTTTGAGGGCGCCCTGCCTGACAGGCCTTCTGTAGCCGGCATTTATCTACAGTGTGCTGGGAGGTGGTGAAGACCCATAATAAGAGAGCACAGAGTAGGCGGGACAGGCTTTTATAGAAATAGAATCTCATATAATTTGCAGGACCTCAGAGGAAAATAAAATGACAAACACAAAATTGACTCTAGGGACGCAGAGGAGCCTGGACCACTCAGAGGCCCTTTGAGTTTTTAGCTCCAAGTTTTATCTGCCACTAAGGGCTGGGTAAGGGAAATCATGGAGAAGGGATGGCCACGAGGCTCTGTGAGGGAAGTTTAGGTCACGCAGAGGAAAGCCAGCCCAGGGGTACTGGTTTGGTAAGAGTTGAGGGTAGGGAGGGTCACAGAGCCCACTAAGCATCAGCGTGTCCAGGTATGGGAAGGAATTAGAGGAACAGGAACTGGGGCCAATTGGACTTTAGTTTTTACTGTCATTGGCCTTGGGGTTTGTAGCTGTCATCAGTACCTGCCAGTTTCATGGGGGAACCACAGTGGGAGTGGCAGAGAAGAAGAGAGGGTAGCGTGGTCCTTTGAGAAGTTCTGAAGGGTCTTAATTGTGGGGAGAAGAAGGTAGTGGAGAGGCAAGGACTACAGGTTCGATGCATAGATTGGGCAAAAACCATGATCTTCCAGAAGAATGGCAGAGCTAGGGCTGGCATGACTAGAAGGAGTGGGTAGAGAGTAACAGTAGTCACAGCTTTGGGGTCAATAGAGCAAATGGGATACGAGGGTGGGCACGGTTGGTGGTGGGTAGGATCTGGGCATGGTTGTACATGCCTACAGCTCCAGCTTTCAGAAGAGTGAGACAGAGAATCACTTCTAGTTCAAGACAAACCTGGCTTGCATAGTGAGTTCCTGACAGTCTGGGCTACAAAGGGATAGTCTGTTTCAAAAATAAACAATAAAGGCATGTCTTCGGTGGGAGGCCTGGCCCTCTGGATCCTATCTGTACCTCCAGTTCCCCTTCTGTGGTAAGGATCCATGGCTGAAAGACTGTCAGCATAGTGTCCACATCTGGGGTGATGGTGATGGCCGAGATGGTGCAGACGGAAGGACTAGGCAGATGTGGGTTCAAGGGCACAGGCAAGGAGCTGTGCTGTGAGCTTTACATTTTTAAAATACTTATTTTGTGTGTATACATATATATGTACTGCATATATATATGTGTGTGTGTGTGTGTGTGAGAGAGAGAGAGAGAGAGAGAGAGAGAGAGAGTTGTGGTGTGGCACACATGTGGAAGTCAGGCAATATGCAAGAATCAGCCCTCTCCCTCCATCTTGTGGGACCCAGGAATCAGAACTCAGTTTGACAGGCTTGGCAGCAAGGGCTTTTGCTTGCCTCAGGGTATGTACTTTTAGGGGGCCAAGGGCGGAATTGCTCACCTCCAGCACTTAGAAGCAAGGCTAATTACCCTCTGGGAATGAAAGACCTGTTTGGGAAGGTTTCTAAGAGCCAGCTTCAGACAGGGGTTCCGCCTACAGAATGGGTGCTGCTCAGGTCTAGGACACAGAGATCAGAAGCCGGGAGACTCTTAGGGGGGTGTACCATGAGGGGCAGACAGCAACCCAGGTATCCTGTGGCGAGGGTGATTAGTCACAAAGGGAAGCCAAGAAAGTGGAGAAAGTCTAGGAGACATGTGTTCCACTCTGCCGGTCAGAGGCTAGCGGACGTGCTGCGGAAGGGCCCTTAGAAGTTCTTTGGGGACTGAGGCTAGGGCTTCACCAGGACAGGAAGCGCCTGAGCGACAGCCACTGGCCTAGCTCCTCCCTCCTTTCTTTCTCCCCTTGGTTTCACTTTTGCTTTGCTATTTCAGGCCTTCTGCCCCGCAAGGACTTCAGGCCTGACTGCCCGGCAGGGTGAGTGTAAATAATGAAGCTCTTGGGGAACAGCTAGAGGCCTGGGAGAGAGAACCAAACAGGTGGAGCGGGCCTCTTCCCTTCCCACGTATTGCATCCCAGGATTCTGATGGCAGAGGTGGAGGCCGGGGCAGCCGTGGAGCTCCGGGGACTGTCCCCTGAAGTGCCCGATGAACTGCTCACCCTCTACTTTGAGAACTACCGTCGCTCAGGTGGAGGGCCTCTGTTGAGCTGGCAGAGACTGGGCTGTGGGGGCATCCTCATCTTTCAAGATCCCGCAGGTGAGGAGGCTGAGTCCAGGGGCTGCCTAGGTGCCCTGAACTTTGAGGTCTCTGACACCTTGCCTCTGCTTACAGACGCGAAGAGAGTCTTAACCCGGGTGGAGCACCAGCTAGCTGGTGCGAGGCTGAGCCTGAGGCCAGCACCCCCACGGGCCCCTGAACGTGTGCTTCTGCACCAACTGCCGCCGGGCACTTCACCCCTGAGCCTGGAGCAACATGTTCAGGCCCTGCTGCGTGCCATGGGGCACCCAGCACAGGCTTGCCATGTTCTCGCCAGTCCTCGGCAGGACTGTGCTCTGGTCCAGTTATCCATGCCCCTTTCTGAGGCAGGTAAGAGAGGCAGGAGGGTTGGGCATAGCTTCTGAAAGTTAAGGAAGGTGCCTGAGCCGACTTCCATACTGCCCACAGATGTCTGTGCCCTGGAGGAGCAGGCCCGGAATCTGCCTCTGAATGGGGTCACAGTATCCTTGGCCTGGGTGCCCCAGACCCGAGCAGTACGCGTGATAGACAGTGCCACCCCAGTGGACCCGTTGCTACTGGAACTCTACCTGGAGAATGAGCGTCGCAGTGGTGGAGGACCCTTGGAGGGTCTGCGGAGTCTGCCCAGGCAACTGGGCACTGTCGTCAACTTTCAGCAGTGGCAGGGTGCGTGAGGTTATGAAACTACATTAAGGGGACACTCACTCTGTGCTAGAAACCTAATGGGCTTTCTCTCTTCTCCTCCAGTGGCTGAACGGGTACTGGAGCGGAAACACTGGCTGCAGGGCTCTGAGTTGAGCCTTGTCCCCCACTACGATGTATTGGAGCCAGAGGAGCTCGCTGACGGTGCCAGTGGAGGGGATCACCTAAGCGTGCCAGAATCTGGAGCCACTGAGCATGCTCTCTTAGATCCTGGAGGGCTGGCTGAGACCCTGACTATGACTGTGGGCTCTGGGGAGGCACCAGGACAATTAGGAGCCTCTCTAAGGACAGGTCCTGTGGGGACTGCAGAACAAGCCATGCCAGTTGATTCAGGGCCTGTGAGGTCTCTGGAGCAAGAGGAGCCTATAAACCAGGGAGCTATGGGATCTCCAGAGCAAGCTGGTTTCACAAGCGAGGAGATCATGGAGTCTGCAAGCCCAGTATATCCAGTAGGAGGCTTTATAGGGCTCTCAGGGCACGGAGGATCTATGGCCTCATACTCTGTGGGAGTTCAGAGGCCGGAGGGCCTGGGGGAAGTGGCCACTGGCTCATCAGAGCAGGAGGGACTAATGGCCACAGAGTCTCCAGAGAGCGAGCTGGAGAGCCCTGGGTGTGAGGAGCTGCAGAGGCAAGAGGGACCGGTGGAGATAGTAATGTCAATGGATCCAGGGGCCGTGCGCTTCCTGCAGCTGTACCATGAGGACCTTCTTGCCAGCCTGGAAGATGTCGCCCTTTTCCCACTTGAAGGAGTAGATGTGACTGGCTTTCGGGTGAGTGACCCTCAGAATCTCCTCGCTTTGCCTCTTCTTTTAGGTCCAGGTGTCTTTCCTGTACTCTAACCTGTAGGCTGTCCTCTTACGGTCTCGCAGCTTTGTGGACCTAGGGCCCCATGCCAGGCAGCCCAAGAGTTGCTGCAGAGTCTGCTGGGCAGCATTAGCTGCCACACGCTGAACATGAAGCACCCAGGCAGTGCCCGGTTCCTGCTGACTCTGGAGGGGCAGTACCTTCTTCACGGATTGGAGGCTCAGTTCCAGTGTGTCTTTGGGACAGAACATCTGGCCAGCGCCACCCTGGACCTAGATCCTGAAAGGGTAAGATGGAGTTCTGTTCTTTTTCTCACAGCCCAGACCTAGATACCTCCTCTGCTTTGACTCTGACATCCTCCTCCCACAGACGGATCCCACTGAGACCCTCCAAGACCTCTATGGCCACAATACAGGCAGCCATCAGGAGACCATGAGACTGGGTAGGGCATGCTCTCCTAGACACTGGAGGGCTTCCCAAGAGCCCTACGATGTCCTGTGGTCTTTTCTTGACCACCCTCTCCCTTCTCTGCACTATCACTGGTTTAGTGACCATTTTGTGGTATACTCTGTACCCACAGATACAATCTCTATCTTTTAGCCATTACGACTCATCCTATTGTTTATTATCAGCCCCTTGGCTGGACTTGACTCCTGACCTAGTGGTCTCTTTCTGCTCTTAGAGGAAGTCAAAGAGCTGCTGGCTACCCTGGAAGACCTTCATGGGGAGAACTGGCTGCCTATGGAGATGCGGAGGGAGAAACCTGGAGAGCAGCCAGAGGAGACCACCCTTGAGCAGGAGGAGGAAAAGTCCACACTTGAGGCTAGGAAAGAGCCTGTGGCCCTCAGCACTGGGACACCTGGACAGTTAGAAGAAGAGGCCACCCTGCAGCTGGCTATCCACCGGTCCTTGGAGTCTCAAGGCCAAGTGGTTGAGCAGCAGGAGGCTAGCGCACTAAGGCGAGCCATGGCCCTCTCCCTGTTAGAAGCAGAAGAGCCCCTGGGTGAGGGCAGTGGAAGCAGGGCGCAGCTGGTGGTACACACTTCCTTTGAGCAGGATGTGGATGAATTGGATCGGGCATTGTCTGCTGCCTTGGAGGTGCACCTTCAGGAGGAGACAGTGAGTCTTCAGGGCTATGTGCTGCCCTCAGAGCTCGGGGCTCGCCTGGAGAGGTGCCATGATGTGAGTGTTACCCTGCATGGAGACCGTGTCATCATCCGTGGTTTTGGGGTTCAGCCTGCCCGTGCAGCTCGCCATTTGGCTGCTCTGCTTGTTAGACCCTACGACCAGAATTCGACCTTTCCCTTGGAGGCATCAAACAACTGTGAGTCTGTACCTTGGACTTGGGAGGGTGGAACTGAATTGCTTCTGGCCTAGTGCTTGAGATAAGAGACTAATGTGCTTTCTTCCCGTGTGTCAGTGTCAGAGCAGAGCCTGAAAGAACCGTTGGGCAGGCTGGAGGCCCTGGAGGAGAATTCCAAGGAGTTCCAGGATGTGGTGCAGGCCTTTTATGACTCCTTGGATGTTGCCCACAGCAGGATCAGAATTGTTCGAGTGAGTTCATGTCCTGTGCTGCTGGCCTTGTGTGTACACTTCTCTGTGTGTTAGGGTCAGTTAATCAAAGCTGCTCAAAATGGATATGCTGAAGGCTGATAGAATGGCTGGCTGCATCTGTGCATGGCTCCAGGGACTTGGATCTGACTGAGGGCATTGAGGGAATGAAGAAAAGACAAACACACAGACACATAGAAAGTTGGGATGGGCTCTGGGCTCTTAGATGGGGAAATTGCAGCACTGCAGATGCTGGTTGTCTTTATTTTATGGAGTTGAGCAGGAGGAGGAATTAAGTTACTGCATACAGCTGGGCAAGGAGCAGTCTCTGTTGGGAGCAGTCTTCAGGCAGTACATATCCCGGGGGAGAAAGCTATGATGGACATTTTCTGTGCACACCATCAGTACCCATATTTGGACCAGAAGAAGGCTTTGCCAAGGTTCTGCGGTCCTTGACATGACTGGCTTATGTCACCAACATACATTCACTTGGGACTTCACTCACTCAGGCTTTCTCTGCTCCCTAACAATAGATAAATATCCCTTCTTTTCACAGAGAACATTTAGAGTCTGAGGAAGATACCCAGAAGGGCACAGGGGTTAGGGATCTGCCAGGCCTCCGAGTGATGCTTTCTACCAGGGCTAGATGGGGAAACTAGATGACTATGTCACAATTCCTTTGTCTGGAGCGTGGAGTGGCGATACCATCTGGTGGCCAATGTGAGGATCACTCTTCCTGGTCCGTTGTGGTAGCTGGGGGTGTTCTGTCTCTGACAGAGAGAGGCCTGTTGTTAGTCTTACCTTCTTTATGTGTAAATAAAACAATATACGTTTTTTTATGGGGCTGGGGATATAGGTTAGTGGAAGAAAAAATGCATAGATATATGTATTGTATACATTTAAAAATAGAGGCTGCTCATTGCTCAATTTGGCAGCTATGAGCATGGACAAGAAATAAGCTAGTACCAAGTAGTAGGGGGTCAGAATGAAGCCCCGGGACTAGAACTAGGTACTGTCCAAGCAGATGAGAAAAGAAGAACAGAGGCAGGGGGATCTCTGTGAGTTTAAGGCCATTCTGGTCTACCAAGCGAGTTCCAGTCCAGTCAGAATTATATTGTGAGACTCAGTCTCAAAAACACAAATAAGGAACTAAATGAAGGAGTGAGGGGGAGGGACTGCCAGGCTAGTTCGCTACACGCCATGAGGGAACAGAGAGTATGCAGGCAGTAACGAGAGGGACCACTCTGGAAATGCGCTAAGGAGATGGAGAGTGAGCCAGAAGAGAATGTGCGACGAACCACAGCTTTCTTGCCCGGAAGACTGAATGTACTCATGGATAAGGCCAGAGAGGGACAGCGGTCAATCATTAGAAAGGACAGATGAGTTGCCACCTTGTGGTAATACTGGGCAAGGTGCTTTCCAGTCTTGGTGCTAAAAGTTATGGGTAGGGCTGGCAGCTTCTGTCTTCATATAGATCATTTACTTGATTTTCGAGGGTTTATAACTTATAATGGCACAGGTTTTTTTCCCTGTTATTAGAAATACCTTTTTATTTGCTTGTCTAGCTATACAAAGAAGAATAGAATGGCTCTTCTTTCTTTTTCTGCCACCTCTTCTTTGCCCCATCTAGTAATTCAGTCATTTCCAGTGTTTATGCTATGTAGTTAGGGTGCATAAATATATTGTAGTCTGCATGCTTTGGCTCTATGTTGATAATAAAAAAAAAACCTACCCTTGCATCACAACCAGGTATATGTAACCAGACTTGTTAAAATGTGGGAGCTAGCCGGGCAGTAGTGGCACACACTTTTTGTCCCAGCACACAGGAGTCAGAGGCAGGCAGATTTCCATGAGTTTGAGGCCAGCCTGGTCTACAGAATGAGTCCAAGGACATCCAGAGCTACACAAAGAAATCCTGTCTCAAAAAAACCAAGAAAACAAAACAAACTAACTAACAAATCTGCAGGACCTGGGTTCCTAGCAACCACATGGTGGCTCAGAACCATCAGTAGCTCCATTTCCAGGGAACCTGGTGCCCTCTTCTAAACTCTGCTGGCACTAGCATGTATGTCGTGCACAGACATACATGCAGGCAAAACACACACATTAACACAATATATTTGTAGCACATATTTTTTTTCAATTTTTATTTATTTTATTTTATGTACACGAGTGTTTTGCCTGCATCTGTGTCTGTACCATGTGTGTGCCTGGTACCCAGGGATGCCAGAAGAGTGCCCCATGTGGGTGATGGATACTGAACCCATGTTCTTCAGAAGACCAACCAGTGCTTTTGACTACAGAGCCGTCTCTCCAGCCCCTAAAAATAATCTATTTTTTTAAGGAAAAAATAAAAACAGTGTGGAGGCTGGAGAGATGACTCAGTGCTTAAGACTGCTTGCTGCACTTTCAGAGGGCCGTAATTTAAGTTTCCGTACCCGTGTTAGGCAGCTCATAACTGCCTGTCACTCCAACTCGAGGAGACCACTGAGGCCTTTTGGCCCCTGAGTGAATGTACAAACACATATACAGAAACAAACAAACAAATTTTAGCCAGGCTTTGGTGGTGCATTCCTTTAATACCAGCAGTTGGAAGGCAGAGGCAGGCGAATCTCTGAGTTTGAGGCCAGCCTGGTCTACAGAGTGAGTTTCAGGACAGCCAAGGCTATAAAGAGAAACCCAATCTTGATAAACCGAGTATGTGAATTAAAGGCATGATCCACTACACTTGGCTCTAATTTGATATAGATGTAAACTTTCCATGGTCTTTCATTTGCTAATATGTCCTTATTTGTCTTCATTATTATCTTGATCGAGATATAGTGTTTAGACTAAAAATATTTTTTTCTCAGATATTTGAAGACATTGCTCTCCTTCCATCTTTGTGTGGGTGAGTTCTGGAGCCTGAATTCAAGTTCTAGGCTCACACAGCAAGGGCCTTTACCTATTGGCTCATATCCACCCTCCTCAAAGCTAGTACAATTGATTTCTTTTTTTAATTTATTTATATTTTATGTATGCGTGCTCTGCATGTATACCTACATGCCAGAAGAGGACATCAGATCCTATTATAGATGAAGATGATTGTGGTTACTGAGATTTGAACTCAGGACCTCTGGAAGAGCAGTCAGTGCTCTAAACCACTGAGCCATCTCTCAGCCTGATTTATTTTTGAAAGATTAAAAAGAATTGTGTTGTGTGGTGGAGGTATACAAGAGTGGGAGATTATGTGTACATGAGTGCAGGTGATCTCTCTGGAGCTGGAACTATGGGTGGTTATGAGCCATCTGACATGGGTGCTGGGAATCACACTTGGGTCCTCTGCAAGAGCATTATACACTCTCCAGCCCCATGCTGGACGATTTACTAACGTCCAATATTAGTGTTGAGAAACCCAGTGTGGGATTTTTTTTCCATTTGTATTTGTATACTGACCTTGGTGTGTATGTATATTCTTGCAAAGTTTTCTTCAAATGCTATGGTTTTCTGTTAGGTGCCGGGGGCATGTCTTTCCCAGTGTCCTTGGCATTTCACGGTTCTCTCCATCTGGTGACATGGCCTCCAGCTCAGGGAATCATCTTCCACTGTGTCCCCAGGTGCACCACCTGCATCTCTCAGCCGTATGGAGTTCCTTTGAAGCAGAGCTCAGACCCCCTGCTGCTTCATGCTCTTGCCTGCCCTCTCATGGTTCCTTTCTCCTTTCAGCTCTGTTCTCAGAACCAGTTCCTTAAATCCATCTGGAGTACCATGTAGTTGAATCTTTAGCTTTAACCATTTCATTTTCTAGCGCATTCACAGAGTTAGCTCTGGAGCCCTTTTCTCCTCCTTCTCCTCCTCCTCTTCTCCCACCCTCCATTCCTCCTCCTTTCCCCTCCCTTTCCTTTTTATCCTGGGGAATCTAACCCGCTTGCTAAGCAAGCAGTCTGCTCTGGCACTGCATCCCCAGCCTTGCAATCCCATCCTAAACGTCCTGTTTCTGATGTGCAGACTCTTTCAGAGAGGCTAGTTTTGTTTCATGGATGATGTGCTAGTCTGCGTTCTTCTCCCAAAGGCCAATTAGAATTTCTTTAAAAGTGCTGCGAATCGCTGAGTTGACTTGGTTAGCTGAGGCCTCCTCTACAGTCTGAGTCTTTTTTTTTCTTTCTTTTTCGAGACAGGGTTTCTCTATGTAGTCCTGGCTGTCCTGGAACTCACTCTGTAGGCCAGGCTGGCCTCAAACTCAGAGAGGTCTGCTTGCTACTGCCTTCCAAGTGCTGGCATGAAAAGCATGGGCTACCACCACCTGGCTACTGTTTCAGTCTTAACAGCACTGAGAGGCAATATAGGCTCCTGTCTGGGATTTTGACTGCTGAACCTGATTGTTGGTCCTAAGTGAATGGGTGGGGTCTACCCACCTGCAGGGCTCCCTGGAGGAGACAGACTTCCCTGGAGGGGCTTTCCTGGAAGTCAGTTTTCCAATACCACTTGTCCCATAGAAGTGGTTAGTGTATTCCTCTGGACAGAGTATGATGGGAGACTTAAAGTTTTCATTCAAATCCTAAATTCTTCCTTCCCCCAGAGAGCTGGTGATTGCTGAGTTCAACTCTTTTCTGGCCAATGTAGGGATAGATACCAAATAACTTCACCCCAACTACCATGCATTTGGCAGGTGGAACGTGTGTCACACCCACTGCTGCAGCAACAGTACCAACTGCATCGGGAACGCCTGATGCAATGCTGCCAGCAACGCCCCGTGGAGCAGGTCCTCTACCACGGCACATCGGAGTCTGCGGTGCTTGACATCTGTGCCCACGGTTTCAACCGCAGCTTTTGTGGCCGAAACGGTAAGGCCTGTGTAGGGCAGGGACACGGGCCATGCTGACTCTGATGACCCTCACCTTGGTGGCTCACCTGTCTTGTCCTGTAGGCACACTCTACGGACAGGGCGTCTACTTCGCCAAGCGTGCCTCCATGTCGGTACTGGATCGCTACTCACCTCCCAACAGTGAAGGCCACAAGGCAGTGTTTGTGGCACGGGTGCTGACCGGTGACTATGGACAGGGCTCCCGCGGTCTGAAGGCGCCTCCTTTGAGGGCCTCGGATCAGGTCCTTCGCTACGACAGCGCGGTGGACTGCCTCCAACAGCCCAATATCTTTGTCATCTTTCACGACACTCAAGCCCTGCCTACTCATCTAATCACCTGCAAGAACATACTCCGGAGTACCCCCTGATAACTCCCTTGGTCTTTTGAATCTCTTTCGTGGACATTTGACCTAAGAAGCTAGTGTCTGGTTCCCTGCCTAAGCGACAGAGCTTTCCCCTGGGGGTGCTTCTGCCTCTGGCTGGAAAGCCAAGATTACAGTGGACTAGGGAGGGCAGACCTAACCGGTTCCTTGTCCTGCACGACCGCCAGGGGTCAGCAGAACACGGCAGGAGGGTGCACTGCCAGGCACGCCCGTCTTGGTTGGACCGCGCCCTAGTCCAGCTCTGTCTTTGAATAAACCTGTACTTGAAAACCAGTTAGATATAAAGACTGGCTGGAACTCCGAATCCGACCCATGTTTGGGGCGTGGGGGCCACCCACGTGGCTAGGGGCCAGGTCAGCTGTTCACGGAGGGGTGGGGGCGGCTGTGGGCCCTCGACCCAGGCGTTTGGACGCGGTGCACTCCTACGACCTCACGCTCGCTAGCAGCATCTTGCTCTCCTCGCGCACCGTCCGCCAAGGTGTGCGCACTTGGTGGGTTCCGCATGATCTAATCTTATCGTGGGCTCTGGTTCTGCCATCCCCCGGACCAGGACTCCTGGCACGTAGCTGGGTCACGCGTAAAACGTTTGCTAGCTCTCGGAGGTGCCCAGGCTGCGCAGCTCTCGGTGGGACCGGGGCGGGGCTCTGGGTACGCCCCGCCTGCGCTGCCTCCGCGGTTCTCCTGGCCCCAGGAGTCCGGCTGCAGCGGCTGAGAGGAGGCAAGCGGAACCACCAGGAGCGTAGAACTGGGAGGGTATGGAGAGGCTCGAGATGTCCGGGAGTTTGGGGAGCGGATGGGGGGAGTGGAATGGTCTCAGACCACCCGGAACTAGGTGCTGCCTCGCAGCCCCTCTCGCTCTATGCAGAGAACAACACCTCCCTGGGATCAGGAAATTGCGGAACTGGACAGGAGGTGCTTGAGTGTGGGTAGAAAATGCAGCGGTGAAGGCAGGCTCAGTCGGGGGCTGGAGCAGAGCAACCCACCAAGGGGCCCCGCGGTGGAGCGGGGTCGGGAGAGGCACTAGCTCAAGGACGGTTGACTCTTTCCCAGCCCTTGGCCTGAGGGCGGAGGCACAGAGCCCACATTGTGCCCCCACGCTACACCACCCCCGCCGAGACAGAGCCCCATTCACCTCTTCGCACGCCAGTGCTCTTGGGGAAAGGAGCTGGGGAGTGTGCACGCGTGGGTATGCGTGCGCTTTAGCTGCTCCTGCAGTAAGCTGGTGGTGGGTTGCTAGAGCGGCTGCTGGGCTCCTCCGGGCCTTGCCGCATCCGAGTTCCCGCAACCCACGCCGCTGCGGCTCCAGCTATTTATAGGCCTTTGCTGCAGAGATCACATCGATGGAGGTGGGACTGTGCGGACTGGAGGTGGGGTTGAGTGATGGGGAATTCTGAAGGCTGAGGCTGGAGGTAGAAGGTAGTGACCGCGGACTGGGGTTGGGGTCCTTTTCTGAAGAGTGGGACATTAGGGACACAGGCAGTGTTTGTTGATGGCCTCATTGCCAGTCTATAGGAGGGTCAGAGGAGAGGGAATCCAAGATTGAAACACAGGCGGTAGCTCTAGTTGTCACAGTGACAGGGTCCTATCAATGTGTACTTGATGGTACTGCCCTCTTCCCCTCCGGTTTGACAGGTGGAGGGTGGAGTCAGAGTCCTGTGTTGGGAATGGGGAGGGGACTAGTCAGCGTTTGGGTAACTAAGAGACTGTGCGTGCTGGAGGAGGTGAGGATAGATGGTAACTGGGGAGAGCATGTCAATTCTGGGCTGAGCACCGGAGGGTCAGTGTATGGGCAAGATAGGGCCTAGGAGGAGTGTCAATGTTTAGGTTAAGGAGGTGGTGGGTCGATGTACTGTATCAACTTCACCGGCAGGTGAGAATGTAAATCCCTCTTACTCTTCCTCCAGGAGGCCATGTCAGGGGAGGACTCCGAGGTACGGCCGGTGGCAGTGCCTGAAGGTAGTTCCAATGGAAGCAGTGGCTCACCCAGCCCCGGGGACACACTGCCCTGGAATCTTGGGAAAACACAGAGAAGCCGGCGGAGCGGAGGTGGTTCTGTGGGCAATGGGAGCGTCCTGGATCCTGCAGAGCGGGCAGTCATCCGCATCGCAGGTAATGGGGAAGGGTCTGGTCTGCTCGCCCTCATTAGCACAGGCGTTGAACCTGTTTTATGTGCTGCGTGTAGAAAGATGTTGGACTGGATGGGAGGCTGGCGACAGTCAGCTATGAGGGCAGGCTTACCCTGTCCTGGCACGGACAGGCAGCATAGCTCCACCTGCTGGCTCTACGTTGGTAGCTGCAAAAGGTTGGAGGTCTTGAGGTCTGGCTTCCTGCTGCAGCTGCTAATCTGTGATCTCATGGAAAACGGTCAGGATGCCCATTTCCAATGGGAATAATTTCTTGGGCTCTTAAGGTCAAACTGCTTCTCCTAGTCTTGACTGCCACCTGAGGGTTGGGAGCACCTTGCCGCCTAAAAGCTGAAGGGGTTTGATCTGCGAGAGTCCTAGACCCAAGAGCCAGGGTCCAGCTGTGCATTTCCAGAGCCGGCCAGAATGAGGATGGCAAAGGCCTTGGTGAAAGTCACTATGGGAAGCAGCGGGCAGTTGGAGGGTAGTTAGCTGGAAGTCAGCCTATTCCTTTGGGAAATGGGTCACCTAAGGCTGGAGGCCATTGGGTGGGATGTCCTGGGAAAGGGAGTACTGACCCCATTCCACCAGCAGGGCCCCCTAGGGGATGATGAGGCCTTTGAAATGCAGAATGGGACCTTGTGGGAGGTGGGAAGGGTCAGACGGTGGTGCTACATCCAGGAACTTGGTTGGTGAAAACATAGCAGCAGCTTGTGGAGATGGGAAGGCACAGATAATGGACCTGCTCCCCACCCTGCCTCGAGGACTATTCATGATCCACACGCGCGCATGCGCGCATGCACACACACACACACACACACACACACGCACACACACGCGCACACACACATGCACACACACGCACACACACACACACTGCCATAAGGAGTTTATAAAAGGGGTTATTTTCCCACTTGGATTTATGAATACCTTTCTTCACCTCAGACCCTTAAAGACAGGCATATGGGTAGAGATGGGGACCCTAGTAGCCCTTTTGCTGATTGGCTGGTTTCTGTGTTCACTGTCCTTCAGGCCGTAGGCAGTCCCACCTGTTACCGTCTTTCACTTCTCTGGTAATTTTCTAAGGACTGATTTCTAGAAGCAGAACTTCTCGTGGTATGTGCAGTGTTTAAGGTTTCTAGGAACAGGAACAGCGCAGTGTCCGTTGGAAAAGGAGGGAGTGTCAGTGCTGGGGGACAGGTCTGTGTCAGACAGATGAATAGGAGGGAACTTTTTTAAAAAAAAACTACTAAGGTATTTTCTTTTGTAAATTGTGTACTCTGTTTCTCATATGTGAGACCGTTTCCTGTGTCCTAAGGGCTTCTTAAATTTCGGAGATGCCAACTCTATCTCCACTGTTACGACTGAGGAGAGTTGTGACCGCGAAAGGAGGGAGCCAGGCAGGAAGGGCCTCACCCAGGTAGCCAGGTGAAGTTGTCAGGGGCTAAGGAGTTGGAGAAGTCGCGGCTGACCTAGGGAAATGGCCACCTAGGGCTGAGTTCTGGGTGAGGAGGGCTAGCCTGTCAGTCAGCCGCATCTGGTTCCTGAGTGGGCAGGAAGTGTTTGCAACTGGATCTGTGTGAGATCAAGGCTCGGATTCCCGCGAAGGGGAGCTGGGCAGCGGCTACAGCTACCGGCCAGGTCCCCGGCTGGCCGGCCCCGCCCCGCCCGTGGGGCATCCTGGGTGCGGGGCGGGGCGGGGGAGGCCTCTTTAAGCCGCGCGCGCGGAGGCGGCGGGGGCAGAGCGGCTGCCAGGGCTGGCCTTGCGCAGCTGCCCGTTGCGTTCTGCTCCCGCCGGCATGGCCGATCTGCTGACATCTGGCCCACCACCCGACGAACAGGACTTCATCCAGGCCTACGAGGAGGTGCGGGAGAAGTACAAAGGTATGGAGCCTCTGGCCCCTGTTCCGCCCTCCGAGCGCTCAGGCCCCTTTAGGTCAGGTTAACCAGCCTGACAGTCGACCATGTCCCCAGCTGCTGTCCCCGACCGTTGTCCCAACAGAGTCCAATCAATCGCCGCAAGTTTCACAGCCTCGTTCGCCCCCTGTAGCCTTTGGGGCCCAGGGAAGAGATGGATGCGCTCCACTGAACCCCCGCGTCTATGACCTTAATAGGACATCTTGAGGCACTGGTGGGTGGGGTGGGCCCTGGTGGGGGCGGGTGTGTGTGTGTCTATGAAGCCGGGCTTGTCAGGGTCCGGCAGTCTAAACCAGTGTCCGGTGTCTTTGCCCAGCAGACACGTGGGTGAAGGCTACACCATCCCCTGCCTCCCCTCTGAGGCAACTGCCTATGTGGGGTGGGGGTGGCTGCTGTTGGCCTGGCAGTGAATGGCATAGCTGCTGCCTCTCCTCACCACCCCAAACTGGCCAGGACAGCCACACCCTCCCTTGGCAGGGAACTCCATTGCACCCTGACTTTGTCCTCTGGAAATAGCCCCTTCTTCTTGTCTAGAGGGACTTTACAGTGTCCTACCAGCTCAGTCGGTGGCTTTGGCAGTCCTTCTTACTTGCTCCATGCGCTCCTGGAGCCTCGGACCTGCCCTGAGACTGTCAGCCACTCAAGGCCCACGTGTCTGGCTCTGAGTTGGGGTCTTTTAAATTCTGGGTCCCTCTGTACCTCCCAGCTCTCCAAGACTTAGCGGTCTGGGTATGTGCCCCTGGAAAGGTTCATATGGAGGCCCCAGGCAGAGCCCAGTAAAGCAGGTTCCAGCTCCACATGGCTGGTTTTTCTGGCTCTGCCCCCAAGGGCAGCTCAGGGAGAGAAGTCCTGCCGCTGCTTTGCCTGGAACCTGTGGTGCCACTCCAGCCCACACCTCACCCAGGCAGGGTAGGTTTCACAGTGCTGTGGGCACAGTGGGTGTGTTGTGTGGGCATCTGCTAGTTCTGTGGCTGGCCAGTTTGCACATGAGGTTCGGGTGGTGAGGTTCCTTGGACAGGAGGCTCCTGAGCCTGACCACTGGACCCCTAGAGAATCACTAGGCGCACCGGCCTGATGTTCAGCCCTAGAGGGTCTACCTGGAAAGATGCAGGGCAAGGAAATAGCAATCTCCCCGGGCCACAACCTTCCTGACAACCCCGAGGGCAGTACTGTGTAAACGAGTATTGATTATGTAGAGTAGCGCCCTCTCAAACCTTTGTCTGGTTGAGTTGCTGGGCAATAGGGTCCATTGCCAAAGCCTGTGTAAGCATCCCACTAAAGCCGTCCTGACCTCTTCTTCCTGAGGTGGGGGTTTCCTGCTCATCCAGGAGTGTACTGACAGGTCCCCTGAGGTTCCTAGGACCGAGCTCTGTGCCCTTCCCTAGCTTAGTTCCACGGGCGGCAGAGGTTCCTATTGGGCCCACTGGGCGGTACCTCGTCTGTCTTCTGGCCTGGCCTTGGCTGGTAAGAAGACGGTGGGCGCAGGCGTGCTGCCTGGGGTGGAACTGTCACATGACAGTGCAGCTGCCTATGCCTGTGTGTCTCACCAGCCTCAGAGTAGCTGAGTCTCTAAGCAGGATAGCAGGTGCTGGGGGCTCCTGGAGCAGTGACTGAGGATCAAGAATGCTCTAGAGGCACGCCAAGACACCGGAGTCTACTTGACTCTGACTCATACGGGGGATAGTTGAGGGCTGGAACTCTCTCTCTTTCTCTCTCTCTCTTAAGACAGGGTTTCTCCGTAGCTTTGGAGCATGCCCTGGAACTAGCTTTTGTAGACCAGGCTGGTCTCGAACTCACAGAGATCCTCCTGCCTCTGCCTTCTGAGTGCTGGGATTAAAGGCGTGCGCCACGACCACCCAGCTATCCTGCTTCTTTTTGAGGTCTGACCCTCGTGATATCATTGAGATCTGCCCCATTGGGCTACTGAGGTTCCTGGATTGCAAGGACATGTCCCTGGCAAGCTAGGCAGAGGACCTAGTACCTAATATTAGTCAGCAAGGGCCTTGAAGGTGATTATGCCTCTCTTCTAAGTCCAGCTCACCGCTGACCTTTTCTACGGAAGGCAGGGGAAGCTTACCTGCCCTCGGAAGTTCCACCTCACACATCTGAGCTGAGGAAAGGTTCTAGCCTTTTAAAGAGATGCTAGCTTCTCCTTTTGACTCATCCTACTGACCTTCACTCTTATTTACAATCTCCCAGACCTCTTCCCTGGAGTCATTTCTGGCTGCTCTTCTTTGGAAATTCCCAGTCTTCCCCACAGGGCAATGCTTTTCCTAAGAACTTTCTAAACTTCCGGTCTACTTGAGCCTCCTCTGTCTCCCTGATCGACCCTGCCTTCTATCCTTGGAGAGTCCTGCAGAGCTGAAACGTGCTGGGGCTTGCGGCTGGAGAGCTCTGGGTGCCCAACCAGGACGGAACCACCCTTGTTATGGTGCGGTAGACTGATGAACTTACTGCCATCTGGCCCACCTGTGAGAGGCATCCTGACCCCTGGTTCCCACAGAGAGCTGTGCATCACTGCTGTGGGAGCTTGTGGCCATGAGGGAGGCGGGGAAGGCTTCTAAGGGGGATGAGATTATTTAGGTGTATGGAGATGGGATGTTTGGTCAAGAGGAAAATGCCTGACTCCCCCAAAGCATGAATCAGGGCCACCTTCAAGGCTATCCTATCAGTCACGGGAGCCATATAGCAATAGGAAGCAAGGTTGGCAGGGTGGGGCTTGGGAGTGCTGACCAGTCTGCCAGGTCACCTGGGCAAAGGCTATAAGAAACAAGGCAAGAGTGAGTATTATTGACGAGTGGGTGAGGACTGGAGGTTGGGAATCGGCAAGAAGAGTCTACGCAGGAGACTCACACATGGGTTGGGGAAACGGTAGACTGGAAAAAGGCTGGAAGCTGTGTCAGTCTGTCTACAGCAAGACCTGTTTGGGGGCGGCTCAAACCCCTTTGAAGACTGCGGCCTACCTGGTACTGTTATGGGTCGTACCCGCTCCCGCGTTCCTGTCCTTTTCCACACTGGACTCTGAGCTCTGTTATTTGTGTCCCTGGCACCAGCACCCCCTCCCCCTAGCTAGCCTTTGCAGGGTGTTTACATGGATGAATGGTGACTGAGCAGGGATCCTCTGCAGTGGGGCTCAGCTGGCAGTCGTCTGGGGCTCTTCGGAGAGGACTTACAGGCTCTTTACTGTGGAAAGCAAAGCATGCCTAAAAAACAGTCGGACAGAATGGAACTACCTTAAGGAAAGTAGTAAAAGGTGTGTGTGGGGGGAGCTACTCACTCACAGACTGTGATGACCTCTGGAGCTGATGACCTCTGGAGCCACTGGCTTTTCTTTCCAGCCCCCATTCTATTGACCTCATGCTTATTATTGCTCGGATGTACTTCACATGCCATAACACGACTCACTTGTTTAAAGTGTACAATTTGCCAGGTGGTGGTGGCGCTTGCTTTTAAATCCCAGCAACTTGAGAGGCAGAGGCAGGCTGATCTCTGTGAGTTCAAGGCCAGCCTGGTCTACAGAACGAGTTTCAGGGCTACACAGAGAAACCCTGTTTTTAAAAAACAACAAAAAGTGTACAATCTAATGGTCTTTTAAAGAATATTGACAGAGCCATACATCCATCACAGTTAATTCCAGGACATTTTTGTTGCTCGGTCCCCGCTGTCACTGATCCGCTTTCAGCCCTTATGGGTTCTGAATGGGACATTCCGTCTGAATGGACTCCAGCAATTCGAGCTTGCCTTCTTCTACACATACCAGTATTTTATCTACCTCACTTTTATTCCGACCCTCTTTTTTTGTGACAGGAGCATAGCCCGAACTGCTCTTGAATTTGCAATACTCTTTCTTTTGCCTCATGGGTGATGAGTTTGCAGACATATGCCACCATGATAGAAAGTTTCGTTTTATGGCTATAGCAATGTTCGTTTGTATATTTATCAGCTGATAAATGTTTGAATTATTATGACTAATGGTACTGTTAGCATTTGCATCCACGTGTATGTGTGGACTTGTACCTTTCTCTTGGGTAGATGACTAGGAGTGGAGTTGCTAGGTCATGAGCTAATTCTATATTTAACCATTTGAGGAACTGCCAGATGGTTTTCCATAGTAGCCGAAGTATTCTACTTTCCCAATATCGCTGTGTGAAGTTTTTAATTTCTTCACTCCCTTTAATTCCCCCTTCTCTCCCTTCTCCATCTATAAATTTTCTTCTTTAGTTTTTTCCTTTTGTGGAGAGGGGAATGGACCCCAGGACCTTCAGTATGCTAGCTGCCTTTCTAATTTCTTGAAGTATATTTTGAAATATTTAAGTGTTTTAAAAAATACTTTTAATTTAAAAAATTTACACTAGCCTAATTATTGGGTGGGGCGAGCATTAGCCATGGTATGTGGAGGTTAAAGGACAGTTTGTGGCATTTACTTCTTTCCTTCTGCCTGGGTATCAGGGATTGAACCCAGGTCTCCAGCCATGGTGGTAAGTGCCTTACCTGCTGAGTCATCTCCCCAGCTTACAAAGGATATTAAGTTTTCATTGGTATATGCTGATTTATTTATTTTATTCACATGTCATATCAAATAAATCATTTTTTTTTAAAAAGAAACCATTGCTTAAACCAAAACTACAAAGATGTGTGCTTGTGTCTTTTTCTTCTTCTTCTTTTCTTATGGTGCTGGGATTGAACCCAGGGCTTCATACATGAAAGCTGAATGATCACCACTGAGCTACACTTCTAGGTATTTAGCTCATTAAAAAAATTTGCATTAAATTTCTGGGTATAGTGCCTGCTTGCATGTATACCGTGTGTGTGTGCAGTGTCTGTAGAGGACAGAAGAGGGCGTCAGATGCCCCAAGACTGGGGTTACAGATGGTTGTGAGCTGCCTTGTAGGTACTAGGAACTGAACCACATCATCTGAAAGGGGAGCCAGTGTTCTTCACGGCCGATCTGTATCTCTAGCCCCTATTCTTAGCTCTTATGTTGAGATCTTTGGTCTGTTTTGAGTTCATTTTGTGCTTGGCGTGAAGTAGATGTCCACATTTGCGTCTGAATATCCTGTGTCCCAGCATAGTCTATTGCGGAGATTCTCTCCCCACTGACGCTATTAACTGTCTCGTGTCTTTAAATGATTACAGAATACCCCGCTACCTGGAGGCATCGCTGTTTGTTTACTTGATCCGTTCAGATGGACATTGGACTCATTTTAAAAAGGTCATAGGGGCTGGAGAGGTAACGTGGCAGTTAAGAGTGCTTATTCCTCTCCCAGAAGACCTGTGTTCTAGTCCCAGAGCTCACTCTTGTTGCCTTATTTCTATCATTCAGCTCCAGAGGGCCCTATAGCCTCTTCTGGCTTCCACAGGCACCTGCACTCATGTGGCGCGCGCACACACACACACACACACACACACACACAAATATAAGTTACATATAAGTACACATAAATAAAAACATAGTAAAAATAAATATTTTTATGGTTTTTCAAGATAGGGTTTCTCTGTGCATCCCTGGCTGTCCTGGAACTCACTCTGTAGACCAGGCTGGCCTTGAATTCTCAGAGATCCTCCTGCCTCTGCCTTCCGAGTGCTGAGATTAAAGGCATGTACCACCACCTGACCTAAAAAAAAATCTTAAAAAATAAAATAAAAAATAAAACAGTTGTATTTCGAGGGCCAGTGAGCTGGCTCAGTGGTTCAAAAACACTTGCTGTGTGGGCTTGATACCGAGTTCTATCCCCAGAGCCCATGGAGGAAGGGGAGAACAAATTCTGAAAGCTGGTCTCTGGCGTCCACAAGCACTCCTGGAACACATGTGCACACTCATGTGTGTAAGCACACACACACATAAAAATTAAAAATGTTGTATTTCTAGATTGTTCTCCAGTTGAGATGAATCCTTCAGGTGTGACACAGAACTTTTTACAGTCTTGGTGAGAAAATTCTAATTTGAGCTGAACCAGTGGTGGCTCACGCCCTTAAACCCAGGACCCGGGAGGCAGAGGCAGGCGTATCTCTGAGTTCCAGGACAGCCAGGGCTACACAGAGAAACCCTATCTTGAAATAACCCCTCCTCCCGAAAAAAGAAAATTCTACTCTGATTTACTCTGTATTGTTTGATTATTAATAAAGACCAGCATCTGTTTCATGGAGTTAGCATTTATCCACATTTCTAAATTATGTTTTGCATATTTTGGGTGTGTGTGTGTGTGTTGTGGCGGGTGGGGAGGGAGAGGTGGGGAAACATAGCTATCATACATACGTTACAGTGTGCATGTGGAAGTCAGGGGACAACTTTCTGGTGTTCTCTGCTGCTTCCACCTTGTAGGCTCTGGGAACTGAACTTGGGTTATCAGGCTTGGTGGCAAAGACCTTTACTGCTAAGCCATCTCACGGTCATTGGCTTGCTTTCTCTTTCTCTCTTTCTTCCTTCCTTCCTTCCTTCCTTCCTTCCTTCCTTTCTCTCCTTCTTTCCTTCCCTCTTTCTTTCTTTCTTTCTTTCTTTCTTTCTTTCTTTCTTTCTTTCTTTCTTTCTTTCTTTCTTTCTTTCTTTTGAATTACCTGTTTAAAAGTGTTGTTCATTTTGACATGAGTTGTTCCTTTGTCTGGCCGTGTGTGTATGTGTTAAGGTGTGTGTGAGTACACCTATATGTGCATGTATGTGTAGGTCAGAGAACAACCTCTTTCCTGATCGATGTCCTTTATTGTTGCTGTCTGAGACACGGTCTCTCACTGGGCTGGAATAAGGAGGAGAGGCTGGCAGGCCAGGGACTCCCACGGGTCTGTCTATCTCTGCTTCCCCAGATCTGGATTATAAATGTTTGCTTTTACACCTGGCTTTTTTCTTTATGTGTACGAGCATTTTCCTGTACACGTCTGTGCACCATGTGTGTGCCTGTGGAGGCAAGAAAAGACTCAGCTCTTCAGGAGCTATCAGATCCCCAGGAACTAGAGTTACAGACAGCTGTAAGCCTCCATGTAGGTGTTGGGAATTGAACCCAGGACCTCTGGAAGAATAGCAAGTGCTCTTAACAACGGAGCCATCTCCCCAGCCCCACACCTGGCTTTTAACGTGGCCGTGAGGATTCTAACTCAGTTCCTCATGCCTGGGTGACAACCATTTTACTGACCAAGCTAGCGTTCCATTTTTTAAAACTTCTTTTTCATTTGTGAGTGCTCTTTAAATGTTTATATCTTTAAACATTATGTAAATTTAATGTTCTCTGGTTATTCTGTAAGCAAGTGAAGGTTTTATTGAATTATAGCCTTTCTATAGAAAAATGTACACATTCTACACATATAGCTTTAATTTCAAGGTTGCCTTGTGATCACTCAGACCATGAGACAACATTTTTGACTCTTTTGTATTCCAGTTGCTGAATCTGACATCATCAATGTCTTTTTTCTTTTTTGAATTTTGGAATCAGGGTTTCTTTTCTGTGTAACCCTGGCTGTCCTGGACCTCACTCTGTAGACCAAGCTGCCTCAAACTCAGAGATCCACCTACCTCTGCCTCTCAGCTATCCGTCTGTCTATCTTTATTTGAGTCTGTTGATAGCAATTTTGGGCAAATTGGTTTTGACTATTTAATTTAATAATAAAAATAATTATTATTGGAGCCTGGAGTGGTGGCTCACACCTTTAATCCCAGGGCTGGTGAGGCAGAAGCAGACAGATCTCTGTGAGTTCGAGACCAGCTGGTCTACAGAGTGAGTTCCAGGTTGGTCTCAAACTCCTGTGCCCAAATGATCCGCTTCAACTGAAGCTATGTGCAGCACAGTTCCTGGCCAGAACTGTCTTACAAATTTGCCAGCTTCATTCTGTGACCTTTGGATTTTATACTGTGGTTTGAATGGCTTTCTTTTATTAAAAAACAAAGCCATGGGCTGAAGGCATGACTCACTGTCAAGAGCCCTTACTACTTTTCTAGAGGAGCCAAGTTTGGTTTGCAGCCCCCACATCTGGAGGCTCACAGTATTAGCCTGTAGCTCCAGCTCCAGCAAACCCCAGAGTCCTCTTCTGGCACCTGTGCTCCTGCACACATGTGTACATACACACAGCGACACACACATACACAGATGTGCACGTGTGTACACACACACAGGAAGAAAATAAAAGCGAAAATAAAACTGCATACATCTATTTATTTTGTACCTTTAACCTGTCTGTAATTTTGGGGGTCCCTGAAATACAGAAGAGGCTTCAGGATCTGGATGTGTGTTCACAGGCAACAAGGAGTATCTTCAATGTCTTTTCTCCCATCAAACTCGGCTTCCTGAGAGCAGGGTCCATGACTTGCTGAATCTCTGCATCCCTGAGCCAAGCTCCACTCACTCCCCAGTTTCTGGGTGGGGCAGGTGGACTCTGAGCTGGACCCCACAGCACCCCAACTTCTGCCATGACTCCTTAGTTCTCTGAGAAGCTGCTGAGGTGGCAGTGGAGATAGAGAGCGACTGGGTGGGGGTGCCCCGTCCATGCTAGAGAAAAGTAAAATGGTAGGTAGGTTGGCATTGGGCGTCTACAGCTGGCTCTGAGATGGGGATGTGGCTGAGGAATACTGTCTTGGGCATGGCTGGGGACAGACCTGCTCCCTAAGACCCTCCAAGCCTAGGGACTGGAAGAATGCAGAGCACTAGAGTAGGAGGAGAGGGCTGCCTGGGCATGAGGGGTGTGTGTGTGTGTGTGTGTGTGTGTGTGTGTGCGCGTGTGTGTGAGCACGCGCGTGTGTGTGTGTGCGTGTGTGTGTACATGTGTGTGCACGCGCGCACGCGCGTGTGTGTGCGTGTGCGTGTGCGTGTGCGTGCGTGTGTGTGTGTTTTGTTTTGTTTTTGGATGCAAGGTCTCTATGTAACCATGGCTAGCCTGGAGTTCCTTTATGTAGATTAGGCTGGCCTGCCTGTCTTTGCCTCCCTAGTGCTTGAAATAAAAGCCTGTGCCACCACATCCAGTTTGAGTACAAAGTCCCGAGAGCAAACAGAATCGGAAAGAATGCCTGGGAGCAATGGATGAGGGACTATAGAGACCTCAGCCAGATTCTTTTTAGGGGTAAAGTCAGTTTCCTGGCACCAAGAGATGTGTGGGAAGCTGGTGGAAGATGACAGTGCTCCCTTGGGATACAGGCCTTTAGGGCTCTTCATGTCTGACCTCTCTGTAGGGCTTGGGCCCTAGTTGAGCTATGGGAGGGTCTTCTAAGTTGGGCCAGTTGGCTATTGAAAGGGACATTTATTGTTTTCCCAAGGTAAAGGAGACCCTGATCCAGGAAGAAAGAGGAGGCCATTTTTTTGTTCCTTCCTCCCTCCCTCCCTCCCTCCCTCCCTCCCTCCCTCTTTCCCTTCCTTCTTTTTTTTTCTTTTGTTTTTCTTTTGGTTTTTCAAGGCAGTGTTTCTCTGTGTATCTCTGGCTGTCCTGGAACTTGCTCTGTAGATCAGGTTGGCCTCAAACTCAGAGATCACTCTGCCTCTGCCTCCCGAGTGCTGGGATTAAACGCATGCACCATCACCACCCAGCTGCTGCCTTTCTCTGACTGGGTTTACCACCCTGTTCCTGCTCATAGCATCTTGGAAGTCTAGCCCTTCTGTTTCCTTCTGTCTTTGTCTCTTTAGACCAGGCTGGCAGGGTTGCTACGGCACAGCATTTTCATAAATCTGTGTCTTCCTCCCTCTGTGTCACAGAGAGCCAGGCCACTAACCAAGAGTGCCAGCCGCAGGGCTTTTCTAGATAATCTCTCTCCTCCTGACTCTGCAGAGGTAGTTGAATGGACTCATGAGTCACACGTAGGCAAAAGGCTATCTAGTCACACATGTGGCTTTCTTTCCAGAGCATCCTGTCCAGACAGTTACACTCCCAATGTTGGCATCTTTTTGCCAACTGAGTAGTCTGTTAATTTCCCAAATCACCAATGCTGGTTTCTTTTTGCTCAACAGTTCCTTCCTCAATTTCTTTTTCTTCCTGACTTTTAAGATGAGCCACAAGAAGAAGTTGGGTTATAGCTGCTTGGAAATTGTTTCAGCTAAAAAATTCTTGTTCATTGCTTACAAATTCTGGACCCAGCAGTAGAACATAACCTGGTCAACTTTGGCTCCTTCAAGACAAGGATAACCTCACTTCGAGTATCTGAGAATATGTTTTTCTCATTTATTTATTCTTCCTTCTCCTCCTCATCCTCTCCTCCCTCCCCCTCCCTCCCTCCCTCCCTCCCTCTCTCTCTCTCTCTCTCTCGTTTGTTTGTTTAGACAGGGTTTCTCTGTATAACCTTGGTTGTCCTGGACCTGGCTCTATAGAACAGGATAGCTTTGAACTCGAAGGTCTACCTGCCTCTTTCTCCTTCTTCTTGACAGGATCTTTTTTTTTAAAAGATTTATTTATTTATTAAGCATACAATGTACTGCTGGCAAGGAAGGCACCAGGTCTCACAGATGATTGTGAGCCACCATGTGGTTGCTGGGAATTGAACTCGGGACCTCTGGAAGAGCAGCCAGTGCTCTTACCCTCTGAGCCATCTCTCCAACCCCTTGACAGGATCTTACTGTGTATCCCTTGCAGGCCTGGTATTTACTATATAGATCAGCATGGCCTTGAACTCATAGAGATCTATCTGCCTCTTCCTTCCTCCCTCCTTTCCTCCCTTCCTTCCTTCCTTTCTGTCATAGTTATTGTTCTGTTACTGTGAATAGACACCACAACAAGGCAACTTAGGGCTTGCTTACAGTTTCAGAGGGTTAGAGTCTATGACCATTATGACAGGGAGCATGGTGACAGGCAGGCATGTCACTGGATCAGTAGCTAAGTGCTTAGATTGGGCCTATCGTGGCCTTCAGAAACCTCAAAACCCACCCCCAGTGATTTAACACTCCAATGAGGCCACACCCTCTAATCCTTCCCAAACAGTTCCACTAACTGGGGAGTTAGCATACAAATGTGTGAGCCTTTAGGGGCCATTCTCATTCAAACCTCCACATTTTTCTTTTCATGTTTTTTGAGGAGGGGTCTCCTGTATCTCAGACTTAACTTCAGCTCACCATGTAGCCAGAGATGACTTTGTACTTTTGATCCCCCTGCCTCCAACTCCCCAGTGGTGGACTGCAGTCATGTGCCATCACTGCCACTGTGCCTAGTTTCTGAGATGTTGGGGGTCAAACCCTGGGTTTTGTGCATGCTGGGCAGGCACTCTTCCAACTCACATGGTTTCACAGCAACGTCTTTAAGCTTCCTATTACTCCCTCCTCCCCTTTTTCTTAAATGTCTATTTCATATTGAGGATAGCTCAAGCCTTCAGAATAGCTGGGATGGGGCCATACCATGGGTACTACACCCTCTCTTGTCCTCCATGTTTCCAGCAGCAACCAGGTAAGGCAGTCCTAGGCTTTTTCTCTCACATGCCTCAAAATTTTCCAGTTTATGTCTGTTACCTAATTTTAACAGGTTTTGCTTTTGTTTTGTTGTTGTTGTTGTTGAGACAGGGTCTGTTGCTGACCTGGAACTAGCTATGTAGACTGGGCTGGCCTCAAACTCAGAGATATGTTTGCCTCTGCTTCCTAAGTGCTGGGTTCAAAGATATGCACCACCTTTCCACATTTTCAGATATCTGTGACACAGCACCCCGTACCTTGAAATAATATCTGCATTAATTTCTTTGGTCATTTTGGACCACAGCAGGCCAGAAGTCCACATCCTCTGGAGGAGGCCCTTGGGAAAATCCTGCCCTCCCTTGGATCATACTTCCAGCCTCTGACTCTCTGTTTTTTCTCCCTGTGTCTCCTGAGGACACTGTCCTTAGACCTAGGACCACCTGGATAATCCAAGACGACCTCAGTTTTGGGTCTTAGTTAGATCTGTCTCCAAGTCAGTTCATAGTTATGAATTTTTGGGACTTAGATGTATGTGTTGGGGGTCTGCTGTTTCATTCCCACTTCAAATTATCCTCTAGTGTTTGATTGATGTAAAACTTAGATCTATGTATCTATGTATCTATCTATCTATCTATCCATCCATCCATCCATCCATCCATCCATCCATCCATCTATCTATCTATCTATCTATCTATCTATCTATCTATCTATCTATCTATCATCTATTGTGTTTTGAGACATGGTTTTTCTATGTAGCTCTAGCCCTCCTGGAACTTTGTAGACCAAGGTAGCCTAAAACTCAGAGATCTACCTGCCTCTGACTCCTGGCTTTTCTTTGCTTTTTTTTAAAGATCCTCCCCCCAGATTATTTTATGTTTATGAGTGTTTTGCTCGCACATATGAATGTGTACCCCCTGGAATTGGAGTTACAGGTGGTTGTGAGCAACCATGAGGGTTCTGGGACCTGAATTTGGGTTCTATGCAAGAGCAACACGTGCTTTTAACTGCTGAGCCATCTCTCCAGCACTGACCTTTGTAACTTTCTTTTCCCTTTTCTTTTTCTTTTTCTTTTTCTTTTTCTTTTCTTTTCTTTCTTTTGTTTTGAGACAGGGGTCTCTCTGTGTAACCCTGGCTGTCCTGGAACTCATTGTGTAGAGATTTGCCTGCCTCTGTCTCCCAAGAGCTGGTATTAAAGACATAAGCTACTATACCTGACTGGTGTACTCCTGGCTAACCTTTGTAACTTTTTTTTTTCGAGATTTCTCTATAACTTTAGTTTTTTTTTTTGTTTTGTTTTTTTGTTTTTTTTCGAGACAGGGTTTCTCTGCAGCTTTAGAGCCTGTCCTGGAGCTAGCTCTTGTAGACCAGGCTGGTCTTGAACTTACAGAGATCTGCCTGCCTCTGCCTCCCGAGTGCTGGGATTAAAGGCGTGCACCACCACCGCCCGGCTTCTCTATAACTTTAGAACCTGTCCTGGTGTCCTGGAACTAACTCTTGTAGACCAGGCTGGCCTCAAACTCACAGAGATCCGCCTGCCTCTGCCTCCTGAGTGCTGGGATTAAGGGTGTGTGCCACCACTGCCTGGCTCCTTTGTAACGTTTTAATGCTAGAATATGAATAGATTTCTGTGACGTTAATTACATTGTCATATTCCTGTCTATGGTTACATCATAGGTTCGTTCTACATTGCTAACAAAATATGTGAAAATGAGTATTTTACACATTATCTTAGCCAAAAGACTTAGAAGTAATTGAGAGTGGATTATTTATTTATTTATTTATTTATGGCCTTTTCGAGACAGAGTTTCTCTGTTCAGCCCTGACTGTCCTGGGACTTGCTCTGTAGACCAGACTGGCCTCGAACTCAGAGATCTGCCTGCCTCTGTCTCCCGATGCCTGGTGAGACTGAATATTTTAATAAAGATAAGAGGCTTATTTAGCTTGAGGTGTTGGAGAGTGAAAGTCTATAATCAGAGGGCTCCATCTGCTTGGCCCCTCGTGAGGCTGCAGCAGAGTGAATGGCCTCATGTGGGAGAGCTGAAATCCTGGAAGGTCCAGGCTCGTTGAGAGCAATCTGCTCTGGCAAGCGCTAATCTCGTCCCTGGAGAGACAGCACCCCTGTGAGACAGCATTAATCTTTCTTAAACAGCTAATTATTTCTCTTAAGGTTTGCTGCTTCAATCCCTTTACCTTGAGGAGTTAAGCCTCAGATGAATTTTGGTGGGGAACGATCACATTCAGACCATAGCCGTGGACATGTCCGAGTGAACCTCTTCCTTCTCCTAGAACCTTGAGGTTATTATTAGTTTGTTTTTTTTTTTAATTATAAACTGCTATAGGTGGAATGGTTCCGATGGTAAAGGTGATGACCTGAGTTTGTCCCCAGGACCCACGTGGTAGGAGGAGAGAACTGACTTCCCTACATTGTCCTCTGCCTTCCATTGCGCTGCTGCACACATATGATAAACAAACAAACAAACCAATAAGTAAGTATTAAAACTTCTGATTTTCAAAATTTAGACTTTATTTACACCAAATTGCAATTATATTGATAAAAATCCAAAAGTCTTGACTTCTGAGACTTGTTGATTAGAAAATGGCAAACGGATGAGGGGAAGTGTCTATCAGAAATAATAGACATACCAGCAGGAAGGAGGAGCTGCCCTCCTGTGTGCCCATTTAGGTAGCAAGGGTGATGATGGGGTTGATGGAAGAGCCAGGGTTGAAGCATGTCCGTCGAATGTCAGCTTTTATGTTAGAAGAAGGAAAGTCGAGACCATTTTAGGATTTACTTGGTTATTTTCCATAAGGAAACTGGAGGAACAAGCAGGAAGAGATTGTATTTACGCTGTGTTTGGGATTGTGAAGGGACAGGATGGGTTATGTGACCCCTCCCCGCCAATTTCCTTTTTTTGTGTGTGTGCTGTGACAGTGGCTCTAGCCCAGGCTGGCCTCAAACTCTCCAGGTAACTGGGGATGACCTTGAACTTCTGACTGTTCAACATTATTTTTGTTTTTTAAACACCCTCCTTTCCTTCCAACCTCCAGTGCTGCGAATCGAATCCAGCCAGGGTCTGTGTGTGCTGGGCAGATATTCCACCATTGAGCTGTATTTCTTTCCAAACAAGTTTTAGCGGCTTGTTCAGGCAGCACATATACTGAAGCTGGAACCATACAGAGAATATTAACATGACCCCTGCACGCATATGATAACTCAGATTCAGAAAGTGTTCCATAGTTACAAAAATAAACAAATTTTAAAATAGTTTCTAAGATGTTTGCAGGTATTGCAATCGATTCTTCCTACGAGTACCAAGGAGAGTGAACTTTTACCTCTGCAACATCCAGTGTTACAGTTTGATGGACATAATACATCCTTACCGTTACATAGGTGAGCAGGCGAGGGACATGTTAGCGAGTCTTCTCCCTGCGCCAGCAGCTGGGTTGACCAGAACCACAGTTAGTGTTTACGCCAAAGTCAACTTCCCGAGCAAAGTATCTGGGAAGTTGGGCAGCTGCGGTCTGTATGGGGCCTACTGACTCAGACTTAGCTGGATGTGGTGGCACACAGAGGCAGGTGGATCTCTGTGAGTTCCTGGCCAGTCGAAGATACACAGGGAGACATAGTTAGATATCTTGGGTCTTTTTCTTTTTCGTTTTTGAGACAGAATCTCAGGCTGCCTCAAACTCATCATGTAGCTGTGCATGACCTTAAATTCTGACCCCTGACTGCCAGGATTATATAGGCATGAGTCACTACACCAGATTCTTGGGTATTTTGAAAATGTATTTAAAGTCCAGTGAACTCTGACTTGCTTTGGCCAGTGATAGGCTGAGTTTGTTTGGGTGGTAAGGGGAGCAATAGATGATACAGGGAATTTTGCTGGGTCCTGATGCTAGGGCGACAGCCACACTTGTCTCTCTCCATTTGTTTTCTCATGCTCTTTCCCACAGCCTCCCCTAGTCATTGCCAGTGGGGACATCTGGGACCATCTCTGTGATCTCAAAGGAACTTTATCCTCATATCGACAGTGTGCGTCTTTCCTGGTTTCCTGGTCCCACATCTCTGCTCCTTTTTTAAGTCTCAAGATGCAGTCAGGCTGGACTCAGACTCACAATCCCCTTACATCAACCTGTGGGGGCTAGGATTTGGGTTACCATGCCTAGATTGGACCATGTATAGTGATGGTGATGTGTGTGTGTGTATACATGTGAGTGAGTGTGTGTGCAGGCCAGAGTTCAAATCACAGTGTCTTCCTCTGTTGATTGCATGCTACCTTATTATTCTTGAGACAGTGTTTCTTACTTATCAGGAGCTTGCCGCTTAGACCAGTCTGTCTGGCCAGTGAGCCCTGGCATTTCCCTTTGTCCACTACCCAGTGCTCCGGTTATAGATGGGTCATAGAGCCTGGCTCACCTGTTGTTGTTGTTGTTGTTTGTTTATTATTTCAAGATAGGGTCTCTCTGTGTAGCCCCGGCAGTCTTGGACCTAGCTCTGTAGACCAGGCTGATCTTGAACTCAGAGATCCATCAGCTTCTGCCTCTCTAGTGCTGGGATTAAAGGTGTGTGCCATCACCTCCCACCCTAAAAAAATGATAATTTTTAATCAAATGAGCTGTTAGAGGAGTGTGTGGTAGCTCAGTGGTAGAGCTCTTGGCCAGCATGCATGAGGCCCTGGCTTCTGTCAGCTCTCAACGGAAGCAAGCCAGCAGACAGATGAGCTGATGGTGCTTTAGAGATATGTGGACTTTTATAAAAAATTAAAAATTTAATTTTGTTTTGCCACGCTGTGGTGGCACACATCTTTAATCCTAGCACTGAGGAGTCAGAGGCTGGCAGATCTCTGTGAGTTTGAGGCCAGCCTGGCCTACAGAGCAAGTTCCAGGACAGCCAGGGCTACACGTGTCTGTAATCCACAGTTGATTGCCAGGGGCCTAGAATCATGGAACGTGGGCAGTGAGGCGGGAAAAAAGCTGAGCACTGTGGCAAGGGACCAGACGTTGCTTCTCATCAAACAAAGATGGAGAAACGGGCATCCTGATTTTTGTGCCACCACCCTGCTTCCTCCCCAAGGACGTCTCTCTTTCCCCCAGACCTTTCTCCACTTTCAACCTTGATATTTGCCAGTTCTTGGGGCTGGAGGGATGGCTCAAAAGTTAAGAACACTTTGGATGTCAGTACGGCAATTTCTCAGAAAATTAGGAAACAACCTTCCTCAAGACCCAGTAATACCACTTCTGGGTATATATCCAAAGGATGCTCAATCGTGCCACAAGGACATGTGCTCAACTATATTCATAGAAGCTTTGTTTGTCATAGCCAGAACCTGGAAACAACCTAAATGCCCCTCGATTGAAGAATGGATAAGAAAAATGTAGTACATTTACACAATGGAGTACTACACAGCAGAAAAAAATAACAACAGCTTGAATTTTGCAGGAAAATGGAAGGAGCTAGAAAACATAATTTTGAGTGAGGTAACCCAGACCCAGAAAGACAGTTATCACATGTACTCATTCATAGGTGGTTTTTAAACATAAAGCAAAGAAAGCCAGCCTACAAACCACAATCCCAGAGAACTTAGACAACAATGCAGACACTAAGAGAGACTTACATCTAATCTACATGGGAAGTAGAAAGTAGAAAACGACAAGATCTCCTGAGTAAATTGGGAGCATGGGGACCTTGGGAGAGGATGAAGGATGGAGGGGAGAAGCAGGGAGGGGAGCAGAGAAAAATGTAGAGCTCAATAAATATCAATAAAAAAAGAACACTTGTTCTTGCAGAAAACCTGGGTTCAAAACAAGGTGGACAGTGGCTGAAGAACACGACCTGAGTTTGCCTCTCGTCTGCATACACTCCACACACACATGTGTGTGCACAGACACAGAAACACGCAGACACACAGCTTGTCCAGGTGCAATTTAGTAAAAAGTAGAAATTTAAGTGGGGGTATTTAGAAAATTGTGGGGATCTTTTTTTCTTGAAGTCAGGGTTTCTCTCTGTGGTCTGTGTAGCCCTGGCTGTCCTGGAACTGTCTTTGTAGACCAGGCTGGCCTTGAATTCACAGAGATCTGCCTGCTTCTGCCTCCTGAGTGCTGGTATTAAAGGCGTGTGCATGACAAAAATCATGTTGTAATTCTTTACTGATTTCCCCAAGTCTGGAAACTAGTAGACTGACTGAGTCCCCAAGATGGCAAGAATGGGGGCTGAAGGGTTCAAGAGTCAAATGAAACTGATACCTGGATTCTCAGGCTATGTCTAGGGGTGTTGCCAGCATTATTCCTGTGCCGTTTTCATGGCCTCCCTGGCTCTGACTTGACCCATGCAGTAGGCCTGTCTGCAAAAGGATGGGTACTCTGAATCTGAGAAACCAACAGAGGGTTTTGGGAGAGGACCAGAGTGTAGGCTTGAGTATGACAGGAGACGGAGGGAGGCTGAAAACATCCTGTGGAGGTCACCTCTGTCCCTCATTGTTTATCCAGCACAGAGGATCAGGGGTCCACATGTTCTCTGGTGACTTTTGTGGGACACAGAAGGAGGTAGAACTGATCTGCTGGCATGGACATCCTGTCTAGGATGCAGGCAGTTAGCAACAGTGCGCTGCTGACCTCTGTCCTGGTTGGAGCAGATCGGCTATGGCCTGCTTCTTGGTAGTAGTACAGGACCAAAGGACTGGACCCTGCTACGAATTCCATGTCATTCTGGGTGGCCGTAAAAGTAGTAACAAGGGCAGAGTCAGAAAACTTTGGGGAGCTGGCTGTGAGGGGTAGTGACCCCAAAGTTGACAGAGGTTGGTAGAGAGTGGGATGCCGGTGGCTGATACCACAGCTGGACAGGTAGGGCATGGCAGAAACAGTCTGACTGGAGAGGAATGGCTGGGACATGGAAGCATCTTGAACCTAGGATGGTGCAGTGACCAAGTATCACACTTGAAGAGATTGAATGGGACAGGACCTAGGGAAGGGGCACGCTGCTGGTTGCCTTCCAGTTCCATCTGTGGGACAAAGCTGGTGGTCCAGACTGTGTGTGCCCTGTAAGAAGTGGATAGGTGACTGAGGTTTCAATGTGAGTGACAGGCCCTGTGCAGGTGCAACCTGCAGGCCATTCATAGGACTCTCAGGTGGCAAGGGGCCCCGGACTGTGGAGCTGGCTGTGCACACATACTTGGCTGTTGTCTGTTGTCTGGGTAGTCTGGCTGGACTTTATTGGTTAGGAAGCTCATGGCTGTGTAGAAGGGGAGGGGCAGTGTGGTGCATGGCCTGGAGCATGCGCTTTGGTCAGAAGTGTCCTGAGCATTGATCAGCAGAAGCCCCGCCCCTGGCTAGCAAGCCCTGCCCCACACCTCCCAGCTCCTCCTCCAAGCTGCAGTGCTGGCCTTGGACGGTGCGGTGCGGTGCAGTCCTGCACAGTGGCTGCAGCACACCGTCCTCAGCCCCTAAGTGAAGACATGGACCCCTCGAGAGCTATCCAGCATGAGATCAGCTCCCTCAAAGGTACAGTCTTGAGGAGCCTGGCTCTCGGACACTCAGTGAGCTCTGTCTGGGTGCAACATCTCACGGGTGAGCGTTAGGGTCAGCTGTCTTCCTGGTAGCATTGAAAGGTGCTGAGCTGCAGATGGAGGAGCCTAGGCTCTGCTCTTCCAGATTTCCTCCTAGGACTGGGTGAGAGGAGCTCCTGCAGCAGCCCCGCAGCCCTGCAGTGAGTACTGGATTGGGCAGGGCTGAGTGCAGCAGCAGTACCAGTGGGAGGGTGCGAGCTTGGCCCCTGAGCAATCAGCCTGCACTCCCCGCCTTGGCCAGATGCCTCACAGATTGGGGTTTGAGCGGGCAGTGTAGGCTTGTAGGGACCTTCATGCCCAAGGCACTAGGCGCCAGACGGGCTGGCCCTGGGAAAGGCCACACTGTGGCTCTTTTGTCCGGGGTTGGGGGGCTAGGGACTGCCCAAGGGTGCTGTCTGGTTGCTCTGGAAACCTAAAGGGGCTGGCCAGTTAGTGTGGCTGTCTCTTTCAGTGCTGAATCAGCAGCTTCTCGGGGTTTCCGTAAGATAGGATAGGGCACAGGGAGTTCTCCTGAGCCCAGGGACCCTGGAGACAAGCAGACCCAGACCAGGGCTGTGTGTATGCCTGTGCACGTGGGAGCAGATGTGGGAGGACATGTTGTTCTAGGCTCCTCCCTGCAGTCTCAGGCCTGCAGGTGCTGGGGCTGGCGGGAGGGAGGAGAGATTCCCTAACCCATTGCTCTGGTGCTGGGAACTACTGCCCTCTCCTGCCTAGGGGTGGGATGGGGTTGGTGGTGGGGTTGAGTTAGCCACTGGAAGAGCACCCACGTGGGTCTGGACAGAAGAGATTTCAGGTCCAAGGGCTCAGAGGACTTTAGATGTGGCTGGAGATCCTTTGGCAATGGTGGTGAGATATGTATTGGCTTGGTGGGTGTGGGGTTGGAGATTAGATGGAATTAGGTTAGGAAATCATGTCAGGAAGATGGGGGGGGAATGTTGAGTGGGGATGGGTTAAGTATAGGGTAGTGGGGAGAGGTGTCTGAGGGACAAGCCAAGCAAGTAGGAACTTGTTTGAACTGTTTGCACTGTTCCCAAAGCTAAAACACTGGTGTGGAGAATCCTTAGGTCCTGCAGGGATGGGCTGTATAGGATGGGCTGTATAGCGGCTATATATTCTTGGTCTTGCAGACCTGACTTAGTGCTGCCCCGCCCTCCCAGGGCTGGGCTCTGAGGGCCTGGCCCCCTTCCTGCCTTGGCCAGGCTAGGGGCGTGGTACAGGGAGAGCCCTGCCGCAGTGAGCTGGCTGAGTTGGCCTCAGGGAGGGCTTTGGGAACTGTTGGCTGAGCCTTCAGAGTTTCCACCCGCCACCAGCCCTGTGTCTGTATGTTTGGAGTCTGCTGGGGCGCCATGGTGACAGCCCATAAACCCGCCCCACGCACTGCTTTGTTGGCTGCCTGCCTGCCGCTGGCCAGCACCTCCCACCGCAGGATCCCCCACCCCCGCCCTATTTATAATCAGTTCCTGGGTTTGCAGTGCTTGGTGGGAATGGGTGTGTCCGCTTAGGGAGAGCCTTAGTGGCATGGGGGTTTGGTGGGGACACAACATGGAGAGTTGGGGTATTGGGTGGCATCCAGCACAGACTCTAACCATGCTGGACCCTAGGTTATGAAGACCTGGCAGTATTGACAGCTGTGCCAGGCAGTCCTTCGGGCATGTGATAGTTCCTCTTCCTTTCACGTCGGTCCCTGATGGTGTCCTCGTGTCCTCTCCCCAGCACCTGCCCCTCTGGCCACAAGTGGACACTCAGGCTGCTGGGGGATAGGGAATTTTTAGATGGCAGGGCCACCAAGCCTGGGGCGTCAGGGACGTGGTGACTTTGATTTCCTGCGGCAGCTGGGAGTCCCTGGTCTCCAACAGCTGCGCTGGAGATGTGGGTGGGTGGAGGCCTCGCCCAGATCACTCCGCCCTGAGCTCTCTGCAGAGCCCCTGGGCTCGAAAGCGGCTTTGTTCCTGGCCTGGCATGGGAGTGTTAACTTCTGTGGGCATTTGGAGATAGGGGCACTGTCCCTTTCTTTTTCCGATGACAGCAGCAGTGGCGCCTAGAGCCAGCTGTCTGTGTGTTCTGGCTGCTGCCCCTGCTCTTCTTCAGGTCTCTGCCCCGGTGTCTCCCCGCAAACCCCAAATTCCTCTCCAGGCCCTAATCTTCCTTTGGACTCTTCCAGTTTTTCAATTCAGGCAGCCCCTCCTTTCAGATAACCGTGAACTGATGACTCTGAGATCACAATTTTGTGTGTGTGGGGTGTTCTTACAATGAGGACCCTCCTGCTCTCTGCTCTCCTCTTTCTGTCCGTTCTGTCATCTTTTGGGGATGATTCTTGATCCATGTTAGACCCCACCTTGTCCTTCACAGTACTGTGAACCTTGAAGAAGTATTTTAGAAACTGATGTAATTTCTAACATTGGAGCTATATGTGGCCCGGGAAGGGAGGAGCAGCTTATTGGTGCCCCCCACTCTTCAAGGGGCCCTGTCAGTAGTGGGAGGGGCCGGCCCTGCTGCTGAGTCAGAGGGGGCCGGCCTAGGCGTCCTGGAGGGCGGGCAGGCAGGAGGCTCAGACAGGCAGCCTTGCCGGCAGGAATTCACGGAGCCAGGCGCTGGAGCCACACTCCCCTTGAGCCTGCGCCCTTGTGCTTAGAAACGGAGCCTGCTTGCCTACTTGCCAGTAGCCCCTGCCACATCCTTTGCCAAAGGAGCCTCATCAGCCTTCTGGCTGTGCCCCACCTGCTGCCCTCACACTGTGCTGACCGGCAGGCATCCAGCAGCCATGGTGGCAGGCATGCTCATGCCGTTGGACCAGCTCCGGGCCATCTATGAGGTGCTCTTTCGTGAGGGGGTTATGGTGGCCAAGAAGGATCGGCGGCCCCGCAGCCTGCATCCCCATGTGCCTGGCGTCACCAATCTACAGGTCATGCGTGCCATGGCCTCACTGCGAGCTCGGGGCCTGGTGCGGGAGACCTTTGCCTGGCGTCACTTCTACTGGTACCTGACCAACGAGGGCATTGACCACCTGCGCCAGTACCTACACCTGCCACCAGAGATCGTGCCTGCCTCTCTGCAGCGTGTGCGCCGCCCTGTCGCCATGGTGATGCCTGCACGTCGTCGCTCCCCTCATGTGCAGGCCATACAAGGTCCCCTGAGCTGCCCACCAAAGCGGGGTCCTCTGCCAGCTGAGGACCCTGTTCGTGAGGAGCGGAAGGTCTATCGCAGGAAGGAGCCTGAGGAGGGGGCACTTGAAACCCCTGTGGTGTCTGCCACCACCGTGGGGACCCTAGCCAGGCCAGGCCCGGAGCCTGCCCCAGCCACAGGTCAGCTGCATTCTGGCTCCAGGCCGAGAGGGGTGGGAAGGGACTGTGGGTGTTTTGGGTGTCTGGGCTTAAGTCTGGTGGGCTCTGGTGGGCAGCACAGGTTGTGTGTATGGGCTCTGTTCATATCAGCAGGTGGCGCCCTTTCTGCCTGAGGGTACTGGATATTCTAGCCATTGAACCCACGTGGCTTGTATGCCTCCAGGCAAATCCTGGTGGGGGCGGGGCCTGCAGGCCCTAAAACTGGCAGGACCAGCTGTTGGCATAGCCCTGTTTGTACCCCTTTCCAGCACTGTTCTTGCCCTCGCCCCCACCTCCTCCTCTCTCCGCCCCAGTGGCCTTTGGAGGCCCCTCTTTTCAGAAGTGGGCGTGTGTAGAAGAGCCGCTGGCATGGGACTGACCCAGGCGAACCACTTGTCCATTGAGGCTTGAGTCTGTCTTCTATGGCCAAGTGGCTCACAGTCTGCATTATATGACTAGTACAGAGGGTCCCATGACTGGGTCTCCTGCTTGGAGTTGGCCATGGTCTGGCGGTAGAGTGACTGTAGGTGAGGTGGGAAGAAGGGCAGAGAAGGCCAGAGGCCAGAGCATGGGGTGTTAGCTTAGCCTGTGGTCTAGGTGAGGGTTTTGTTTGTTTGTTTGTTTGTTTTCCATTTGGGAACCAGATCTTAGAGGATGGGACAAGACCCCATTAGCCAGGAGCTACCAGAAACCACTATCTATCCTTACGCCCTTCTACCATCAGGACATGGATGGGCTTCCATGCTTGTGCAGGCTCTCCTGAGGCATATTGTCCTTTGTGCCCACTGAGGGCATCACAGAACCCCCAGCATTATCCATGTAATGCAGGCAGGTACCAGAACAGCCTGGCGCCCACCTCCCTCTTTGTGGCTTAGAGTGTGGGGAGGAGCTTGTTCTCCAGGAGTGGAGAAGGGAATCTAGAGTGAGGGTGCACTCTACATTGGGTGCACAGCTGCCTGAGCAGAAGCCTCGGTTCTGGCCTTTCGGGGTTAGATTTCTTTGGCTTGTTGGAGCAATAAGCGTACCTGGAAGGGCCAGGGAAGTTGAAGGCTGAGAATGGCCTCTGGGCTCTCTCCATGGTCTTAGGCATGTTGGTGGCCTCTCCAGCTTCACTGTAACCATGACTATGTCTCAGCCCTTTCCTTTTGGGTGTGGTGAGTGGGAGGGGAGCCTTCCCCTGCTTTTCTTGCCTTGCTTCCTTGTCCTTGTGTGGACTGGGCCAGCAGCTGGCAGCAGGACTAGGAGGGGGTTTTGGGTGTGGCTGTAGTGGGCAAAGAGGGGGGCAACTCTCCCTCCCCTGTCTCTGATGGAGGTGACTCAGTCTTCCCAGCCACAACCGCCTGTGGCAATTCAGAGTTTCCAACAGGAAATAAGGTCCAACTTCAGACTGAGTCAGGGCCCCGGGCGTATTCTCCCCACACCCTCAGGACTGAGCTTGGGGCCTTAGGTGCTAGGTGTGGCTGGTGGCTGAGGCATTATAGCTCCGCTTACAGGCTGGGACAGATCTGATGCCATCTAAAACCATTAGCTTCTTAGGGTTAAAAATGAGCAAGCAGTGAGCCACAAAGGCTGTCACTTTCTAAAGCACGGCCCCTTCAGTGGGTTATATAGTAAGTCTATGGTCACCAGCCTGGCCTCAGTTAGATGGCCTACCTCTGTCCATATAGCCCTGGTCAGGGAGCCAGAGACAGGGCAGGGTGAACTAGGAGTGCCCCCCAATCTCTCACGAGCACATTCATGTGGAGGGTGTCACTATTTTGTGGTTTCACATGAAGCCCCTGCGCCCCAGCCCCCACCCCCATACTAGGTGAGGAGACTGTGGTGTGACTTTAGGAGCAATCGGAGAGCTAAACCTGGCAGGTGAGGGGGTTGGTCAGCTAAGAGAGTTGCTGTGAGGTGGGAGGCAGCCAGAGATTTCCAAGTTGCTGGAGTGGTTTGTGTGTGGGAATTTCATTTTAACTCCAAAAGCCTGGCTCAGAATTCACAGTTGATCCAGAAGTGTTTGGAGAAAAGTTGCCTGGGCACTTTGAGGCTTTCAGAGAGGTCGCATAACAATCCCCATGTGGACCAGTTCCCCTCTTTGCATGCCTCCACGTGACTAATGCACCCAGCCCTTCCCTGTGATCCTCCACTGGGTGTGGCATGCATGGGGCTGCTGCCCTGCCTTCCTCACAGCTACATAGCCCCTGCTCAGATGGGCTGTGACTCTTGGCAGGTGCTAGTTGGTACCAGGATGCAGGAAGGAATCTGAAGAACTCTGGGAGGTTTTTACAGGTTGTGGACACACCAGGTTTGCATTTCCCTGGTTATAGACAGACGGTGGAAGGAAGTGGGGACCGTCACGAGATGTCATATCTGCTCAGACTAGGGGACTGAGCTAGTTGTGGGGGATTTGGGCAAGGGAAAGGACCAGATTTGGGGTCTGAGGGAACGTGAATGTCAAGGAGGAATAGAGAGGGGACAGAAAGATGGCTCAGCAAATAAAGATGCTTGCTGATAAGTCTGATGGCCTGAATTTGATCCCTGGACCTACAAGGTGGAGAAAGGGAACTGGCTCCTCAGTTATCCTCTGATCTCTGCATTCTTGCTGTGGCGCCTGTATGCAAACACACACTATATGTATATAACTAAAAGAAAAAAGTTGAGTGGAGAAATTTAGCTTGCGCAGAGTGGTGGGTACTGAGTGTGACCCCTAATACCATCAAAATGGTGTGTGCGCATGTATACAGGGCTCTGCATCCCTCATATCTGCATGGAATATGCCTCTTAGCATATGAATGTTTGAAATGTGGGTGGGTGGGGTGGCAGGGCTCAACTGGCAGAGGGAGGGGATATGGAGGGAATTAGAGGCCATGGGGTGAATTGAACTTTGCCTGGCAAAGGCAGTAGCGAAGGCCAGTGAACAGGGACCCCAAAGTTTAGGGACAAAGGCAGGTCTTTAGTCTGTATTTTCTGTTGGTCTGCCTAGGCTACCCACTGGTACCGGTCCCCATGCTTGGGCTCTGTTGGTCTGGCTGACTATGGGGACCCTTTAGTCAGCCATGAGGAGGAGCCTATTGCTGGGTGTGGAGGCCGGGGCATGAGCAAGCCCTCGATTTGCTTCCCACCCCTCCCCTCCTTCCTGCCTTCCCTTCCTCTCTGCTGGCTCCGAGAACAGCAGCTATGGATAGGTACAGCATGGAGGAGCTGATCCAGCTGGGCCAAGGTAGGGGACAGCAGTAGTGGAGGCTCAGGTAGAGGATAGACAGTGAGGGACCGAAGTCTCTAGATGAGGTTGGGCTCTCCATGGCAGGGGGCAGGTCCCTGGGTGGGGTGGGGGTGGGGTGGTGTCCCCTACTGGTAGTTCTCATGACCTCAGGTACGACTTAGGGATGGCATGACTCCTCACGGCTAGCCCAGGGTTTGTGGAATATGGGGCAGAGTGCCCAGGGCAGACTGAGTGGTAGATGGGCTGTCCAGAGCCAGGGGCTAACTTTGGGGGTTGTCACTGAGGCTGTGGAGACACAGGCTCTGTGGAGGCTTCTGAGCTCCTTCAGAACCCTGCCTGCCTCTCTCTGTCCCTGTTCACTACTAGCCAGGAGGGGTCTCTTTAGAGGCTCGCCCTTGGGACTTCCAGGGGTCCTACCCAGAGCTGGCCACCACAGGGCAGGTTTCTTCAGAAATAAGTTTCTGGCATGTGGTACAGAGGAGCAGGAGGCTGTGGTAGGCCCAGCCTTCTCATGCACTCATTGCCCAGAGTGAGCAGAGGGCCCCACCACAGCAGTCAGGGTCCAAGGCTGGCTGGCTATGCTGAGTTGATGGAGAGTCACTTGACCCTGTGGAACCTCAGGCCAGCTCATCACTGTGTCCATGCCTCAGTTTCCTCATCTGACTAGTGTTCTCATTGCCCAAGACTTTATAGGATGTCCTCAAGATTATAATAGAGCGGTGCTCGACACAGGAAGCGTTACAGAATGGAGGACAGACTAGTTCCTCAGCCGTTTGTCAGTCAGGGCCCAGTGTGCTCAGGCTCCCGAGAGGAAAGAGATGGGGTTGTGTCTCCCCTCCAAGCAGATGCATGCACACATGCTGCTTGTTTCTCAGGAAGCACTGGGGTCCAGGTCAGTATTGCATATGGCGGATGTATTCTGGGCCTGCTTGCTGACCTGTGGGGACACTGTGTCTCCACAGACCTCCAACGCTGGGACTCTGAGGGGTACCAGAAGGAGAGGCCTGGGGTGGGAGGTGCAGCCTGATGGGGCAGGTGAGTGAATGTTCGTGTGACTTAGGCCCCAGTTTTGGGCTGCCTGACTTGTAGTGTGACCTTGGAGAAGCAGTCCTGTCTGCCCTGGGGCCAGGTGTTGTGTTGAGTGACTTGAAGCACAGAGCTCTCTGGGAGCAAAGGGGCTGTGTCTCTTTGGCCCATGTGGCATTTCCCAAGAGCACCCTATAAATTGGGCAGGACATGGGCAGCACCCTCTCCCAAGGGAACATGAGCCTGAGTCCACTTCTGCCCCCATCTATGGTAGATCCTGGTGCCAGGGACCTCCTTATTATAGTATCATCCATGGGGGTGCTGGGGAGGGGAGGGCAATGAGGTGGGGGAGCTACGTGTTGTGGGGCCACTGAGCCAGATGGGACTCCAGTGAGCCTGGGCTCCATACGTCATGTACTAAGTCTGGACAAGTGACGGGCGTTGCTTGCTCTCCTTGGATATTTATATCCCCCTGGGCCCCCTGCCCATAGCTCCTCTCCCCTCCCCCAACTTCTGCTGACAGGGCTGGAAAGCTGTGCCCTCCTCCAGCCTCAGCACTGCCGCTGCAGGCTTCTGCCTCAGAGGGGCCTGTGACCCTCCCCACGCCCCTTGCCCGCTCCCTGTTCGCCCCGTGGGCTCCTGTCGCTGTCCCCAATGAAGATCGTGCCCGGTAGGTGGGGCAATCCTTCAGAGTCTTTTGGGAACCCCGCTAGGCTAGAGGCCATGGCTTCTGTCTCCCTCTGTATACACCCGGCTGCCTAGCCTCACTGACCTCTCCCTCAGACCCTGTCCAAGATCGCACATGGGAGCGTGGGGCTTGTGAGGAGCCCACCCGTCTTTCAGCATGGTGGGGGTCAGCTGTAGGCCTGGGGAAGGGCAGTGAGGGACTGGGCACTGACATCCATTCACCCTCTGTGCTTGGTGGCTGTTCCCAGAGGGCACCCTTGGAAGCAGACTAAGAGTTTGGGTCCTCCTCCTGATGGGGACGAGGAGTGCTGGTTAGGCTTGACTTGGGAGAGAAGATCAGTGTTGAGTCTGCCCAGGCTAGGCTAGGGGGCTGAGGCTCGGGAAGAAGAGCTGCAGGCCCCTCCTCCTGGCGGGTGTGGCTGCGGGTAGGCAAGAGTTAAGGCTCCGGTTAACCTTGAGTGTCGGTGGCTCTGCGCAGAGACAGCTGAGCTGGGCCCTGTGGGGAGTGCGGGTGGGGAGCGGCCAAGAGCCGAAGGAGGGAGGAGGCTGGGAGGAGGCTGGGTAAGAGCGCTCGCAGTTGGTGCCGCCGAGGGGACTGTACATTGTCCCCCGGCTGAGTGCAGATAGTACGTACAGTAGGGCCGCCTCGGAAGGCAGGTCAGCAGCAGACAGGCTGGGCTCTGGACCTGGGGGACCCCTTTGCCCACCCTCCATGCAGGGAGGTGTTGTCTGACTTCGCAGCAGCTGGTCCCTGGTGAGGACGGCTCTGCCCATTCAGTGTGGCAGCCATGGAGCCGTCGGGCAGCCTGTTTCCCTCCCTGGTAGTCGTGGGGCATGTTGTCACTTTGGCTGCCGTATGGCACTGGCGCAAAGGGCATCGGCAGGCACAGGATGAGCAAGGTAAGCACCCTTGCCTCTGCCACTGTCATGGGGCCACTGCCCCTGCCAGGAGACTGGGGCGGGGCAGGGGGTGGAGGGTCCGCCTTCCTCCCGCCCCCTTGCCTTCTCTGAACCCTCCTCTTCCTGCTCCTGAGTGAAATACCCGTGTTTGTGAAAGCGGGTTGCCTACCCTGTGCCCACTCTGCATTGAAGATCCTTCCACTTCCTGGGGTGTGCTGGGGGGAGAGCTTTGTGCCTGTCTAACCTGCAGCAGGTCCTGGGTAGGTGAATGGAATGAGGCTGGGGGTGAGCTCTGGTTTGAAGGCGCAGGCCTGTGGGAATGCCTGCCTTTTAAAGAAAGGCCACTCTCCTTTGCCACAGCAGTGAGAAACCAGAGTGACAGGTTCACAGGCTGATCTGGTCAGGACACAATGCCTGCCTAGTGGCCTTCCTGCCCACAGAGTGTAGGCTGAATTGCACAAAGGCAGTTTGTCTGAGTGTCCTCCAACATGGCATAGGACCCAGGACCAGTTGTGGGGCAAGCAGTTAGGCTCTGTTCTGCCCTCTCCTCAAAGTCACCAGCTCTTGGGCTATGGTCCGAGGTGGCCATGCTCACCGCAGAACGGGGTGGGGCTGAAGTGAATGGAGCCTGGGACAGTCCCTGGGGATTGGCAGTTCTGCACCAGGGCTTCGGGCCAGAGAGGGACTGCCCTCCTGAGATGCACCTCAGGCCGGGACTGATGGGAGTGCGTTTGTGGTCTCTTGCCCCCTAGCGGGCCTGCTAGGTCTTAGCGTCCAGTGGAAGAGCGCCAGGATGTGGGTCTTAGAACGGGTTTTCCAGTCGTGGCTCTAGTGTTCCCAGAAGCGGGTGAGTCAGCTGTAAACAGTGGCATCCAACAGAATGCACAGGCTCAGGTCCAAGGGCTTATTTCCCTCTGAGAACGCTGGGCCCTCCTCCCTGAGCTAACTCAGTTTTGTTTCTTGTCACCACAAGAGGGAAGGGGCTCCCTGTGTCCCCCCCCCCCCTCCCTTGGTTCACTTGATGCTTTGTAGTGCAAAGTGTGGGCGTGGTCGCCCGAAGTTCTGTACTCTGCCCGTCGCCTCAGCTGATCCGGCCTCTTGGAGCGGGTGACACTTGCACACCCTGCTAGGAGTGACTCTCCCACAGTGGCCAGACGTCTGAGAGTTACCATGGGCGGGGGAGGAGAGTTCCCAGACTCTTTTGACCTAGAGGGTACCTGCACCTCTGTTCCCTCGAGTTCCGGCGAGCTAGTGTGCTCCCTATGGGTTGGGGCGCGGCTTCCTGGCCCACACTGGGCGGGGCGGGGCGCTTGCAGCAGGGGCAGGTTCTCCGGGTCTGGGCATTGCGTCCGGTGGGCGGGGGCGAACGTGGAAAGCCAAGCCAGGGCCTTCAGCCTTGAACACAAGCAGGGAGCACGGCTCTCGTGTCTCTTTGAGCAACCCGGGGCACCCGGGGTTCCTGGCCATGGCAGGGACGTGGGCGTGGGCGGCGAAGGGCGTCTTCACTTCGCAGAGGGAGGTCCTGCTGGAGCCTCCCTGCTGGCTGGATGGAGGCTGCGAGCAGGTCCGCCGGGGCTACCTCTACGGGCAACTGTGTTGCGTAGGTGGGTGCGACCGCTCAGGTTGGTGGGCAGGTCCTGAGTTTGTGATGGGGGTGGTACTTGGCCCAGGTACAGCCCCGCCTCCAAGGTCCGGAAACACCTGGGGTGGAAGGCAGGGTTGTCTCGCTTAGGGATAGGTTTTCCTCTGGAGGAGGGGGATGGTAAGTGGGCGGGCCAGAGGGTTTCCGGGCCCCGTGCTTTAGCTGTTGGGAAGATCCCCGAGCGGAGCTGGCGTTGAGGGTGGGACTCTGGGCCGTCCCACTTGTGCTGTCGCTGGCCTTGGAGGTTCTCTTCCAGTGTGCGTGTGCATAGTGTGTCTGTGTGTGAGCGTCTTAGATGGGGAGGGATTCTTTAGCTATTTTGTTACCACTTCGCTGGAAGCAGGAAAAGACATTCTTTGTAGTACCATAATTACCTCCCTTCCTAAGGAGACTGACTTGCTGCAGAGGGTCAGCTGCGTTTTACACATGTGCAATACAGTATTGGGGTGAGGGGTGTCCCTGGGGTTGATTGGATAGCCCATGGGGAGAGCCCCATGAGGTGTGCAGCAGCATTTGAGGGCATGGCTGGGTTCTGGTCAGGTGGGAGCTGGGCAGCTTGGGAACCTGTGAGTTTGAGAGTCTGCGTAGGATGAGCAGGGAAGGGGACATCTCCGGCAAGGGGCAAGGCAGAGCTGGGAGAGGTGAGGGCAAGTGTAAGCTCTGAGACCCCGAAAGACTTTTAAGGAGGCCCCTAGAAATAGACTGATGTTCAGGGAAAGGGGTGCTCAGAGGTCACTTGACGAGGTGGAAACCGCTACCTGGAGCGGAATCCACTTTCCAGGCAGCATCCTTGGGACACCATAGTGGCAAAGACGAAGACGCTGGAAAAGCAGTTTGGCTGGAGGTTGGGTTAGGGTCAGTGTATATCTTAGATGTCAGATCCTGTCTCCCCCTTCCCACTCTCCCCCCCCCATGTCCTAGTGGTTTGTTGGGTTCCTGCGCTGGATCACTGTCCCCTTTCCAGGAGCCTGAGCTCTCAGCAGAGCGACGGTTCACATCTGCAGCACATCTGCAGCGCAGCCACCGATCCAGTTATTTATATATACACGACCATCAGAGAGAAGAGGGCACCAGACCCCGTTAGAAATGGCTGTGAGCCACCTTGTGGTAGCTGGGAATTGAACTCAGGACCTCTGGAAGTGCAGCCAGTGCTCTTAGCCACGGAGCCATCTCTCCAGCTCTAGCACACCTCCACTTCTCTGAAGTCAGATTTGAGATTCAGAAGACCTCTGGGGTGGGAGTCATCATCTCTGGTGGGTTGTGGTGGTTGTCAGGGTAGAGGAGAAAGAGGTAGATGGTCTTGTATTGGAGGCCGAAGAGAACCCTCATAGGCGGGGTAGTGTGTGACACTCAGCAGAGCCTCGTGCGCTGGGTTATTCGCAGGCCTAACTCAGGCACTGGCTCCTACTCCGCCCTACAGAGTTTTGATGCCCTCTTGTGGCCATAAGGGCAGCAGCAAGGGCAGCATAGGGCAAACCTTTCCTGGAATGGTGAGGCCTGGGACACTGGGAAGGGGGCTGGTCTTTAGCAACTCACAGCTGGATCACATCAAGGCTGATGCCTGGGCTGGAAAATTCTTGTGGTTTGGGTGGTACATTTTTTTCCTAGAGTGGGTCGGGTAGGTTGGGCAGTTCCAGTTGCTGGCCATAGGTGGCTCCATCTCCTGACCCAAGGGAGCCAGAGGCTACAATAGACAGGTCTAGTCACAGGGGCCCCTGTGCCCTTTGCCCGGGTCCTCCACCTTTACAGCACGTAACAGCTGTTATCTGCCTGCCCTACCCTGCTGCAAACAGCCCCATCCTGTCCCAAGGTACAGCTTCTTTTCTAGTGAGTCACAGCACCCAGACCCCCTCCTCAGGTCTGACTCACTGGCTGTACCCCTTTGGTGTGCTGCCTGCTGCCCCAGAAGCCCTTTCTCCCACCCCAACTGGGGAGGTGTCCCTGCAGCTTGGGCTGGTCTGCCCTGCTGGGATGAGTCACCGCTGAGCTATGAGCTGTTCTTGCCTGAGGTGTGCTTGGGCTGGCTTGGGCTGGACTACTGGGATCCTGTGGGAGACCCTGCCCAAGCCAGGAAGTCCTTCAGTAGAGTCTGGAAACCTAGCAGTTGTGGGGGCTACTTGGATAGGGCATAGTCCCTGCTCAGTGCAGGCTTGAGGAGGTATGCTTTAGGGGAATTTCCAGAAGTAGACAGGCAGCTGGTCCCCACCCTAGGAGTTTTTTCTGCAGTCACTCTACAGGGAAATAACCTGTTACATCTCCACAATAACACCCATGAATGGCAGGGAGCCTCTGCTCACCGCGTGTAATACAAGATCCTTCTGGATGGCCATGGGGATAGTATGTGTTCCCTTGTGATCCTGGGGCCAGTCCTCCCTCCCCCATCTCTGTACCCAGGTTCTACTGCTGTGGGTAGGGTGGGTGAGGAAACCCGGGTTTCCTGTTTCTGGTGGGCTGAGGGTGTGGCCATGGGGGAGGGGCTGCCTTCCTCCTTTCCCGCAGGGACACTCCCCTCTGGGGGGCGGGCAAGGCGGGGTTAGGCTCCTGGGGTGGGACGGCCTTGCTGGGAGTACAGCAGGCAAGGGAGTGGCCGCCAGGACTCCAGTCTGAGCCGAGCCTCCATTGAGTTAGTGTCCAGAGCAGCTCGCGGCAGCCTTCAGCAGCCTGTGTGCCACACGAGGCTGCCTAGACGGAGCACAGGGTGACGAAGGGGCGGGGGCAGCGCCATGTCTCAGCACCGGCTCCGTGTGCCTGAGCCTGAGGGCCTGGGTAGCAAGAGAACCAGCTCAGAGGACAACCTCTACCTGGCTGTACTCAGGGCCTCCGAGGGCAAGAAAGGTAGTTGGCATTCCTTCTGGGCAGGGAATTCCTTCTTGGTGACAGGAAGGGTCCTTCCTGTACCAGGAAGCCTTGGCACATAGTGGGGGTGGTGGGGCCTTGTTATAAGGGTATGGATTTCGGGCACAGGCTCCAAGATGGGGGCCAGTGATCCATGCCCATCAGTGATTGGTCCTTGAGCTTTAAGCCAGGGACCAGGGTGTCTAGGGCTCTCTGTGTCTCTGGGAAGGCCTGCTGTCCTGTCAGGGACACTTGACTTTCCCTCCAAAAGCCATGCTGGTCCCATGCTCTTGCTCTTGCTCAGCCTGGGAGGAGGCATGTGGGGTGGGGCAGGCTGGGACTTGTATGCTGTGGGCTCTGGGTGCAGTGGCTCTAGACCTCCTCTCTTTCAGAAACAAAGGAAGTTTTGAATAGCACCACCCTGCTAGGACGGGTCCCATTTGTGGACTAGGGCAGGGTAGACCTGGCTGCCTTGATCTCTGGTGTCTGTGTGGGGAGGTTTCTTGGGGGACCTGAGCCTTTTTGATCTGGGAAAGGCGTGGGGTTGCCCGGGTGGAACCTTGTCAGGCAAGATTTGGCCTAGCAGGCCGCTGTGTCTGCCCGATGCTCACCTCTGGGGGCCTTTCTAGGCTTCTCTCAGGCTCAAGGTAAATGGGTTTTGTCTCCTCCAGATGAACGGGACCGCGTGCAGAAGAAAACCTTCACCAAGTGGGTCAACAAACATCTTATCAAGGTTAGTGGGGTCTGCTTGTGAGTTGGGAGGGTTCCCCAGCCCACACCCCCTAGGGTGTTCTCACACTTCCTAAGCTCCCCTTTCATCTCTGAAACCTGTTATTTTCTGTCCTTTCCTCCCACACTCACTCCTGTCTCTTTCTTCCTCTTCTTTCTGGTCTCTCATGGTCTCTGCTGTAGCACTGGAGGGCAGAGGTAGGTGCCTGCATGGGGCAGGGGTGTGCTCCACGCCCCTGCTTCTTCACACCCAGTGCAGTGCCCAGTCCCTGAGTGGCTATGGGGATTCTCATCTGTGGCCATCTTGGTCCCTGCTGTTTTCACAGGCTCAGAGGCACATCAGTGACCTGTATGAAGACCTCCGCGATGGCCACAACCTCATTTCCCTGCTGGAAGTCCTCTCAGGGGACAGCCTGGTATGTGTGTCCCTGACTGCCTGCCTTCCTTGGGGCCTTTTCCTACTGCCCACTCAGTGTCCAGCTTGGTCTCTCACCTTCTCCAGCCTCCTCCAACCCCAACGGCTCCCCCTGGCCAGGGTGTTGGCATTACAACCAAAGGCCAGGCCAGTGAATGGCCATGGCCCCCCGCTGTTCTCTGCCTTTGAGCTCTAACACAGTAACCTCATGCTCTGCTCTGCTTTGGTTTCTCTGCTGCTTGGACTCTGAATCTTGACCTCTGCCCTTTACCCTTTGCCCTGCTCTGGCTGGGCAGCCGAGGGAGCGGGACGTAATCAGGAGTTTGCGCCTGGTGAGTGGTTGTGCCTGCTGGCATGGCGGCACCTGGGCTTCCCAAGACGGTGGAGCCCACTCAACTCACCTGGGGATGGCAGCCACTCCAGCCTGGCCCACATCTGGCTCCTGGGCGGGCTGATGGCTGTGTGTCAAGCTGCCTGCTGCCCTCCCTGCTGCCTGCCCGGGGCTGGGCCAGAGACTCACCAGAAGCTACAGTGGGCACCACTGAGGACCCCCCTTCAATGCCACTGCCCTCCGCCTGTGGCTTCCTGGCTATTGTCTCCTCCCCACTCCCTTCCTTCCTTCCCACAGCTGGGGTTGCTGGCTCTCCGAGCCTGCCCCTGGACTGGTGGTCATCCAGCTGAGATGACCTGGGATGATGGAGGGGCTGCTGCTGCTTTGGGGGTGGCTAAAGGGTGGGGGGCCTTGACGTGACTGTTGCCCTGTGGACTGTAACTGTGTCTTGCCTCCTCTCAGCCCCGAGAGAAGGGGAGGATGCGCTTCCACAAGCTGCAGAATGTTCAGATTGCCCTGGACTATCTCCGACATCGCCAGGTAAGTAAGCCTTCTTTCTACCTATCCCCAGGCTCTAGGTCATAAACCCCAAACCCGGCCACCTCGCTCTGCTGTGGGTTGTGACTGAACCATTTGTTCTCAGGTGAAGTTGGTGAACATCAGAAATGATGATATTGCTGACGGCAACCCCAAGCTGACCCTTGGCCTGATCTGGACCATCATCCTGCACTTCCAGGTAGGTGGCTACCCACCTACCATCCACCTTCCCCTCGGAATTTGGTGGGTTCCATGGCTAGTTGGCTGGCCCTATTTCTGGCTAGGGTGTGGCCCAGGAGGTGGTGCCTTTGAGCCTTCCTGCCAGTCTGAACATATGCTTGCTAGCTCTGTGGCTCCAGGGTGTAATCCTCTCTCGCCAAGATCTGCCTATTCTGTGCCCTCGGGCCCTGGCTAGATAGGGCTGGTAGAACCTCCTTGTAGAGGAATGCATTTTCTGCTGGCTGCCTAGAGAAGTTTCTGGAGCTGCAGGGATACCCTGGGTGACTCATCTATTGCCTGTGCTAGCCTCACAGGAAGCCACAAATCTAAGATCTTGGTCCTAATAGCCAGACTGGCATGGTAGCTGAGTCACATGGGCTGGGCAGCAAACATACAGCTGGGGGACAGGCTGGCATGCACACTGTCGACCCGCCATTGGACTTAGGGTCAGGATGCCAGCCCCACACATCATGTCTAGTTTCCAGACACTCCTCCCTCCACCTGGGCCTGCAACTAGAGAGGTGCCTTGACCCGCCCCGTCACCCCATTAGCTGGACTGACTTTGAGGGTTGCCCTTCTTGTGTCCATTACCCTTCATCTGTGTTGCTTGCTAGCCTCTGGGGGTTCAGGGTATACTCCAGCCTCCCCCAGCTAAGGGGAGCCCAAAAGCATCAATCATTTTTGACAGTAGACATTACTCCATTGTCTTCTGTGGAAGCTGCCTTTTGGAGTGGCCTGGTCTTGAGATAAGTGTGGTAGGCTTTAACCCCAGGAACCTTAAAGTGCCCCAGGTAGCCTGGGAGCCAGGGTATTACAGTTGCATGCTGAGCTGCTCTGCTTCCATGCGGGCAGTTAAAGCATCCGGTGGTGTGGGTGGTGAGGCCGGCCAGATGGCCAGGACTGAACTCCTGCCTCTGTCTGCTGTGTGTGGCAGATCTCAGACATTCAGGTGAGCGGGCAGTCGGAGGACATGACCGCGAAGGAAAAGCTGCTGCTGTGGTCACAGCGGATGGTAGAGGGCTACCAAGGCCTGCGTTGTGACAACTTCACCACCAGCTGGCGTGATGGCCGTCTCTTCAATGCTATCATCCACCGGCACAAGTATGTGTTCTCGTGGAGCAGAGGAAGGCTGGAGGTGTGGGAGCACTTCAAGCGGTGACTTCCAAACACGTCAGGGCCGAGAGGCAGCCGGAGGAGTTATCTTCCACTATTGGGACCTGGTGCCTGCAGGGTGTACTGAATTCCTGAAACTTCCTCTGCTGTCTCCACCAGGGCCTTTCCCAAACACCTCTGTTCTTCCGATCTGGTCATGTCCACATGGACTCTCTGAAGGAACTTGCTGGGTAGGGAGACTGTAGGAGCCCAAGTTGATGATATCTAGCCAGTGTACTGCTCCTATACTGGTGCCCAGAAGAGGCTTCTTGGGCCCCGTTGTTGGGTGTAATGGTGCATGCCTTTAATGCCAGCGCGCTGGCGGAGACACAGAGACAGGAGGTTCTGTGAATCTGCTCTACTTAGGAGTTACATACCAGTCAGCCAGGGTTACACAGTAAGACCTGCCTCAAAACAACAACAACCCACCAACCCCAAACAAGAATCATCTTCCCCATTGTAGATTGCAGCTATTAGTAAAGCAGGTGGTGTGGCTTTAAGAGGGTATGGAGCTGGGCTCTGTTTGCTAGGATGTCTGAAGGAATGTGTCTATTGTAGCCTTGTCCCCACCTTTTCCCTTGTCCCACCTTGTCCGCAGGCCCATGCTCATTGATATGAATAAAGTGTATCGTCAGACCAACCTGGAGAACCTAGACCAGGCCTTCTCCGTGGCAGAGCGGGACCTGGGAGTTACAAGACTCCTGGACCCAGAAGGTATGAACCACTCACTGGCTTTCCCCATCTTCACCCTTGTGGCTCGGGCCCCACTGAACCAGCCTTCCCCTGCAGATGTGGATGTCCCTCAGCCTGATGAGAAGTCTATCATCACCTATGTTTCGTCCCTGTATGACGCCATGCCCCGCGTGCCCGGCGCACAGGATGGAGTGAGGGCCAATGTGAGTGGGTAGCCCACGATGGGTGAAAGGTGGGCCTCAGCCCAGAACCCGAGACCCTAATGCCTGCTTGCTCACCCCCTTGCTCACAGGAGCTGCAGCTTCGCTGGCAGGAGTACCGGGAGCTTGTGCTGCTGCTTCTACAGTGGATCCGACACCACACTGCTGCCTTTGAGGAACGCAAGTTCCCCTCCAGCTTTGAAGAGATCGAGGTGGGCCTGCCTACTTGGGCTGGTGTCCTGTGGTTGTCTTGGTGTAGCTGCTGACACCCCCTCGTGTTCGTAGATTCTGTGGTGCCAGTTTCTGAAGTTCAAGGAGACGGAGCTTCCTGCCAAGGAGGCAGACAAGAACCGGTCCAAAGGCATCTATCAGTCCTTGGAGGTAAAGTGAGACGTGCCTGAGGGAGGTGAACGGGGTGTCTCCTGGCTTGTGGGCTAGCCGGGGGTAGAGATGAGCATCCAGGAGGCCTTATGTCCGGTTCAGGCCTGATCTTGTCCTTGTTCACAGGGGGCAGTACAAGCAGGCCAGCTCAAGATTCCTCCCGGTTACCACCCACTAGACGTGGAAAAGGAATGGGGCAAGCTGCATGTGGCCATTCTGGAGAGGGAGAAGCAACTCCGGAGCGAGTTTGAGAGGTGGGCCTTGCGGAGTGTGGCGGGCAGTGTGGGAGGCAGCAGGCACGGGTGGGGCCCTGCGGTGGCAGGGGAGCCACCCCAGGGTGAGTCATTGCCTGAGGAGGAAATCCCCCCCCTTAGGGTGGGAAACCCAACCAAGCTCCCTTACTCAGGGCCAGTAGGGCAGTACACCCCAGGCAGGCAGTGAGGCCAGAGCAGAGGGGAGCCACTCTCTGGCCCCGGAGTGTGGTGGGCCCAGCGACTCACTGTGGGCCTCTGGGGTCATCTGGTTCATAGGCTGGAGTGTCTTCAGCGCATCGTGAGCAAACTGCAGATGGAGGCTGGGCTGTGTGAGGAGCAGCTGAACCAGGCAGACTCCCTGCTGCAGTCGGTGAGGGGGAGAGGAGAGGCGGGATGAGGGGGCGGGGTGGCAGGCTAAGGGTGGAGTGGGCACCCCTCCAGGCCTGAGGGAGGTGGGAGGAGCCCTGAGCTGCTTACTCTGCAGCCAGGGCTGTGGCCTGCTGGGCTACAGGAGCAGGGTGTGGCACTAGGGCGGGAAAACCAGGCCCTTCTGGTTTGCTGCCAACTCTGACCTCCTTTTGAGAGCAGAACTGGCTTCTGGCCACTAGGCAGGACTCTCAGCCTCCTTGACTCATTCCAGAATAGCCCTCTTCCCTTCATCTCCTCCCTTTTCAGGAAATAGAAAGGGAGACCCCAGCTTCATTGCTGGATAAGTGCCATGGGACCCAGAAGGCCCAGGCTGTGTGGGCCTGGGAGGGAGCAGTTGTGCAGTAGATGACAGAGGGTGAAGCAGGGGGACTGTGTGGACAGAGCTGTGCCGGTCTCTGTCCTTGGGCCTAGCGGGAATCTTTTGGGCGGATCCTGATTCCCCAGAGAAGAGTTGATAGAGATTTGTCTAGAAGCATATTAGGAAGATACGCGGGATCTGGTTGCCGTGAGCCAGACAGGACCTTGATCGTCGGCTGGAGAAGCGGGTGAAGGGGCAGCCTTGAGAACCTTAGGCAGTGAGTAGCAGGGTCAGCCAAACCAGTTCACACAGGACCGTCTTGCAGGACATTCGGCTGCTGGCCTCAGGCAAGGCGGCTCAGCGGGCCGGGGAGGTGGAGCGAGACCTGGACAAGGCTGATGGCATGATCCGGCTGCTCTTCAATGATGTGCAGACCCTTAAAGATGGGCGGCACCCACAGGGCGAACAGATGTACCGGAGGTACGTGCCGTACCTAGGAAGGGTGGGTTAGGCGGCCTGAGACACACCTGACCCTCTTGCCAACTCGCATGCCTTCTCAGGGTGTATCGTCTGCACGAGCGCCTGGTAGCCATCCGCACCGAGTACAACCTCCGGCTGAAGGCAGGAGTGGCTGCCCCTGTGACCCAAGTGACCCTGCAGAGTACACAGAGGCGCCCAGATCTAGAGGACTCTACACTACGCTACCTGCAAGACCTGCTGGCGTGGGTAGAGGAGAACCAGCGTCGAATAGACAGTGCTGAGTGGGGCGTGGACTTGCCTAGTGTAGAGGCCCAGCTGGGAAGCCACAGAGGCATGCATCAGTCTATTGAGGAATTCCGGGCCAAGATCGAGCGGGCACGGAATGATGAGGTAAGCAGGACACTTGGGGTAGGCGATGGTTATGGGCTAGGCCCGGGCCATTGCAGACCTTACGCTCCTCTCTTTTGCAGAGCCAGCTCTCCCCTGCCACCCGGGGTGCCTACCGAGACTGCCTGGGTCGCCTGGACCTGCAGTATGCAAAGCTGCTGGTGAGTGGTGGGACTGCAGGTGGCTGGGAAGGGTGGGCAGCAGCAGTCAGCTGACTCATTCCTTCCTACTTAAAGAACTCCTCCAAGGCCCGCCTCCGGTCCCTGGAGAGCCTGCACGGGTTTGTGGCAGCAGCTACCAAGGAGCTGATGTGGCTGAATGAGAAGGAAGAGGAGGAAGTGGGCTTTGACTGGAGTGACCGCAACACCAACATGGCTGCCAAGAAGGAGAGTTACTCGGTGAGGCAGCTTTTTCTTCACAGTACTGCTGTATCCACCTCTCCCTTCTCACTCACATCCCTATTGTCTCCCACGGTCGGGAGCCCCTAGAGTTCAGCTTCAGGGCTCTGTGGAGACGGGCGTGGGACTTGCCTTACATTTACAGCCTTCCTGAAATTGTCCCTGAGACTCTTTCCTTTTTTGTCAGGCCCTGATGCGTGAACTGGAAATGAAGGAAAAGAAAATCAAGGAGATCCAGAATACTGGGGACCGGCTGCTGCGGGAGGACCATCCTGCCCGGCCCACAGTGGAGGTGGGGGCACGGCTGCAAGGCTTATGAGCTTCGGTAGGGGTGATGGGACTGATGGCGTGGGGGTGGTGTCTAAGGACCGTGTTGTCTCCAGTCCTTCCAGGCTGCCCTGCAGACCCAGTGGAGCTGGATGCTACAGCTGTGTTGCTGCATTGAAGCACACTTGAAAGAGAACACAGCGTACTTCCAGGTGAGGGCCAGAGCGCCTCTGTCTCCTGTGGCTCAGCTGCAGTACCCTGGAAGAGCCCCCATAGCCCCCTGACATATGTGTAGCCCTGACTGCTAGTCCTCCTTGGGGGATTCCAATACCTCGTCCCTGGCTTCTTGGCCTTTGCTTGCCTGGGGTTTGGGCTTGTCAGCTTTGTGTGACCCTTCCTGCTGCCCTAGTTCTTCTCGGACGTACGGGAGGCAGAGGAACAGTTGCAGAAACTACAGGAGACATTGCGCAGGAAGTACACCTGTGACCGCTCCATCACCGTCACCAGGCTGGAGGACCTGTTGCAGGATGCCCAGGTGAGGCAGATGTGAACAAGAAACAGAGGGACAGACTAGATGGAATGTGGGCTCTGTGGGTACCTGTGGATGGGGTGGAAGGCCAGCAAGACCAAGGAGACACACAGGGGTGCAGCTGTGCAGCAAACAGAAAGATGAGTGCCAGGCTGGTGGGCTGGCATGGACCACTCCCCTCTACCTGAGTAGAGCTGTCAGCAGCTCTGTGGTGGATAGGCATCAATGATTGGAGCAGGCATAGCTGCAGTGCTGTGAGGGGCAGCTGGGCAGCTGGCCGTGGTGCCCATATACACTAGGGCATGGTTGGGGGTATCTCCAATAGTCTCAGTACTCTGGATAGGGAGTCCTAGAGGCAGAGGGGAGAGGAGGAAGCTGGTTCTATGATCTGCAGAGACTGGACCAGCTACAGTACTTACCTGAGAGGATGGGAGAACTTGGTGAGGTTTCTTCTTCCTCTGCTCCCTTCAGGTTAGATGGGGGAGGAGGATGACCTTCTTTTACAGTTAGAAGGGGAGAGAGCAAGGACGAGGTCATTGCGGGGGCTGGTTTGTAAGTAGACCAGCTTCCTTCTTTAGAGGATGCAGGAGTGGCCTTGGGTAGGGTAGGGGTGGGGTACCTAGTCTTGGTTGGAAGAAAGGAGGTCAGTGGAATCAACCTGTGGAAGCCTGTACCCTCTTGCAACTGTACCTGCCTTTAAGTGCCCTCATTCCTAGCATCAAAAGCCTCCCTAGACAGGGTACTGGGGGTGTCTGCTGCTTTCTGAGTCAGGTATCTCTGCATCTGAAGCGAGATGGATTAACCCTGAGCCTCCCCTCCCTACAGGATGAGAAGGAGCAGCTGAATGAATACAAGGGGCACCTCTCAGGCCTGGCTAAGCGGGCCAAGGCCATTGTGCAGTTGAAGCCACGTAATCCTGCCTACCCCGTGCGGGGCCACGTGCCTCTGCTGGCTGTGTGTGACTACAAGCAGGTGGAGGTAAGAGCTGGGCTGGGCTGTGCACAAGCCAGATGGGATGGCTTGGCCAGGGCATAGTTTACTTTGCTTATGTTCTTTACTACTCTGACTCTCCCAGGTGACTGTGCACAAGGGTGACCAATGCCAGCTGGTGGGTCCTGCCCAGCCATCCCACTGGAAGGTACTCAGCAGTCCCAGTAGTGAGGCTGCTGTGCCTTCAGTGTGCTTTCTTGTTCCACCACCAAACCAGGAGGCCCAAGAAGCTGTCACTAGGTGGGTAACCTCAGGGTTCATGGCTGTAGGCAGGTTGTTTGCCGTGAGGAGGGTTCTGGACGCTCCTGAACATGGTCCCTGTCTCCTAGACTGGAGGCCCAGCATCAGGCCCTGGTCACACTCTGGCACCAGCTGCACGTGGACATGAAGAGCCTTCTGGCGTGGCAGAGCCTCAGTCGTGACATACAGCTCATCCGCTCCTGGTCACTCGTCACGGTAGGACTGCACACTGGCCACGGGTACCAGGGAGGATGGATGATAGTGTTTTGTGGGCACCATTTGGCCTGGCACCATTCCCAACGACGTGTGCCACCTCCAGTTCCGTACACTGAAGCCGGAGGAGCAGCGCCAAGCTCTGCGCAGCCTGGAGTCGCACTACCAGGCCTTCCTTCGAGACAGCCAGGATGCTGGTGGCTTCGGGCCCGAGGACCGGCTGGTGGCAGAACGCGAGTATGGATCTTGCAGCCGCCACTACCAGCAGCTACTACAAAGCCTAGAGCAGGGTATGTGATGGGCAAGGCCTTGTGGGGCGGCAGGGAGGCGGGCTGTAGGCAGGCCATTTCTGATTAACCTGGTTGCTTCCCCAGGCGAGCAAGAGGAGTCTCGCTGTCAGCGTTGCATCTCGGAGCTCAAGGACATTCGGCTGCAACTGGAGGCCTGTGAGACCCGGACCGTGCACCGTCTGCGGCTACCACTGGACAAAGAACCTGCACGGGAGTGTGCCCAGCGCATCGCTGAGCAACAGGCAGGCGCAGTCCCCATTTATATCTCACTTCCTTCCTCCCAACCCCCCGCAACCTCACCCTCAAGGGAAAGCTGGTTGTTAGACTCTGCTGGTCAGTGTGCTCCTATCTGTTCTCTCTGCAGAAAGCCCAGGCTGAGGTGGAGGGGCTGGGCAAGGGAGTCGCCCGCCTCTCTGCTGAGGCTGAGAAAGTTCTAGCCTTGCCAGAGCCGTCACCTGCTGCTCCCACCCTGCGCTCGGAGTTGGAACTGACCCTGGGCAAGCTGGAACAGGTCCGGAGCTTATCTGCCATCTACTTGGAGAAGTGAGTGTCCCTGTGCAGGTTTTGGGGTCCAGACGGCCTCCTCCCATGAGGGCAGTGACTGCAGACACGTTCTGAGTAGAGGAAAGATGAGGGTGGGGGTGTAAAGCGGCAGCGAGGGCCGTTGGACAGTCTGGCTAGGGGATAGGGGGCGTGGGTTTGTAACCGCACAGCAGCTTGAGGTGGTAAGGAATGCTCAGAGCCCGATGCAGTTTGAAGATCATAGCCATAGATCTTCTTGATGATGGGATGTGAGGTGTGGGAGCCAGCTCAGTGAATAGTGAGGGGAGAGGATGGGTTGGAGCAGAGGTTGCTCCACGTTGTGAGTAGAAGGGAGTACAGATGGGAGGGAGGAGGGAAGGAGAGAGGGAGGAAGGAAGAAGGGAGGGAGGAAGGAAGGAGGGAGGAGGGAGGGAGAGATGCCATGAGGTGTGGCCGGGCTGGTGGGCTCACGAGGAAGGACCAGTCTGCTATGAGGAAGGAGGGCATCTGTGAGTTTGAACGTTGGATGAGCTTCTTGGTGGAGAAACATGGAGACCTAAGAGGAGCATCATTAAGATATTAGAGGGGCAGGGCAGCAAGATGCTCCTCAGGCCTCTTGACCTCATCCCTTTAGGATCGTTCCTTGCTTGAGCTCTTGGTGGCACGAGAGCCTTTCTGGAGCCCAGCCCCTTCTGCCTATCCTCCTGTGCCTACCTGCAGAGTTTCTGCGCTTTTTTTTTCTGTTATTTTTTTTTCCCAGCATATTTTGATTCAGAGGCACAGTAGATACATCCATAGGGCCTGGCTTTCAGAAGCCTTGTGCCCTCAGCATTTACTTCCAGCATGCATTGCTTCCTGTATTACATAGTGCATCCAGCCTTTACTTTTATTTTTAGATAATTTATTTTTATTTTATGTGCATTGGTATTTTACCTGCATTATGGTATTATGCCTGTATGAGGGTTTCAGATCCCCTGGAACTGGAATTACAGAGAGGTGTGAGCTGTCACGTGGGTGCTGAGAATTGAACCCCGGTCCTCTGGAAGAGCATTCAGTCTCCTAACCACTGAGCCATCTCTCCAGGCCCTGAATCCACTCCTCATTAACAAATGCTAATGCAGTGCTAGGATAGGCTCTGGGCTCTGTTCTACTTCCTGTGTGCTCAGCCAGTCTTGAGCTGGAGGTTGAGGACTGTGCTGCAGGTGCTATCACCTGCTCCAGGACTGAAGAATCTGCTGCTCCTAACTGGAGCATCCTCCCTCCGGGTCAGCTAGCTTATGTGACCACTGCTCTGTCTGGCCAGGTAGGGTATGGGCATAGCAGGAAGTACTGAGCGGCTCCAGTTCCTTTGTCTAGGGTGTGTTGCTTGAACACTCGTCTATTTCCTGACTGAGTCTCTCTCTCTCTCTCCTACCTAGACTTAAGACCATCAGCTTGGTAATCCGCAGTACCCAGGGGGCCGAGGAGGTGCTTAAAGCCCATGAGGAGCAGCTCAAGGAGGCCCAGGCTGTGCCTGCCACGCTCCAAGAGCTTGAAGCCACCAAGGCCTCACTGAAGGTAGCATTGGAAACTTGTGCTTCACTGGGGACAGGTTCAGTAGGAGTCTGTGTTAAAATAAGTGATACCCACCCTGCCTTACCCAATAGAAACTGCGGGCCCAGGCAGAAGCACAGCAGCCTGTATTCAACACCCTAAGAGATGAGTTGCGGGGGGCCCAGGAAGTTGGTGAACGGCTACAGCAGCGGCACGGGGAACGGGATGTGGAAGTGGAACGTTGGAGAGAGCGCGTCACTCAGTTGCTGGAGCGCTGGCAGGCTGTGCTAGCCCAGACTGATGTGCGACAGCGGGAGCTTGAACAGCTGGGCCGCCAACTCCGCTACTACCGTGAGAGCGCAGACCCACTGAGCTCCTGGCTGCAGGATGCCAAGAAGCGGCAAGAACAGATCCAGGCCGTGCCAATACCCAACAGCCAGGCTGCCCGAGAACAACTGCGCCAGGAGAAGGTAGGACCCCCGATAGGCGTGGCATGTTGCAGGGTGCAGCCTGTAGCTCGACGCTAACCCCTCCCTCCCTCTCTCCCTCAGGCCCTGCTTGAGGAGATCGAGCGGCACGGCGAGAAGGTGGAGGAGTGTCAGCGGTTCGCCAAGCAGTACATCAATGCAATCAAGGTGAGGCCTCCCCGCTGCAGGCTCCAAAACTCAAACCCGGGGCCCACTTGCGAGTTGAGCAGGCACTGGACTCTTGAGTGGCCCTCACAAGCCTGGACTGTGCCAGAGAAAGCTTGTGAGACAACCTGGGGATCCAGGCGCAGGCAACCAGACTGTAGAGCTGGCAGCTGACTGCCTTGTGTGTCTGTAGGACTATGAACTCCAGCTGGTAACCTACAAGGCGCAGCTTGAGCCCGTGGCTTCCCCAGCTAAGAAGCCCAAGGTTCAGTCTGGATCGGAGAGTGTCATCCAAGAGGTAGGATGGAGGTGGGCCAGGCCTCAGCTGAGCAGGGGGCTACAGGGGGCTCAGGGGGCTCTCAGTTATTGATGGGCATTCTCCTCTCTCCCAGTATGTGGATCTGCGTACACGCTACAGTGAGCTGACCACACTCACAAGTCAGTACATCAAGTTCATCAGTGAGACGCTGCGCCGCATGGAAGAGGAAGAGGTATGTATGCCTCGGGCCGTGTGGGCAGGGTGGGGGAAGTCCCTTTTCCTGACTGCAAATGCAGTCCCTAGGCACCTGTCTGAGACCACTTGTTACAGTTCACTCCAAGCCCCATGCCCAGGGCTGCCCAGTACCCCATCCCAGCACGGCTCCCCAGGTCGCCCTTCCTTTAGGCCCCCACTTGATCCGGCTCGGCTCTGCTCTCGCCTGGTGGCTAGTGCGCCCTTTCTTTTTGTTTCTACATGCATCCCTCTGGCTCACATACATGCTCTTCCTGGGGATTCTGTGTTGATGTCACTGGGGCTCTTGCCCTAGGAAGAGTTGGTGTATGCTGTTGTGGGGTTTGGAGAGGGGCGTCTCAGAGTAACTTGGCCAGGCATGGTGCCATCTGTCTAGTTCCCTACGTCCCAGGTGGCCTTGTGGGCCTGCTTATAGCCCTACCTACTCTTTGCTCCTGGTTTGCCGGCTTAAAAGGCCTTCTGTGCTGGATCTGGTCTGCACGGCTGTCCCTACTTTGGCTGCCTCACCATGTCCCCGCCCCACTGGGCTTTGGGAACAACCCCGCTCCCTGTGAGGGGAGAGGTCCTTTTGTGGGAACCAGGTCTGAGAGGGTCTGGTAGGATTCAGGCAGGACTGTGGTGTGGTGGGTATGGCTTGCAGGCTCTGCAAGCCTCCTGCTTTGCTCTCTTTCTCTCCCCCTGTCCATCTGTCTCCGTCGCCTGTCTGCGGGAAGAGGGGAGGACGCCTGGGCCTCCTTCCCCAGGCTGGTGAGCATGGTGGGGCCGCTATGCTCGCTGCCCAAGTACCCTGGGCGGGTGCACGCTGTCTCCTTGGCTGGGTTGGAACCTCTGTCCTCCCTCTTCCCCCCAAATCGTGCTGTCCAAGTGAACTGTGGTGGTACCTTCCGTGTAATGTGAGCGCCTGGCACCCTCCCTACACTCACGCTCTTCCTCTCTCTGCTGCTGCCGCAGAGGCTGGCTGAGCAACAGCGGGCAGAGGAACGAGAGCGACTGGCTGAGGTAGAGGCTGCGCTGGAGAAGCAGCGACAGCTAGCTGAGGCACATGCCAAGGCTAAGGCACAGGCGGAGCTGGAAGCACAAGAACTGCAGCGGCGCATGCAGGAGGAGGTGGCGCGACGTGAGGAGGCAGCGGTGGACGCACAGCAGCAGAAGCGCAGCATCCAAGAGGAGCTGCAGCATCTTCGGCAGAGCTCAGAGGCAGAGATCCAGGCCAAGGCCCAACAGGTGGAGGCTGCAGAACGCAGCCGGATGCGCATTGAGGAAGAGATCCGTGTAGTGCGCCTGCAGCTGGAGACAACCGAGCGCCAGCGTGGGGGGGCAGAGGGTGAGCTACAGGCTCTGCGAGCACGAGCCGAGGAGGCCGAAGCACAGAAACGGCAGGCTCAGGAGGAAGCTGAGCGCTTGCGAAGACAGGTGCAAGATGAGAGCCAGCGCAAAAGGCAAGCAGAGGCAGAGCTTGCCCTGCGTGTGAAGGCTGAAGCTGAGGCAGCTCGAGAGAAGCAGCGGGCCCTGCAGGCCCTGGAAGAACTGCGACTGCAGGCCGAGGAGGCTGAACGGCGGCTGCGCCAAGCTGAGGCAGAGAGGGCACGCCAAGTGCAGGTGGCTCTGGAGACGGCACAGCGCAGTGCAGAGGCGGAACTGCAGAGCAAGCGTGCATCCTTTGCAGAGAAGACAGCACAGCTAGAGCGCACCCTGCAGGAGGAGCATGTGACCGTGACACAGCTGCGGGAGGAGGCTGAACGGCGGGCACAGCAACAAGCTGAGGCCGAACGAGCCCGGGAGGAGGCTGAGCGGGAACTGGAGCGCTGGCAGCTGAAGGCCAATGAAGCGCTGAGGCTGCGGCTACAGGCGGAAGAGGTGGCTCAGCAGAAGAGCCTGGCACAGGCCGATGCAGAGAAGCAGAAAGAAGAGGCAGAGCGCGAAGCACGGCGACGTGGCAAGGCAGAGGAACAGGCTGTGCGGCAGCGAGAGCTGGCCGAACAGGAGCTGGAGAAGCAGCGACAGCTGGCGGAGGGCACTGCGCAGCAGCGCCTGGCTGCAGAGCAGGAGCTGATCCGCCTGCGGGCTGAGACAGAGCAGGGTGAACAGCAGCGGCAGCTGCTAGAAGAGGAGCTGGCCCGGCTACAGCGGGAAGCAACTGCTGCCACACAGAAGCGCCAGGAACTGGAGGCCGAGTTGGCCAAGGTGCGGGCAGAGATGGAGGTGCTGCTGGCCAGCAAGGCACGAGCCGAGGAAGAGTCTCGTTCTACCAATGAGAAGTCTAAGCAGAGGCTAGAGGCCGAGGCGGACAGGTTTCGAGAGCTGGCCGAGGAGGCTGCTCGTCTGCGTGCCCTGGCTGAGGAGGCCAAGCGGCAGAGGCAGCTGGCCGAGGAGGATGCAACTCGCCAGCGGGCTGAGGCAGAGCGAGTACTTACTGAGAAACTGGCTGCCATCAGTGAGGCCACCAGGCTCAAGACCGAGGCAGAGATTGCCCTCAAAGAGAAGGAGGCCGAGAATGAGCGCCTGCGGCGCCTGGCTGAAGATGAGGCCTTCCAGCGGCGGCGTCTGGAGGAGCAGGCTGCACAGCACAAGGCTGACATAGAGGAGCGCTTGGCCCAGCTGCGCAAGGCATCAGAGAGTGAGCTAGAGAGGCAAAAGGGGTTGGTGGAGGACACGCTGCGGCAGCGGCGACAAGTGGAGGAGGAGATCATGGCGCTGAAGGTGAGCTTTGAGAAAGCTGCCGCTGGCAAGGCGGAGCTGGAGCTGGAGCTAGGCCGCATTCGTAGCAATGCTGAGGACACAATGCGCAGCAAGGAACAGGCAGAGCAGGAGGCAGCTAGGCAGCGGCAGTTGGCAGCTGAGGAGGAGCAGAAGCGCCGGGAGGCTGAGGAACGTGTGCAGAAGAGCCTGGCAGCTGAGGAGGAAGCTGCACGCCAGCGCAAGGTTGCGCTGGAGGAAGTCGAGCGGCTCAAGGCCAAGGTGGAAGAAGCCCGGCGCCTGCGAGAACGAGCAGAGCAGGAGTCAGCAAGGCAACTGCAGCTGGCCCAGGAGGCTGCCCAGAAACGACTGCAGGCAGAGGAGAAGGCACATGCCTTTGTGGTGCAACAGCGAGAAGAGGAACTGCAGCAGACACTTCAGCAAGAGCAGAACATGCTGGAGCGGCTGCGGAGTGAGGCAGAGGCAGCCCGGCGAGCTGCTGAAGAGGCGGAGGAGGCCCGGGAGCAGGCAGAACGGGAGGCTGCACAGTCACGGAAGCAAGTAGAAGAGGCAGAGCGGTTGAAACAGTCAGCGGAGGAGCAGGCACAGGCCCGGGCTCAGGCACAGGCAGCCGCAGAGAAGCTGCGCAAGGAAGCCGAGCAGGAGGCAGCACGTCGGGCGCAGGCAGAGCAGGCGGCATTGAAACAGAAGCAAGCAGCTGACGCAGAGATGGAGAAACATAAGAAGTTTGCGGAGCAGACCCTGCGGCAGAAGGCCCAGGTTGAGCAGGAGCTGACGACTCTGAGACTGCAGCTAGAGGAAACGGACCACCAGAAGAGCATCCTGGACGAGGAGCTGCAGCGGCTAAAGGCCGAGGTAACAGAGGCAGCGCGGCAGCGGAGCCAGGTAGAGGAGGAGCTCTTCTCTGTCCGCGTGCAGATGGAGGAGCTGGGCAAGCTCAAGGCTCGCATCGAGGCTGAAAACCGGGCACTCATCCTGCGCGACAAGGACAACACCCAGCGCTTCCTGGAGGAAGAGGCTGAGAAGATGAAACAGGTGGCGGAGGAGGCCGCCCGGCTGAGTGTGGCTGCCCAGGAGGCAGCACGGCTGCGGCAGCTAGCGGAGGAGGACCTGGCGCAGCAGCGGGCCCTGGCAGAGAAAATGCTCAAGGAAAAGATGCAGGCAGTGCAGGAAGCCACGAGGCTGAAGGCTGAGGCCGAGCTGCTACAGCAGCAGAAGGAGCTTGCGCAGGAGCAGGCCCGGCGGCTGCAGGAGGACAAGGAGCAGATGGCGCAGCAGTTGGTAGAGGAGACGCAGGGTTTCCAGCGGACTCTGGAGGCAGAGCGGCAGCGGCAGCTGGAAATGAGTGCAGAGGCTGAGCGCCTCAAGCTGCGCATGGCTGAGATGAGCCGAGCTCAGGCCCGGGCAGAGGAGGATGCCCAGCGCTTCCGGAAGCAGGCTGAAGAGATTGGGGAAAAGCTGCACCGCACTGAGCTAGCTACACAGGAGAAGGTGACATTGGTGCAGACGCTGGAGATCCAGCGACAGCAGAGTGATCATGATGCCGAGCGTCTGAGGGAGGCCATTGCTGAGCTGGAGCGTGAGAAAGAAAAGCTCAAGCAAGAGGCCAAGTTGCTGCAGCTCAAGTCTGAGGAGGTACCGCCCTCCCTCCTCACAGGCGGAAGGGCGGGCTGGGTGGCAGGGAGGGTCTACCCTTGGCGGTGAGTGCTTCTGGGTCTCCATCCTCCCTGAGAGCTGACCCTTTTCCCATCCCCAACAGATGCAGACGGTGCAGCAGGAGCAGATACTGCAGGAGACACAGGCCCTGCAGAAGAGCTTTCTCTCCGAGAAAGATAGCCTGTTGCAACGGGAACGCTTCATCGAGCAGGAGAAGGCCAAGCTGGAACAGCTTTTCCAGGATGAGGTGGCAAAAGCAAAACAGCTCCGTGAGGAGCAGCAGCGGCAGCAGCGGCAGATGGAGCAGGAGAAACAGGAGTTGGTGGCCAGCATGGAGGAAGCCAGGAGGCGGCAGCGCGAGGCAGAGGATGGTGTGCGGCGTAAGCAAGAGGAGCTGCAACATTTGGAGCAGCAGCGGCAGCAGCAGGAGAAGCTGCTGGCTGAGGAGAACCAGAGGCTGCGTGAACGGCTGCAGCGCCTAGAGGAAGAGCACCGAGCTGCACTGGCACACTCTGAGGAGATCGCCACCACTCAGGCTGCTGCTGCAAAAGCCCTGCCCAATGGCCGTGATGCCCTCGACGGTCCATCCGTGGAGGTGGAACCTGAGCACACCTTTGAGGGATTACGTCAGAAGGTGCCAGCTCAGCAGCTACAGGAAGCAGGCATTCTCAGCATGGAGGAACTGCAGCGGTTAGTGCAGGGCCACACCACAGTGACTGAGCTCATGCAGCGGGAAGATGTGCGCCAGTACCTGAGGGGCCGCAGCAGCATTGCAGGACTGCTGCTGAAGCCCACCAATGAGAAACTGAGTGTCTACACAGCCCTGCAGAGGCAGCTGCTTAGCCCTGGAACAGCTCTTATCCTTCTGGAGGCCCAGGCGGCTTCAGGCTTCCTGCTGGACCCTGTTCGGAACCGGCGGCTGACTGTCAATGAGGCTGTGAAGGAGGGGGTTGTGGGTCCTGAACTGCACCACAAGCTCCTGTCGGCCGAGCGTGCTGTCACCGGCTACAAGGACCCCTACACGGGTGAGCAGATCTCCCTCTTTCAGGCCATGAAGAAGGACCTCATCGTCAGGGACCATGGCATCCGCCTGCTGGAGGCTCAGATTGCTACAGGTGGCATCATCGACCCTGTACACAGCCATCGCGTGCCCGTGGACGTGGCCTACCAGCGTGGCTACTTCGATGAAGAGATGAACCGCATCTTGGCTGACCCGAATGACGATACCAAGGGCTTCTTCGACCCCAACACGCATGAGAACCTCACCTACCTGCAGCTGCTAGAGCGCTGTGTGGAAGACCCTGAGACTGGCCTGCGTCTCCTGCCGCTCACAGATAAGGCTGCCAAAGGCGGCGAGCTGGTGTACACTGATACAGAGGCCCGTGACGTCTTTGAGAAGGCCACTGTGTCTGCACCGTTTGGCAAGTTCCAGGGTAAGACTGTGACCATCTGGGAGATCATCAACTCTGAGTACTTTACCGCGGAGCAGCGGCGAGACCTGCTGCGGCAGTTCCGTACAGGCCGCATCACAGTGGAGAAGATTATCAAGATTGTCATCACGGTGGTGGAGGAACACGAGCGGAAGAGCCAGCTCTGCTTCGAGGGGCTCCGTGCCCTCGTGCCTGCTGCGGAGCTCCTGGACAGTGGGGTCATCAACCAAGAACTCTACCAGCAGCTGCAACGGGGTGAGCGTTCTGTGCGGGAGGTGGCCGAGGCAGACAGCGTGAGGCGGGCCCTGCGGGGTACCAATGTCATTGCCGGTGTGTGGCTGGAAGAAGCAGGGCAGAAACTGAGCATCTACGAGGCCTTGAAGAAAGACTTGCTGCAGCCAGATGTGGCTGTGGCCTTGCTGGAGGCCCAGGCTGGCACTGGGCACATCATCGACCCTGCCACTAGTGCCCGGCTGACTGTGGATGAGGCGGTGCGCGCTGGCCTAGTGGGTCCTGAGCTGCATGAGAAGCTCTTGTCGGCTGAGAAGGCTGTGACGGGCTATAGGGATCCCTACTCAGGACAGAGTGTCTCACTGTTCCAGGCCCTGAAGAAGGGTCTCATCCCCCGGGAACAGGGACTGCGCCTGCTAGATGCCCAGTTATCCACTGGTGGCATTGTAGACCCAAGCAAGAGCCATCGTGTGCCACTGGATGTTGCCTACACCCGGGGCTACCTGGACAAAGAGACCAACAAGGCCCTGCTGTCACCCAGGGATGATGCCAGAGTCTACCTTGACCCCAGTACTCGGGAGCCAGTAACCTACAGCCAGCTCCAGCAGCGGTGCCAGTCTGACCAGCTGACCGGGTTGAGCCTGCTGCCACTCTCAGAGAATGCTGTCCGGGCCCGGCAGGAGGAGGTCTACTCTGAGCTCCAGGCCCGTGAGACACTGGAGAAGGCCACAGTTGAGGTTCCCGTGGGCAGCTTCAAGGGCAGAACAATGACAGTGTGGGAACTCATAAGCTCTGAGTACTTCACCGAGGAGCAGCGGCAGGAGCTGCTCCGGCAGTTCCGCACAGGCAAGGTCACCGTCGAGAAGGTCATCAAAATTCTTATCACTATTGTGGAGGAGGTGGAGACCCAGCGGCAGGAGCGATTGTCCTTCAGTGGCCTCCGTGCCCCTGTGCCAGCCAGTGAGCTCCTGGCTGCCAAGATCCTCAACAGAGCTCAGTTTGACCAGCTCAAGGATGGCAAGACGACAGTCAAAGATCTGTCCGAGGTGGACTCTGTGCGGACCCTGCTGCAAGGCAGCGGCTGCCTGGCTGGCATCTACCTGGAGGACTCGAAGGAGAAAGTCACCATCTATGAGGCTATGCGCCGTGGTCTCCTCACAGCCAGCACAGCCACACTCCTGCTCGAGGCCCAGGCAGCCACTGGCTTTCTAGTGGACCCTGTGCGGAACCAACGTCTGTACGTCCATGAGGCTGTCAAGGCGGGAGTCGTGGGCCCCGAGCTCCATGAGAAGCTACTGTCAGCTGAGAAGGCGGTCACTGGCTATAAGGATCCTTACTCAGGCACCACCATCTCACTGTTCCAGGCTATGAAGAAGGGCTTGGTCCTCAGGGAACACGCCATCCGCCTGCTGGAGGCTCAGATCGCCACAGGTGGCATCATTGACCCTGTGCACAGCCACCGCCTGCCCGTGGACGTGGCCTACCAGCGTGGCTACTTGGATGAGGAGATGAACCGTGTGCTGGCAGATCCAAGTGACGACACCAAGGGCTTCTTCGACCCCAACACGCATGAGAACCTCACCTACCTGCAGCTGCTGAAGCGCTGTGTGGAGGACCCCGAGACAGGCCTGCGCCTCCTGCCACTCAGAGGGGCCGAGAAGACCGAGGTGGTGGAGACCACACAGGTGTATACGGAGGAGGAGACTAGGAGGGCGTTCGAGGAGACACAGATAGACATCCCTGGTGGTGGCAGCCATGGTGGCTCCTCCATGTCCTTGTGGGAGGTAATGCAGTCCGACATGATCCCAGAGGATCAGCGAACCCGGCTCATGGCTGACTTTCAGGCTGGCCGGGTGACCAAAGAGCGCATGATCATCATCATCATTGAAATCATCGAGAAGACTGAGATCATCCGCCAGCAGAACCTTGCCTCCTACGACTACGTGCGCCGCCGCCTCACTGCCGAAGACCTGTACGAGGCCCGGATCATCTCCCTCGAGACCTACAACCTCTTCCGGGAGGGCACCAAGAGCCTCCGTGAGGTTCTGGAGATGGAATCTGCCTGGCGCTACCTTTATGGCACAGGCTCCGTGGCCGGTGTCTACCTTCCTGGCTCCAGGCAGACCCTAACCATCTACCAGGCCCTTAAGAAGGGGCTGCTGAGTGCTGAGGTGGCCCGCTTGTTGCTTGAAGCACAGGCAGCCACGGGCTTCCTGCTGGACCCTGTGAAGGGTGAGCGGCTGACTGTGGATGAGGCCGTGCGGAAGGGTCTGGTAGGCCCAGAGCTGCATGATCGGCTGCTGTCCGCAGAGCGGGCTGTTACTGGCTACCGTGACCCCTATACCGAACAGACCATCTCGCTCTTCCAGGCCATGAAGAAGGAGCTGATCCCTGCTGAGGAGGCTTTGAGGCTGCTGGATGCCCAGCTAGCCACAGGAGGTATTGTGGACCCCCGTCTGGGTTTCCACCTCCCTCTGGAGGTGGCTTACCAGCGTGGCTACCTCAATAAGGACACGCATGACCAGCTGTCGGAGCCCAGTGAGGTGCGCAGCTATGTGGATCCCTCCACGGATGAGCGCCTCAGCTACACACAGCTGCTCAAGCGGTGCCGCCGCGATGACAACAGTGGCCAGATGCTCCTGCCACTCTCTGATGCCCGCAAGCTGACCTTCCGTGGCCTGCGCAAGCAGATCACCGTGGAGGAGCTGGTGCGGTCCCAGGTCATGGACGAGGCCACAGCACTACAGCTGCAAGAAGGCCTCACCTCCATTGAGGAGGTCACCAAGAACCTGCAGAAGTTCCTTGAGGGTACCAGCTGCATTGCCGGAGTCTTTGTTGATGCTACCAAGGAGCGGCTCTCAGTGTACCAGGCCATGAAGAAGGGCATTATTCGCCCGGGTACAGCCTTTGAGCTCCTGGAAGCACAGGCAGCCACTGGCTATGTCATTGACCCTATCAAGGGACTCAAGTTGACTGTGGAGGAGGCTGTGCGTATGGGCATTGTGGGTCCCGAGTTCAAAGACAAGCTGCTGTCAGCTGAGCGTGCCGTCACTGGCTACAAGGATCCTTACTCTGGAAAACTCATCTCCCTCTTCCAGGCCATGAAGAAGGGCCTCATCCTGAAGGACCATGGCATCCGTCTGCTAGAGGCTCAGATTGCCACCGGTGGCATCATCGACCCCGAGGAGAGCCACCGGCTACCTGTGGAGGTGGCCTATAAGCGTGGCCTCTTCGATGAGGAGATGAATGAGATCCTGACCGATCCCTCAGATGACACCAAGGGTTTCTTTGACCCCAACACGGAGGAGAACCTCACCTACCTGCAGCTGATGGAGCGCTGCATCACTGACCCCCAGACTGGCCTGTGTCTCCTGCCACTGAAGGAGAAGAAGCGCGAGCGGAAGACATCCTCCAAGTCTTCAGTGCGCAAGCGCCGTGTGGTGATCGTGGACCCTGAGACAGGCAAGGAGATGTCAGTGTATGAGGCCTACCGCAAGGGCCTCATTGATCACCAGACATACCTGGAGCTGTCAGAGCAGGAATGCGAATGGGAAGAAATCACCATTTCCTCCTCAGACGGCGTGGTCAAATCTATGATCATTGACCGACGCTCGGGCCGACAGTATGACATCGACGATGCCATCACCAAGAACTTCATTGACCGCTCAGCACTGGACCAGTACCGTGCTGGTACACTTTCCATCACTGAGTTTGCTGACATGCTCTCCGGCAATGCTGGTGGCTTCCGCTCCCGCTCCTCGTCTGTGGGCTCATCTTCCTCCTATCCCATCAGCCCTGCCGTCTCTAGGACCCAGTTAGCCTCCTGGTCTGATCCTACCGAGGAGACTGGCCCAGTGGCTGGCATCCTGGACACAGAGACTCTGGAGAAGGTGTCCATCACGGAGGCCATGCACCGCAACCTGGTCGACAACATCACTGGTCAGCGGCTCCTAGAGGCACAGGCCTGCACTGGGGGCATCATTGACCCCAGCACTGGTGAGCGCTTCCCAGTCACCGAGGCTGTCAACAAGGGCCTTGTGGACAAGATCATGGTAGACCGCATCAATCTGGCCCAGAAGGCCTTCTGTGGGTTTGAGGACCCACGCACCAAGACCAAGATGTCAGCTGCCCAGGCCCTGAAGAAGGGCTGGCTGTACTACGAGGCTGGCCAGCGCTTCCTGGAAGTCCAGTACCTAACAGGTGGTCTGATTGAGCCTGACACCCCTGGCCGCGTGCCCCTCGATGAGGCCCTGCAACGTGGCACGGTGGATGCCCGCACTGCCCAGAAGCTGCGTGATGTCAGTGCCTACTCCAAGTACCTCACGTGCCCCAAGACCAAGCTCAAGATCTCCTACAAGGATGCTCTGGACCGCAGCATGGTGGAGGAGGGCACAGGGCTGAGGCTGTTGGAAGCCGCGGCACAGTCCAGCAAGGGCTACTATAGCCCCTACAGCGTCAGCGGCTCTGGCTCCACCACGGGCTCACGCACTGGTTCCCGCACTGGCTCCCGGGCTGGTTCCCGCCGCGGCAGCTTTGATGCCACTGGCTCCGGTTTCTCCATGACCTTCTCTTCTTCCTCTTACTCTTCCTCCAGTTATGGCCGCCGCTATGCCTCAGGGCCTTCAGTCTCTCTAGGGGGTCCTGAGTCTGCCGTGGCCTGACCCCTTGCCTGCACCCTGCCCTCCAGCTCTGCATGTGGCCAGGCTCCCTGTGGAGGCGCTGGGGTCTTTAACACGTAAAGGTGTCTTCCTCCCAAGCGGTGCCTAAAGTTTAACCAAAAAGACCAGACTAACACATTAATATATATGTATATATTATCTGATGTCCAGACAGCCCGTGTCTCGGGAAATGGGACTGGCCCAGTCTCTTCGGGCCTCTCTAATCCTTTCTACCTGCCACTCACCACAGCTAGGTGCCTTGGAGAATCCAGAGCTGGACACTCAGCCTACCACTCCTGTCTCTCCTGGGAGGATTCTATCTGGGAAAGGCCCCCAGACTTCTAAGCCCACCCTACTGGATGTCTACCTGCTGGTCCTAGCTGCTGAGGGGAGCCGGGGACGATCCTATGAGCAGACAGCTCTCGGGCCTCTTGAGGCCTCTGTCCCAAGCCAGCTGCCTCTCCCCAGTGTGTGTCTGAATTGTCTGAATTACCTGCCTATTCAGTGGGTCTTGCTGGCAAAGGAAAGGTCCCAGGCCAGCCATCTCTTCCAGCCTGCCCAGAGAAGCCCCTTCCCCATGGGAAGATAAGGGCCTGGACATGGCCCCAGCCTCTCGCCTGGCTCCTGCAGCTGCCATTGGAGCTACTATGCTTTGTAGCTCACCCACCCATACTTATTCCCCACCCCGAGACCTGAGCCTCTGCTTCAGCCTCCCGGCCTCAGCTCCCCTTGTAAGTGCCTTCTGTGTCCTTCTTGTACCCAGGCCCTACAGACCCAGACACAGGGTAGGAGATTGCACTTTCTGGCTGGGCAGGCTGAAGGGTTCTTCTACCCCAGAGGCCCAGTGACTCCTCAACCTGTGGAAACCCTCTCTGGGTGCTGCTGCCCACTCCTGTCCTAGGGAGTCCTGGCTCCTCCATGGCCCAGAGACACTGGCTGGCCCATCTGTGCTGTAAGCACCTGGCCAGTGCCACCCTCTTCCTGTCCAGCCAGCCCCTGGCCTTGGTGGCGCCTGCCCCTGCCTCCACCCTCTGAGTGAGCTTTTGCATGTTTCACTAACCTTGAGCTGGTGGCAGGTGGAGATGCCAGGCAGAACACTAACCTGACCATGGGCGGGGCCTTGCGGTGTCCGCCCCTCAATAAAAGCAATTCCAACCTTCCTCTGGGTCTCGCCTTGTCCTTTGGTCCTAGGCCAGCTGTGTATCCGTGGGAGGGTGGAGGCTGTGGTCCCAGGCTCTGGGCCCAGCAAATGTGTCCTGGTCAGGGTAGAGACACGAACGAGGCTGAGGCCTGACCTCACAGCCAAGAAAACCCACATGGTAGCTAGGCTGCCGTGTACGGAAGGCATAGTGGCCCATCTCATCCGGGTGGTGACCTGTCACTTGGCCCACCCTGTGACAGCCTGGAACACCCCATTCAGAGAGGTTAGTCTCCACGGTCCTGTACTGGCTTTGGAGCAGAACTCAGCGTAAGTCTGTGTCATGTGATCTGGAGGTCTCGCTCCCAATTCGGGCTTCTCAGATAAAACCCAGGCTTTCTAGTACAATCCCTCAATCCAGGACGATCACACACATGAAAGCACACGTTGAGAACAAGTCGGAAAAGCAGATGCAGAAACCAAGGGTTTAAGAAGCAGTAGGACCTGGGGAGAGGCCACGTGTGAGTCTGATGGTCTGAATTCGATCCCCCACACCCATAAAAACCCCAGTGCCCCGGTGTGCATCTCATCACAGCACTCGTACAGGGAGATCAGAGGTGGAGACGTGAACCAGCCCGAAGCTGATGTGATACACATCTCGGCTGCAGACACAGGAGAGACCCTGCCTTGAAGCAAGGTGGGCAGAGTGAGCTTCATATACACTAATAGACAATACACACACACACACATATACGTGTATAAGATAAGCTCACACACATACATATTTATCATGTGTGTGTATCTATAAAATTCTGCCTAGCCACTTATCAGCCTGGATTTTATTTCCTGGCCCCTGACTCCACTGCTCCAGGAGAAGTGAGCTTTCTCTCCAGATGGGTCCCCTTGTCCTGTTGCAGAATGTTCAAGATACCAACCCTAGTGTCCTCCTTCTGCCCTCCCCTCCCCTATGCCTCCTTCTGCCCCTGGCATCCATCCTATGAATCAGCTGACTCCTGGTACGGTAGGATCGACGTCACACAGACAGTGGAGATGTTACAGTAAATATAAGCACACCGGCTACTGTAGCCCACGTCTGCAATCGCAGTACCTGGGAAGTAGAGGCAGGAAGATCAGGAGCTCAGAACCAAACCACCACAGAGTGAGGTCAGCCTGAGCTACAGGGTTCTTGCTCTGGGTTTATAGTGACTGCAGAAAGCACATAGAACACCTGTCTCAAAAAACCAACCAAATATAAAATGCTAGGGGAGAATGGGAAGACGGCACAGGGGTAAGAGCACTTCCTAGGACAGCAAGAGAATCCAGGCTCAAATCTCTGGTGCCCACATAAACAGGTGTGGTTAAGTGTGTCACCTATCATCGAGAAGTGGAGACAGGTGGATCCCTTGGAGCTTAATGATCAGCCAGTAAACCAAATGAAACCTTTTTTTTTGCATTTAAAACAATGCTTCAGGAAGCCAGACATAAGCCAAAAGCAATATAACTTTAAGAGGAAATAGAACACAGCTAAGTGGAAGGTTTCCACACCCTTCAGTTACCGATACACAGAGCTAAAAGTGTATCTCTTTAATCCCAGCACTCGGGAGTCAAAGGCAGTGAGTCTCTGAGTGGGAAGCCAGCAGCCTGGTCTCCACAGAGAGTTCCTAATAGTGCAACCCTATCTTAAAAGCCAAAACCCAGGAGAGATGTCAAAGTCTTCAGTGTTTGCTGTGGATTTTTTTCCTTCTTTCCCCCGAGGCAGGGTTTCTCTGTGTAACAGAGCTGGCTGGTCTGGAACTCACAGAGATCCACATGTCTGTGCCTCCCAAGTGCTGGGATGAAAGGCATGCGCCACCACCGCCTGGCTTGCTGTGGATTCTTGTTCTGGGTTTACAGTGGCTGCAGAATATACTACATGAAAGCTCACAGAACACCTCCTAAGCCAGGCCAGAGTCCAAGCTATAAAATAAGTCTCAGCAACTTTAAAAGATGCAGGCCACAAAAATATGTCATGTTGGTGCCAGGGAGATGGATTGTTGGGGAATTAAAGAGCTTGCTCTGCAAGCTTGAAAACCTGAGTACGGATCATGAGAACAAATGTAAATACACAGATTGTTGTAGTGGCCCGTAGTAATTCTAACCTTGGAAGCTGGAGACAGGAGATCCCCAGAGCAGACTGGCTCGCAAGACTGAGCTGGTACTGGTGAGCTCTAACTTTGACAGAGAAACGCTGTCTCAATGTGTAAGGTGGAAGAGCAATGGAGAACTGTTCCAGATGTCAGCTTGAAGCCTCCACACCCACATGCACCCCATACACGTGTGTGTCTACACACATACACACATATATACATACACATACCCCCCACATACACACATGAAAATGGAAGAAGAAATAATGTTATTTGATACATTGCAATTAAATTAGAAATGAGTGGCCGGTGTAGTGGCTAACGCCCAGCACTCAGGCAGAGGCTCACACAGATCTCTATGAGGTCTGAGGCCAGCTTAGTCTACATCGTGAGTTCCAGGACGACCAGAGCTACATAGTCAGATCCTGTCTCAAAAAAACCATAAAAATTATGCCTTTCATCCAGTATTTAGAAGCCAGAAGCAGAGGCAGATAGATCTCTGAGTTTCTGGCCAGTTTGGTCTATGTAGTGAGTTCCAGGACAGCCAGAGCTACATAGTGAGACCCTGTCTCAAAAAGAGCAAAACAAAACATAAATAAATAATAAAATAAATTAGAGATGACCAAAAAATATCTGGAAAATCTTCAAGTATTTAGAAGCTAAATATGTTTCTGTGTCATTCTTGGGCCAAAGAAGAAATCAAAAGGGAAACTGAAGAGTATTTCACACTGAATTGCAATAAAAAAAACAAAAGTTAGAAAGATGTGGCTCAGGTAGTACTTAGAGAGTAATTTGCAGCATATAATAAAATTAATGGAGAAACAACTGGAATGGAGGACCACAGTCTCAAAAATGAGGTGGGAGAAGAGAACCAGCCCCAAAGTTACTGTCAGGTTGTGTGCACACCAGTTGCTCACACACACAATCACATCTTCATATCCTCTAAAAAGGTATTTCATTCAAATTGAGCTTTCAGTTCCATGCAAACCAGTCAGAATCCTTGAACATTTGATTGTTTTAAAGGAAGGAGAGTGGATAGATTTTAAATTTAAAATTTAAAAGTGCATAAAACAACTGTGTCATGAAAAACTGAACTGCCCTGCCTGCCCCTCCTGCCTCTCCTGCCCCTCCTGCCCCTCTCTGAGTTCGAGGCCAGCCTGGTCTACAAGAGCTAGTTTCAGGACAGGCTCTAGAAACTACAGGGAAACCCTGTCTCGAAAAACCAAAAAAAAAAATTAAAAGCTGATTTTAAAATCGAATGGATTAAAAAAAACCAAAGCAACCTTGAAGAAAATAAACTTAGAAGCCTTGTGCCTGAACTGAGGAGTCATATAAATCTATAGAGATGGGGATAGACGGGCCGGCTCTCACATGAGGCAGACAGGGACAGACTGTGCGTCACTTCCATTTGCTTCTGAATAAAGCTACAAAGGAGTGACGGTGGCCGTTTCAACAGACGATGCTGTGGTGGCTGGCTATGTAGATGCAAAAAAAATGAATCTTGTGCAACACACAGAGGATCTCAGACTGGATCATAATCATAACCTAAAGCCAAAGCATGTGAAGGAAGACAGAAGATCTTTGCTTTTGAGCTAGACAAAGATTCTTGAGATGTAACATTGAGAGAGTAGTTCACGGGGGAAAATCCTGCTAAATCAAACTTCATCAAAATTAGAAACTTAATGTTCTTTACAAGCTCCTAAAGTTAAGTTGAAAAGTGGGAGGAGTGAGAATGTGAGCAAAGAGGTCAAGACCATGATGGGTCACCCACTGAAACAGTTTACTTCAGCTAATGGGAGCCCACCAACTCCAGCCAGACAGGGAAGGAACTAGCATAGAACCAAACTAGTCCCTCTGAATGTAAGTGACAGTTGTATGGCTGGGGCAGACTACGGGGCCACTGGCAGTGGCACCAGGATTTATCCCTACTGCATGTACTGGCTTTTGTGGAACCTATACTCTTTGGATGGATACCTTGCTCAGCCTATATATAATAGGGAGGGCCATGGACCTTCCCCAAAGCAATGTGCCTTACCCTCTCTGAGGAGTGAATGGTGGTGGGGGTAGGTGGAGGAGTGGGAACTGGGATTGGTATGTGAAATGAAAAAAAGATAGTTTGTTTTGTTTTTTTTTTACAGAGCTACTATCTTTATGGACACATCCGTACAAGGAAGTGGGTGTCACTCAATGCCATCTTACTTTTTTTAAAATTTTTTTCCGTTTATTTTTTTATTAAAAATTGCCATCTCCTCCCCTCCTTCTCCCCCTTCCCTCACCTCCCCTCCACCCATACCCCCACTTCCTCCCTCTCCAGGCCAAAGAGCCATCAATTTTAAAAATGTATGCCAAAAAAAAATAAAAAGAAGCCACAGATTGGGGAACATACTTTTAAGTCCTTCAGTGAATATAAAACGTGTAGCTAAAGCCAACAGAAATCACCATTCAGTGAGACAACACATTTGGACTGACAGCCATTGCTGGACCACCCAGATTGCATCCTGTAACCAGTCTACTAGCCAGACAGCAACAGAATGGGCTGAAGTGATGGCTCCATTGGCACCGTGTCTGCTGAGAAGGCAGAAGGACCAGCATCAGAGAAGGGCATGGTAGTGTTCTCTTCTAATCCCGACAGACATCCCCAGGGCCTGGCCAGCCAGTCTAGACCAATCAAACAAGCTCCAGGATAATGAGAACCCCATCTAAAGTAAAACACACACACACACACACACACAAAAACACGGACGCAAACATGCATCCTCACACATGTACACACATAAACAACATAAGTTCTGCTTGGTTCCATTTATATTGAGATTATGGAAAATGTGAACAAGTCTATGATAGGCCCTGGGGACCAGTCAGTAGTTATTGAAGGGAAACAGAAGGTTTAGAGGTATTATGAGCATAGCTTTTGATCTGTGTGAGTCACAGCATATTTAAGGACCTTAGGGAGGCCCAGGAACCTGTGGCTACCACCACTTCTCCATTCTCTCATGTGGCCTGAAGCAGCCACGAAGATGCTTCCTTCTGGCTCTTGAAATGGGCAGTGGCCAAACGCCACAAAGAGTCATCAGATCTGTAGTTAGCCAGTGAACCCCAGGTCTCTTCTCCCTGGAATTCGTTTGGAGATAACGTTTGACTGTAACTTTGGGAATGCATTTGGCACTATCAGGAATGTGCCAGGCAGCCTGGGTGTAGTGACCCTTCCCAGGGGAGGCAGCACAGAAACTCAAGAGATGACACCCGAGAATCTTTCCCTTACTGGGGGATACAGAGAAGTGGAAAGCTGGGTGGTGGGTTGAAGTTGTCAAAGCTCTCTTGGAGAATGAACTTACAAAGCTTCAAATTTGAGTATGAAAATGAGCCACGCCTTCGCGCTTTCTCAGAATGAACGGCTCAAGGCCGTGCTACGAGACCTAGGAGGACCTGTGAGAAGACTTTGCATCTGGAGAGCAAAACCGTTAATTCAGCACGTGTCACCGTCGTGTTTCAAGGAACCCAAAGAGACAACAGGGAAGCCTCAAAGAAGGAAGACTCGAGACGGTTAGGGACACCTGCAGAGTGGTGTGTGATACGCTGCCTGGCTGTGGGACCCGGCTGGTGCCCCGGCTGCTTGCAGGTGGCATTTCTCCTATGAGAATGGTCTTCTTTATGTATAGGTTTTCTGCAGACTTAAAAATTAATAAGGGTGGGAATGGCGGCTCACTCTTGTAACCCCACTCCTTGGGAGGGTAATGTAGAAGGATCTCTGCCCACTGGTGTGAGGCCAGCCTGGGCTACAGGGTGACACTGCCCCCTTCTCAAAAACTATTTTTAAAAAAATTCCAACAAATGCCACCGCTGGGAGTGGGGTTCACTCAGCCTCGATCCACACTCCAGGTTCATGGTTTTTAGAGTGGAATTTGGATTTTAAATGATCACAAAGGGAGACCTCCACAGTTGGGACTTGTACCCAGGGACGATGCCTTCCATTGTGTGATCTTCTGGAGGCACATGTTGTTGGGTCGCTGGCTTTTCATTTGAGACTGCTTGATGACCTCTCATTTAGGAAACTACTCTGTAGCTTATCTGTCTTTGCTCACAGAATTTTTCCACAGGGCAGGGAACCCTGACTGTGCTTTGGACTGGAGGGGGAGGGGGAGGAGGGAGGGGGGAGGGGGGAGGGGAAAGGGAAATGGGAGGAGGTGGAAATTTTTAATAAAAAAAATAAAAATAAAAACACATTTACCCCTTAGTCTTAAATTGGCTTTGAAATTTAAGGAAACTTTTAGAACCGAAACAACAACTAACAACAAAACAGAACGAAACTGACCAAACAAAAAAAAAAAATCACCCTGTGTTTTAGAGACTTCAAGTCCTTCACGCGGTTAGGAGCATGGTTTCCCCTGATGCTGCGCACCGTCCTTGTGCACTTTTAGCTCCGTACCTGACGACCTACTAGGTAGCCGAGAAAACACAAAAATGGAAGCTTCAAATCCACTTGGTGATTTTGATGATGATTCTGTAAACATTTAGTGTGTCTGCAAATAGCCTTTGTGCCAGGTAGTGGTGGCGCACGCCTTTAATCCCAGCACTTGGGAGGCAGAGGGAGGCTGATCTCTGTGAGTTCGAGGCCAGCCTGGTCTACAAGAGCTAGTTCCAGGACAGGCACCAAAGCTACAGGGAAACCCTGTCTCGAAAAAACAAACAAACGAAAGCAAATAGTCTTTATAAGATGTGACAAAACGCTTTTAAGGAATTGCTTGAAATAAATTTTTAAATTTTATTTTTTATTAATTAAATTTTCATTTACTTTACATTCCGACCTCAGCTTCCTCTCCCCCTCCTCCTATTTCCTCCCCCCACCTCTCCTCTGTCACCCTCCTCAACCTACCCCCTCTCCTCCTCTGTTCAGAAAGTGGCAGGCCTCCCTTGGGTGCCAACAAAGCATGGCTTATCAAGTTGAGGTAGGACTAAGCTCCTCTTCTTATATTAAGGCTGGACAAACAACCCAACATTTGGAACAGGTTCCGAAAAGCCAACCAAAGTGTTAGGGACAGGCCCCATTCCTACTGCCAGGAGTCCCATAAGTAGACCAAGCTACACAACTGTCACATATGCAGAGGGCCTAGGCTGTCCCATGCAGGCGAGTCGTGGGTCCATAGTCTGTGAGCTCCCGTGAGCAGGCCAGTTGCTTCTGTGGTGATGATCCTGACTGCTCTGGCTCGTAACAATCCCTCCTCCCCCTCCGCAACAGAATTCCGCGGACTCTGCCCAGTGCTTGGCTCTCTACATCTGCTTCCATTAGTTACTGGACAAAGACTCTCTTATGACAGTCGGGATAGTTACCAGTCTGACTACAGATGACCAGTCCAGGCTACTGATCCACAATTGCTAGGAGTCTTGGCTGGGGCCATCCTTGTAGACTCGTGATAGTTTCCCTTGGATTAGGTTTCTACCTGATTCTGAAATGCCCCCTATCAAGATGTCTCTTTCATTATTCTTCCCCTTCATCTACCCTTCAACCTGATTCCTCGTGTTCCCGTCCCCACCTGCCCCCAGTCTACCCAGGAGATCTTTTCTATTTCCCCTACCAGGGAAATCCATGTGTTCCCCCTTTGGACCCTCCTTGTTATCCAATCTCTCTGGGACTGTGGATTATAGCATAGTTATACTTTACTTTACAGCTAATATCCACTTATGAGTGAGTCCATGCCAATTTGTCTTTCTGTGTCTGGGTTACCTCACTCAGGATGATTTTATCATTTGCTTTCAAACTTACTGATGTCATTGTTTTTAAAAGCTGAGTAGTACTCCATTACGTAAATATACCACATTTTCTTTATTCATTCTTTGGTTGAGAGGCATTTAGCTGTTTCCAGGTTCTGGCTATTACAAATAAAGCTGCTATGAACATAGTTGAGCAAGTGTCCTTGTGGTAGGATTGAGCATCCTTTGGGTTTATGCCCAAGAGTGGTATAGCTGGGTCTTGAGGTAGATTGATTCCCAATTTTCTGAGAAACCGCCATACTGATTTCCAAAGTGGCTGTAAAAGTTTGCACTCCACCAGCAGTGGAGGAGTGTTCCCCTTGCTCCACAGCCTTGCCAGCATGAGCTGTCATAGTGTTTTTTATTTTAGCCAGTCTGATTGGTATAAGACAGAATCTCAGAGTTGTTTTGATTTGCATTTCCCTGATGGCTAAGGATGTTGAATATTTTGGTTACTGCAGATTCTTTTGTTGAGAATTCTCTGTATAGATATATGCCCCATTTTTAAATTGGATTATTTGATATTTTGATGTCTAGTTTCTTGAGTTCTTTTTATATTTTGGAGATCAGCCCTCTGTCAGATGTGGGGTTGGTGAAGAACTTTTCCCATTCTGTAGGCGGCCATTTTGTCTTATTTACAGTGCCCTTTGCCTTACAGAAGCTTTTCAGTTTCATGAGGTCTCATTTGGTAATTTTCCATCTCAGTGTCTGTAATACTGGTGTTAGATTCAGGAGGTTGTTTTCTGTGCCAGTGCCTTCAAGGCTTTTTCTCACTTCTCTTCTATCAGATTCAGTGTAACTGGATTTATGTTGAGGCTTTTGATCCACTTGGACTTGAGTTTTATGCAGGGCGAGAGATATGGATCTGTTTGCAGGTGTGGCCTGTGTGCGCTCATCCATATGTGCACACATGAATAAATATTAAGGAAAAGAATATTTAATTGAGAACTGGTGGTACAGGCCTATAATCTCAGTTACTTGAGATGCTGAGGCAAAAAGATCTCAAGTTCAAGACCAATATCCTTCTGTCCCCTAGAAATGAAAGAAAGATTAGGGATATGGGTCAGTGGTCAAGAGATTACCTAACATGTGCAAAACCCTGGGCTCACTCTCCAGCACAGGAAAGAGAATACTTGCAAAGCTCTTTAGGCATCCCCTGGAGGTTAATTTTAGTAAAACAAATGTATTTGAATTGTCTTCGTTGCTCAAACATTACTGTTGCAAAACAAGTAGGTGTAAATTAGCCGAATTTGGTCACCGATATCCTTGCATGAGTCTCTTCTGCAGCATCATCAAGATAGAGTTTTGTTGTCTTTTAAGAAAGTTCATGGGGGCGGGGCATGGTGGCACATGCCTTTACTGCCACCACCTGGGAGGCCAAAGCTGGCAGAGCTCTTTGAGTTTGAAGCCAGCTTGGTTTACATAGTGAGTTTCAGGACAGTCAAAGGTGCATAGTGAGACCCTGTCTTGAAACACCCCTCCCAACCCGACCCCAGAAAAAAGAAAAATAAAATTCCCCATTCTGGAGGTGTAGCTCGGTTGGTAGAGGACTTGCCTAACATGTAGGGTTTGATCCCCACCATTCCAAGAAGGAAGACTCCTGCAGTCCTAACACTGGAAGGTGGAAGCAGAAATAGAAAATGACTTTCAAGGTCATCCTCAGCTACATAGGGAGTTTGAGACCAGCCTAAGACACATGAAACTTTGAAAACAATAGCAACAGCAGCAACCAAAATAAAAATAAATTTAAAAAAATTAAAAAGTGGACTGGAGAAATGGTTCAGAGGTTAAGAGCACTGGTCCTCTTCCAGAGGTCCTGAGTTCAATGTCCAGCAACCACCTGGTGGCTCACAACCATCTGTAATGAGATCTGGAGCCCTCTTCAGGCATGCAGGCATCCATGCAGGCAGAACGCTGTGTGCAGAATAAACATAAAAAATTCTTTTAAAATTTTTAAAAGAGAGAAAGGAAAACATGTGACATGATCATTGCACGTTAATTTATACATTAAATATACCTTATTTTAATGGGACAAAGAATTTTATACATATTTATACGTTTTGATTTAGGTTGCATTAGATTACATACGTATTTTGAGAATCTAGTGCTCAAAATTGTAGAGACTAAAAGGTTGACTTTTTTTTAAGGTGGAAGGTAGACAGGATAGGAATGCTTCTGTAAATGTCATTATTCCTGTTGTTAATACCGAGAAAATGTGTATTTGATCTTTACTAAGTATGGCTTATACCATTTGATATTCATTTGTTTGAAGTTGAGACAAAACTTATTGAGGAAAACCCACAACAAACCCGTATTTTAAAACAGCCCATGGGAACTGGGTTTGCATAGCTGTCTCTCCTTTCAAGAAGCCTTACAGACGTAGATGAGATGTGCCAGCACTTGCCGCATTCCTGGGATGTGGAGTAAAGCTGGACCGGCTCCTAGAGCCTGTGCAGCCCGGTGGCTTCCAGCAGGCGAGCTGTTCCCACAGGACTAGGCAGCCATTCTGATGAGAGACAGCGTAGAGCAGAACCCCTGATCAGAAGCCGGGATCTGGGGTGAGCACACGAAGGTTTGTGCACTTATTTTTCAGGGACAGAAAGTTTCTGGTCGACTCTGGACTTTGTCAAATGTTCCTGCGAGAAATATGAAAGTAACCTTGAGGAGAGCGAAAGAACAATATGCCTGTCGGGCCAGGAAGCCGCTCGCTGAGCCCAAACAAAGGCGGCATTATAAAGCCGCGGGCAGGGAAGGCAAGTGCTGGGGCGGGTGGCGTCCCAGACCTGCCAGCACTTGCAATTGTTAAATCAGGCAGACGGAGTGGGAAATGCCCATCCCTGCCAGGGTGGGGCACCTTTCTCTTTTCTCCCTTTCCAAGGGTGTTTTATCTGCTCTTTATTTTCCTGGTTATATAAAGGCCTCGGGTGACAACTTAATATTTCAAACTTGATCGCCCAAACGACTAGCCCCAACCTGGGAGCGTGGTGCCTGAAGTTCTGGAGGCCTGTCTTCCTCAGGCTGCGGCTCCAGGGCTCTGCGCATGCGCGTTCTGGGCTGTGAAGGAGGTGACATTCAGTGTGGCAGATAGATGTACTGTGCTCCGGCTAGGCAAGTGTCCACGGTTCAGGGACAGTCTGCTGGTGTCCTTCTGTCCTGCTCTGAGGCCTATTACCTTCCATGTCTCCTGTGGGTAGAAGGCAGCTTCTGATGCCTGCTCAGCACCCGCCCAGCCCTTGGAGGATTGGCCTAGCACACGTCGCTACAGTCCCGCTTGTTCACATGCAGTCAAGCAAGCTCACAGTCCCTCCTCAGGCTCCTCATGGATGGCCCGACATTGATGGTGCCTTGTTGGACCCTGGCCGGCCATCCCACAGCTCTGGAAGCCTTACCGGGGCCATGTTTCTACACAGACATCTGCATTTGTAGGCCCCAGATGGATGGATAGAGTAAAGAAGAGTGAGCAGAGGCTGGCCTGCCAGGGTAGGATGGGAGGTGTCAGGCTGCCCACTGGGGACATTTCTGAGGTAGCAGAGCCTCTCAGCCTCCATGGTTCCCCATCTCCCGGAGTGAAAAGGACCCAGTGTGACTCAGGGAGCTCCCCAATTCTATGTCTAGGGCCTCATTGGAGTGTCAATTAATAGTTAGTTTCTACTTTATTATTTTTTGAGGCAGGGTCTCTCTCCCCTTATAGCCCCGACTGTCCTGGAACTCACTATGTAGACCAGGCTGACTTTAAACTTACAGAGATCTGCCTGTCTCTGCATCTGGAGTTCTGGAATTAAAGGTGTGCGCCATGTCCAGCCAGAGCCTAGTTTTCATGGACCACTCCTCAGGAGGATGGGGTTGCTTGTTCCTGTAGTCTCTTAGAATGGAAGCTTTACAGCGTGGAAGGCATCTGCAAGATGGGACTTGAACATTCCTCAAGCCGACTGCTTAAATCTCTGAGGTACAAAGACAACTGCTCATCTTCAAGCCAACTTGAATCTACAAGCTGACAGACAGGAAGAGAATGAATCATTTATCCTTCTTTTATTTTCTTCTTTCTCTCTGAGAAGGTTTTTAGTACATATGAGCTGGACTCGGACTCACCATGTAGCCCAGGCTGGCTTTGAACTTGATTCTTCTGCAGTGGCAACTTTCCAGATGCTGGGATTATAGGCATGTGCCGCCATGCCTGGCTCATACTCCATTTTCCCTTCACGAACTGGGCCTCTAGGTAGCCAAATGCTCTGACGGGGATATTTCTCTCCGGGAGAAGGGGACAGATTGGGAGTATCAGCCATATATTTCAGACACAATAGATGATCCCTGCTGTTGTAGGAACCCTGCCTGCTGAATTCACCAGCCACACATTCCAAAGGCTGTCAGGGAAAGTCTGAACCCTGTCCCACCACGACAAAAGTCAGTAGGATGTCCAAGAGGATGGAACACCATCAAGAGTAGGTATTTGCTGTAGGGATGGTGATGGGACCACCGTTTAAAGGGCTATGAGCCAGACATCGTCAAAGAATAATGATGGGCGGGAGTCATTAAAGACCCTAGGCCCTTCTTCCCCACTCTGGGCTCCTCTTCCAGACTTGGTCAGAGGATGCTGGGCTGTAGGGCAGTGAGGGGCAGTGGAAGACCAGGGCTGCAGTCTGTGCCCCTAGCTTCACCCTTAATTTCCCCCAGCTGAGGCACTGCCTGGCCCTTCTTGAGGACTGGACTGCGTGGGGCAGATGAGGAACTATGTTAGGAGCCCTTCAAATTTCACCGCGATCTTCCTTTCGTCTGTCTTGGAGGCCAGCTCAGAGCCACTCCAGCAAGGAGCGCTGGGCTGCAGAGCCACTTCGAAGAGGCTCTGTCGTTTCACCTAGTTCATGTGTGTATTTTAACAAAGCAGCAATAGGCTGTTTTGAGATTCTTCCAGCAGATGGCAGCAAAGGGTCTTGTTCCAACAAAATCAGTGCTTATTCCTGTTGCAGTAGAAGAAAGAGGGTATTGTGTGGGATCTGAGAGCAGCCACCTCAGCCCCTACCGGACCAAAGGCCCGGGCAGCCTGACATCATCTCAAACAACCCATGCCCCTGACACTTGAGCACACAGCTGACCAGGGCCTCTGAAGAGACATCGCTGTCTAGGGACAGCAAACAGAAACTTACCCGCCTCAGATACAGATCCACGATCTCCAAAACTGTGGCCAAGAGCACGAAAGATTTAGGAAACACTGAATATGAGTTCTTCAAATTGAAGATTTTTCTTTCTTTTTTAAGACAGGATCTCACTATGGCGACAAGACTGGCCTTGGACTCACCTGCCTCTGCCTCCCTAGTGCTGGAATTAAAGGCGTGTGCCACAGTGCCCCACTGCCACAAAGACACCTCTTTTAAAATGATTTTTTAGATTTATTTTTATTTTGTGTGTGTGAGTGTTTTGCCTGAATGTACCTCTGTGCATCTATGTGCCTCTGGCGCCTGTGGCGGCCGGAAGAGGGTTGTGGAGTCCTGTCACAGTTACAGTGACTGAGCCTCTGTCTGGATGCTGGGGATCAAGCCCAGGTCCTTTGGGGGAGCAGTCAGTGCTCTTAATCACTGAACCTTCTCTCCCACACTGAAGATTTTTTTTTTAAACGTAGGTCCTGGCTACTTTATAAAACATATAAAAGAAAGGATTATTTATTTTGTTTTGGTTCCAGTCTCTTTGGACACGGTGGGGGCAGGGACCAGATGGTGAGAGAAGATGAGTAGAAACCAAATCCTGGCAGCACCCGTGGGTGCCTCCAAGTCTCGGCCCATGAACCTGCAGGCCAGATTCACATGTCGTAGCAAGACTGAACAGGAAGTGGGAGAACATCGGCGGCGAGAGATGGCAGCCTGCAGTGTAGACCACACTCAAAGCAGGGCTGGTGCCTTGCTGCTCAACATTCTCACGCCTGAATTCCAGTGTCAGACCCTGCCTCCTAAGGACCAGACATTTCCCAGGCCAATGGCTCTCAGCCTTCCTTAACGCTGCAACCCTTTCATATGGTTCCTCATGGTGTGGTGACCCCTAACTCTAAAATTATTTCGTTGCTACTTCGTGACTGTAATTTTGTTACTGTTATGAATTGTAATTTAAATACCTGTGTTTTCTGATGGTCCAAGGCGACCCCTGTGAAAGGGTTGTTCGACCCCCTCCCACATGCTGAGAACCGCTGCCATCTGTTGAGAATATTTCAGATGAGGGAATTCATGTGGCTTATCCCAGGAAAACGCTTGAATGTGAATCGTAGAACTACCTGTGCTGCCCCTGAGCGCCTAGCCTCAGCCTCTGCCCTGCTCACCAAGTGCTTGCCCCCTGGCTATGCAAAGCTGCCCTGTGCTATTCTGACAATACATTCATTGTTTTTGGAAGGAAACGGAGGGCTTTTCTCACATGGTCTTATTAAAATTATTTTATTGATCTGTGGAAATATAGAAATAAAATGTCCCTATGGAAATTCTGCTAAGGCATGTATGGAGAGATGCACACGTTTACTGACAGTCCAGTGAGGAAAACTCTCTTGAAGGGATTCTGGGGCTGGGGCCTGCGTCAGCTTTCAGATGGTCCATATTCGGAACTCAAAAGGCCACCAAACAACCAAACTTGTGGTGTAGGGAGAGTACTTTTCACTTGGCAGAAATATGGTAGAATTCAACAACATGGTACCGTGTCACACAAGCAGAACCATTGTCCACACCATGTCTAATCCTTCCTACTTAAGCACACTTCACCAGACCGATAATTGACCCTTGACCTGGCATGAGGTGAGGGGACTGCTCAACAATGCCCCTGCGTTCCCAGGCCCATAGCAGAGGGACCATTGCCTCGTTGTCTTGTGATCCACTAGGCTGTGTAACCAGTATTAGCCAGTGAGGTACAAAGCAAGTAGCATTTAGTGCCAGAATATGTCATGGCTTAAGTCCCCCCACCCCACATTCAGCCAGGAAGAACCACGATGTTCTAGATGGTTGGCTAGGTCCTGGGGTAAAGATGGCAGAGCTGAGCCTCAGCCAACCCCTGCAGGCAGCATGAGTGAGAAGGTAACTCTTCAGTCTCCGGGATGCCAGCATGATGGTTAGGTCTGTCAACTTGACACAACATGGACTCACTGGGGAAGAAAGGCTCAATGAGGGATTGTCTCTATCTGGTTGGCCTGTGAATATGTCTATGCACAATTTGTCTAGATTCATACTTGGTGTGGGAAGGTGCAGCCCACTGTGAGCGGCACTATTCCTTAGGCAGGGGATCCTGAACTATACAAAGTATAGGGGTATGAGTGCTAACAAGAACACACGTGTTCGTTTCTCTCTGCTTTCGGCTGTAAATATAAGGGGGCTACCTGCTTCCAGCTCTTCCATCTTGACTTGCCCAGGGTAATGAATGGTGACCTGGAACCATGAACTAAAAATAAAGCTGCCCTCTCCTAAGATGCTTTTTGTCAGAGTATTTTATAACCACGACAGAAAGGAAACGACAGTTCTGGGGTTGTTGGCAAGTGTGGTGCAGACAAGCCTGTGCCAGTATGGTAGAGATCGGTGCCACACATGTGGCACTTCAACAACCAATATCGCCGATGACTTTGACATCAGGGCTCATTGTCAGGCGCCTGTCTCCAGCCGTTAGAGGGAGGGGATCCATGTTATGCAAAACTATTGGTAAGATAGCAAAGAAGCAGGCCGGATATCGCATGACCTTATGGCCCAGGAAGGAGGGCACAAGAGAGTCTGTGTTTATTATTTGCTAGCCACTTGCAAGGAGAGCTGTGCTCAACTACAGCAAGTGCCAGCCGTGAGAAGCCTTCGGACAGCGTGGTCTCATGGTTGAAACCACTGCACCCTATTATCTTAAATATCGAGTTTGGGGCCTAGGGAGATGGCCCAAAAGATGGCAAAGCACTTGCTGCATGAGCATTGTGCCTTGCATTTGGACTCCCGGCACCTGTCTAAACACCGGGAAGGTGTATCCACTCACCTGTAATCCTAGTTGCCTGGGAGATAGACATGGGCATGCCCAGAACAAGCCGTCTAGATTGACTAGCCGTATCTGTGAGTTCTGGGGAGAGATATAAGTGTATCAGGTATATAAGGTAGATAATGAGGAAGATACCCGCCGTCAGTGTCTGGCCTCCACACGTGCACATGTACCCACATATGTGGGAACACACATACACACATCTGTGCACACTGCAAACATGCACATTTTGGGACATGGTCTTACTATGTAATTACTTAGTGTTCTGGCCAGATTTTATGTCAGCTTGACATAAGCTAGGATCATATGGGTAGAAGGACTCTTAAATGAGAAAAATGCCTCCATAGAACTGACTTGTAGGTAAGCCTGCAGGGCATTTTCTTGATTGATGATTGATGTGGGAGGGCCCAGCCCATTGTAGGTGGTGCCACCAATTGGCTGATGGTCCTGGGTGTTATAAGGATCAGGCTGAGCATGAGGGGTAAGCCTAAACAACACTCCCCCATGGCCTCTGTATCAGCTCCTGCCTCCAGACTCCCAGCCTACTTAAATTCCTGCCCTGATTTCCTCTGATGACGAACTGTGTTGTGGAAATGTAGGCAAAATAAACCCTTTCCCTCGTCCCTGTCCTCACCTTCCACATCTTTGTGTCCTGACTGAAAATCACAGTGTCTTGAGCCTTCCAGGAAAGGGCAGCCATTCCTAGGCACTAACAAAATTATCCAAGTCATGGCCCAGAGCAGTGAAAGAATCAGCCCTGTCCCGAGTTGGGTTCTTAAACCTTCATGCAAATGTCATCCTCTGCCCCATCCCTTGCTGCGAGCATACCTGGTAGGAGCTCTTTTCCTTGTGTTCTCATTACAAAGGTAAGCTGCTGAGCTGTGTGAGCACCTCTGCTATATTCTTGGGTTCATCGCCTAATGGTTGTTTAATGACACTCCCTTTGAGTCCCATTTTAGGTTGATTGGGGGCCCTCAGTTATGGGGATCACCTGCTCCACCTTTTAGGAAAACTTGGAGTGTGGAATTGGCAGGAAAAATACTGAAACATTCTGTATGAGGGGAAACAAAACACTGTGAGTGAATGGAGCCTCCCAAACCTGTGCTACACCTGTACACACACCGTGTTCACAGTGGGGGCCACAGGAGAGGACAGTGATGGGAAGGGTACCAGACAAAGCAACAGACAGAAAAGCCTCACATGTGATAGACTGTGTTAATCCACACATCTGAGAACATCGACTCCAAATAGGATACATTCAAAGACCGTTGCAACCAAGATAATCGCCACTAATACATCTTAATCATGTGGATGAAGACTAGATTCTCTGTCTTGAAGGCAGCCAGCTGGAATCAACTCCAAGGCAGGGGAGCATCCGTGAGGTTAGCAGCTGGTTTCCCATCAGATACCAGACTGGCCAGAGAGGCAGCATGAGGTAACATTCTCAAAATATGGAAAGGAAAAATAAACAACAACAACAACAACAAAAGGCAGCCAAGAATTCTGTCTCGAGCAAAAACTATCTTTCAAAAACCAAAGAAAAAAATTCAGTGATTCTTAGACAACGAAAATGAAGAGTTGCTTAATGATATGCATGCTGGCTAGTTTTATGTCAATTTGACACAAGCTGGGTCATCTGAGAGGAGGGAGCATCAGGTGAGAAAAATGCCGCTATATCAGTGGTTCTCAGCCTTCTTAACACTGCGACCTTTATTAGAGTTCCCCATGCTGTGGTGACCCTCAACCGTAAAATTATTTCCAGTGTTGCTCAAAACTATAATTTTGTTACTGTTATGAATCATAATGCAAATACCAGTGGTTTTTTTTTTTTTTTTTTTGGATGGTCTTCTGTGACCCTTGTGAATGGGTCATTTCACCCTGAAAGGGGTCTGGACTCACAGGTTGAGAACCACTGCTTTGTATGCTGAGCTGTAGGCAAGCCTGTAAGGCATTTTCTTAATTAGTGACTGATGGGGGAGGGCCCAGCCCAGCCCAGCCCAATAGTGGGTGGTGCCATCCCTGGGCCGGCGGTCCTGGTTTCTATGAGAAAGCAGGCTGAGCAAGTCACAGGGAACAAGCCAGTACACAGCTCCCCTCCACGGTCTCCGCATCAGCTCCTGTCTCCAGGTTCCAGCCCTGTTTGAGTTTCCGCCCTGTCTTCCTTTGATGAGGGGCTATGCCATGGATGTGCAAGCCAAACAAACCCTTTCCTCCCCAGTGAGGCTGTGCTGTGTTTCATAACAGCAATGCTGCCCTGACTAGAACAGCTCTTCAGGGTTTGTGTCTGACCTGTAAGAAATCTTTCAGGCTGAAGTGGAAGAATATTAGAAAATAATTCAAATCCACTTGAGGCAATAGAGAGTTGTCTTTTATGTTGACTTACATACTACATACTTCTCAGTAAAGTATTTAAGTAAATATCTCTGGTAGGGCCAGAGACCAATGGCTAAGAGTACTTGCTGCTCTACTGGAAGACCTGGGTTTGGTTCCCAGCATCCGTGTCTGGTGTCCCGCAGCCACCTGTAACTCCAGCTCCAAGGAATCAACATCTGCTTTTCACTCTTCTGGCCCCTGAAGGCACCTACGCACGTATGGCATTCACAGATGTGCATGGGTGTGCACCCACCCACCCACACAAATGAAAAATAAATCTTAAAAAAGACACCAAAAACGTGTGAGGCTTTTCTTTTTTATTATAACTCCTCCTTTCCCTATTTGATTTAAGAAAACAGGTTGGATGTGTGGCACACATCTTTAATCCCAGTACTGGGGAGGCAGAGGTACGCAGAACTTTGTGAGTTCCAGGCCAGCCTGGTCTACAGAGCGAGTTCCTGGACAAGCTCCAAAGCTACACAGAAAAACCCTTTCTCCAAAACCCAAAACCCCCAAACAAAACAAACAAAAAACCGAACCAAAGAAAGAAAGTTATTGTGGGGAGGTACACATGAACCATTCCATATGTGTGACGTCAGAGGACAGCTTTGTGGCGCTGGGTCCTCACTTCTGTTTTTGTGTGGGTTCTGGTGATTGAACTCAGGTCCTCAGACTTGTGGTAAATGCTTGGTGTTCTAAAATGAACTCCCATGCATCCTAGGCTGGATGCAAACTGGTATGTAGGCCAGGATGATCTTGAACTTCTGTTTGTCATGCCCTTATCTCCCAAGTGCCGGACTTACAGGAATGAACCACCATGCCCGGAAGCTCTGACTCTTTATCTTCAGAATCATATCTTTGCATAAACACGATGTTCTGCCTAGCTGGGGTCAAGGTGTCTACTGCCTATTTCATTTAAAAGACAATTGCATAAACAGTAATTATGAAGCTATGTTGATGGCAATACAGTGTGCGTAGGATTCGTGACAATAATAACACCAAAGAGGTGGAAACATCAGCTGCATATGAGTGAAATTTTGTATGTGGTTTAAGTGCACTTAAATAATAATCTGAAGTAAATTGTTATCAATTAAGGTGCTAATTGTAAATCCCATGGCAACTAATGAGAAAATAACTTGTAAAAAAGGAAGGCTGGGGTGTACTTGATGTAGCACTTACCTAGACTATGCAAAGCCCTGGGGTCCATCCTCCAGCACCACACACACATGCACACACGCACATGCACACACGCACATGCACACACGCACATGCACACACACACACAGGAGTGCTAAGCTTGGTGGAACACGCCTGTGATCCCAGCACTTGGAGGTGGAGGCAGGAAGATAAAGAGTCCAGGGTTATTCTTGGCTATATAATGAGCTTGAGGCCAGCCTGGGTTACATGAGACTCTGCCTCAAAAAACTAACCATCTAACCAACCAACCAACCAAACAAACAGAAACCAAACATAAACAGCTGTGTTTATATGATGCCATTAATATGGAATGTTCAGAGAAGGCAGAGCTGAGCTGTGAGGACAGGACATAGATCTCTGGTTTTGGGGGGTAGAGAATTACTGTTCAAAGGTGTGCAGGTATTGGGCACAGTGGCCCCATTTATAGCCTCTGGTGACTGAAGTAGGAGGCTCAGGTGAAGCCAGCCAGGGCAGCTCAGCAAGACCCATTTCAAAAAACAAAGGTATAGGGTTTCTTTAAGGGCAATGGAAATGTTTTGAAATTAGATAGTGGTATCATTGCACAACCTTGTGATTGTACAAAAACCATGGAGCGGTACACTTTAAAAGGATGACTTGCATGATGTATGGAGAGCAGGAGCGGGGGAAGGAGAATGAGAAAGAGCGAGGGCCCTTGGGCGAGAATGGGCTGCTTGGATGCTGAAACCAGAAGGGCGTCAGTACTTAACGTCAGTGGCATAAACTTGGAAGAGAAAGCCATGTCTCATTCCCAGACACAAATGTGTTGAGTGACAGCAGCCTGTTGTATCCTAGCCCTAAATCAAGATCAAACCAGAGCAGGCAGCAAGCACACCCATGGCTAAGTCTCTGCAGGCTTTCTCTGGTGGATTTAGGGAGGCACCTGGTTAATCCTTCCAAGAACCAAAACGGCTCATGGAAAGGAGACTGAAGGTCCCCAAGTGACTGAACTACTTAGGATTAGGTCAAGAAAAAGAGCCGTTAACGTGCTAAGACCAAATCTGTAAAATCTCTCTGAAAAAAAAAAAAAAGAGCTGAGGCGAAGCTGTTGGCACCCTGAGCTCTGTTGGAACAGATGGATAAGAGGCCGAGTATTTTGTTATTTCTTTGAAGGTTTTCTAGGAGAAAACTGAACCATAGACAGAACCAAAGACTACAGGGGCTGGAGAGACGGCTCAGCAGTTAAGAGCACTGGCTCTGCTTCCAGAGGACCAGAGTTCCGTGCCCAGGACTCACGTGGTGGCTCCCAACCATCTGTAACTACAGTTCCAGGAGATCCAACTCATTCTTCTGGCCTCCTGGGCGTCGCATGCATGCAGTGCACATACATGCAAGCAAAACACTCATACAACTAAAATAAAAACAAAGTAAAGTAAAAATTTAAGAAATGAATACGGAGTTTCGGTTGCTTATATTCTACTGTAGACTGAAAATATTAAGGGGAACATTCCAGGAACAAAAATCTCATAGGTTTGAAATTATACAATATTCTGAATAGCAGGTTGAAATCTCATACAGTCATACCCTGTCCTGTCTGTCCTGTCTAGGTCACGAGTTCTCACTGGAGACTCAAAGAAGTGACATTGAAGCAGTCTGGGTTAAAAGCTTGCAAAGCCTGGCATCAGCCTAGAATGGCAGGTTTGTTGACTTAGCAGAGAGACATTTTTATAAGCCCTGAGTGCACTACCCTCCCTTTCTTTTCTGTATAGTCAAGAGGGTATAGTACTATATGCCGTCTAGGTCTTAGCTCCCCATTGCTTGTGTTGGTATAGTCAAGAGGGTATAGTGTTATATGCCATCTAGGTCACAGCTCCCCACACGTGTGTTTATATAGACAAGAGGGTATAGTACTATATGCTGTCTAGGTCACAGCTCCCCACACGTGTGTTGGTATAGTCAAGAGGGTATAGTGTTATATGCCGTCTAGGTCACAGCTCCCCACACATGTGTTTGTATAGACAAGAGGGTATAGTGTTATATGCCGTCTAGGTCACAGCTCCCCACACGTGTGTTTGTATAGACAAGAGGGTATAGTGTTATATGCCGTCTAGGTCATAGCTCCCCACACGTGTGTTTCTCTTTTTCTCAGCAAAAACCACACGTGGATTCATCTCTCTGTGTTAAGTTTACGTGTATGGGTGTTCTACCTGCATGTATGTCTGTGTATCATTTGTGTGCCTGGTACCCATAGAGGCCAGAATAGGGTGTTGGATCCTCTGGGACTGGAGTTATAGACAGTTATTAGCTACCATGTGGGTGCTAGGAATTGAACCCAGGTCCTGTGCAAGAGCAGCCAGTGCTCTTCATTTCTGATCCATCCCTCCAGACACCTTCATGTTTCCTTTTAAGATTTATTTTATTTTTTTAATTATATATATGTATGTGTGTGTGTGTGTGTGTGTGTGTGAGTGTGTGTATGTGTGTGTGAGAGTGTGGTGTGTGTGTATGTGTGTGTGCATTTGTGTGTGTGAGTGTGTGTGGGTGTGGGTGTGTGTGTGATCTGCTCATGGGTATGTGTACATGATGGCAGGGGCCTGCAGACGCCTGAGGTCTCAGTTCCCCTGGGTCTAGAGTGGTTGAGAGTTGCTTCATGTAGAAGAACTCAGGTCACCTGCAAGAGCAATATGTCCTTTGCACCTCTGATCCATCTCTCCAGTCTTTCATCTCTGGAGTTTACGTCTTATTTTTTTTTAAGTTTATGAGACACATGACCTTACAGGGAATCTTGATTGTATTAAGCTTCTAGTTTGGGTGTTAGGGGGTAGCTTGGCAGAGAGAGGCAGAGAGACAGGTGTGTGTATGTGTTCACAGATGTGTGTGGGTGCCCATGGAATTTGACTTTGCAGTGTCTTCTTCAATTACTCTTTACCTTGTTGTTTGAAACTGACTATCTTGTGTCTCTGTCTCTTTGTGTCTCTGTCTCTCTTTCCCACGCTCACATCACAAAAATCTCATAGACTTTCTTTTTTAAATGATCTGAGCCTAGAGTCTTTACAGAGGGAAATGCTTTATTATTTTAAACCCTCTAGATCTTTAAAAAAAATTTATATCTCTAAATGTATCCATTGCCTCTAGAATGTTGTTTGAGTGTCTTATCCAAAAAAAAAAAACCTTGTTTGGCTGGACAGTGGGGGTACATGCCTTTAATCACAGCACTCAGGAGGCAGAGGCAGGCAGATCTCTGAGAATTCAAGGCTAGCCTGGTCTACAGAGTGAGTTCCAGGACAATAAGGACTACACAGAGAAGCCCTGTCTCAAAATAAAACAAAGTCTTGCTTACATCCACACTTGCTCCCCAATTTTATCATTCTTAGATTTTATTTATACCTTTTCCCTCTATTTTTTATAATTTATTTATTTATTTAGATGTGCATTGGTTTGGCCCGTACATATTTCTGTCTGAGGGTGTTGGATCCCCTGGAACTGGAGTTGTGAGCTGTCATGTGGGTGCTGGGAATTGAACCCGGTCCCTTGGAAGAGCAGCCAGTGCTCTTAACTGCTGGGCCATCTATAATGGTAAAAGTAAAATGCTGCAGATCCCCAAGTGGCTGCAGCGGGCAGCAGGCAAATCTGAGTCATGGCACCAATGTAATGGTAAAAGTAAAATGCTGCAGATCTCTGAGTGGCTGCAGCGGGTAGTGGGCCATGAGACCACACTGCAGGTCCCCAAATGGCGGCAGGCAGTGAGAGCAGCCAGTCCTAGGCAGGAACGGCGTAGTTCCCCAAGTGGCTGCAGTGAGCCATGAGGGGCAGCGAGTCCCAGGCAGGGAGCCACATGGCCGGTGAGAGACCTCGATGGGGCAGCCGCAGATCTCCAAAGGCAGCTGGTCCCAGAAAGGGAGCCATGCAGCCAGTGAGAGACAGAGACATGGATAGGCATGCCATGCAGAGTGAGGTTGGATATTCATCTAGTGAGTTATGGAAGGGAAGGGGAGAAGAGGGAAGAGCAGAGAGAGAGAGAGAGAGAGAGAGAGAGAGAGAGAGAGAGAGAGAGAGAGAGAGAGAGAGAGAGACAGGGTGTTGGGGAAGGGAGGCTGCTTGTTGGTTCCCTGCTACCTGGCTAGCTTAGACCCGAAATAATCACATAAAAACTGTTTTAATTAAATCACTGATTAGCCCATTAGCTCTAACTTCTTATTGGCTAACTCTTACATATGAATTTAACTCATTTCTATTATCTGTGTATTGCCACATGGCTGTGGCTTACCAGGTAAAATTTCCAGCATCTGTCCCTGGGCTGCGGCTCCATCACTTCTCTCTGACTCCGCCCTTCTTTCTCCCAGCATTCAGCTTAGTTTTTTTCTATCTAGCTAAGTTCTGCCCTGCTATAGGTCCAAAGCAGTTTCTTTATTCATGAACCAATAAAAGCAACACATGGACAGAAGGACCTCCCATACCAGGAGAGAAGGGGAGAAGAGGGGAGACAAAAGCTGTCTCTTCCAGAGAGACTGAAAGGAAGGGACTCAGGCGGAAGTTGAAGATCAGGTTGCCTTGGCAGATGGGGAAGGGAGTGGGCGTGGCTTGTCTCTTAGAGGGACAGAATAAACCATTATACCATCTCTCCAGTCCCTCCAATTTTTATAATCCTTCTTACCAATCATTTTCTGATTAACCTCTAAATAATTAGCTTTTGGTCTAGTTATTCATGCTGGTTTTGAGGTCATGTTTCTTTGCTTTCCTCTCTTAATTCCTGTTTAGTGTTCCTTTGGTTTGCTCTGTGCCACTTTTGTCAGTCATCAGTTCTTAACATTGCTCTAATTACTTAACATTTCTCTTGCTTCCCGATAATGTGTTTCTAAATCACCACCTTAGTTCAAAAGACTTTACCTGCACCTCGCAAAATACATGTGATATTTTCATTATCTGGTCCTCATTATTTAAAAATTTTTCTTTATTGATACTCTCAAAAATAAATAAATAAAAGTTTGCTTTATATTTCCTGTGATAATGCAAGAGTTGTTTGTGAGATGGTGTCTAGTTGCTTTTTTTTTTAAAAATGGAAACAGGATCTAGCTATGCAGCCCTGGCTAATAAACTAGAGCTTGCTGTTTAAATCAGGTTGGCCTTGAACTCACAGAAATTCATCTGTCTGCCTCTGCCTCCCGAATGCTGGGATTAAAAGCGTGCACCACCACTGCCCTGATGGTGTCTAGTGTGTGATATGTCAAGTGGGGCCTGGGCTGAATTGATGCTACCAAGAGACCCCTAAGCGTTGGAGCTTAAATAGAAGGAAGTCAAACCTCCAAAACAGGTGTGCAGGGAAGTGGGGCTGCCCCCGGAGTGCCCCAGAAGCCAGGCCTCTGTTCTGTTGCCCTCTCCCTCACTGAGTTGCTCTCCTCCTGCCACAGTCAAAGTGCTGGCCACTGCTGGGCTCGTGGCTTAGCTAATGGGCTGGCGAGAAGGAGTCTGAGGGTAGTGGGCGGCAAGCAACACTTTGACTCACACCTAGTTGTATTTCTTCAGCTTACCATGGGAAGTGTGTGCCCACACTCAGGCTGGCATTCCTGCTGATGAGGGAAGACAGGATGTGTGAATACAGCTACAGCCATTGCTCTGCAGCTTTCCTTGGTGGAGGTTTGGTAATATTAATGTAACTCGGCTCTTGCCTTTTGTTGGAGGTCAGTCAATGGTACTGTTGTGTGTGTGTGTGCGTGTGTGTGTGCGTGCATGTGCGTGTGTATCCATGTGCGCGTGTGTGTGCATGTGCGTGTGTATCCGTGTCTGTGTATGTGAGGGCCTCCCTATGCAGTTCTGGCTGGCCTAGGAACATACTATGTAAAGCAGACTGGCCTCAAACTCACAGAAATCTGCTCGGATTAAATGTGTGCCCCTCCCCCAGTTGGTATCGACCTGTTGTGACTGAATGTCCTTGTGGCCCTGATAAATGCGCAGAGGCAGCAGCCTGTGTGCTGCACCTTTGGCGCGTGTTGGTCCATCAGTATCTGGGAAGTCATGTGATTTCCCCAAAGCTCAGGTGATCAGCATGGCTCTACTTTGCGTCCTGAGTAGTAACCTTTGGCTTTTCCCCAGAGACTGGGAAGGAGAGGGCGGGACTACCCTTTTATCAGCAGTAGGACACCTCTCCTTTCCTTTATGACCCTCCTCTCCCCTCCCCCCCTGCCGTAACTACTTAACCACAAAACAGTCCTTGAAGAAGATGAGGTTGGTTAGGAGGGCCATACCTGTACCCTCAGGATGAGCACCATGAAGGCTCACAGAACATAGGAGGAGGCTGGGGCAAGGAGCTCTTTTAAAGTCATGGCTTTGAAACAAAGCTCCTTAGTTCATTGCAGGACCCCATGGCCACTCATCACTGACAGCCAGTTGCTGGGAGCTGTCTCCAGGGAGCAGCCTCGCTGGAATTCCTCGGGTTTTCAATCTGTGTTCTCTGCAGAGCATGGGTGTGTCAGGACCCAGAGTCTGTGATAGCCTTTCTTGCCTGCAGCCAAAAGTACGAGCCTCCCCTCTAGGTTTTGTGGGCCCCCTCTTCCTCTCTTTCCCTGTCCCTCCCTTATGCATGTGTGATGTGTCTGGGTGAACAGACCTGTATATGTACCCTTGAAGGTAGAGGTCAACTTCAGGCTTCCTTGGATATCTGTTCTCTCTCTCTCTCTCTCTCTCTCTCTCTCTCTCTCTCTCTCTCTCTCTCTCTCTCTCTCTCTCCCCCTCTCTCGCCCCCAACCCTGTCTTTATCTGGCTGCCCAGGAAGCCCTTCTCCCCTCCTCCTAGGATAGAAGTGTCCCTGCCTTCCAGAGCTGGAATCATAGCTGCATAGTACCACACCTGGCTTTCTCTATGGGTGCTGAGGATCACAGCTCACGCTCATGCTGCAGGTGATTTGATTGAGCGTTCTAGCTCTCCAACCGTATTACTTTTCTTTGTTTACCTTTCTATTTATTTCTTTTGAGTCAGAGTCTCATTATGTAACTCTGGTTGACCTAGAACTCATTATATAGTTCAGGCTGGCCCAGAACTCACAGAGATCCATCTGTCTCTGCCTCTCGAGTGCTGTGATTAAATATGTGAACCACTATGGCCATTTTCTAAGTCGGACTCCAACAACTCTCTAATCTAATTGATCAGAATTAACTAAGGGGGCTGGAGAGATGGCTCAGCAGTGAAGAATACTTGCTGCTCTTCCGGAGGTCCTGGGTTCAGTTCCCAGCACCCACACTCCAGCTCAAGGGGGCATGAGCCCCTCTTCTGACCTCCATGTGCCCCAGGTATGCACATGGTACACAAATACATATGAACGAAACACTCATACATACAAAAAAATAAATCGCCAGACAGTGGTGGCACACACCTTTAATCCCAACACTTGGGAGGCAGAGGCAGGCGGATCTCTGTGAGTCTGAGGCCAGCCTGGTCTACAGATCAAGTTCTATGACAGTAAAGGCTCTTATAGAGTAAAACCCTGTCTGTAAAAACCAATAGCTAAATCTTTAAAAATAATTTAAAAAGAAGTAAGGCCATTTCCTTTCTGTTCATATGCCTTTTTCCATTTTGAAAGTGTTCTTGGGGCCGGAGATGTGGCTCCGTTGGAAGAGTGTTTGTTTACTGTGCACAGGCCCTGAGTTTGGTTCCCAGCACCATAGAAAGCAGGTGTGTAAGGAGGTGGGTGCAAGGGTAAAGCTCCTGCCTCACACACCTGGGTTCCCACCCCAGACCCAACACGAAGCAGGCTGCTGTAGATTTCTCTACCATCCCAGTGGTCCTCCAGCAAGATGGGAAGCAGCGGCAGGAGGAAGTTTGGGGCCAGCTGGCCTGGTGTATGCAAAACAGCAAAGGACCTGTGTCAGATAAGGTTGAGGGTGAGGACAAACACTTGAGGTTGTTCTCCGACCTCCATATGTGGGCTGTCACAGGCTCATACCTGCACATCTTTCACACACACACACACACACACACACACACACACACACACACACACAAACCCAGAACTTGGGAAACAGAGAATAAAAGTTAAGGTTATTCTTGAAGCCAGCCTGGGCTACAAGGGACATTGTCTCAAAATAAACAAATAAATAGAAGTAGGCCACGTATTGATGGATATTATAAGTCATTTTCCTTGGGTGAAGCTAGTCCACTTCCCTGTGAGTCTGCTCTGGGACTCGACTCTGCAATCCTGATGTGTGATTTTACTTCCTCCCCTCTTTCCTTCCCTGTGGATTTATCATGTTTTCTCTTGGGAGTTTAGTAATGTATAGCCTTCTATTTGTAGCTTGGCTGTCCCTCATTCATGTTCTTGTCTGTTTCTCCGTCTTCATTTTTCACCTGTGTTAACACCTCATGTTCCCCTAAAGAGGAAGATGGCCACCAAACCCAAGGCTCTTCCAAGGCTAGTCTGTGTGCACACTCATCTCTGCTGTTCAGTTGTTCTGTCTGTTTTCCCTTCAGTCTTATGGAGACCCACCCCCAGTCTCTCATGTCTGCCCTTTTCTCCTCTTGTCACCTCCACAATGCTCTCGCCCTCGGAGGACTTGGAGTCTGGGGGTATTGTCGTTATCCTGACATTGCACTGAATGATGTCTGAATGGCTGTGTACAGACAGCGAAGGCTGGAGTTCTTTCCCGTCTGTGCCTCAGAACAACACTCTATTGTCTCACGCTCAGTACCGCTGCTATGAAACCTCCATGGAGCCTGCCCTGGCTTTCTTCCCTTGCCATCCGTGCCCACACAATTTCCCTTTTGTCCTTGATGCTTTTCAGCTTCACTGTGGGCTCAGGGTGCAGCTCCATCTTCCTGACTCTCCCAAACCTTGTCCTGTGATCTCTCTTTCCTCCAGTGCTGGGAAGCAGGCTTCCATCCTCCGCTATCCCTGCCTCTGAGATGCCTATCACCTGGACATTGGCTTCTTACTCTGTTCTTCTTTTTAAAAGCTTATATTTATCTTTTTTATTTTGTGTTATTGTTGCTGGCGTGTGTGTGTGTGTGTGTTTGTGTGATAATGTGGGCACATGAGTCCTACAGCACAAATAGCTCTAGGGTGGAGCTTATGTCATCAGGCTTGCAGGACAAATGCCTTCACCTGCTGAGCCATCCCGCTGGCTCTGGCTTTTCTGTGTTTTTTTCTGACCCCCAGGCTCACTCGGTCCCTGTGGCCCCTGCACCCAGCCTCTCTACATCTCACGCATCAGTTCTTTTTCCCGTGAGACGTTCTTTGGAGCTCTCCATGTTCTCTAAGCATGTTTACTCCTATTACTGTCTGTGTGGTATTAGGTTTGTGTCACTCACAGTCTTAAGGTCCTTACTCTCTGTGGTGCCACTCCACCCTGTGTCTGACAGAGCAGGGAACCCAGCTGGTCATGCATGGCCTGAGGGTGCCTGGGTTCAAAGAGGTGAGCACAGATTATCAGGGCCCCTAGCTCCCCTTTTGGGCATACTCAGGCAGAAATAAAGGGGCGCCCTGGAATTTAGAGGGTAGGGACTGGGGGTGGACAGTCAGCCACACCTGTTGTCACAGTTGGGCACCCACACAAGTGTGTCTGTGGTCATGATCTTCCCAAGGGAAGGTCAAGGACAGTCTCGAGGTCAGCCAAGGGGGCAGCGAGCACAGAGGCAAAGGTTTTTGAAGCTGCTCATTGCCTTAATTACTTGCCTCCCCCACACTGCTTCCCTGGTTCTCATTAGGCAGGCACTGGATCCACGGGGCCCTCTGGCTGCTGGAGCTGCTTGGTAGTTGCATTGGTGGGTGGTCAGGTGGGCTCAGGTGATGGAGGATGAAGCACTCAGGTTAAGTGCTCCAGGGGCCGCCGGGCACCACAGCTGGAAGCACCGACAGCTTTCTCAGGCTTTGCAGGGTGGGTGGCCTCGGAACAAAGTGGAGGAAAGAACACCGCACCAGGCAACGGAAACTCTCTCTAGGCTCAGGTGTACAGCCATCTTTGTGGAGGGATTGCAGTGGGAGGTTCCACCCACAAGGCTGTGGGACTGCAGCCTGAATGATACAAACTTGTGTGATAGCGGTGACCACCGGGAGAGGTCAGGGGCATCGGGACCCGTGGGTTCCTGTGGTAAGCTCAGCTCATCAGCTGTGGGTCCATCCAGCAGCCAAAAGACATGAGGATCCCTGGGGGCCTGAGTGGTTCTCTAACAGCTGAGGACTTGCTAGAGATGGGGCCCATACTCAGACTGTGTTGGCCGCAGTCCAGTCTCTGTGTTGAGAGATGAGCTCTGAGGAGGAAGTGCCACACACATCCTCCAATGTTTCCTTTGTTCATTGTCCCATGGTATGCTGGAGAGTCCCACCTAAACTCAGGACTCAGGTGCAGCTGTTCCTTGGCTGAGCATGTGGCCTAGCCACCTGTCAGGGGCTGGAGCTGGTGGTGCAGTAGAGCCTGGAGATCCCTCCGACACCCAGAGCTAGGAGGTTTCACACCGCAGAAACATGTTCCCACATGCCTGAACCACGTCTAGATGGAGGTCAGACATAGCTGGCCATGCTGAGGCCGATGGGGAATCTGTCCCCAACCCTGCGGCTTCTGGTGGTACCGTGACCCTGGGCATCTCTGGGCATCCCTGGGCATCCTGGGTACCCTTGGGCATCTTGGGCATCCCTGGGCACCCCTGAGCACCCCTGGGCATCCCTGGGCACCCCTGGGAATCTCTGGGCATTCCTGAGCATCCCTGGGCACCCCTGGGCATCCCTGGGCACCCCTGGGAATCTCTGGACATTCCTGAGCATCCCTGGGCACCCCTGGGCATCTCTGGGCATCTCTGGGCACCCCTGGGCATCCCTGGGCACCGCTGGGCATTCCTGGGCACCCCTGGGAATCTCTGGGCACCCCTGGGCACCCCAGGCACTCCTGGGCACCCCTTGGCTTTGGATGCATTACTCACTCTTCCTGCTCCTACATGATGTCTTCACCTGTGTGTCACCACTTGCACTGGGCAGTATTTTTACAAGGACACCAGTCATGTTGGATCAATGACATATCCTTCGTGAGAGTGACCTCAATTCAGCTAATTACAAAGACCCTGTTTCCAAATAAGGTCACATTCTGAGGTTCCTGAAGGTTGGGACTGCATATCTTTGGGGGATGGTTTCAAAATCAAACCCATTTACCATCAACATGTAACAAATGGAGTTTGGTACAGATCCCTCCCCTTAGTGGCCCTGAGGGGTTATGATGTCTATGGTCTTGGGATGGGTATAATGTCCATGCCATACTAGTGACCTGAGCTGTGTGGGCTGTTGAGTTGTGATAACCATCTTTACCAACTCAGTGTGGCAGAGACACAGTGGTTATAGAGAGCGTCCAGAGACTGTCAGAGGTCTAACCAGGGGCTGCAGGTGAGCCAGGCACTATAAGTGCCTGCAGGTGCTGAATAGGAGCCTAGGCACTGCAGCTGGGCCAAGGTACTGTAGGTGATTCAAGACACTGCAGCTGGGCCAGGGCACTTGCGATGAGCCCAAAGATTTCACTTAACAATTAACATTCAGCTATTGTGTCTTCAGCAAATCTGAGTGTTGGGTCCAAATGAAAATGGCACATGTATACCTTCTGGAGCTTTTAAATGTGACCACTTGTTTGTATTTCCTCCCTGATGTGGTCTGAATGTTGACTCCAGGTATCTGGGAACATGGTTTTAGGAGGTGTTTTTGTAACAGTAATCTGTGGGGAGCAGATGAAGTCCTGAGTGAATCTGTGTTATTGACATGAGCAAGGCCATGTTAAGGACCACCAGTACCTGAGACTCATGTGAACAACAAGGCCTTCTGCAGTGACAGTGAATGTTGACAGTGTGTACAGAAACTAGCAGCAGCAGCTTCCTTCTCCTAGATGACAGCCTCATGAGACTGCTCCCCTACACAGACCTCCTGCTGAGATGAGCCAACCCCACTCCTCCTTGTTCATGCTGTGTATAATCAATAGGCTGAGTTTGCTGGTACATCTCTATCAGAGCCTCACAGTGTACCCAGTCCCAGCTTTCCTGTATGTGTGTCTGTCTGTCCTCTCTTCATTCCCCATAGCTGCGGTCAGGTCAGTGCCTAAGGGGTGCGGTTGCAGCAGTAACTAGGTTCATATAGTAAATTGTGGCTTTACTAAAGGACACTGGTGGAGGAGAATTGCCGTGAGGATGTGGAGCAGAGACCGGAGCTGGGCTATCTTGTCCAAGGAACTTTTGGATCCACTAGGAGTCAGACAAAGGCAAAGAAGTGTCCCCCTCGAAGGTTTGAAGGGAATACAGCTAAGGACACCTTGATTTTGTGATTCTGGCTTCTAGAGCCATGGAAGAATGTAGTTCTGTTATTGTAGAGATCAAGGCTATGGTTTTTGGCATCCACAGTGAAGAAAATGCATTTCCTTCCCCATAAATGTAGCACAATGGGACAGTTAGGCCTTCTTTTTCTTTAAGGTTCCAGAACCTGACCACCCTTCTTGAGCTGTTTTCAAAAGCCCTTCCTTCCTCCAGCAGCTGCCTAGAGTTTGGCTATGTAAATGAACCATGGCTTCTTTTTTTTTTTTTTTTTTCCCAAGACAGGATTTCTCTGTGTAGCCCTGGCTGTCCTGGAACTCCCTCTGTAGACCAGCCTGGCCTTGAACTCAGAGATCCACCTGCCTCTGCCTCCTAAGTGCTGGGAATAAAAGTGTGTGCCACCACTGCCCAGAGAATCATGGCTTCTAACGAGTCCTGCCAGTGTCTGCAGGTTGTTTCCGGTCTCCTTTACCAGCCAGGGTGCCCTGATAAGCCATGCAGGGTGTCTGCTATCAATGTAGTGGTCTGGTGGACCCCTAGGACCAGTTCCATCTGAATGCTGACTTCATCAGCCCTGCCAAGCTATACCCTGGGAGATTTCCCAATCTCGCACAGCTGGAGGGAGGTTTCTGTTCTTCCCATCTGGTTTGTAGACATGACAAGAACTCCTCAGGAGCCTTCTTTTGAGTGATTGGACTGAAGCCAAACTAAGAATGGTGGATGAGAAACACAGACAGGGGAAGCTCATAAGTACCCCCCCCCCACGCTTCATATGAAGGTAGGGAATAAATCTTGTATGGAGTTCTTCAGTCATGCATGGGGAGTGTCCTCTGAGGTGTCACTGACTGTCCCATAATAGCTCTCGGGCTGAGGCCTCTGAGTAGAGTCCAGAGGAACAGCTCTCAGAGTGTCCTGTGTCTGTGCGGAGCCCCCATCATTTCCAGGCAGGAGCCCAGCACATCCTTCTCCTGTTCTGGCCTCAGTAGAGATGAACTAGACAGCTGGAAAGCTAGGTCAGGCCCCTCAAGCCACCTGTCATAAACTGTTGGCTTTATAAAGCTGGGTGGGGACAGGCACCAGAACTCCAGTGTATAGAGAGAAATCAACACTGCAGGTGCCAGCAGGTTCAAAGGAGCTTGCCCATTGAAATGAGTGGTGGCCACCTCCTTGTCACCTGCTTTTGTTGTCCGTTATGACCATTCTCTGGAGCCTCAGGGCATAGGCATCACCTATAGGTGAGGGAGATGGCAATTCAAGATGTCTAAGCCCAACACATTATCCGCAGTTGGAAGGATGAGCCCATTATCCCAACAGAGGTCACCAGGCGTTTTCACCCGACCAGCCAGCAGCATTTGAAGCAGTATGTCTAGGCATCTACCACGGGCAGCAGCCTGTGCTCAGAAAGATGGTCAGAGGAACAGAGAGAGCCTTGCGATGGTGGCACATACCTTTAATCCCAGTACTCGGGAGGCAGCGGCAGGTGGATCTTTGTGAGTTCAAGGCCAGCCTGATCTACAGAGCAAGTTCCAGAACTGGTTCCATAGCTACTGGGACATCCTGTCTCAAAAAACTAGAGGGAGAGGGGAGGGAGAGAGAGAGAGAGAGAGAGAGAGAGAGAGAGAGAGAGAGAGAGAGAGAGAGAGAGAGACAGAGAGAGAGGGAGGGAGGGAGGGGAGGAGGGAGGGGGCGGGACAAGTATGCAGGGGTTGGGAGGGCAAGAGGCTTGGGACAGTGAACACTTGGGTGGACACAGTTGTGAAGAAGGTCCCTATGCTGAGGGGGTTCCAAGGAACTGGGGACATCTTTCCATGACAGGCTGTCACCCAGGAGTTGCTTATGAGGTCATGAAGTTGGTAGTTGTGGTGGCGAGGACCCAGGCCCTGCTCATCTATAGGCACAGGGAGCTGTCATAGAGTCTGGCCGAGCCCACTTCTCCGTGCCCTGGCAGAAACTGAAAACCGGCCTGAGACAGCAGCACCTTCTCATGGCATGTGGCACGGAGGCCTGCGTGCAGGGTGTTGTTTCAGAGGTCGTAAGCCCAAGAACTGCCTGTCTGCTGCATTGACTCGTGAAGCCTCAGGAGCCCAAGGTGATTCCTCAGCCCCCACTCTATTACCTGTATCGGGGACAGTGTTAGGGCTGGGGTAGGTTTACAGGAGGCTACAGCCTGGCCTATACTGATTGGATTTCTGCCGCTGACTGCAAACCCTAGTCCAGAACTCCAAGTTCCTGGTCTCATGCTGGTAGAATCAGGCAGCTAGATCCAAAGCTGGGCCTTGCTCGCCCAGGCACTCGAATCTTCCTCCTCATGCAACTGGAGTCTCCTCAGATTCACCCGAAAATAGAGCAGTTCCTTTGGTGTGGAGGGCGTCAGGCTCCCTACCTGGATTGGGCTCTGGTCCTCAGGGGGCATCTATGGGAACAGAAGGAAAAGCAAGCAAATCCTTGGCCTCGTGGCGGGTTCAGCTCTGCCTGCTGCTTGCTGGTCTGAGAAGGACTCAGGAATGGCAGAGGAAGTATGTCCCCTGCTCTCTGGGTATTTAGTGGCTGGAGTAAGGTGACAGTCTCCGCTCACGGGGTCTGGCTCACCACTGGGTTTGTCTTGTGATTTTCCTCAACTCCCAGTGTCAACTGTAGCCAAGGGTTCTGAAACGTGCTGTTCTCTCCCTGTGTGGCTCTGTCTGGCGTGATCAACAGCGACTCCTGCCCTCTTCTCTGACTCTCTGGTGCTGTTCTTGGGCCCATGAAGAGTCTCGGAGCTGAGGTCCTGGGAGAGACTCTCCCTGCCTTTGGGCTCAGCAGCCTCACCTTGGGGAGGAGGCTCACCAGGTATGTGGGACTTGGTCCTGCTGTGGGATAGCTGGGGGTGGTGCAGCATCCTCATGTCTAGCGGGTATCTCCAGGGAGACTGAAACCACAGCTTAACAAGCAGGAAGCCGAAGCTTTGATGGGAATCTCTCCAAAGCCTGAATCTTGCTGGTTTGTTTGTTTGTTTGTTTTTTGTTTGTTTTGAGATAGTGTCCAAGCTAGCCTAGAACTTCCTATGTCACCCAGGATGGCGTCAAAACTTGTTATCTTCCTGCCTTAGTTTCCCAATTATTGGGGTTATAAGCATGCACCCCTACAATTGGCTCAAGGTTTCTTTCCTTTCTTTTGTTGTGCTAAGGATCTAGGTCCCCACCCCATGAATGCCTGACAAGTGTTCTACCATTGAGTTACAGCCCCAGAGAGAGAGAGAGAGAAAGAGAGAGAGAGAGAGAGAGAGAGAGAGAGAGAGAGAGAGAGAGAGAGAGAGAGAGAGAGAATGAACCTTTTTGTTTTGAGATAGGCTCTCTATAAACAGTCAAGCCTGACCTTGAGTTTGGCAGTCTACCTGCTTCTGTGTCAATATGCCTAGCATGTCTGTCTTGATGGAGCCTCCGGAGTGGGGAGACATGTTTTAGCCAAAGAGCTGTACAACTGGGTTAAAGGCGCCTCCTCCAAAGCAAGCAGCGCCTGAGCATCTGGCGCCACCAGAGTAGAGGTGACGTGAAGATCTGGATTTCAGTGAAAGCTCTCAGGAAGTGAAACCAGAAAAGCAGTGTCAGGGTGGGGGCAAGGGCAGGCAGGCACAGGAGGGCGGGGAGGGCAACTTGAAGCACCTGTTGGTTGAATCAGCTCCAGTCCAGGGCTGGGCAGGGCCGGTAAACCTTAATCATCAGTTCTTTACCAACCGCCCCAGGGGACTTTCTTTTTTTTTAATTAATTAAATAATTTTAAATGTTTAATTACTATCTTTATCATTTTATATGTCAGTGTTTCTACCTGCATGTGTGTCTGTGTACCATGTGCATGTCTGGTACCCACAGAGGCCAGAAGATGCATCAGATCTCTTGGAACTGGAGTTACAGATGGTTATAAGCCACTATGTAGGTGTTGGGAGTAGAACCCAGGGCCTCTGAAAGAGCAGCCAGTGCTCTTTCTCTCTAGTCCCTATTATTACTATTATTATTTTGAAACAGAGTCCCATTAAGTAGCCCTGACTGACCAGGAACTTCCTACATAGACCAGACTGTTCTCAATCTCATAGAGTCACCTTAGTGTTTGAGACAAGGTCTTTTATTAAACCTGAAGATCATCAATTCAGCTAGATTGGCTGGCCATCAAGAGATCCAAAATCCCCCTGTCTCTGCTTCCCAGTACTGGAATTTTTGGGGGCGAGGACAGTAGAGGTTGGAGAGAAGGAGGGTACTGGGGTTGAACTTGAGACCTTGTAGTTGTTTGGAAAGCACTCTGAGGCAGCTCTGTTCTCCCCCGGAAACTTAAACCTAGGCACACTTTGTTACTTCTGTATTCACCTGCCAAGCAAATCTCCAGGGCCTGAGGGTGTTAGGAGGGCAGGAACACCAGGAAACAGTGTGCAGCCCCCAGGGGGTTGCCGTGGTATCCTGGCAGCCTTTACAGGAGTTCATGCAGTCTCTTCACATCTACCTACTGATCACTGATTCCTCAGAACTGTGGCGGCTACCATGATTTCTAGAAAAATAAAGTTGACTTGTCAGTGTGGAGAGTGGGAGGATGGGTTAGAGGACATGCTGCAGCCACAGCGCTACAGATGGTCCAGGTATTGCTGGCACACTCACCTTCTGTGTGCCACCTCTCTTCATTGCCAGAACCTTGTGTGCTAGTCCTGGAGCCCAGCTTGGAGCCTTGAGCCCTGACCTGCCAGGTGTCTGTGTCCCCAAGTACAGTCTTTACTTGGCTCTTTCTGGGAACCTCTCCCCTCTCCCTGCAGATGAGTTGCATGAGGTGGTAATGGTGCCACACCAACCCCAAGAAGAGCCTGACTTGGACTAACTCAGAAGGATGCCACCTGCCTGGTCATCATGACTGGCTCACAGCTATGCAGTCAGGTTGTCATAAGGTCACCAAAGCAACGGACTGCAGGCTCAAAGCAAATAGAAATGATCTTTCTCCTCAGTTCTGGGGGTTAGTGTGTGATTCCCCCTGCAGTTCAGTTTGAACTCTTTCTGCTCCACCTCTGATGATCGCTTCCAAACCTGAGGCACCTTGCAGGAGGTTGCAGGTCCTCCCATTTCTGCTTCCTCGTGGAGTCATTTCTTGCCAGTGTGTCTCATATTCACACCGCATTCTCTCACAAGGTCACATTTATATTGGATGGCAGCCCATTCTAGTGACCTCAACTTGATGACAAATGTCAAAAAAAAAAAATCCATTTCCAAATAAGGTCACACTCCCAGGTTTGGATTAGGAGTTGAACATAGGTAGCTTTTAGGACAGAGTTCAACCTGTAATAGCAGGTGCCCCAGCCCAAACCCCTGAGAGACCATGAGATTTTTCTAGAACTTTTGGGTAAAAGGTTAATGGGTATCCTGTATCTTGGTCAGCCTGGTTCTGGGGACCACTCGGTTTCTAGCTCACCAGACTGGAGGCTGGCCCAAGGTCCCTAGGTACTCACACCTCCTTTCCGCTTAGGACTGAACAGTCTAAGCTGCCCTTTTTCTTCTTTCTTTCATTCATTTATTTGTTTGCTTATTGTCTTTTAGCCTTGTTTGCTTCTGTCATCAGTCAAAGGTTATATTCTGCCTATCCTTCCTGGGACCACAGCACTTAAGACTTACCATGTGGCCAGCCATTTGTCCTCCAACAAATGAAGAGCTAAGGAGCCTCTGCTGCCCAGACTGGGTGTAAATCCCTGGATTCAGTTTCCCCAAACAGCCCAGGCTTTTCTATTATAAAACATACGCACCGCTAAATGTTGAAACTCTCCTCTTTGTCTCGGTCACTTTTCTATCGCTCTAAAGACACTCCATGGCCAAGGTCTCTCTTATGAAAGGAAACATTTAACTGGGGACTTGCTTACAGATTCAGAGGCTTTGTCCATTATCGTCATCAGGGACTATGTTGGCACTTATTATGCTGGAACCGTAGCCTAGAGCTACATCCTGATCCACACAGGCCAAGGGAGAGAGCTAACTGGGCCTATCACGGGTTTTTGAAAACTCAAAGCCCACTCTCAGTGACATACTTCATCCAACAAGGCCACACCCCCTAATCCTTCTAATCCTCTCAAACAGTTCCATTCCCCGGTGACTGAACATTCAAATATATGAGCCTATTGGGACCATTCTCGTTCCTGCTACCACACTCTTTTATTGTGCTTTCTTTCCTAGAAAGCTTTGTATCTTACAAAGCCACACCACTCGTGTCTATGTAGAGGGACCTCTGAGTCAGCTCTATTAGGGCCCACTCCCTGCTACTCTCCTCCAGGGGCTCGGGTACCCTGATAGTAAAGCCATCCACAGGACAGCCCCTCCATCATCCATCCCTGGGCCACAGTCGTAGGCTCAGTTCCCCTGGCTACCTCAGCCTTCTTGCCTAGCAGAGATACCCCAAGTCCAGCATCACTGTTCCCTGGATCCATGGACCCATAAGTGTATGGAAGCTAGCTCATCCCTATCAGTGCTGTCCGGGCTGACCTCTGGCCACTATTAGAACTGCTGTTGAGTGTCCACTCATAGGAATTGGTCCAACCAGGACTGGTTTGGGCTGTGTTGCAGACCCACTGCAGCCTGTGTTCCTCTCTGTAGTCTGGAACTATCTGAACTTTACCCTAGGTTCAGCATCCAGTGAGCCCTATGCGTGTCCCTGCGCTTGTGGCTACTTGCCCTAGTGACAGGGCCATGGTCCCCTGAGGGCTGAAACTAGCAGGGCAGGGGCCTTACTTAGGGGGTCCCTGGGTGGGGTACCATGATCTCAGTGTGAATGTACAAGGGAGGGGCTTCTAAAAGGAGATTCAAGGAGAGAGGCCTATGTGAGGTCCCAGAGGCAGCGCCAAGGAGAGGCTCCAAGTCACATAGCTGTGGGCTCTTGTCCTTGTCTGGATGTTCAGGAATGTGAGCAGTTTGGTCAGTGCTACTCCTTCCTGGTCATCCACTTAGCTGCTATAATTCAGGAATTTCATGTACAAAGGAGGTCGTGTGGTCACTAAGGTGCTAGGATCTCTGGAATGGGAGTGTTAGAACCTTTGAATCAGAATAGGGGCAACAAGTTTGGAGGGTCCTGCTGGGGGTGTTGTCCTCTCTTGTCTCGGGGGGGGGTGTCCAAGCTCAGCATAGGATCCTGACCTGGGGCAAGTGAGAAAGGTGGTGGCTACCCCAAATAGGCTTCAGAACCTCTCCATATTTGGGCCTCTAATGTCCCAGCCGTGGGCAGCTATAGGGAGATTTGTACAGAAATTTGACCTGGTTCTGCCTTGAATAGCAGAACAAGTCAGAGGCCAGGTATCAGAGGCAGGGGTCACCCTCATCCCGTAGCTATGGAGGCCCAAGGATGAGTGCGGAGAAGATGCGGGGGGGGGGGGCATTCCAGACTACACACCCAATCTGGGGTATGGCCCAGAGACTGCTTGGCACAGCTGCTCCTAGGAATGCCATGGTCCCTTAAAGAAGCAGGGTAGACAGGAGGAAGTGAGATCTGCATGCCAGGTGTGGGCAGACTTGTGCTGCGACACGCCCTTCCAGCCCCCAGGAATGCACATCCTCGGTGCCTGGCCTGGGGTGGGGGCTGAGAAAAGAGAGCAGGCAGGACAGGGTGGGCCGTTGTAGGGTGTGAGACAGACAAGCCCTCCTGGGAGAGGCGTCCACCAGCCATCCACCCACTGTGCGTCTATGGCCTGCCCTGGCCTGCCAGCCTGCCCACCCACCTCACCCAATATTTTCCATGGAAAGTTCCCAAGGTAACAGCAACACAAACTCTTGGCAAAGATGAACCCAGGCAGGGACAGGTCTTGGGGTGTGGAGGGGGCAGGGCTAGCTGTAGGCCCTGGGGTCAGTAGAGAGGGAGGGCCTGGGACCAGCATGACTATGGGCACGTGAGGGCTTTTGGGTTTTTCTGTTGAGCACAAATTCCACTCCTTGGTAGAAGATTTGATGATGGTTGGGTAGAGGGTAAGCGGTGGGCTCATGCTGGATTCCATGAATACACCTGCACTGATGGAGATCCCTGAGCATCCCCACCCTCCTGCTCTTCAATCTGGTGGGGATTCCAGGATGGAGGAGGGCTAGGTCATTCCAGGCTCAGGTGGGGAAGGTACGGCAAGTGTGAGGTTCCTGGAAACAGAGCAGACCAGTCTAGGGTGCCAGGAAGTCTTGGGTGGGGGTTGTCTGAGTCCCATGGAGTGGCTATGTGACTGGGAGAGGGCGTAGTCCAGCACTCCCTGGGGGCCCGCATGGCTGTGGGAAATTCCCGTGACTCTCCAGTCCCCTCCTAAAATGTGTATTGATGCCCCCATTTCCTATAATTCTTAGCCATCCCCAGAGCAGGCCTGGTACCCATTATAGCAGCCCCCCTTTTTTCGGCCTCCTAACCCAAAGGGATTGCAGCCCTATGGCCACGTGAGTGACTTTTTGGGACTTGGGTGAGAATTGAGCTCCCTGAACGCCCCCCTCGACCCATACAGGAACTGAGGGGGGGAGGGGCCAGATACTCCAGCTAGAAGCCCCTTCCTCTCCGCAGCCCTTCCCCCACCCACATGACTGAGGATGGGCACTGGGTTTCCCAGGAAACAGTAGCAAGAAAAGTGCTGGAGCAAGACTGGCTGGGGTTGGTGGATCAGTGACTTGAAGGAAGGTAGGGTGCACGGAACTAGAGCTGTTTCCCCGCCAGTCCCTTAGGTCAGGGCAGTCTACCCAGTCCCAAGGGGTCTCCCCAGCATCAGCCTGTGCAAGGGTAGGGGCAGGCAGTCCTGTGGACCCCCTGGTCCTGACTTGGGTCCTCCTGCCCTTGTAGGGTTGCCTTTGCTGTCCTGGACACCCTGGAACCTGCTCAGCATCTACCATGGGAAACCCTGCTTCAAGGCTTGGCTGCCTGGGGGAGAGGAGGAATCGCTCACACACCAGTCCCAGGACCCGAGAGGATCTCTCTCCATCCTCAGCTCCTCAGGGCCCACTTCCACCAGGGATTCCCTGGGCCTGGTGGGGCTCCCGTGCTGTCCAGGTGACAGAGGTCACGGAGACAGTGGTGACAGAGACAGTGGTGACAGAGGCCGTGGAGATGGGGCCTTGCAGTCAGAGAAGGCAGCCAGCCCAGGTGAGGAAGGACAGCTCTCGAGTGTGGGGAGTCCAAGTGGAGGCCAGATGAGGTGAGTACATCCTTCTTGCAGGCACCCCTAGCACCCCTGGACACGCTGTGCAGCTGGCTGGATGGCATGGAGGAACTGCAGGCCTCACAGGGACCCCTGGCTGCAGACGCCACTTTGGCTGCTTCCCAGCTGCGGGAACAAGAGGTACAAGGCCAGGAGATAGGAACAGGGGTGGGGCGGCATTTTTACCCTTTGAACCTTAGGTCAAGTCACTGGTTAATAATGGTTGTTACCATGTGCTTGAATTCAATAGATCTGTCCCCCAAGGGTGGGCTGTATACCTATACCTGTTAATATTCCCACAGCCAGTAATCCCCCTTGATTTAAAAAAAAAAAGAGGGGGCAGTGGTGGGAGGAGGATGGGCAGGGACCCCAGAATCCTGCCCAAGCCCTCTGACCTCATGTCTGGTAGCTGCTCCTGCGTCTACTGAGGGAGCGTGCACCACACATGGAGCCAAGATTACATGAGGCTGGGAGCCCGGCAGAGCTGCGCACACAATGGCACCGCCTGGTACAGCAGGCAGAAACCAGGTGAAGCCACAGGTGGGGGGACTGTGAGGGTTCTAGGGCAAGAAGGGCACCACTGCCAGCTCCTCCATCTTTGCCCCAAGGTGGAGACTCCTAGAGCAACTGGTCCCGGTGGCCCAGAGTTTTGAAGCCGCCTGCAAGGCTCTGCTGGTACAGCTGAACCCAAGTGAACAGCTACTGGCTGAGCTACTGCTGGGGCCCAAGTGCCCTGAGGAATCTTTACCGTACTCCCAGGTACGGCTCAGGCTCGGGGTGGGAGAGTGCAGGCTGTCACAGGCTCAGTGTCTTGTATGTGTTCACAGGAGATGTACAAAGGGGCTGGGGTACATGCCAAGGACCTGGAAAGGGTTTTAGAGACCGGAAGGAGGCTGACAGAGCTCCTCACAAGTAAGTGGTCCCCACGGAGTCACCAGCATGTGCTCGGGGAGCCCACAGAAAAATCTACCCTTAGCCCTGTCCCTGAGTCCAAGGCCTCGATGCCATCACTGATGGCTCCCAAGGAGCCCTCATCTCTGCTACTGGTCCCTCAGTTCCCCTTCAATGTCGGTGTTTCCTCCCTGGCCTCTTGCCTCTGGCTGCAGGCGACCAAGCTCAGCTGGTGCGACAGCAACTGGATCACTTTCAGGAGCGTGTGAGGTTGACTGAGTCACAAGTCGCCTGTGCCCAACAGAAGCTGCTGTGTGCTCAGAGGACAGCGTCCTTCAAGGCCTCACTACCAGCAGGCTCAGAGGCCCAACTTGAACTGGAGGGGTCTACCTCAGCACACCCAGGGCTCAAGGATCAGAAGCAGGTGTTTGTACCCCCTTGACTTTACATAGAAGAAAGACCTCCAGCCTACCTACCTCATGCCCTCTGAGGAGACTGCAGCCCACTGTGGTATAGCTAGACTGGCTGGGAGTGCGTGCTTTCTGTCCCTGGCGAAGGCTGTCTAGAACAATGCCGGTTTCCTCCTACAGCTGAGCGTCCAGCTGGCCCAGCTAGCAGAGCGGCTTGAACAGCTGGCACAGTGGGCAGAGACTTCTAGTCATGCAGTGGCACCCACAGTGACCATCTGGGATCAGAGCCCCTCATCAGGTACATGGCCAGGGCCCTGGGGGTACCTGGGAGTCTTTGGGAAGTCCCTGTCAGGGCTGGAGGCAGGATCAGGCCCATGCTCAAGAAACCAAGGTAGGCTGAGTGTGAAGGTCTTGCCAAGGCTGGGCTCTCAGGTGTTCGTGTCTCCTCCTAGCTGTGCTTCAGGCAGACACGAAGCCCCTGGAGGGCCACTGGTTAGAGATTCGAGAGCGAGACACTAGGCTGAAGGCCATATGGGAGCCAGCTGTGCAGACCTTGTGTGGCCTCAAGGAGCAGGCAGCCATGGAGGAGCTGAGGCCGGAGGATGACTGGAACCTAACCTCGCAGGTGCCTTGACAAACTAGGGGGAGGAAGGTATCCCCAAGAGTCATTTGTGGGGAGAGGTGACCACAGGGACACTGGACTGAACTGTTGTTTGCTGTCAGAGGAACCAAGGCAAAGAACTCTGGGAGGGACAGGGGCCACAGAGCCAGCTGGAGAGATTGCTGGTGATGACTTCATGCTCACCTTCCAGCTTCTGACAGTCCCAAATCTCCATTTAAGGCCACAGCTTTCCCAGTAGGGCCAGGGCTGGAGATCAGACCATCCCTGACTGTAAGCAAGGGCAGCTCCTCTTTGGACAGTGCTGTCAAGCTCCAGGCTGTCTGGGTAGGGGTGACCTAGTATCTACATGCCTTTTTCAGCGTGTGGAGAGCTATTAATTAAGATAAAAGCATGGCTGTAAATGAGTCCCATTTATGCAACAGCTGGAAAGAAAATTTGTCAGGAGCAGGATAGAAAGAAATGGACTAACCTATGACTCACAGTCTGGGATGGTCCAGCATTGAAACAAACAGGCAAGAGTGGGCTCTGCTTCCATTTAGCCCCCTTTTCTATAACACAGGAGTGGCTGGGATGCACGAGACCCTTCTTAAGGTTTGCTGTCCGCTCAGAAGTTCTAGATTCCTTTCCTTGTTCTCAGATTTCTTTCTAATTCTCGGGACTGATGGTTTCCTAGGCCACTGGAAGTGACTATCACCAATGGGGAAGTTGAAACCATGGTTGTACCCTGACTCAAAGTTCTAAAAGCTGAGAGTTTAAGTTGGATGGGGCTGGCTCCTGAGAGTCTGTTCTACCTCTCTCCTCTTTATGTGCACAGTGTCTTCTTTCTGTGCCCTCTGTGTATTTTGTGTTCAAATCTCACTCCCCTTTTGCATATGTACGTGTTTATGTGTATGCAAGCATGTGCACATGTGCAGGGGCCAGAAGTGGGCATATGGTGTCTTTCTCAAGCGTTTTCCACCTTATTGATTTTTTTTAAAAAGATTTATTTATTTATTATGTATACAGTGCTTTGTCTGTCTGTATGCTTGCCGGCCGGAAGAGGGCACCAGATCTCATTACAGATGGCTGTGAGCCACCATGTGGTTGCTGGGAATTGAACTCAGGAACTCTGGAAGAACAGTCAGTGCTTTTAACCACTGAGCCATTTCTCCAGCCCCACCTTATTGATTTTGAAGATTTATTATTTTATTTTTAATTATGCATGTGTGCATGCATACATACACACATGCATGTGGGTACCCACAGAGACCAGAAGGCACCAGATCCACTGGAGCTAGAGTTATAGGCAATCATGAATTACCTGACCTAAGTATTGAAAACCGAACCAGGTCCTCTGCAAGAGCATCAAAAGAGCATCAAGAGCCCTTAACTGCTGAGCTATCTCTCTGCCCTCCCCCCCCTCCCCCGCCTTATTTATGAGTCAGGGTCTCTCCCTGGACCTGGAGTTCTTACTCATCTAGACGGCTGGTCACTGAGTCCCAGGAATCTTACCTCTGCTTCCCTGGTGCTGGTTACCGGCGAGCCACCATGCTGATTTGTTTTGTTTGATTTTTACATAGATGCTAGGGATCAAACTCAGGTCCTCATGCTTTGCAGCAAATACTTTACCAACTGAGTCATCTTCCTGCTCCCCAAATCCCACCCCTCTTAAGGGCAGCAGACACATTGGTGCCTACATTTCACTTTGACCTCACCCTACAGTTATATCTATATACATACATACATACATACACATACATACATACATATACATACATACATATACATACATACATATACATACATACATATATACACATACATATATATATATATATATATATATATATATATATCTGCCTCTTTCTAAGTAAAGACTGGGGCTTCAACTTGGGAATGGGTGGTAGTGGTGGTGGTGGATCCTATTTACCCACAGGGAGGATTTTACTGACTATCCCTAGTGTGACTGCCTTCCTCATACTAAGGAGGCGTAAGGGTAGAGGGACTGGGCCAGCATGTGTGGTCTTCTTGCTAGTGTGGCGGTTAGCGTGAGGTATAAGGTGAAGGAAGGAAGGAGTAAGAAAGAGGGCTCAAGATGTGAGGTATACCGTGGGAAAAAGATTCCACCCTTTAGCTTTTCCTACCGGGAGAGCCAACAGTACACCAGGCTATTCTGGTGACAGGAGTTCCTGTGGGGACAGCAAACCTTGGTGGTGTCATGGCTAAGGAGGAGAGGAGACACTGCCTATGGGAGCATCTGCCACTTGGGCCTGCTGATGGAGCTGCTGGGCTGCCGGGCTGCCGTGTCTGGCCCTTCCTGTGAGAGGTGAGCCTGTCTGCCAGCTGCCCCGCCCCACTCTCGCTGGCCCTCTACCCTGCTCACATCTGCCCATCTCGTCTCCAGGATGCACAACCTGGAAGGAATGTTGCTGCTTGTGGGCCACCTTGTAGAGAGACTGGTCTCGTACTCCCGTGGGCTGAGCCAGGCTGAACCCTTGGGGACCAAGGTGGGACTAGTGGCCAGAGACTTTGGCCTGCAAAGTAACTGTGGACCAATCCAGGGTTAGCCTAATGACACTAGCTTTAGTGCCCTGGACCCTCTGTCCTTGAGCAACACCCTCTGTGAGACCATTTGTTCTCTAGGAGGAGTTAGCTGGAAGGCCTAAGTGTTGGGCAGGACTGCTGAGAAGCTCTGGAGGACAGGGGCATTGGCTCAGGAGTGGTGGGCAATTTGGGGCATGGGTTCCTCCAGTTCCCTAATATTGCTTCCTAATACGTAGGTGCTACAAGCCCAGAACTGGGCGCTGGAAGAGTTGCCTGGGGCCCTGAGCCTAAAGTGCTGGACTCAAGCCCCAAGGGAGGTACTGACTCTGAGGAGTCTTGACCAGGAGTCGCCTGGGGATCTGAGAAGTAGAGCAAAGGCTTCCCTCCTGGGACAGATTTCAGAACAGAACTGGAAGCCTTGGTGGGCAGACGTCATCACAGAGAGTTGGAGTTGGAGGAAGCCAGAGCACAGCAAGAGGAGCAAAGAGAAAAGGGACCAGTGGGTACAGGTGGAACAAGGCCACCAGGGACAGGTAAGAGCAGATAGATACATACTCTGTTTACCCCGATACCTCACAGCAAGGGGCCACGGTACACTTGGGTCTTGTCAGTGTGTGGGGTACTACCTGTATTGCTTTGGTCATAGAATAAAGTGGTCTAGGGTGTTCTTGATACCCCAAGCCACAGACAGCACTGAAACATTCCCCAGTAGGACCTTGTGGACAGCTTCCTGGCAACTGGGCAGCAGGACAGGGATGAACAAGGCTGGCCTGGCTATACCTGGGGAAAATGTGGGCCTGACCACAAGCGCCCCACCGTGTTGGAGGCAGGGCTCCCCAGTGGCCAGAAGCAGCCACACAGCATGACCAGAACAAGGAACACGGAAGGGACAAGTGCGTCAGTGGTCAGAGGCAGGCTCAAGGTCCACGGAGCCTTGGTGAGCAGGTGTGAGTGTGGGTCTGTGACAGTGGGGAGGACAGAGCCTCAGGAACGTCCCCCAGCCCCTACGTAGAAGGCTAGACACCCCTGTGCTCGACAGGTGGCAAGAGGAGCCCTGATGGTCCGTGTTGGAGGTGGCTGGGCAGCTCTGGATGAATTTCTGATCAAAAATGACCCTGTCAGAGGTGAGAGCTGGGGGTAGGCAGGGACATGCAAGTCGCCAGGGCCTGGGGGTGGGAAGGTAGGGGCCATTTGGCATCTGCTTTAGCCCAGCAACCTGGAATCTCTGAGCAGCAAAGGGGAGGACCAGCCAGAAGATCCATGAGAGGTTTCTATGCTGGACTCCTAGTGTGCCGGCCCCTGACGTGCTCACCCTGAGGCTCTGGACCTCTATCCAAATGGGTTCCAGCAGACCCCCACCTCAGAAGGTGAGAGCTAGCATGGGCCTCAGAGCCAGGGGCCAGGTCCTCCAGATGGACTGAGGACCTTCTCTGAGCCCCAGTGGAGAAACTGAATGGTGAGGTGAAGCCTGGCCAATCCTTTCAGACAGGGCTGCCAATTGGCAAAGAACACAGAGATCCCGGCTCCTACAGGGTCAAAACCTCGGAGCAGCCCACTGATGAGAAATCCTGAAGACTTCATGATCCAGCAGAGAGGGACAAGAAACAGTGGCAGAACTCGCTCAGGGACTGAGCAGGAGCCACACAGTCCCAGCACACAAGGCGGGGTTGTGGCTCTCGCTCTCCGCAATAAAGAGGAGTTTGGGGAACTGCGGCTCTCTCTGACGGGTCTTCATTTCCCTTGCAAACTCCATTCAAAAGCCAAGGGGCTGAAGCAGGCTGCTCCCCACCCCCACCTAGCGCCTGCCCCACATTCTTTTTCAGTGACTTGTAATAGGGAGGGAAGAAGGGAGGGACTTTGCAACTCAGCAACCTCTCCCAGTTTAAGTTGCTTGCGCAGAGGTAGCCCTGCCCCGTGCCATAGTTTACGCTTACCTGCCCACTCCACCTGTCTTGTCCTTGTCCAGCTTGGCCTCAACCCCGCCTACCGCCCTCAATGGGGAAGGGACTTGGGTCACCATAAGGAGGGGCCATGCAGATTTAAATGCTTGTGGCGGGGTGCTCGGGTGTGGAGGGAGCAGAGAGACCAAGGACGCTGCACCAGCCCTGTCACAGCAGGTGGGGACATAAGGGCAGGTTGGGGGAAATAAAACCGAAACACCCGTGGGAGCCAGGGGCCAGTGGCCCCAGGTAGATTTATTGAGGGACCTGGGGTCCCATTTACCATCCTGGGCAGTCGGAGCTCCGGGTTGGAGGTGGGAAACCCTTGAGTCCTTGGGACAGACCAGGAAACTGAGGTCCTTGCCAGGCTGATATGCAGTTGGGGTGTATGGGGGGCTGTCTGGAGGTTCCAGCAGAATATGTGGTGTGCTGTTTGGCCCTGCAGCCGGGGTACTCCTTGTACCCCCTTGCAAAAAGTGAGGTTAGTGGTGAGAAATCCTATGACAGAGGCAATTATGCCAACAATCAAGAGGCTCCTGGCAGCCCTGTTTGCGTGAGAGAGGTGGTGCTGACCCAAGGAGGAGCTACCAGCTGTTCAGGGTAAGCAGCCACAGGGATGGCCCCTTGGCTGCTATCAGGGCCCTTGGGAAGAAGAGGAAGGGAGCAGGGCTGTGTCTCTATCCCCACTTGCTTATCATGACAAGCTTGCAACAGCGTCGGTGACTTCTGTCTTTTGGGCAAGGTACAGCTAATGCCCTCTTTCGCCCTGCTCATGATGGGGTAGAGACCGAGTTTTCTGTCTCCGTGTCTGCCCAGCCTGGCCTCCTCATTCTGTTCTGACTAGCTCAGTGTAGCAGCAGTAGCAGCGGGGGGGGGGGGGGGGGGGGGAGGGGAAAGGGGAGGAGGAACACCCTTGTGCCTATCCTTGTCACAGCCTGGGGTGAGGGCTTACCCTTCAGTGTGGTGACAGGTGGTGTCTGATGCACTAGAGATGCTGACCCACCTGGCTCAGAAATGACCCTCTTTCCTCTTGGTGGCTAGAGCAGCCTGTCACCGGTCTCTTCAGAGGCAGGAAGGGCTTATCACTCTCTGCTGTAGGAGTGCGTGCTACCTGCCTTCCCCAAACCTTTCCCCTAAGTCCTTACATGGGCTTCAGTCCCAGACCAGGGACCCTGATCCTTTACCTTTATCGACACTTCCTGGGACTTCTGCCCTCCTCAGTGGAGCTCTGTATACTCCTTAAATTCTTGACCCCTGTGTCTGGTTGTTTTCCCAGGCAACCGCTGCAGTTGCCAAGTGTCTACTCCTCCACATGCCTGGAAAGGGGCCGGGCCCAGGGAGAGTCATAGCAGGTCCAAGGTCACCCACCAACCGTCAGGGAGTGGCTGCCAGCTACAGGCTGCACCTCACACACTCCAGAACTCAGTCTCTCAGCCCCACCCCTTCCCCAGAGTCTCTGCTCTCTGGTTCTTTGTCCGTGGTGGCTTCCCACCCTGAATCTCCTCTTTGTTCAGGGAACTTGAGCTGCGTGCTTAAGCTTGCTTTGGCTTCTCACTCAGGCCTTGCCTTTCTGTATAAAGCGTGCTTGTCAGGGCTGGCTGTCCATGTCCAGGTCAGGAGCCACTCAAGACCATGCCCTCTGGCAGTCTCTGTCCCTACTCTAGTCCCAAGGCTCTGTGTTACACCTTGGCGGGACAGCGAACTGCTTGTCCTGGATTCCCCTGCCCCACGCTCATCTAGCCATATGTCAAGGGACAGGTACCCAGGCTCCACCTCCTTAGAGCCTCTCCCCAGTGCTCTGCCCTGCCCTGGGCAGCACCACACATGGTTTCCCCCAAATCAATGCTTCACAGTGTTGGGAAGCAGAGTCTGGGATGAGTCATTAGGGGTGGTCTTAGGACACACACGGTCATGGGGGGGACAGGAAGCAGGTTGGTGGGAGAGGCTGGTCTGCCGTGCTGTCTAGCTTGTCCTTGAAAGTAGACAAGTCCAGGTAGCCCTGTGTCTGCTACAGTCACACGGTAACTCCGAACCAGTCTCTAGGATACCATTGGGTACCTTCCTGAGAAAGTGCAGGAGGAGAAGTTCTGTGGGATGGGCCTGGTCCTGTTGTGGCTTTCAGGTACTGTTGGTCATCTAGGTCCATGTTACCTCTTCCAGTCATCTAGAAAAAAATTCTACAGATTCACTACAGCTGTTGGCTGGGGTCACTGGGGCGCGACCAGACCCCCTTCCCTGGGAGTCTTCTCTTTGGCCAGAGTAGCTGTATTCTCTCATTTACTGTCAGCTGCCACATGGCTACGAGGACCACTACATCCATGGTGTAGTGGCCCCTCCCCCCTTGCCAATCAAGTCTGCCCTCACAGGTATTTCTTCTCTATGGACCCTGGAACTCACTCCTCCAATGTGAGAACCGCTGCTCCTAGGCCTTGATTTCTGGGCAGGAGAAGACCCTGCACTGGGACCTAGCGCTAGGGATATCCATGGTTTAGAATAGAAATACTATGTCCAAGGGATGGTGCCAAGACGGCAGGGTGTCACCTGAGAGCCGAAGTCTAGGCTGTGCCTTTAGTGTTATCCCTACAGCCTATCTGCCAGCAGCTTCTGACGGACAGTGTGAAGGGCCACAGCCAGTCACTGACCTCTTGGCCTTCCCCCAGTGGATACCTCATCCTCCACGGCCAAGGAACACCTTAATTTGTTCTTCCTAAAGACATGAGACAACCATAAATGATCCCTGTGGCCACACCAAGCTGATATGGGACCCTAGTGACTCTCAGGCTCTAGGAGCTGGTGGGTGTTCCGAGGGTCCAGGTCGCTGTCATAGCATGGACAATGGGTGGCTGGCCGAGCTCTCCTCCACTGGAGTTGGGTTGCACCTGTTTTTCTTGATGTTCATTCTCGCCCAGGAGTTGGGGGCTGGTGGTACCTGTACCCCAGGCACTGGATTTGGGCTCTTGTTCACTCATGGGCCTATCAATAGCCCTTCATATGTAGGGATACCTGATCTTCTAACTCTTTCTGAGACTCTCTGTGGCTAGACCCCTCTAACTGCTTCTCCTCAGCCTCCTTGGGTCGTCACTAGCACCTGAACTTTGTTGTTCTGTGTTTGGGCCATTACCTTCCTAATGGATAAGTCAAGGCTAGTCCAGGAGCCCTGGGCTCAGTCCATGCCACAAGCACACACTGCCAATGCCTGGGCTGCTTTCTTTAGAGAGACACAGCCTTCCGCAGGCTCCAGAGTCAGTCTCTGTAAAGGTTTGTGTGTTCAAGAGTCCTTCCCGCTGTGTTCTGTCTGTCCTCTGTTCTAGAAAACCCTTCCCTGGCCAATCTGATTCTTGGCCTATCCCCTGCCACCCTCTTGGGTTGGTTCCTGACCTCCTTTCAGGCCCCTAGGCTAAGTTGTGGGAGAGAGAAGGCATTGGCCCCTGCAGTGGGTAGGCTGACTAAGGAGGGACACTCTCACGGGTACAGGGGCATCAAGGGAGTCTATGGCTTTGAGAGTTTGGGATGTATTAATCAAGATACTCATCCTAAATTAGAGCCCAGACCACCCTGACTTGGGACTTGGCAAATGGTGGTTCTGTTCTATTTGAGGTTTCCTGTTCTGGTTTGGGGCCCCTAACAATGTAGCTGCTTGGGCCTTCACCCACAGCTGTTCAACTGGTCACTCCCAGTCTCTTGTGGTCTTACCGTTGCTTTCTGTGTCTTGTTTACTCTTTTTCCATACCCCACTCTGCGCCCTACAAGCACGTCTCACCCGGGAAGAGCTGGATAGTAGCCCTGAAACTGGCAGCATGGGCCCTGGGTGCTCTGCTGCAGGCTGGTAGTGGGCACTGCTGACCCTGTCCAGGTGCCTGCCAGCTTATAGACTAGAGGCCTGAGACTCTGAGCAGCGGGTTAGCAGTAAGATACCCCAGAAGTCTCAGGACCAGCCCGAGGGAGGGGATGAAGAGTGACATTTTTACCAAAGCTATGGCCGGAATGCCATCTCAGTAGTAACCCTAGGGGTCATGGCTTTATAGCCTGCAGAGTCTCCCCCCAATCATGTCAAAGAGCTGAACCTGGTGCAGGCCCTCAGATAGGGCAATTCTTGAAGGGGTCAGTGGGACCACCTGCCCGTTACCCTCCCTAAGTTGGTCAGGTCTAGTCTACTGAATCGCATGATATCAAAGGCTGACTCATCATCCACAGGATAGGCTATGCACCTGCCTTGGGCATGCTGCCCAGCCAGCCAACTTCACTCCCGTTTTCCTGCCTTATGCCTTCCATACGTGGTGTAGGCATTGGTGAGGCCTTGAGGTAGCTGATGAGAGCATGGATGGCTCCTGTGCTCATGGCGCAGAAACCTGGGCCCACAGGAGCAGGAAGTCTGGCTGAGAATTGACAGGATGAGCTTCGGGGTGCCATGGCAAAGCCATGAGAATTTAGATGCGTGAGAGGTGGACCAGCGGGCAGTCAGTGTGCAGCTGGACCCGTTGAAGCATCTTTAAGAACAGAGTAGAAGGGGGATTGTGAGGTATAAGGGCACGAGATGATCTGTATCCAGAAGTACACAGAGTGGGTTATGACTTCAGGACTGGCTGGCTCAAGCTGCAGGTGTAGAGAGCTGAGGACAGGCCAGGAATCTCTTAATTCATTGGACACAGACGGTCAGAGCAGAATCCTGGTACAGGAGGATCCTGTCTTCAGTGTCCAGATTCAAAGTCTGTCTGCTAAGTTCAATACAAACGTGTGCTGGGGAGGGGTAGGTAGGCCCCTCCCAAAGTTCATGCGAGGACCAGCCTGGATGAACTTCCAAGCAGAGAGAATGTTCTGGAAATACTGAGGCTGTGAACTAAGAAAGGACACAGTGTGCAGGCTCAGTCTGCAGGGTGGTTGGTTGTCTTCTTCCTGAGCAAGTCTGCCATCGTCTAGAGATGCCAGGTGCACTGGATTGGAGCCAGCAGGCCTCCAGGATGATCTCATCTTAGTTACGTTCGCAGAGATCCTGCTTCCAAATAAGGTTACAGTCGTGTCCTGCAGGTTAGGACTTTGAGTTGCCTTTCTGGGCAATCAGTTCAGCCCAACTCCAAAGCTCCAAGTCTTGGCAGAAGCTTAGAGACCTGGAGCCAAAAGACCCAGGACCCACAGGCATGAAGACCCAACATACATCTTCTGAGTCTAGAGCAGGACTGGGGAGGAGTCCCCAAGCCAGGGGAGGCCTCAAGTCCTATGCATTAGAAGCCTGGAGGCTTAGAGTAGAGGCCAGATAATCCACAGGGAATCCTGAGAGTAGCTGGCCTCAGGTCCCTGTGTGTTATGAGTACAGTATGCCAGAAATGTGGACAAGCATGTTTGTGTCTTTCTACAGTGTCAGAATTTACTGAACGACAGCAAGTTCACAAGGTTCAGCAGTTTCAAAATGCAAAGAATTTGCCAGGTAATCCCACCGACTCCAGTAATCTGGCCAAGGTGGAGGCAGGCAAGATACTGCAATCTTAATTAGTAAAGCAACCTCTCACACAGCACACAGTAAACATCTTTCTCTATTTCTATGTATACTTGTGGTTTAGAGAGTGAACACAACTCAAAGAGGCTGCAACTGGATTCAAGGAGAGTCCTTGAAGTTCTGAGAGTCTATTGATAAGACGCCAAACAAGACCAGGAGGGGGCTGCTGCTGTCAGGGTTTGAGAACCAAGCCGTAGAGTCTGCGTGGGGAACAACCAAAGCAGGGTTCAAAACCAGGAAATGGCAGGTTCAGGTCTAGGTCCAGAGAGACGAAATGATAGAGGAGCCCGGAGTCAAGTAGGACGCATCAGCAACAGAGGACAGAGTCACGCTAAAGCTGCACTGACAGTTGCAGGGTCCTCTGCCCGCCGGTCCTGGATGCACTGCCAGGTGCCAGGTGGATGCAAGGCCAGGCCATCGCAGTGTTAGGCGTCCATGACTTTATAGGATCCGGGTGAGGGAATTGTATGCTTTTCTCAGATGGGTATGTCTGATAAGTTCTTGGGCCTGGTTTTCCCTGGTAATGGTTTTAATACGCCCATGTGTACCTACAGTCACAGTTCACGCTGATAAATTTTTACGGCGCCTTTCTTTCTATTGCCGGGAATAAGTCCTTTCAGCCTGTGTGGAAGCTGGTGCCTGACAGACGGTTCTGTTTGTGGACCCGCCCAGAGCCTGCAACCTACTTTCCTCAAAATGGCAAAAGCCAAATTGTAGAATGGCGTCTCCCAGGGCAAGGCACAGCCTGGAAAGATACTGTTTTGTACAATATGGTGTAATTTAAAGTAGGGTGCAGTCTGATTTCAAAACTGACCATACTGACTCTTGCATTGTCTGAGTTCTTTGGGCAGCTTGTCTTTGTCTTAATCCCTCTTGAAGGGACTGGCAGGTTGGGCCTTTCTCCCCCAAACAATGAGATTTGTTCATGCCCTTGGAGGTCCCTTGATTACCATGACCCTCTGTGGCTGCTCAGGGGTCCTCCAGTCCTTACATCTGGCTGTGGATTCGGGACTCTCTCAGCTTAGATGAACCTGTATCTGACCCCATGATCCTATCTTTCCCACCTGTCAGGTCACTCAGGGTCCCTGACTGAATCTTTCTATCCCCTACAGGTCACACGTGAACCTTAAGCAAGTTCTGGGCTACCAGTTGTCCGTGATGAACGGCCAACCCCCTCCTCTTGATGTCGTGGTTGCCAATGGCATTGAGCAACCCATTGCTCCTAAGATCATGAAGCACCAGTTGGGACCCAGCACCTATTCTGGGCCCCAAGCAGAGGCTGTGCCACCTACCACAGCCAGAAGTATTGCTGGGGTATATGTGGAAGCTTCAGGGCAGACCCAGAGCTTCTACGCTGCCATGAAGCAGGGCCTCCTGCCTACTGGTCTTGGGCTGGCTTTGCTCGAGGCCCAAGCAGCCACTGGAGGCCTTGTAGACCTTGCCCAGGGCCAGCTTATTCCTGTGCCTGAGGCATTAAGGCGGGATCTGGTGGGACTGGAGCTAAAGGAGAAATTGTTGGCTGCTGAGCGTGCGGTTACTGGCTATCCTGACCCCTACGGAGGAAGAAAGCTGGCCCTCTTCCAGGCCATCAGGAAGGAAGTTGTAGACAGGACCTCGGGGATGAGATGGCTGGAGGCTCAATTAGCTACTGGGGGCCTGGTAGACCCAACCCAAGGAGTGCGAGTGGCCCCAGAGGTAGCCTGCCAGCAGGGCCTTTTAGACAAGGAGACATGGCTCAGCCTGGTGGAGTCAGAGCCCAGCATGGGTGCCCCAGGTTTTTTTGACCCCAACACACTAGAACAGCTGCCATATTGCATGCTGTTGAGTAGGTGTGTGCAAGACCCCAGCTCAGGGCTGCCCCTGTTGCCCTTGAAGCCCACCTTTCGCACCCTGGGTGGCGCAGCCAGTGCATCAGCGCTGCTGGAGGCAGGAGTTCTAGACGAGGAGACAGCTCGAGGCCTGCAGGAGGGCACACTGGTGGTGTCGGATGTGGCCACACGCCCTGAGGTGCAGCGCTATCTGGAGGGCACTGGAGGGTTGGCGGGGGTTGTCCTGTTGCCTGGAGGCCACAAGAAGAGCTTCTTCCAAGCTACAGTTGAACACTTGCTCTCAAGGGGCATTGCAGTGCAACTCTTAGAGGCTCAGGCAGGCACGCGCACCCTCGTGCACCCAGCCACGGGCCAGCCTCTGTGGGTAGAGGAGGCGGTCAGGGAGGGTCTGGTCGGCCCGGATCTCCACGAGAAGCTCCTGGTTGCAGAGCAGGCAGTGACTGGGTATCATGACCCCTTCAGCGGCTCCCGCATCCCCCTTTTCCAGGCAATGAAGAAGGAGCTTGTGGACAAGCCACTGGCTCTGCGCCTCCTGGATGCCCAGCTGGCCACAGGTGGGCTTATATGCCCAGCTCGCAGGTTCCGGCTGCCCCTGGAGGCTGCCCTGCGCTTTGGCTGCCTGGATGAAGAGACTCAGCAGCATCTCTCTCAGGCTATGAGCTTTTCAGACCCCACCACACACGAGAGTCTTCACTACGAACAGCTGCTGGCCCTCTCTGTCACCGACCCAGAGACAGGGCTTGCTTTCCTGCCTCTCCCTGGAGAAGCCCATGTAAATAAGCCCCAGGGACCCGCATTTATTGATCATTGCACTCGGCAGGCCTTGAGCAAGGCCACAACCTCCATCTCTGTAGGGAGGTTCCAGGGCCGGCCTGTATCCCTCTGGGAACTGCTCTTTTCTGAGGCAGTGCCCATTAAACAGAGGGCAGTGCTTGCCCATCAGCACCAGAAGGGGGCCCTGACAGTGGAGGAGCTGGCAGCTGAGCTGAAGGCCATTGTCGAGCAGGCTGCAGCCACTGCCAAAGTCACCTTTGCTGGGTTGAGGGACACTGTGACACCGGGAGAACTGTTGAAGGCTGAGATAATCAACCAGGACCTATTTGAGCAGCTAGAACGTGGACAGACCTCAGCCCAGGATGTGGGCAGCCTGGACTCAGTGCAGAGGTACCTTCAGGGCACAGGTTGCATTGCAGGCCTGCTGCTGCCTGAGTCTCAGGAACGCCTCCGTATCTATGAGGCCCGCAGCAAGGGGCTCCTCAGGCCTGGTACTGCCTTGATTTTGCTTGAGGCCCAGGCTGCCACAGGCTTTATCATTGACCCCAAAGAGAACAAGAGATACTCTGTGGAGGAGGCACTGAGGGCTGGCATCATTGGGCCTGACGTATACGCAAAGCTGCTGTCTGCAGAACGTGCGGTCACTGGCTACATGGACCCCTACTCTGGGGAGCAGATCTCCCTTTTCCAGGCCATGCAAAGGGATCTCATCGTCAGGAACCATGGCATCCGCCTGCTGGAGGCCCAGATCGCCACTGGTGGTATCATTGACCCTGTGCACAGCCACCGTGTACCTGTGGACGTGGCCTACCAGCGTGGCTACTTTGACCAGAGGCTGAACTCTATCCTGTTAGACCCATCTGATGACACCAAGGGCTTCTTTGACCCCAACACACATGAAAATCTCACCTACCTGCAGCTTCTGGAGCGCTGTGTACATGAGTCTGAGACAGGCCTGCACCTCCTGCCACTTAGTGGTACACGACCCCAGCTGGTAGACAGCGCCACTCGGCAGGCCTTCCAGAGTCTACTGCTATCCGTGAGATATGGACGGTTCCGGGGGCAGCGAGTTTCTGCATGGGAGCTCATTAACTCAGAATACTTCAAAGAGGACCGGAGGAGGCAGCTACTGCAGCGCTTTCGGCAGCGCAAGGTCACACTGGAGCAGGTCACTCAGCTGCTAGAGAGAGAGATGACGAGGTGGGCAGACATCACAGTGCCTGCACTACAGGGCCAGGTCAGTGCCTACCAGCTCTTAGAGGCCCACATCATCAGCCAGGAACTCCTAGACCAGGTGCTGACAGGGGCGGTCAGCCCAGAGTCCCTCCTTCACATGGGTGACGTCCGCAGGTACCTTCAGGGCTCAGGCACCGTGGGTGGTGTGCTGTTACAGCCCTCCAATCGGCGAATCAGTCTCTACCAGGCCATGAAGAAGAAGCTGCTGGCTCCTGGTGTGGCCCTGGCCTTGCTGGAGGCCCAGGCAGCCACTGGAGCCATCACAGACCCCTGCAGTATGGAGAGCCTGACGGTAGATGAGGCTGTGTGCAGGGGAGTGGTGGGAGCAGACGTATATGGCAAGCTGAAACGAGCAGAGTATTCTATCACTGGCTACAGAGACCCCTTTTCTGGAGAAAAGGTGTCCCTGTTCAAGGCCATGAAGAAGGGCCTTGTCCCGAAGGAGCAAGCAACCCGCCTATTAGAGGCCCAGGTGTCCACAGGAGGTGTCATTGATCCCACAACCCACCTCCACCTCCCCATGCCTGTGGCAGTCCAGCGGGGCTGCATTGATCAAGAGATGAAGGTGGCCTTGTCCAGCTCTCCTGAGACCTTTCCCACACCTGATGGCCGGGGACACACCAGCTATGCCCAACTTCTGGAGCAATGTCTCCAAGACAAAGTCTCTGGGCTTCACCTCCTACCCCTGACAGAAGATGCTCCCGCTATCCCCACTGATACACAGATCCAGGAGACCCTTCAGGCATCAGCCGGCACTGAGGATGGTTTGTCCCTCTGGGATCTGCTCACCTCTTGCCACTTTACTGAGGAGCAGCGCAGGGGCTTCCTTGAGGATGTGAGGGTTGGGAAGACTTCCGTGCCGCAGCTACAGGACACCGTGCGTAACTGGGTGCATGCAGCAAAGCTCCTGGCCCGGGCCCGCATCTCCGTGCCAGGCCCACGGGGTGCGGTCCCTGCCATTTGGCTACGAGACGTTGGTATTATTACCCAAGAGACACTAGAAGCACTAGCACAGGGTGTACAGTCACCGGCTGAAGTAGCCCAAGAGCCTGCTGTAAAGGCCTGTCTCTGGGGCACAGGTTGTGTGGCCGGTGTGCTTTTGCAGCCCTCAGAGACCAAGCTGAGCATTGCCCAGGCTGTAAAGGATGGCCTTCTGCCCACAGGCCTGGGCCAGCAGCTGCTGGAAGCCCAGGTGGCATCTGGTTTCCTCATCAACCCACTAACCAACCAGAGACTGTCAGTGGAGGGGGCGGTGAAGGCCGGCCTGGTGGGCAGGGAGCTGAGTGAACGGCTTCAGCAGGTGGAGAGGGCCGTCACGGGGTATTCAGACCCTTACTCAGGCGGCTCCCTTTCTCTCTGGCAAGCCATGGAAAAGGGGCTTGTGCCCAAGAGTGAGGCTTTTCCTCTCCTCCAAGTCCAGCTGGCCACGGGGGGTGTTGTGGACCCTGCCCACGGAGTGCACCTGCCCCAGGCGGTGGCCTGCAAGCTTGGCCTCCTGGACAAGCAGACAAGCCAGGTGCTGACTGCCACTGAGAACGAAAACAAACTCTTCTTTGACCCCAACTCCCGCGAAAAGGTGACATACCAGCAGCTCAAAGAACTCTGCGTGCCGGATGCCGACACTGGCCTGTGGCTGCTACCACTGCCCCAGGACACCGTGCTTGAGGTGGACGACCACACTGCAGTGGCACTGAGGGCTATGAAGGTGCCTATCAGCATGGGGAGGTACAAAGGACACAGCGTGTCACTCTGGGACCTGCTACACTCTGAGTACGTTGGAACTGAAAAGCGGCGGGAGCTGGTGGCACTCTGTTGTTCTGGGCGGGCTGCTGCCCTGAGGCAGGTCATCAGTATGGTCACCACCTTGGTGGAGGCTGCAGAGAAGCAGCCCCCTCAGGCCACCTTCAAAGGGCTCCGGAAGCAGGTTTCAGCTGGGGACTTGTTTAGGTCCCAGCTGATCAACAAGCAGACACTGGATGAACTCAATCAGGGGAAGAGGACAGTCCAGGAAGTGACAGAGATGGACAGCGTAAGGAGGTCCTTGGAAGGAGGCAACTTCATTGCTGGGGTCTTTATTCAGGGTACCAAAGAGAAGATGAGTATCCCAGAGGCCTTGAGAAGGCACATTCTGAGGCCAGGCACAGCGCTGGTGCTGATGGAGGCGCAGGCAGCCACCGGTTTCATCATTGACCCTGTGGAAAACCGGAAGCTGACTGTAGAGCAGGCCTTCCAGGCAGGGATGTTTGGCAAGGAGACCTATATGAAGCTGTTATCAGCTGAGCGTGCTGTCACCGGTTACACGGACCCCTACACTGGGGAGCAGATCTCCCTCTTTCAGGCCATGCAGAGGGACCTCATTGTCCGGGACCATGGCATCCGCCTGTTGGAGGCTCAGATCGCCACGGGGGGCATCATCGACCCTGTACACAGCCATCGCGTGCCCGTGGATGTGGCCTACCAGCGTGGCTACTTCAATGAAGAGATGAACCGCATCTTGGCTGACCCGAGTGACGACACCAAGGGTTTTTTCGACCCCAACACGCATGAGAACCTCACCTACCTGCAGCTGCTGGAGCGCTGTGTGGAGGACCCCGAGACAGGCCTGTACATGCTGGAAATTGTCAAGAAGGGAGAAACCTACACGTATATTGATGAGGCCACGAGGCAAGCTCTGAGATCCAGAACTATGCAGATGTCCGTAGGCAAGTTTGCAGGCCAGACCGTTTCTGTGTGGGACCTGCTGTCTTCTCAGTACTTTACAGAAGGAAGGAAAAGAAAGCTCTTGCGGGACTACAGAGCCCAGAACATAGGCCTAGATAAACTGCTGGAGGTCATCATCTCCACCGTGGAAGAAACAGAGAAGCAAAACCAAAACATCAAGGTGGCAGGCATCCACGGTGACGTGACTGCAGCAGAACTGTTCAACTCTGGGATCCTTGACAAGAAGACCCTGGATGCGCTTCACAGTGGGGAGCAAGGGTGCCAGGATCTCCACCAGCTGGAGCATGTGAACACCTACCTGGAAGGCAGCAGTTGCATTGCTGGAGTGACCGCACCCCTCACGCATGAGGTGATGAGCTTCTACGAGGCCAGCAGAGAAGAGCTCATTCCAGCAGGGTTTGCAGCTCAGTTGCTGGAGGCACAGGCTGCTTCTGGGTACCTGATGGATCCCCGTACCCACCAGAGGCTGTGTGTGGATGAGGCCGTAGCAGCTGGCCTGGTGGGTGAAGACCTGCGAGAAAGGCTTGTGAATGCAGAGAAGGCAGCCAAGGGCTACAAAGACCCAGCCACAGGCGAGACGATCCCACTGTTCCAGGCCATGGAGAAGAAGTTAGTGAGGCGGGAGGAGGCCCTGAGGCTGTTGGAGGTGCAGGTGGCCACAGGCGGGGTCATCGATCCACGGCACCACCACCGAGTTCCCCTGGAAACAGCCTGCAAGCGTGGCTGTCTGAGCGATGACACCGTTGTGCTCATTGCTGATCAGAGGCACATGAGGAAAAGGTTTGTGGATCCCAATACACAAGAAAAGGTCACGTACCAGGAGCTGCAGGACAGGTGCCAGAGGGAGGAGAAGTCAGGCTGGGCACTGTTCCCAGTGGTTAAGGACAAAAAGGACATGGAGTATGTTGATGAGGCCACGAAAAGGGCCCTGGAGGCAGAGCAGGTGGAAGTGACAGTGGGGAGGTACAGAGGCCAAAGGCGGTCTGTGTGGGAACTGCTCAACTCAGAGTATGTGTCGGAGGAGAAAAAGATGGAACTGGTCAGGATATATAAAGGTGATACGGCCCGGGCACTGCACAGAGTGGTAGAAGTTATTCTACAAATAATTGCAGACAAGGAAGGCAAAAGCAGGCAACTCTGGTTCCGAGGACTACGAACTCAGGTCACAGCAGAGGAATTGCTCAGCTCAGCCGTCATCACCAGACAGACTCTGAAGGACCTGGAAGAAGGCAGAACCACAGTAGACCAGATAGAAAGAAATGAAGATGTGAAAAGATACCTCAAGGGCACCAGCTGCATTGCAGGAGTCCTGGTACCCGTCCAGGGAGAGCCTGGCCGGCAGGAGAAGATGAGCATCTATCAGGCCATGTGGAAGGGCGTGCTGAGGCCCGGCACAGCCCTGGTATTGCTGGAGGCCCAGGCAGCCACGGGCTTCATCATTGACCCTGTGCACAACCGCAGACTGTCTGTGGAGGAGGCTGTGGCAGCAGGCGTGGTGGGTGGCGAGATCCAAGAGAAGCTGCTGTCTGCTGAGCGTGCTGTAACTGGTTACACCGACCCCTACACCGGGGAGCAGATCTCCCTCTTCCAGGCCATGCAAAGGGACCTCATTGTCAAAGACCATGGCATTCGCCTGCTGGAGGCCCAGATTGCTACTGGTGGTGTTATTGACCCTGTGCACAGCCACCGTGTGCCCGTGGACGTGGCCTACCAACGTGGCTACTTTGATGAGGAGATGAACGGCATCTTGGCAGACCCTGGGGATGACACCAAGGGCTTCTTTGACCCCAACACACACGAGAACCTCACTTACCTCCAGCTGCTCCGTCGCTGTGTGCGGGACCCAGAGACTGGGTTCTACATGCTGCAGCTGGCGGGAAAGGGCTCCAGTGTGCACCACCTGAGCGAGGAACTGAGACGTGCCCTCCGTGAGGCCAGAGTGACGCCAGGCACGGGCGACTACCAGGGCCAGAGCATCTCTGTCTGGGAGCTCCTCTTCTACCGCGAGGTGCCCGAGAGCCTGCGCCAGGATCTGCTGCGCAGGTACCAAGCTGGCGGGCTGACCGTTCAGGATGTGAGCACCACCCTCCTCTCATTGCTGGCTCAGACTGATGACAGTACTCCATATGTGAATCTACAGAAAGTCTTGGGCAAGGCTACCATGAAAATAAAAGTTGGCCATCTCCGGGGAAACCAGGTGCCTTTGTTGGATGTGATGCTGTCCACCTATGTTAGTGGCAGTACCAGAAAGGAGCTGATGGGCCAGTTAAGCAGTGGGACACTAACTCTGCCCAAACTGACCCAAAGACTCACCACTATTATTGAGGAGGCAGAACACACACAGGAGGCTGAACAACTGAAAGACAGTGTGTCACACCAAAGGGAAAGTGAAACAGAAAGATCAGAGACCTTCCCAGACAAAAGCAAGAAGGACAAGACTGAGACAGCCAGGCAGAACCAGGAACAGGTCCTGCGAGCTGCGACCATGCACATAAACTGCGGGAAGTTCCAGGGTCAGCCAGTTTCAGTGTGGCAAGTCCTGTTCTCCTCGTACTTAAGTGAGACCCACAGAGAGGAGCTGGTTGCCCAGCACTTAGCTGGTTCCCTGGCTCTGGAGGACCTCATCACCATTCTCACCAAGATCATAGAAGACACAGAGGAGCAACTCACCAAGGTGTCCTTTCCTGGTCTGAGACAAATGGTGTCTGCATCTGAGCTGCACACATCTGGAATACTAGACAAAAACACCCTACAGGAACTGGCACAAGGCACAAAGACAATGCAGGAGGTGACGGAGATGGACACTGTCAAGCGCTACCTGGAGGGCACCAGCTGCATTGCGGGAGTCCTGGTGCCCGTCCAGGGAGAGCCTGGCAGGCAGGAGAAGATGAGCATCTATCAGGCCATGTGGAAGGGCGTGCTGAGGCCCGGCACAGCCCTGGTACTGCTGGAGGCCCAGGCAGCCACAGGCTTCATCATCGACCCGGTGGGCAACCGCAGACTGTCTGTGGAGGAGGCCGTGGCAGCAGGCGTGGTGGGTGGCGAGATCCAAGAGAAGCTGCTGTCTGCTGAGCGTGCTGTCACCGGCTACACAGACCCCTACACGGGGGAACAGATCTCCCTCTTCCAGGCCATGCAGAAGGACCTCATTGTAAAGAATCATGGAATTCGCCTGCTGGAGGCCCAGATTGCCACGGGCGGGGTCATTGACCCAGTACACAGCCACCGTGTGCCCGTGGACGTAGCCTACCAACGTGGCTACTTTGATGAGGAGATGAACGGCATCTTGGCAGACCCTGGGGATGACACCAAGGGCTTCTTTGACCCCAACACACACGAGAACCTCACTTACCTCCAGCTGCTCCGTCGCTGTGTGCGGGACCCAGAGACTGGGTTCTACATGCTGCAGCTGGCGGGAAAGGGCTCCAGTGTGCACCACCTGAGCGAGGAACTGAGACGTGCCCTCCGTGAGGCCAGAGTGACGCCAGGCACGGGCGACTACCAGGGCCAGAGCATCTCTGTCTGGGAGCTCCTCTTCTACCGCGAGGTGCCCGAGAGCCTGCGCCAGGATCTGCTGCGCAGGTACCAAGCTGGCGGGCTGACCGTTCAGGAAGTGAGCACCACCCTCCTCTCACTGCTGGCCCGAGCCAAGGAAGGGAGCCCGCGTGTTGATCCCCAAGGAACCCTGGGTAAGGCCACCATGGAAGTAAAAGTGGGTCGTCTCCGGGGCCCAGAGGTGCCGGTTTGGGAAGTTCTGTCCTCCAGCTATGTGAGCAGGGACACCCGGAAGGAGCTGCTGGCCCAGTTCAGCTCTGGGACGCTGACTCTGCCCATGCTGACCCGAAGGCTGACCACCATCATTGAGGAAGCCGAGGAGACTCAGGAGTCCAATCCAAAGCTGACTGTGACCTCGCCTGACCGACAGGAGACCAGGGCCAGAAGCTCAGGGACCTTCCCAGACAAGGAGGCGGTTGGGGACAAGGCCGACACTGCCAGGCAGAACCAGGAGCAGGCTCTGCGTGCTGCCACCATGAGCGTACGCCGTGGGCAGTTCCGGGGTGGGCCGGTTTCCGTGTGGCGAGTCCTGTTCTCCTCGTACCTAAGTGAGACCCGCCGGGAGGAGCTCCTCGCCCAGCACCTGGCTGGCACCCTGGGTCTGCAGGACCTCATCGCCATCCTCACCCAGGTCATCGAGGAGACAGAAGAACGGCTCAGCAAGGTGTCTTTCCCTGGCCTGAGGCACGAGGTATCTGCATCCGAGCTGCACACGTCTGGCATCATAGACCAGGAGACCCTGCGGGAACTGGCACAAGGGACCAAGACCCTGCAGGAGGTGACGCAGATGGACTCTGTCAAGCGCTACCTGGAGGGCACCAGCTGCATTGCGGGAGTCCTGGTGCCCGTCCAGGGAGAGCCTGGCAGGCAGGAGAAGATGAGCATCTATCAGGCCATGTGGAAGGGCGTGCTGAGGCCCGGCACAGCCCTGGTACTGCTGGAGGCCCAGGCGGCCACGGGCTTCGTCATCGACCCGGTGGGCAACCGCAGACTGTCTGTGGAGGAGGCCGTGGCAGCAGGCGTGGTGGGTGGCGAGATCCAAGAGAAGCTGCTGTCTGCTGAGCGTGCTGTCACCGGCTACACGGACCCCTACACGGGGGAACGGATCTCCCTCTTCCAGGCCATGCAGAAGGACCTCATTGTCAAGGACCATGGCATCCGCCTGCTGGAGGCCCAGATTGCCACGGGCGGGGTCATCGATCCCACTCACAGCCACCGTGTGCCCGTGGACGTGGCCTACCAACGTGGCTACTTTGATGAGGAGATGAACGGCATCTTGGCAGACCCTGGGGATGACACCAAGGGCTTCTTTGACCCCAACACACACGAGAACCTCACTTACCTCCAGCTGCTCCGTCGCTGTGTGCGGGACCCAGAGACTGGGTTCTACATGCTGCAGCTGGCGGGAAAGGGCTCCAGTGTGCACCACCTGAGCGAGGAACTGAGACGTGCCCTCCGTGAGGCCAGAGTGACGCCAGGCACGGGCGACTACCAGGGCCAGAGCATCTCTGTCTGGGAGCTCCTCTTCTACCGCGAGGTGCCCGAGAGCCTGCGCCAGGATCTGCTGCGCAGGTACCAAGCTGGCGGGCTGACCGTTCAGGAAGTGAGCACCACCCTCCTCTCACTGCTGGCCCGAGCCAAGGAAGGGAGCCCGCGTGTTGATCCCCAAGGAACCCTGGGTAAGGCCACCATGGAAGTAAAAGTGGGTCGTCTCCGGGGCCCAGAGGTGCCGGTTTGGGAAGTTCTGTCCTCCAGCTATGTGAGCAGGGACACCCGGAAGGAGCTGCTGGCCCAGTTCAGCTCTGGGACGCTGACTCTGCCCATGCTGACCCGAAGGCTGACCACCATCATTGAGGAAGCAGAGGAGACTCAGGAGTCCAATCCAAAGCTGACTGTGACCTCGCCTGACCGACAGGAGACCAGGGCCAGAAGCTCAGGGACCTTCCCAGACAAGGAGGCGGTTGGGGACAAGGCCGACACTGCCAGGCAGAACCAGGAGCAGGCTCTGCGTGCTGCCACCATGAGCGTATGCCGTGGGCAGTTCCGGGGTGGGCCGGTTTCCGTGTGGCGAGTCCTGTTCTCCTCGTACCTAAGTGAGACCCGCCGGGAGGAGCTCCTCGCCCAGCACCTGGCTGGCACCCTGGGTCTGCAGGACCTCATCGCCATCCTCACCCAGGTCATCGAGGAGACAGAAGAACGGCTCAGCAAGGTGTCTTTCCCTGGCCTGAGGCACGAGGTATCTGCATCCGAGCTGCACACGTCTGGCATCATAGACCAGGAGACCCTGCGGGAACTGGCACAAGGGACCAAGACCCTGCAGGAGGTGACGCAGATGGACTCTGTCAAGCGCTACCTGGAGGGCACCAGCTGCATTGCGGGAGTCCTGGTGCCCGTCCAGGGAGAGCCTGGCCGGCAGGAGAAGATGAGCATCTATCAGGCCATGTGGAAGGGCGTGCTGAGGCCCGGCACAGCCCTGGTACTGCTGGAGGCCCAGGCGGCCACGGGCTTCGTCATCGACCCGGTGGGCAACCGCAGACTGTCTGTGGAGGAGGCCGTGGCAGCAGGCGTGGTGGGTGGCGAGATCCAAGAGAAGCTGCTGTCTGCTGAGCGTGCTGTCACCGGCTACACGGACCCCTACACGGGGGAACGGATCTCCCTCTTCCAGGCCATGCAGAAGGACCTCATTGTCAAGGACCATGGCATCCGCCTGCTGGAGGCCCAGATTGCCACGGGCGGGGTCATCGATCCCACTCACAGCCACCGTGTGCCCGTGGACGTGGCCTACCAACGTGGCTACTTTGATGAGGAGATGAACGGCATCTTGGCAGACCCTGGGGATGACACCAAGGGCTTCTTTGACCCCAACACACACGAGAACCTCACTTACCTCCAGCTGCTCCGTCGCTGTGTGCGGGACCCAGAGACTGGGTTCTACATGCTGCAGCTGGCGGGAAAGGGCTCCAGTGTGCACCACCTGAGCGAGGAACTGAGACGTGCCCTCCGTGAGGCCAGAGTGACGCCAGGCACGGGCGACTACCAGGGCCAGAGCATCTCTGTCTGGGAGCTCCTCTTCTACCGCGAGGTGCCCGAGAGCCTGCGCCAGGATCTGCTGCGCAGGTACCAAGCTGGCGGGCTGACCGTTCAGGAAGTGAGCACCACCCTCCTCTCACTGCTGGCCCGAGCCAAGGAAGGGAGCCCGCGTGTTGATCCCCAAGGAACCCTGGGTAAGGCCACCATGGAAGTAAAAGTGGGTCGTCTCCGGGGCCCAGAGGTGCCGGTTTGGGAAGTTCTGTCCTCCAGCTATGTGAGCAGGGACACCCGGAAGGAGCTGCTGGCCCAGTTCAGCTCTGGGACGCTGACTCTGCCCATGCTGACCCGAAGGCTGACCACCATCATTGAGGAAGCAGAGGAGACTCAGGAGTCCAATCCAAAGCTGACTGTGACCCTCGCCTGACCGACAGGAGACCAGGGCCAGAAGCTCAGGGACCTTCCCAGACAAGGAGGCGGTTGGGGACAAGGCCGACACTGCCAGGCAGAACCAGGAGCAGGCTCTGCGTGCTGCCACCATGAGCGTATGCCGTGGGCAGTTCCGGGGTGGGCCGGTTTCCGTGTGGCGAGTCCTGTTCTCCTCGTACCTAAGTGAGACCCGCCGGGAGGAGCTCCTCGCCCAGCACCTGGCTGGCACCCTGGGTCTGCAGGACCTCATCGCCATCCTCACCCAGGTCATCGAGGAGACAGAAGAACGGCTCAGCAAGGTGTCTTTCCCTGGCCTGAGGCACGAGGTATCTGCATCCGAGCTGCACACGTCTGGCATCATAGACCAGGAGACCCTGCGGGAACTGGCACAAGGGACCAAGACCCTGCAGGAGGTGACGCAGATGGACTCTGTCAAGCGCTACCTGGAGGGCACCAGCTGCATTGCGGGAGTCCTGGTGCCCGTCCAGGGAGAGCCTGGCCGGCAGGAGAAGATGAGCATCTATCAGGCCATGTGGAAGGGCGTGCTGAGGCCCGGCACAGCCCTGGTACTGCTGGAGGCCCAGGCGGCCACGGGCTTCGTCATCGACCCGGTGGGCAACCGCAGACTGTCTGTGGAGGAGGCCGTGGCAGCAGGCGTGGTGGGTGGCGAGATCCAAGAGAAGCTGCTGTCTGCTGAGCGTGCTGTCACCGGCTACACGGACCCCTACACGGGGGAACGGATCTCCCTCTTCCAGGCCATGCAGAAGGACCTCATTGTAAAGAATCATGCAATTCGACTGCTGGAGGCCCAGATTGCTACTGGTGGTGTAATTGACCCTGTTCACAGCCACCGTGTGCCCGTGGACGTGGCCTACCAACGTGGCTACTTTGACGAGGAGATGAACAGCATCTTGGCAGACCCTGGGGATGACACCAAGGGCTTCTTTGACCCCAACACACATGAGAACCTCACGTACCTCCAGCTTTTGCAGAGAGCCATTCCTGACCCTGAAACTGGATTATTGTTTCTGTCTCTCTTGAAGCGCTAAATGTTTCTTTTCTTTTTTTTTTTCTCAAAAATACGGTAGTGTTTTCTTTATCCTTTCTTTGGATTGTTATTGTCTTTTTATACTTTTAATTTTACTGCATCAGGGTTTAATTTTAGGTTATTTTCATCTTTCTAACCTCCCTGTTTCTGTTTTTGTTTTTGTTTGTTTGTTTGTTTTTCCATGTATGTCCTCCTTGTTTCTGTTCTTTTTCCTCCACAACGTTGTTTCGCCCCTTCTTTTGACTCTTTCTGTTTTTGTTTTGGTGGGATCATGGACTTGGGATGAGTGGTCTAATACAGTCTCTCCCTGTATTCTAGACAGCCCCATGATTACCCACCCTGTGATCCACACCACTCTCGCCCCCACCTGTGATCTTTCCTTGATCTCCTACACTGGTGGATTGTAGGTGTAAGCCACCTTGCTTGTCAAAACTCTTTCACATTTTAAATATGGGCACTTGGCACGTGGCGTGGCCTGGTTTGCCTCTGCATTTAGCCCACCATTGCTCATCTTCTCCATGAGCCTCTGAATCATCTCAGTAGTCGTTCATTGTATTTCAGTTTTTAGTGTATACATGTCTTTTGATAATAAATGAATTTCTGACAATAAAATGAATTTGGCGGGGACTCATTTTTCCTGAGCTAAAGCCTCTGCTTTCGTAGCATTGACTGCACTACTGTCTCCTCTATTTCTCTCCCCTCTTGTGGGCTAAGTTTGCTATGATCTCCTGGGCACAGCTCAGTCTGTGGGTCCTCCCCACCCCAGTAGTGACTAGCTAAGCAACTGCCCTGGCAGATGATTTGCCAGATATGTTTATATATGACTGGAATTCCCATTATCTGGAATGATTTGAGGCTTTGATTTTGCTTTATGGAGAAAATGGTTTATTTTGACTCCAAATTTGGACAAATCTAAGGCAAGGTTTTCCTCTGGTCATGGCTTTCCTGCTGGCAGAGTCTCAGCGTGGTGCAGGATAGCCCAACAAAGTGACAAGGGCTAAGCAGCAGGGGCTTCAGAGATGGTTCAGAGATTGAGAGAACTTGGCTGTTCTTTCAGAGGACCTGGGTTTGGTTCCCCACATGGTGACTCATAACCATCCATAGCTCCAGTTCAAATGGGTTCAATGCCCTCTTCTGACTCCCAACGACACCAGGCTCTCAGGTAGCACACATACAATCATGTAGGCAAAACACTCATAGACACAAAGTGAGGTAAATTAGAAAAAAAGCTTTTCTTTTATTTTAATTTTATTTATTATCATCTTTAAATTGTATATCTTTACTTGCTTTTATTGTATGACTGTTTTGCCTTGCATTTATGTCTGTTTGCTACATGTGTCCCTGTGGTGAACAGAAGAGAATGTCAGATCACCCAGAACAGGAACCGATGGCTGTGAACCTCTGTGTGGGCGCTGGGAATTGACCCTGGGTCCTGCAGTACTCTGCTATAGAGCCATCTCTCCACCCATCCACAAGCTCTCATTTTTATCTTAGATATTTGAAGCTTCGTTCACAAAACTTTAATCCTTAATACAGAGATTAAACAAGGGAGCCAAACAACCTGAAATTTGGCTGAGCTCTGTAGGCTGAGTTTGCTAGGACTGCCTCAGAATGCAGCGTGAGTCAGGTGGTGAGGGCAGGGGCTGTACTCCGGTCCGGTCCTTCAGTCGGTAGTGTGGGTGCCTTCAGTGACCTTGAGTGCCCTCTGTTCTGCAGAACCTCCGCAGGCTGCCTGCAATGGTGTCCTCTGAGCTGATCCTATCCGAAGTGTGATGAAGTCCCTTGTACCAGAAAGTTATAGATGTCATCATATCTAGGACATTTTCGGACATTATTACAGAAGTGCTTTTCTGTAGGCCTGTCTTTCTTATTCCTCTCAGAGCTCCAATGCCGTGATCTTAGCTCTCTTGATGCTGTTTCACTGGGCTTTGAAGCTTTGTTTGTCTTTCTGAAGTTCTTTTCTACATCCGAATTTGAGATTTGTGTGTGTCCGCGTGAGTGTGATCTATAAATAATATAAATTTATATCATCCTATAAATATAATAGCTTGTCTGGCAGTTGACTGGCTTTTTTTTTTTACACTGAGCAATAAACCTGACCTGCTATTGTGGACTTTCTCCTGATGATTCTAATTCCTGAACTATCATTGCTGCCATCTGTCAGTTAGCTTCTCTCTCCAGACCCACCCACTCATCCCAGCACTTAGAATGTAGGGCCATTTTTTGTTGCTGTTTTTTCAAGACAAGGTTTCTCTGTAGCTTTGGAGCCTGTCCTGGAACTAGCTCTTGTAGACCAGGCTGGCCTCGATCTCACAGAGATCCGCCTGCCTCTGCCTCCCGAGGTAGGGCCATTTTTGTTGTTGTTTATCCTGTATATTTTCATGACCTACTGTGTTCTGTTAAGGCGTCCTAAGCATGTTGGCCTTTTGTGCAGCTGGCCCTCCTTCTGGTTAGGTTTGGTCCAGGGGTGATGTCCATCTACTGATCTAGTGGTCTCAGTACCCATTCCCTTTTGAAGCTTTTGCTGTCCTGTGGGGACACTTTCTTCATGGGTGCCCCTCAGTTTGGAAGTGATTCTGAGGCTTGGGTGAACTGTGTGAAGAGCAGAGGGCCTCTCCTCTAGCTCCAGCTAGGTTTCTTGGACCCCCCACATACTCTGGTCACCAGAGGTACTCTTGTGACCCTCCATTTAGAAGCCCACCTTTTAATTCCCTGTGCTGACTCTTACCTTACCAACTGTTCTTTGATCTGATGTTCCCATCCAGGCACCACTGCGAGCATTCCAGTCCCTCAGTCCCCCCCAAAAAGGTAGCTGTTCATGTTCTATCCAGAGGGATTAGCTGTGGGAGATCTGGGCTGAGGCCCGTTCCTCTGTCTTGGTCAGGCATAGGGAACTCAGTAATCACTATTCTGACTTGTAAAGTAATGACCTTCCAGGGTCCAGGACTGGTTGCAAACTTGTGAGCATCCACTACAGGCTGTATCCGCACCCAGCAAGCTCTTGTCTGCCACTGCAAGGCTGCCTCTGGTTATATCCTGTTCTAGCAAATTCGTGGTCCTAAATTCGAGGCAATCGAGCTTTGGAAAAAGCATGCTAGTAGCCCACCTCTGCTGTCTGTGCCCAGTAACTTCTGACTGCGCTAACAAGAGGTGTTCTGGAACAGTCAGCGGGCAGCATGCTGTGTGTCTGAAAGGGAGGAGGGGTGACTGGGGTCAGAATTCAAGAGGCGCAGCAGCCCCCCTGTGCACCTGTTAGTCTCTGCAAAGCAAATCTAATTCTGAAATCCCCTAAAATGTCTCCCAGCCATAGACACCTGTGTCACAAACTGACTGTGGCCTCCAGAAACAGTGAATCCATGCTCCAAGCTTCCGCTGCTGCCTTCAACTCCCAGGACCACCTCTGACCACCATCCACCTGCTCTTCAGCCAGTTCCTGATCTCTCGGCATTCCAGTTTTCTTTTTCCCCCTTTTTGGTTGAAGGAGCATAGTAACAGCACTTGGCTCCAAAGTGGCCGTGCGTACAAGTCAAGGGTATCCTGGCAGGGATCCCAAAACGTTTGCAATGATAGCACCAAAGAACAGCTTTTTTTAAAAACATGCTTGTACCTCTTCCCTTCTTAATTTAATAGAAGACCCCCCAAAAAGTCAGTCCAAGGCATCCTTCTAGCTAAAAAGAAATTCAAGTTATTATGGAAACTATCCAAAGGCACGAATTAGTTAATAGCTTGTGTTCAAAACTGACTTTATAGTGGGCATACCTGTCATCTCAGCACCAGAAGTTGAGGCAGGGAGACCATGAGTTTGAGTACAAAACAACAACAAAACACCACACACACACACGGGCACACGGGCACACGGGCACACGGGCACACAAAGAGAGGGTGGGAGAGAAGAGGGAGAGGGAGAGAGAGAGAGAGAGAGAGAGGGCGGGAGGGAGAGGGAGGGAGGGAGAGGAAAGGAGAGAGGGGGAGGGGGAGAGAGATTTTCACAGAAGGCTGAAGGCTGGATGCCAGGTATTAAGCGGTTTCTGTTGCTTTATTCCCTGTAGGTCAGACATGACTTCTTGTCCAGCTGCCAACATACCATCACACTATTCATTTATTCCTTTTTCCTGGTGACATGAAGGACAGATGGGGGCAGTCCATTGCCTGGCCTCTTTCCCTCGCTCCACCCAGACAGAGCAGAGCATACCCGGGGCAAGGAGGATGTGAGAAAGAGGAGTATGCTCTCTGTTGTGTAAACCCCTCCAGGTTCGCTTGTGTGGCGGAGGCTGGGGTAGGAGCTGATTCATCTGGTGCAAGGCCTAAATGGGGACGGATGGCTTCACAGCAAAACACATGGATGACCTTCCTCCCACACCAGGGCTGAGACTCTGGGGCTCAGGAGACACCTAATTCCTGTGTCCCAGGGACTTCCCACAAGTCACATTTACAGCGACTTTAACTGTAATGGACCCAGCAGAAGCTGGGACTTCTTAGGTATCCGATTACCTTGGAATCAGCAGAGTTGGGAAGAGACCCCTCCCCCCCCCTATTATCTTTTTAAACCCGAGGGCTGTATGTGGTGGCTCACACTAATAATCTCAGGACCCAGGAAATAGAACAGGAAGTAGAAATAGGTATACCAACTCCTCCACTTAAACATACTCCCACCAGTGGTGTGGTCTTTAGAAAATAAGGTTTTGAGTTTAGCTGATGTGGCTCCAGACATTCAAAGTTACAAACATGTCGAGCGGTGGTGGCGCACACCTTTAATCCCAGCACTCAGGAAGCAGAGGCAGGCGGATCTCTGTGAGTTCAGACCAGCCTTGTCTACAAGAGCAAGTTCCAGGACAGGTTCCAAAGCTATAGAGAAACATGTCTCAAAAAAGCAAAACAAAACAAAAAAGTTACAAACAACTTTCTCTGGAAGAAGAGGTGCCATGTGGCACCTCCAGTTTGCTTCTGCAGAAAACTTTCAAAGCAGTGCCAGCAGGGCACAGTGTTGAAAATTTATTCTCTTGACTTCCCTAGTCCCAGAATTTCTAAAATGAGAGGGTCATTTTGAGCCCATTCACAAGCAGCCTGGACAATATATTGAGATTATCCTCCTAAAACAAATAAATTAAGCAGTGCCCATCACATAGTCAGAGGCCAGGGCACACCAAGAATGATGGCTGCAGGACTGAGAGTGCCCAGAAATAATGGAGCAGGCAACAGGCACGAGCCCTGGGTACCACGCTCATGAGACAAATCTGAAAAGGTCACCAGGGAACTGATGGTTTTACTAAGAGAAACCCTCACCCTGAAAACTACATAAAGAATCAAGTGGTGGTGGTACATGCCTTTAATCCCAGCATGTGGAGGCAGAGGTAAGTGGATCTCTGACTTTGAGGCCAGCCTGGTCAACAAAGTGTTAGTTCCAGGACAGCTAGGGTTACAGAGAGAAACTGTGTCTGGAAAAATAAAACAAAACAAAAGAAAGGAAGAAAGAAAGAAAGAAAGAAAGAAAGAAAGAAAGAAAGAAAGAAAGAAAGACAGTATGTAGAATTAAACAGATTTAACAACAGGAAAGTTTAAGCAGCATGTCACAAAACTTGCCCCCAGACGTGGGTGAACTTCAAGTCAGTGCAACTGGCCTTGTGGGAAAACAGGACACAGTGAGGGTGTCATAGAGCACAGGGAGGATATGGGAAGCAAGGAACACAGTAAGATCTTCCAATGAGCCAGGCAGTGGTAGCGCACACCTTTACTCTCAGCACTCAGGAGGCAGAGGCAGGTGGATCTCTGTCAGTTCGAGGCCAGCCTGGTCTACAAGAGTGAGTTCCAGGATAGGCTGGAACAGAGAAACCCTGTCTCAAAAAAACAAAAACAAAACCAAACAAAAAAAAAATCTTTCAATGTGCTTCAACTGATTCCTAACAGGAAAGGACTGAGATACAGGCAGAGAAGTATTGAACACGGTGATGAAATGGAATTTGCCAAATGTGGTCAGACATTAATGTCTGCTTTTAAGAAGTTTCCAAGAAACTTGGTGTGTGCTGGCATACGTCTTTAAGTGTCTCCAGCACTTGGGAGGCAGAGACAAGCAGAGACAAGCAGATCTCTGTGAGTAAGTTCAAGGCCAGACTGATCTACAGGGTGAGTTCCAGGACAGCCAGGGTCATAAAAAAGAGAAACAAAAAGAAGTTCCCAAGGCTGGGAATGTATCACACTGGCACAGCACCTGCTTAGGATGTGCAAGATGTGAGTCTTGCTCTCCAAAGCCCCAGCTAAGATACAAGGACCCCACAGACAACTGAGAGCCTCTGAGAAACAAACTGTGGTTGGGTAGAGAGTTGAGCTCTCCAAAGCAAAAAAGAAGTTAGGTAGAGTAGGTCCCAGAGAGAGCCAAGGACCCACTTATAGATACAGACCTTTAATAAAAAGTATTAGTGTATACAATGTCACCCTCATCTAGTGACTCTGAAGACCACCTACCAGGGCCTACTTGAATTATTTTGAGGATTATTAGCAGGTATGGCCTCTGTCTTGATGTCTACAGCGAGGCTTGTGAGTCAAGCCAAGCCAATTGCCAGTCTATTTCACTGTGGGGACTGAGAAGGAAGCCCTACACACAGTGGATCCAGAGAAGCCCCTTTCTCCAGCTCACATGCTGTCCTTGCATAGGATCCTGTTTTTGATTCTCTGTGGTTTGTTCCTATTTTGTGCACAGTCTCAAAATATTCTCCCTGTTCTTCTGGGCCTTCTGAGATATTTGCCTGTTGTGTGGCAGTCTTTCCTTAATAAACAATGACTCTCTTGCTGCCGAAATTCTGGCTGGAGTAATACCCACGGCTACACTGTAATCCCTGACATAGGCAAGGCGCTCTTTACATCCAGTCCATACCTGGTCAAGGGTTCTCACCCCATTCCCAGGAGCATTTCCCTTTTATTTCTTTAAAGAACTTAGGAATTTAGTGCTGTTCTTATTTCTTGTTATAATGGAAAGAAACAACTCTATGTTCAATTCTAAATTATTTTAATTGTATTACATATATTATTAGTATTATATAATACAATTAAAATAATATTAATATTTATTTAATATATTAATAATAATTATTATTAATATAAGTATTCTGCCTGCATGTATGTCTGTGTACCACATGCATGCCTGGTACTCACAGAAGTCAAAAGAGGGCATCAAATCCCCTAGGTGGGACTGGAATTATAGATGGTTGTGAGCCCCTATGTGGTGCTGGGAATCAAAACCTGTTCCTCTGGAAGAACGGTCAGCACTCTTAACTTTGCATCTAAACACTCCAGCTCTCTATATTTAATTCTTTTGTCTGTCTTTAGAGGCCCAGCCTCATGGACTTTAGGCTGGCCTCGAACTTCTTGTGTAATTGTGTATGATCTTGAACTTCTGGTTCTCCGGCCTCCTCCTACCTTCCAAGTGCTGAGATTGCAGGCATGCGCCAACATGTCATCCTTCTGTGTTCAAAATTTAAAGATCCTTCTAAGGCTTGAGAAATGGCTTAGTAGTTAAAGGCTAGGCTTAAAACAAAACAAGACAAAAAGTCTTTAAAATAATCTACTAATAAACTGTATTGATTTTAAAAGTAACTAGTTATGAAAATTATTCTAAAAAGTTAAAATATAGACATTCTAACCATTAGGTTAAATGTAATTCAAAATGTGACTATTTGGCGGGGTGGTGGTGGCATACTCCTTTAATCTCAGCACTTGGGAGGCAGGCGAATCTCTGAGTTCAAGGCCAGCCTGGTCTACAGAGCAAGTTCTAGGACAGCCAGGGCTACATAAAGAAACTCTGTCTCACAAAAAGAAAGGTGACTATTTAAAGACAGGATATTTAAGTGGAAATTAAGGTGAACTGCGGTCACTAAGGTAGTCTAGAACTTGCCATGTGTCTCAGGATAGCCTCAAGCTCCCAATCCTCCCACTTCAGCTTACTTAATGTAGTGATCACAGGTGTGCACCGTCATACCCAGTGCGACTGTATATTTAAGGAAGAGGAGGTCAGGGCCTGGAGAGATGGCTTAACAGCTAAAAGCACTCAGTTTCAGAGAACTCAGTTTCATTCCTAGAACCCATATAGAGACAACTCCATAACCCCACACCCTCTTCTGACCTCCCTGAACACCCCATGCACACAGCACATGCAGATATGTATTCAAAACCCTCTCACAACACAGTAAAATAAATACATCTTTCTTTAAAAAAGGAAAAAAATTAAGACGCAGTCACATACAGACAGATAACTGTTCAAGGACACAGGGAGGAGATTTGGTCCACGTTATCCAGGAAAGAGCTTCGGGAGGGACAAGCCCTGCCCCACTGTGATCCTGGATTTCTAGCCCTTAGCTATGAGAAAATTAATTTCTGCTGTTCAAGTCACCAGGTCTGTGGAATCTGTTAGGACAGCTCAAATAAACAATATAACTTCTCTCTCTCTCTCTCTCTCTCTCTCTCTCTCTCTCTCTCTCTCTCTCTCTCTCTCTCCTCTCCTCCTCTCCTCTCTCTCTCTCTCTCTCTCTCTCTCGGAAAATGTTACATTGTGTCACTTGTTATACAAGTTAAAATAAATAGAACTTTCCTGTGGCATCTAGTAAGTCATCCCAAGAAGAGAAATAACTTGTATCTTCCCATCAGTCTCCCTCCGCCTCCTCTAAATGCAGCTGAATGGCACTGAGCGACTCCCACTCGGAATGCTGGGACTGCCGACATGCCACAGAGTTCGAAGCTCATCCACTGAGAGGTGTGCCCACCACGTGCCTTCATATTTATTTGCTTCTACTGTTCTATCAATCAAGTGCAATTTGATCTTTTCGGCACATTTTGTTTAATAAAAATGTAAGCGCCCAACTCATTCTTGAAGGCAAGTTGTTGGGTATGGTGGGGTTCCATCACTGAGGGCCTTGAGAAGCACTTGGCCGTAGCATCCATGGGTTCCGTTTAACGCTGCTGCCTATTTCTTTGTAGTAATTAATGATTCAATAGATGTTTATTCTCCTGAAATCCCTTAAGACAGCTGATAATTTTCTTTTTCTTAACCGGTTGCTTTCAAACACTCACTAGGAACCTTTTCCAAACTTGAGAAGTTTCAGGGAAGGTGGTTTGCCCTCACTGACCGTTATCAGGAAGTTTCCTGCCACATGGAGCTCCCCAGAGATGCTCAGAAGATCAATTTTGGCTTCCTTGAGGCAAGAACGGAAGCCACAGTCTCACCACCCATCCCAAAGGGAACAGTCTCTCGCCACCACTTTTCCCCTGGTCGTAGAGGCAAGTTTCCAAATCCAGTTTGCTCTTCTGGAGGATATTGCCTAAGAAAACAAAGCCAGGAGGCAGGGTAAGGCAAGGGGCCTCCAGGCCTCCTCTCTGTCTACCTGGAATGCTTGGCCTCTGGGAAGACCTGTCCAAGCCCTGAGAGCCACCTGACAGGGGGGAAAGGAGCAGCCAGGAATTCTGAAACTAGATCACCTACCTACCCTACAGTCGGGAGAGGCTCAGAGAGACCCTGAAGGGACCCAAGGAGTCATGGCAGATACACAAGAGGCAGGAAAAAAAGCACTGGGTGCTAAAGCACTGAGCAAGATGTCAAGGGGTAGAGGATTTCTGAGAAGGGGTGTAAGCAGAGTTTCTCTGTCCCGACTGCTTACTCCCAAATAACCGGCAGCCGTTTCCCAATAAGTGACTTGGAGACTTAATATAAAATACAAATGCTCAGCCAATAGCTCAGGCTTGTTACTAATTAGTTCTTAGAACTCAACCCATTTCTATTAAGCTATGTGCTGCCCCAAGACTTGTGGCTTTTACCTCTATCCCATTTTGTGTGTCTGGCTTGTTCTCTGTCTAGCTTCATATTTATTTGCTTCTACTGTTCTATCAATCAAGTGCAATTTGATCTTTTCGGCACATTTTGTTTAATAAAAATGTAAGCGCCCAACTCATTCTTGAAGGCAAGTTGTTGGGTATGGTGGGGTTCCATCACTGAGGGCCTTGAGAAGCACTTGGCTGTAGCATTCATGGGTTCCGTTTAACGCTGCTGCCTATTTCTTTGTAGTAATTAATGGTTCAATAGATGTTTATTCTCCTGAAATCCCTTAAGACAGCTGATAATTTTCTTTTTCTTAACCGGTTGCTTTCAAACACTCACTAGGAACCTTTTCCAAACTTGAGAAGTTTCAGGGAAGGTGGTTTGCCCTCACTGACCGTTATCAGGAAGTTTGGGCTCCTCTGACTGGGCCGTTCTTTATCCCAGCATCCTCTTAGTCTGGTTTTCCTGCTTAAGCTTCTCCTGTTCAACTATAGGCCAGTGAGCTCTTTCTTAGCCAGTAATAATAATACATATTCATAATGTACAAAGATTGCTCCACAGCAAAGGGATAAACCTAGAGGACATCTGATAAAGAGCAAGGACTTGGCAGAATGTGAAGAAGGACAGGAGTGGAGGCAGGGACTGGAAGGCAACTGGATCTGGGACAGTGATTGAGGAAGGTGACCAAGAACATACCTCCGGTTTCGGTTCCATGCCCAATGTTGGATTCCAGAGCCCTCCCTAAATCCAATGAGAGTTGTCTCAAATAATGTCATTTCCCAAGCACTAGGTTGGGTTGCACACATCTGTTTGATCTGGGACCAGTTAGAGGGCATAAAGGGGAAAGAATGTGCACTGAGGTGCAGCTCAAATATTGCCACTTCGAGGGTCTCTTGGGACCACCCACCTAACCCTTCATACATCCTCACATTGAAGCATCCATGAGGGCCTAGTGTGTGCTGAACACTGTCCTTGGCTCCAAGAGCAGAGATTCCACCACATTCCAGCACGGACAGGTGAAGCAGGCGAACACATGCAGGTCAAGTGTTAAAGGTCCTGGAAAAAGTTGCAAGGCTAGGGAGGAAAGCGGGTGTGCAAGAATGGAGCCCATGAAAGTCTTATCTGAGATATGACCCCAGAGACAAGATTGGAAGGAGGCAGACTCAGAGGATGCATAAGACACAGTCAGAGCAAAGAGCCCGCAGAGATGGGCCTGCCAAGTCATGCAAACAGTCAGAGCCCAGGGCGGGTTTGACCATCACACGGGTTGCGTATGAAAACCACTGGTGAAACTGGGCACGGTGGGGCACACTTTTAATCCCAACCCTTGGAAGGCAGAGGTAGGCAGATCTCTGTGAGTTCAAGGCAAGACTGGTCTTCAGAGTGAGTTTTACGACAATCAGAGCTGTTACACTCTGTCTCAAAAAAAAAAAAAAACAACCAAAACCCCAAACAAACCCAAAAACAAACAAACAAACAGACAAACAAAACCCCCAAAACACGTTGGCAGAGGTCATGTGGGAAGGAGCCTAGGGGAAGCCTGTGAGGGTATTCAGATGCCCTCTCCCCAACGGTTCTTAGACAGCATGCATTTCTGCTAGCAGTAATGTATGAATGCCACTAGTCTTGGTGCTGTGGCATGTTAAGATTTATTTTATATGTATGTAATAGTGAGTGACTGCATACATGTACATGTATCACTGTGTGTGCTCGGTACCATGGAAACCAGAAGAGGGCATCAGATCCCCTGGAGTAACAGGTAGCTGTGAACGGTCTTGTAGGTGCTGGGAATTGAACTTGGGTCCTCTGTAGGAGCAGAAGTACTCTTAACTGACGAACCTTCAATGTTGTAGGTTTTTGATTGGATCCTGTCTGCAGTCTCTGAACCCTCAAGAGACTCTGCTAACACTGTGGTACAGGGCTCCTCATCATTTACTTTCTTAGTTCAGTCTCTCCAGGGTGGCTGTGGCACTGGTTTATAAGATATAAGTAGGAGGATCTAGGGACTTGAGAGAGCATTGTCTTCCAAGCATTGGCCCTACTCTGGTTTCTGTGGCCAGCCCTGCTCAGGTTAGGCTGGGTAGGCCACCAGGGTAAGCTGCAGCATTCTGAGCAGGCGATGATAGAAGTCAGGAGCAGAGGGAGCAGAGCTGGTCAGGACCCAGCTGTGGTTTAAATCTGAGGGCAGGCAGGCTATGGTCTCCCTATGGCAACGGGCTGTGAAGGTGGGTGGGAGGGTGAGAGCAGTGAGGACGGATAAAGGTTTCTAGGGAATTCTGCTAGATGTGGCAAGTGAGAAATGCTCCCTCTTCGTGGTTCCATTGCTTCAAGGGAGCCCATAGTGGAAAGGAGAGGGTCACATCTGTGGAGAGAAGAGGAACTCGCCATTATGCAAAGTGGGCTTATTCACTGACAGAGAAGGCTGGAATTCTGGGCAGGGGGGAGACAGGTGGTCAGGATTTGAAGTACATCCTGTCAATTGTTTTCCAGTATGCTGGTGTGCTCATCCGCCACCTTTAGTGGTGCTCTCCTTGTATTCCTCTGGATACCGGAGGGGAGAGCTGGCCCCATTTCTGAAACCATATGGCCTTCTGCCACTTAAGTGCCTGCCCCCAGATGCCCTTGACCCCTGATGCCCCCTTCAGGCTCTACGTCGGGCCGAGTTTGGGCATATGTGATAGGAGCAGGATCGGGATGCAGTGCAAGAACTGGCTCCAACAGTTGGCCAGAGTGGTTCCGGAGGAGGCCAGCCAAGGCGCGTTGCGCATGGAGAGCACAGCTGCCTGGGGTAGCCTAGGAGAGGCCTCCGCAGGAATAGGCGGTGCCTTTGAGGGGCGCGTCTCTTCAGGGCGGAGCTTTTGGAGGAGCAGGAGTGGTCTGGGTGGATGGGGCGTGTCCGGGGCGGGGCTCTGCCGTCCTTGGTCGAGCTACACTCCAGCACCGGCCCGCAGAGGCGGCTCCGGAGGGGCGGGGCCGCTCCTCCCTCGGGTCCGCTGCGAGCCCGCACCTCCCAATTCCCGGAGCCGAGGAGGGCTAGCGGCGGCTGCTCCGCTGGGCTCCAGGTTGGGCTGCCGGGCGCTGGGCCAGGGCGGGCGGGAGCGAGGCGACGGCTTGCGCGGAGGGCGGCGGCCTGGGCCCGCCGAGCCATGGCGGCCCCGGAGCCGGCCCCAAGGCGAGGTCGGGAGCGCGAGCGGGAGCGGGAGGACGAGAGCGAGGACGAGAGCGACATCCTGGAGGAGAGCCCGTGTGGCCGCTGGCAGAAGCGGCGGGAGCAGGTGGGCACGGGTGCGGGTGACGCCACCCTCCCGAAGCCTAAGGCTGGAGGCCACGGGGCCCTTGGGGTCCGGGCAGCCTGATGATCTTCCCTGACACCCTGGCCTCTGGAGGCCCTTGGAGCCCTTTGGCCCCACGCCCTGGTGAGAAATCCCCATTCCTTGAACACCACTGTCATCCTGGGACCACCTCCACGTGCCTCTTGGATCCCCCGCTACCCCTTCGGGGATTGTCCTCAACCTTCACATCCTGGTCCACCCCTGGACACCACCCCTATCCTCTTAGAGAGTAGATCTCCAGCCTCACCCACCCCCAGCTCTCCCTCTGAGCTGGGCAGGGCTGGCAGCACATTCATGGTTGGGGGAAGGTGGCAGGGACCACGTCCACACCCTGCCTCTATTCGTATTGGGACACACATCCTTCCCACCTAGGTGAACCAAGGAAACATGCCGGGGATTCAGAGCACCTTTCTGGCCATGGACACTGAAGAGGGAGTAGAAGTGGTGTGGAACGAACTCCACTTCGGAGATAGGAAGGCCTTTTCGGCCCATGAGGTGAGGCCTGTCCATACCCCCTTTGCTCCATATTGTGATTGCCCCCACGACCATCCTCCTTCCCTAGGAGAAGATCCAGACCATGTTTGAGCAGCTGGCGCTGGTGGACCACCCCAACATCGTCAAGCTGCACAAGTATTGGCTGGACGCCTCTGAGGCCCGCGCGAGGGTGAGCTAGGGGCGGGTGTAGGGCGGAGTGAAGCCACAGGCTGGGTGGGGCAGCATGGGGACCCACCCGCAACGGCGGAGCCCGCCTGCCCGCAGGTCATCTTCATCACAGAATACGTGTCGTCTGGCAGCCTCAAGCAGTTCCTCAAAAAGACCAAGAAGAATCACAAGGCCATGAACGCCCGGGTATGGGGAGTGGGCTAGGGTCTGAAGGGAGTCCAAAAGAACTTAGGGACAGTAGTGGGGTGGGGGGGTTCAGAGTGGCCTCGGGACAGGAGCGGGGTAGCGGGCGGGCTCCGCAGGCTCAGCAGCCTTTTGGTGCCCACCCGACGGAGTCGTGCGTCCGCTGCCAGGCCTGGAAGCGCTGGTGTACGCAGATCCTGTCGGCACTCAGGTGAGAACCTGGACTTGCCCACGCGCTTGCCCTCTGCTCTGCACCTTTCCGGTGCCCTCTGACCCGGTTCTTCCTGCCTCCCTTCCTCTATGCTTGCAGTTTTTTGCACGCCTGCAGTCCCCCCATCATCCACGGGAACCTGACCAGCGACACCATCTTCATTCAGCACAATGGCCTCATCAAGATCGGCTCTGGTGCTGGCGAGGCGGGGCGGGACAGGGGGCAGGGTTGGGGAACCTGCGGGAGCCCAGGGCAGAGACTGCCCAGTGTGCCAGCCTTCTGACGCCTGCTCTTTCTCTCCGTGTTGGCCATTGCAGTGTGGTACCGCATCTTCTCCAATGGTGCGTGGGGCCTCTGGGGTGTGGGGATCTTGGAGAAACTGGTCTGCTCAGCCCCCGCGCTCTTCCTTAGCACTTCCTGATGATCTCCGGAGCCCCATCCGCGCTGAGCGGGAGGAACTTCGAAACCTGCACTTTTTCCCACCAGAGTATGGCGGTGAGTCCACAAGGGGCTCTAGGGCACCTGACCTGCTGGCACATCAGACTGACCAACCCTGCCTTGTTCTTCCCATTTCAGAGGTCAATGATGGGACTGCAGTGGACATCTTCTCCTTTGGGATGTGTGCACTGGAGGTACTGGCCACTCTCGACATAGCCTCTTCTCCTCTGGGCTCCAACCCATCTCACCATGTTCAATCTATCCCCGTACCCAGATGGCTGTACTGGAGATCCAAGCCAATGGGGATACCCGGGTCACCGAGGAGGCTATTGCTCGAGCCAGGCACTCGCTGAGTGACCCCAACATGCGGGTGAGGAGCTTACCTTGCTCTTCTGGGATGGGCTGCAGGTGCCTCAGCTTGCCTTTGAAGTGCTCTAGACAGCTAGAAGTCTAACCTAATCAGTGCGTTTGAAAGTATACCAGCTGCTGCACTAAGGCCTACCTGGAAGAAAGACTCCTGGGACTCACAGATTTCACAAGGGTGACTGGAAGTAGAGCAGGGGTATTCGGGGCTCAAGTTTACAGATTCAGATCCTGAGCTGCTAATGGGGTGCTTTCCTCTTCTGTGCATCCATACACGACGGCTTTTCAGCACCACTGAGTAGGGAGGATGTGGTGATTGGACCCCTGGGGTCTAGGGTCTTCAGGGACCTCCTGTAGAGCAAGGATCTTCCACCCACCTCCCACCTTTCCTCTCCACCTAGGAATTCATCCTCTCCTGCCTGGCCCGGGACCCTGCCCGCCGGCCCTCTGCCCACAACCTCCTCTTCCACCGAGTGCTCTTCGAGGTGCATTCTCTGAAGCTGCTGGCAGCCCACTGCTTCATCCAGCATCAGTGTGAGGGGCAGAAGGGCTAGGGTGGGTCAGGAGCCTGGGGTCAGAACGTGGCAGGGTCTTTGCAGGACCCTTGGCTTGGGTCCATCTCCCTGAGCATTTTTTTTGCGATTCGCAGACCTCATGCCGGAAAACGTGGTAGAGGAAAAGACCAAGGCAATGGACCTGCACGCCGTCCTGGCTGAGATGCCCCAGCCCCATGGACCCCCAATGCAGTGGCGGTGAGCAGTGACCACATAAGGCTTTTCCTACTAGCTGCCTGGCTAGCCTTTAGCCTGACACCGCTCATGTACCACCCACTCCATTCCAGGTACTCAGAGGTCTCCTTCTTGGAGCTGGACAAATTCCTAGAGGATGTCAGGTGAGAGCTGGCATGAGACTGAGGAAAATCACTGTCAGGCCTGAGCCCCCAGCTATATACCCCCTTGGTATATCTCCAGGAATGGGATCTACCCACTGATGAATTTTGCGGCTGCCCGGCCCCTGGGACTTCCCCGTGTGTTAGCTCCACCCCCGGAGGAGGCCCAGAAGGTCAAAACCCCAACGCCGGAACCCTTTGACTCAGAGACCAGGAAGGTGAGTCCTGACTTCTGTTGCACCGTGCTGTCTTTCAGAACTGTCCACAGCCAGATAATGGGTGCCTTTCTCTGGGTGGCGGGGGGGGGGGGGGGCTCTGTCTCCCATCCCAGTTCTCCTCCAGACTGCCAGAGACCAAACCCAAGCTGACCACTTTATGGACACAGTAATCAAGCTGAGACACCCATTTCTCCAAGGCTTCTTGCTTTTGCAGCCCTTTCCCCGTCCTGTTGCATACCCCATTCCGGAGGCTTTGGCCATGTCCATTCCTCAGCGGGATCCAGAGCCATCACCCTCCTAGCTTCCTTCCTTCCACAGTGCACCCTACATTCAAATGCCAGTAGTCAAAGTGTCCTGGATCCTGGCTGCCCAGAGGGCGACTAGAAGGCAGTGTGAGCCCCAGCCTCCTGGCTTGCTGGCATCTTGCTTTTCTGTGCAGTCACATCCTGGGACACAGCATTCCCCTCCCCCGCCCTTTTCAAGGCATTCTGTTCACCACTCAGTACTCAAACCCAAGACCTCGTCTTGGAAGCCTTCGCTGACACCTCAGTGCTGGCTCAGCGAGATGTGCTTTCTGGGCTACCCTTGGAGAGGTTTAACGTTTTTGAATCTCTGCTGATCTTTCTGGGCTCCTTTGCTAAGTGGTCCTCTGTGGCTAATGTAACTTCCCTGCCCTCAGGTGGTCCAGATGCAGTGCAACTTGGAGAGAAGCGAGGACAAGGCTCGGTGGCACGTGAGCAAGGGCCCTGGCAGGGCTGTGGGGGATGGGGATGAATCAGTGCTGGTGTGCTGGGGCCACGCTGACCATGCCGTCACATCCACAGCTTACTCTGCTTTTGGTGCTGGAGGACCGCCTACATCGGCAGCTGACCTATGACCTGCTCCCAAGTAGGCTGACAGGGGACCAGGTGGCAGCTTGGGGCCCGGGCGGGCACTGACTGGTGCCACCACTCACTTGTCCTCTCTTCAGCCGACAGTGCCCAGGACCTCGCTGCTGAACTAGTGCATTACGGCTTCCTGCACGAGGTAGGCGGGGTGCACTGCAGGCTTGGAAAGGTACAGGATGGCACGAGCTGCCCACGATTCCCATGTTCCCCTACCCATCCACTGCAGGACGACCGGACAAAGCTAGCAGCCTTCCTGGAGACCACCTTTCTCAAGTACCGTGGGACACAGGCTTGACCTTCCCAGTCCTGGCAGCCCAGCAGGGATACCAGGGCTCAGGGTTGTCCACTTGGCAAAGAGCGCCATACTGCTCAGAGATGCCTTCTGCCTGTGTTTCCTGGAGCCAATGAACACAGGCCCTGCTAGTGAAGACACCCCCCGCCCAGCTTTCTGCAGCAGTGTGGGTCCTGGGGTGGTGATGGAGTCCCAAGCCTGAATGGGAGTAGAGGATACAGGTCATTTAGGGGAACTTCCCCATCTGGTATTGGACAACAGTCATGCCTTCAGGTGACATAGAAACCTAGGGAAGGAGCCTGAATTCAAAAGTAATAGAGCCCCTTCAGGTGTCAAATGCAATACTGGGCATCAGGCAGACCAGACTTGGCTGGAGACAAAGAGGCTAGAGAGCTTGGAGTTGGATCCCTGGTCCCACCCAGAGCAATCTCAATCCCATGCATACCTGTCCTGAGCCCCCTCTCACTGATCTTCCATACACTTGAGACCAGGACCTGTCTCCCAGAGTCCTTCAGCAGGATCAGCAGGATCTTTCTGTTCTTCCTTCCTGAACTGCCTGTCTTCCAACTTTAAATTTAAAGTCTTAAATGTTTTTTAAATCTATGTATGAATTTAATGCACTCAAGTTCCTTCTTAAACAGTTCTTCATATATGAAACCAGGAAAGATCACTACTGTATTATTAATAGTTCTACATTGCTGCTGTCACGTTTACCACAAACCTAGTGGCTTGAGACAACACTAATACAGTTCTGTACATCAGAAGTTTGATACAGGCTTCCACTAGATTAAAACCCAGTCATCTGTGACTGAACTCCTTTCCGGAAGGTGGGGGTAGAGTGGGGATGGGGCTCACCTCCTGCTCCTTCAAGCTATTGGTAGAATTCACTTCCTTGCTGTAGTAAGGCAGAAATTCCTACTTTTTTACAGCTGCCAACTAAGAACCCTTCTCAGCTTCTAGAAGCCACCAACTTTTCTTAATTCTCCTTCCATCTTCAAGACCAGCAGCATCAGGTTGAATGTGTGTCATGGACTAGCTGTCTGGTTTTCCACTGCCTGGAAGGTTGGGGCCTTTTGTGAGTAGGTTGGACCCACCTAGATAATCTAGGATGATACCCCCTCAGGGCCTGTAGCTGAAACACACCTACAGAGCACCTTTTGCTACGGAAACTAATCATCCTGGGGTTTGGTGCTTAAGAGAATGGACGTGGGCACACGCAGGATGGGGGTGTTGCTGTGTTGCCTACCATACCATCTTAACCAAAACCAAAACCTAAAATAAAGCAAATTTGTCATGGGACAGCTAATAAACTGAATGAACACTGGTTATGCATGGTCTGACATAGTTTATTTGAAAAATCCGTAACCGATTGTACAAGTGATTAAATTGAACTCAAAGGCATCCGTGCTGTACTTTATCTTGTCTCTGTTCAGCTTATCTCAAGAGATAAGATACGGTTTTGCTACTTAGACCGGCTTGCCTGGAACTTGGTATCCAGACTTGCTTGGCCTGTGCAGTGTTTATAGGTGTGAGCCACCGTGCCTTACTGTGTATTGTTTTAGAAGTAGAATTGTTGGGGACACAGGGTCAATAGTAAAAAGCAAGTACAATCTTCTGCTCTGATTTTCCACAAATTTCAGTCTCTTAGCCTCAGCCTGGAGCTCACTCCATAGACCAAGCCTGTCTCAGACTCCCCAGAGCTGTGATTAAAAGTGTGTGCCACCATGCTATGCCACTAGCATGCTTTGGGTCCTGTTTATTGCTTTTTTTTATATGTGAGGTATTCCCACATGGCAACTTCTCAGGCTAGTCACCTGCCCACCCTCTGAGCCAGCATCTTATGAGTCTGATGGGCATCAAAGCTGTCTGAGTATCAGTCTAATTAGTGCCAGTCTCAGCAAGGAACAAGGTGTCCCAAGTTATAGTTTCTTTCTTGCACAACTTTTTGTTTTCTCTGAAGTTAATAATCTTCTTTTTTTTTTGCTTCGTTTTTTTAAAGCATTCATTTCTCTCACTCTCTCGCTCTCTCTGTTTCTCTCTCTCTCTCTCTCTCTCTCTCTCTCTCTCTCTCTCTCTCTCTCTGTGTGTGTGTGTGTGTGTGGTATACCATAGTACAGAAGAAGGTCAGAGGGCAATCTGTGGGAGTTTGTTTTCTTTCCACCATGTGGGTTCAATTGAACCCACATTATCAGGCTTGGTGCCTAGCCCCGTCGCCTGCTGAACTTGTCACCAGCTCTTCCCCTTAGCCTTCGCCTTCTCTACGTGTTTGTCATAAATTCATCACTGGGGTCCTCTCAATATTTAGGACCAAGTACAACAGACCACTGTTTCTCCTTTTACGAGCTCTCTGCTGTTCTGCTCTTGCTCTGTGTTGTAGCTCAGGTAGCAGTATGTGTTGCTCTGCATTAGGAGTCTATGGCATGCTGTTCTCTCTGGGCCCGTGCGTTCTTCTTCCTTCATCTATGGCACCTGAAAAGAAACAGCCTTCAAATTGCCTGAGAAAAATATAAGGGAAATTATGGAATCTTTGCCTGTTTGTCCTTATTCTAATCTTATACATGATTGAAAATGTACCAGGGTACAAGAAGTTTGCTTAGCTGAAAATCCTTTCTTCTCAGGATTCAAGGGTGTCATGTTACATTCTTCTAGTTCCAGGAATTGCGATGCTTCTGAATTCTGACTTTTTCTGTAAGAGCTCTTCTGTCTCTCCTGCCCTTTCTTTGCCCAGTGTTTTGGAAATTATCAGGAATTCACCACTGTAAACAAAAAGAAGAAAGAAAGAAAGAAAGAAAGAAAGAAAGAAAGAAAGAAAGAAAAAGAAAGAAAGAAAGAAGACATTTTAGCGAATTGTTTAGTGATTTCTCTATTTCCTAGATAAATTATTGAGGTGTATATTTGTATTCCCTATTGTTTTACATTTATTTATCATGTGTTTGTGTGTATACACACGGATGCATGAGCTGGTCATGAAAGGGCTTAAGGGCAGAAGTGAAGACTTCTTTTTTTTTCTTCCTTTTTTTTTTCAATATATCCTAACCGCTGTTTCCTCTTCCCTCCTTCTAATCTCCCCAGCTCTCCAGATCCACCACTCCTCCGTTTCCCTTCAGAAAAGAGCAGGCCTCTGGGGATATCTCTGGAACACTGCATAACAATATACAATAAGACTAGGTACAAACCCTCATATAAGGGCTAGGCGAGGCAACTCAGTAAGAGAAAAAAGGTTCCAAGAACAGGCAAAAAGCATCAGAGACACCCTATTCCCACTGTTATATGAGTCCCACAAAAACACCAAACTAATAACCATAACATATGCAGACGACCTAGTACAGACCCATGCAGGTTCCATGATGGATGCTTCAGTCTCCTTGAGCCCTGAGGTGTCCTGCTTAGTTGATTCTGTGGGCCATCTTCTCCTGGTGTCTTCCACCTCCTCTGGTTCCTTCTTCCCCCTCTTCCTCAGGCATTTCCCAGGTTCCAAGGGGAGGAGCCTGATGGAGATTTCCAGTCTGAGCGCCCTCTCTGCTGAGTGTTTATCTTTGGGTTTCTGCATCTCCTCCCATCAGCTGCTAAGGAAGGCCTCTCTGATGACAATTGGAATAGGCACTGATCTGGACTTCCGCCTGCCAGGGTGGCCTCTGGTACAGCAGAGAGAGAAGACTTATTTTCAAAAGCAATTCTGTGAAATCATGAGGTTCAAGTATTTTACATGCGTAGGACTCAGGTGAGGGACATTGCCTATTGGTAACTCTTAAGAACCTGGTCCAAGGTGGGCGGTGGTTGTACACACCTTTAATCCCAGTACTTGGGAAGCAGAGGCAGGAAGATCTCTGAGTTGGAGGCCAGCCTGGTCTACAGATCTAGTTCCACGACAGCCCGGGACACACAGAGAAACCCCACCTGAAAAAGAGAAACAGAAAACCTAGTTCAGCTACCTCTGAAACAATGGTGTTTACAGGCTGGACCATGCCATTAGAAGTGAATACAGGTTCCTCGGAGTGAAAGTAAAGCAAGGATAGGAAAATCAGAGTGGGAACAACCAGGTTCTGGGCCATGCATGGAGCAGACATTCAAAAGCTGCTTTTGCTAAATCATTAACTCTTTGCTGACTCACAAGATAGCTGAAGCCATCAAATGCTGTCACCATGCAGTCTCCTCTGGCTAGTTCTTCTAAAGAAGACAAATTCAACATCTCAGTGAATTTAGAGATTTTAGCAGCTTGTGAAAGACCTTTCTGAAAGGTGTTCGTTAATATCAATGGAAGCTACCACAAGAGGATGGTGCCTGAGGTTGCCCCTGGTGGAACCTGGTGGAACCCCTGGTGGTTCCCTGGTGGTAAGACCCAGCCTACTCAACACCCTGGGCTGGGGGTTGCACCATTTTCAGAGGTTCTGGTAGGCCCATCTTGTTTTAAAACTTGGAGAATATTGACCAATGTGATTACAGTTTCTATTTTGGGAGGGACCTTTCAACTTTATTTTTTATTTTTTATTTATTTTTGGATTTTCGAGACAGGGTTTCTCTGTGTAAATAACCATGGCTGTCCTGGAACTTGCTCTGTAGACCAGGCTGGCCTCAAACTCAGAGTTCCACCTGCCTCTGCCTCCTAAATGCTGGGATTAAAGAGGTGTGCCACCACTGCCCTCACCCGGCTGAGATAGGATCTATTTAATATCTGGCTAGTAGAGCTAACCAGGTAGGAAAGGTAGACTAGGGTGGCTTCCAGTTTACGGAGATCCGCCTGCCCCTGCCCTGAGTCTGAGCGCTGGGATCAAAGGTATGTGCCACCACATTCAGCTGAACTTTATTTTACAATCTATTAATTTGCTTGTTTTCATATTTGCTTTTAGTTTTTCAAGACAGGGTTTCTTGGCTGCCCTGAAACTCACTCTGTAGACCAGAGTGGCCTTGAATTTAGAGACCTACCTGTTTCTGCCTCCCGAGTACTGGGATTAATGTGTGTGTCGCCATCACCATTGGGCCATTTTCATTTTTTTCTTTGGGAAAAATCTCAGTCGGTGGTTTCTCTGAGACAGGGTTTCTCTGTATAGCTTTGGAGCCTGTCCTGGAACTCACTCCACAGAGTAGGATTAAAGGCCCAGCTCAGTTGGTGGTCTTTATATTCTTGTTTTTTGGGATGCAACATCTTTTGGGTATCTTTGATTATACTGCTTTCTCAGTGTTTTTGTTTTGTTTTGTTTTGTTTTTCAAGACAACGTTTCTCTGTAACAGTCCTAGCTGTCCTGGAACTAGCTCTTGTAGACCAGGCTGGCCTTGAACTCAGAGACTGGCCTACCTCTGCCTCCTTCCTGAGTGCTAAGATTAAAGGTGTGTTCCACTACTAGCTGATTTCAATTACTGTTCTTATTCTTTTGCTTCCTTTATTTCCTTGGTTCCCTTTGTGTCTTATTTTCTCACCCTTCCTTGCTTGGTGATTCTGGTTGGCTGGTTGTACTTAAGAATGAGATGCTAAACCAGGCGGTGGTGGTGCACGCCTTTAATCCCAGCACTCTGGAGGCAGAGGCAGGTGACTCTTTTTGAGTGTTCAAGGCCAGCCTGATCTACAAGAGCTAGTTCCAGGACAGGCTCTAAAACTAGAGCGAAACCCTGTCTTGAAGAAACCGAAAAAATAACTAAAATAAAAATTTAAAAAAATGAGATGCTAAGCTGGGTCTGAGTGCTTCTTTCCCAGAGTGAAGCTAATTTGCAGCCACTGTTGGCAGAACCAGACCTTCTGGCACCATGTGGTAGGGGCAGAAGAAGTCTTGAGGCAATTACGTTTTTGTTTTGTTTTTTCCTATCTGCGCTTTTCCCGGAAATTCCAGACACAACCGTCATAAACCAGTCTGCAAAGGCAGCACCCACCCTTCACTAACTTCTCTGCCCTCTTAGGCTTTGTTTGTTTTCAATATAGCTTCTGTGCTATTAAAGGGACTCCGTAAGAGGAGGAAAACATTCTGCCTTATTTTGCTAGAGATCTCTATATTAAATTCTAAAATTTTTCCGAGGTGGAAAGCAGAATGGCTCTCGGGGGCAGCTGAAGGTGCCTGAGCTTATTTGGTGGTGTTTTGCAGGCAGCTTTGGGACTCAGTGAAAGTTCAAGACAAACGTCAGAGCAGCTCCTGCGCACACAGCACAGATGAACATACAGGTTTAAACATACACAATTTAGGACTTGGGGACCAGCGTGCACATTATGCCCATAGGACTGTATACACAACTGGCTGGGGAACCGTCTCTTGGGTCCACCCGCATGTCATCCGTTTTAAAAGGCTACTCGTTCACAAGGAAAGAGATTGTATTTCCAAATAAATGCAGACTCCTGACTTCAGAGACGGACAACACAAAGATGCGTCAGTTCTTTTGTCTCTTGTCTCAGATGTCAACGGACGGAGTCGAGAAGGGATCAGCCGCACTTTTCCGCTGCTTTCTGCGAGTGGATTCAACTAAAATAACGGTGCTGGTGAAATAGGCAGACGGAACTGATTCAAGAACACTACAGGCCGAACTCCGCAGGCCTCTCCGGGCCGCCACTCCCACACTCCCGCCCGCCCCGGCCACGCCCCCGCCCCGCTCCGTTCAGTTTTAGTCCGGTGCGTAAACTGCCTGCTCCGCCCCGGAAATGCGTTCCGGTCTCCGTCCACGTAGCTAGGGAAAGATCTATCGCGAGAATTCCGCGTCTGGTGCCCAGATCGCGCGAGACTGCGGAGGGAGCTGGGGCTTGTGGCGCGCGCGGCGGCCGCGACGGACGCAAGATGGCGACGGCGACTATAGCTCTTGTAAGTGAGTCCCTCGCGGCCGGGGGCGGCAGTCAGCTGGTGGGAATGAGTCGTAGGCCGGGCCAGGACGCGGAGGGCCCCTGGGTGCGTAGCGGCTTGACCGGGCCTCACACGGACCCTCCTGTGGCCCCCGGCACGCGGGGCGGGGGCGGAGCGGGCGCGCGCGGCCGCTACCGCGACTGTAGCTGTAGCTTCCGGCTCGAGGATTCCAGTTTCCGGCGGCTGGGCGGGGTGGGCCGACCGCAGGCGGCCCAGCTGGGTCCCCCGCAGGGCGGTCCTCGCTCTGCTGAGGTTGGGCGACAGCTGTCTAGGTGGCCGGCGGCGTCAGGGAGCCGTGGCGCCTGCTCTGGGCCTCCGCGACTGCGCCTGTGTTGGGGACGCGGAAGGGGCGGAACCATGACATTTGCTCTGCGCCGTGGTGCACAGAGAAGCGGCTTTCCCATTTTGTTACCCCACAATCCTCCCACATCTATCGAGCCATCATTCTTCCTCTGGCTCTGTTGGAGGACCCGAAAGTCAGTGCCTGCCTTGATCGCAGGTCTTGTGGGCGTCCTAAGACTTTGCTCACCCCATGTCTTGTGCTGGCGAGCCTCCGCCTGCTCCGCTCAGCTTGCTCCCTGGTCAGTCAGGAATATTCCGGGAGTGTCTGCCACAGGTCTTCCCACTTCAACCTTAGGAACCATTTATCTCTTGGACCTAACCCCACTGCAGCCCAGCTTTTTATTAACTGCCACCCTCGCCAAGAAGGATGGAGCAAGGTCTGGGAAGACTTAAGCAGGATTCATAGGCTGCCATTGCTCGGCCCTAGCTGGGAGCTGCACCCTCATACTTGGGAAGGGGCTCTTGCCCCAGTTTGTCAGGGATAGATCTGGTGTGTGCCACTCACATCATGGGGCTAACTTTAAAAAAAACTAAACAAAACCATGCTCTGCTGCTTGAAGCTACAGGAGCAAATGGGCTTTGTGGAGAGACAGCCAGATTGTTGAGTACTAGGTGACAGTCCTGTCAGATGATAGAAAGGAGAGGGACAAGGTATGAGGTACTCTGAACAGCACTGGAGGAGAGTGGAGGCCTCGTTTCTGAGTAACCGCTGGCATTCATGCAGACTGAAAGGTTAGCTGGGGGGTCAGCTCTACCATCACGCAGTGCCAGACAGTTAGTGTCATTGTTGAGATGGGCTCTAGATGGGCATGGGCAGTAAGTCTCACCATTGAAACAGTTTGAATAGTCTTTGCCATCAGTTGACTATGAGGCCCCTAGAGTTGTCTCTCTCTCTTCCTTGTTTTGCTGCATCCACAGTGCTCAGTACAAGCCTGGCTACCCAGGAAGCAGCACTGCACCCTGTGAAGGGACCTGGACAGATGGAAGACAGCGTCCTGCAGCCAGTCCCATTCTAGGGGCCTGGCACTGCTATCAATGGTACTAATAACTGCTAGAACCCATGGCTTACTTCCCAGACACTAAGGGACTTCATGGAAGATGATTCTGTAAAATCTTCGCTGCTGCCTGAGAGATAGGCCATCCCCCTGCACAAGAGGAGCTTGAGGCCTAGATTTTAGGTGATTTGCCTCAGGTTATTTAACGTGTCTTATAATGGAAGTAATTCTTTGTTCTGAGCTGGTGAAGGGCAAAGCTTGGCTTGTGCACCAGAGACGCTCAGCAGCACTGTCCCTCAGGGGGGCTCCCCCTCTTGATGCACCACTGCCTGGGTTGGGGAGCATTGTGACTACAAGGCCTGCTGGTTTTCCTGGGACAATTGGCTGAGATGCATATTAGTGACTATCTGTGTTAACAAATGATATAGTTTTCTCTAGGTGCTCCCGGTGACTGGTTAAAACAGAATTCTAGACTCTTGGAGAACTCTCTACTGGGGTAAATGGGCTAAATTGGGTGATTTTTCTTTTGTAGTGTCCATAGGTAAACTTTCCCTGGAATGCTCATATGCATTGTCTGTGGCTTTCAGCACTATCCTTGTCCTGGAGAGGCAGGAAGTTATACATAGCCCCATATTCAACCTTCTCACTGGTGTCTGACTAGTGCCTGAAGCATGCTTTCTCTGTGGGTGTTGAGAAGCAGCTTCTGTTCTATGGGTGTTTGTGCCAAGGAGTCGCCCTTCCGTCAGTTTTCTCTGGAATATCATTTCTAAATCACAGTGAAGCTGAGCTAGGCAGTAGTGCACATTCATGTTGGTAGCACCGGGAGCAGCTCTAGGTACAGGCTGGGTCAGCCATAGTCTTTGCAGTATACTAGGCTGCCCCTTTTTTAGTAGTCTGATGACCTGAAAGGCCCATCTTGTCCAAGTTGGCCAGCCTCTGGCTTTGTCTCCAAGATTGGGCACAACCATCTCTCTTTTGATATATGAGGAACATGTTCTTGAGCTGATGATAGTGAAAGCACTTTCTGACTTCTGTTCACACTGCAATCCCTGAGAACCTGGGGTAGGTTTTAGGGCTCTTCCATCACATCATTCTACTCCTTACCATATTGCCCACCTCTGCCAAGGTCTGTCAGGTGGCAGGGGCCACTCTTCTAGGCCATGTTAAGAGTTCTGTCTTCTGAGCACTGCCTTTGGACACCAGTGTTCTCTGTCTCCTGGGTCTTAACCAGTGTAGAGAGCTAAGTTCTCAGCTGTCTTCTTAGGGCAGTTTTGCACTTTGGCTGCTGAATGAGGGAAGCCTAGATTGGAGCAGAGCTTGTGGAATTACTGGAATAAAGGTTGGGCTTAGAGGCCTGGCCCAAGTGTGTATAGAGTTTGATGGAAGCAGTGCTCCTGCTGCCTGGAGAAGGATGAGAGGATACAGCCAGCTGGTCACCCTGTCGTCTAATCTGGCTCAATCTGTCAGCAGAAAAGGGTGGCTTTCCTTGGCCTTGGGCTGGAACACTGCTTGCTCTCTGTCCTTTTCTTTTTGTCCCTTCCCGGGAGACTGTCAACGTGGGCCTGCTCCAGCTGCTGCTCTGCTTTCTGTCAGTCTTGGGTGGCTGCATATGTGCTGGCAGGGTAGAAGGTATAAGGGCAGTATAAGGTGGGATTGATGCTGGAAATAAACTCAGCTGACCGTAAGCCCTTGCCCAGCCTCCCTTGTTCTAGATGGGGAAGGCAGCCTTCAGCTTTGGAAGATGAGAGGGTCTGGGTGATGGGTGTGCTGACTGTTGGTTACATTTCCTTCCTGTCTGCAGCAGGTCAATGGCCAACAAGGAGGGGGGTCCGAGCCAGCGGCAGCAGCTGCAGCGGCGGCGGCGGCAGTGGTGGCAGCAGGAGACAAATGGAAACCTCCACAGGTATTAACCTTAAACATCCTTTCCCTCAGGTCTGCCTGCCTGCCTGCCTGCCCATGCATCCTTGGGCCTAGAGAGATCCGACTGGGGCAAGTTGGACGTGTGGTTGGGGACTTCAGTGACCAGCCTCTTCCTTCTGGGCAGACGGTGTCCACAGGACTGGGGCCTTGGCCTGCTTCTGTTTTGTCTCTTGCCTGTGAGAGTCCATCTAGCCTAGGCCTGGCAGGGCCTGGCAGTTGGCTAGCCAGGCAGCAGGGGGAGGAGATGGGGATGATGGGAATAACTACAGCCCAGCCCTCAGTGATTCTGGCTTTGAGCCATTAGCATTGTGCAGAAGGATGGGTCCTCTGTTTCAGAATGGCAGTGTTGTGTCTAGAGCCAGAAGTAGGGATTTTCATTTTAGCTCTTTGTTTTCATGTAAGTAAAACAACAAAATAACATGTAAGTCAAAGCACACGTGTCTTGGGGGGGACTCCCCCCCCCACTTCTTTGAGCTGATGGGTGGGTGTGGATGGATTTTGTTCTCTAGTCACTGGCCCATCACTGGCCCATGGGAGTAAGTCTTCTGGGATGTGAAGCTGGGCTCTGTTGTTGCTAGGTGATAGATTCTTTATTCCCACCTTCACAGAGTCCCCCCAAGGTTTCAGCAAGAAAGTGTGGTGGCCTTTGACTAGGCCTTCCAGGCACTGGTATTTGTGTCGGGGGACCAGACAGAGATGTTGGTATGCAGCGTGGATCTTGGGACGTTGTAGGAGCTGAAGCTCTCTGTCCTGACTGGCTGGCCAGTGTGCCATTGGTTGGTGGGAGAAGGGCCTTTTGTTCACCAAGACAAAGAAGAGATTGAAAAGTTTCTAGGGGCCCCCCCCCGAGAAGAACTGGCATTTATTTCCATGGCGACAGCCTACTCTAGTGTCACACATAGCCTCAGGCCTGGGGCCAGCTGAGAGGGCAGAAGACATATCTAGTATGAGCCAGACTGCAGTCCTATCTCTTGAGAGACTTTGGGATCTTCTTGGGACTCTGCCCCGGGGAGGGGGGCGTCTTATAAGCTCCCTGCCTTTTGACCCTTGACCAGAAACTCAGCACTCTGGCATCCATGATGGGGTTCGTGGGGCTTGACTCAGTCAGACCCTGCCTGCCTCCTTTGTACTTCAGTCCTTGCCTGTTACTCCTATACTATACTGAGGGCCTTCCTCTTTGCTGTTGCTCTCAAAGGTTGTGTCTGAAAGCCTAGAAGAGTCCCCAGAGGTATTTTAAACTGGTTGGAAATGTATGCTGGCTCTGTTTGTTACTCCCAGGGTCTGCTTACTCTGACATTGGACTTTCCCTGTTTACATGGTTCTTGCCCTCTCCTGCAAACAGTTTAAAAATGGCTTTGATAGGAGTAATATAAACAATTCTCGTAGCATTTGATCATGTCTAGAGCAAGTCTCAAGCCCTTCCCTAGCCAGTGTCACGTGTTCTACATTCATTTGGCTAGAGTGCTGCTCTGTACCTGACTTCTGCTGTGCTGAACACATGTCATACAGTACTGTTAATGTACTGAAGTGGACTGTAGCCCCTTGTAGGGCTCATGAACTGAGGAGTAACACTCACCCTTTCTGAGAGGCCCGAAATGGGCATTATTGGAGGGAGGCCCCTTGCCTTGTTCCGGGGTAGCCTGAGGACCTGACAAGGGCCGTTGAGGAAACCAAGAGGTCAGAGTGCCAGGTAGCCTATAAGTAATGAATCTTTGATCCTGGTTCTGCTTTTTGGGCTCTGGAGCACAGCAGAAGTTGGCTGTTCTACAGGACTTGGGACAGAGGCTCTGGGGTCTCTGTCAACAAGGGGTAGGCACACTGATCTCCTGTGTTAGTTGCATGAGAAGTCCATTGTGCTGCTGGCCCTACAGGGTACCTGCCTGATTTAATGTGTCCCACCCATGAGTCATGACTGTGACAGAAGCCTAAATGGGGATAGCAGTGTCTGAAGGGAAGACCTGCATCCTAACCAGGCAGGAGGTAGCTTGTACTGGGGCTTAGATCCTACATTGGTTTAAGAATCTAGGGATAGCCGGGCAGCGGTGGCGCACGCCTTTAATCCCAGCACTCGGGAGGCAGAGGCAGGCGGATCTCTGTGAGTTCGAGACCAGCCTGGTCTACAAGAGCTAGCTCCAGGACAGGCTCTAAAGCTGCAGAGAAACCCTGTCTCGAAAAACCAAAAAAAAAAAAAAAAGAATCTAGGGATAGAGGGCCTTTGGGGCTTCTGGAACATGAGGAATTTTGGGTTTGCTGCTGAACAAATCCCTTGTTTCCTACTCTAGGGCGCAGATTCTATCAAGATGGAAAATGGGCAAAGCACGGGCACCAAGCTGGGGCTGCCTCCCCTGACGCCCGAGCAGCAGGAGGCCCTCCAGAAGGTGAGAGTGCACCTCCTGGGCACAACTGCTCAGCCAAGATTGGTGAGGCAGGCCATCTCCCTTCAGGCTGGACTCCCCAGTGCTCCTCACTACCATCTCTTGCAGGCCAAGAAATATGCAATGGAGCAGAGTATCAAGAGTGTACTGGTGAAACAGACCATCGCGCACCAGCAGCAGCAGCTCACCAACCTGCAGGTGAGCCCCGCCACCCTCCTGCACGCCACTGCCACTATCTTGGGGCTGGCTCTGCTGGAGGCCCTCCTGCCCAGCCTGGGCCAGGAAGCCTCCACTGCCCCTTCCCACTACCTCCACCATCTCCTCCTCTTCTCTGCCTCCTCCTGTGCCTGTGGCCGACTGCCCCCAGAAGGTGTTATCACTCTCAGACTCTCAAGATTCATTCTCTGGACCACCAGGGTCCTCTCTGAGGCATGAGTGGCCTGGCCTTTCCTCCTGTTGCTTGATAAGGCCCCTTCACCCCCTTCCCACTCCTTCTCTGTAGCTCTGCCCAGTTCTCCTTCTTGGTCTTCCCACTGGTGCCTCTGGGTCTCCACACCCTTGTCACCCAGGCTGTGCACAGCCATGGTGGCAGCATGTAGGTTGTGATCCTCCCTGCCCCTATGGTCAGGCCTTTATCCCTGGGCCCTCGACTTAAGGGGCAGTCTAGGGGTATGCTCCACTGGGCCCTACTCTAGGCTGGAGGCTGTGATATCTGTGGGAAGAAGCCTATGTGAAGCTGACAGGTTCCTGGGCCTTGAGCCTTCCCCACCCCCAGGTCCAGCCCTCAAATATTCATACTGGCTGTTCACTGTGCTCTGTCCATCCCTTTCCTCCCTTCCTTCTGCCCTCGCCGGTCTTGCTGCAAAGGCTGTGGGGCAGGGCACCTGGGGCTCTGAAGCCCCCCTGGGCAGGTGCCAGTGACCAGCCAGAGTGACCAGCAGTGTGGGAAGGCAGGCGGGCCTCCCTGGCAGGGCGGGGACTCCGCGCCTTGCTGCTGTCTGCGTGAGGTGTTGACGAGAGCGGGAGACTGCTCGGCTCCAACAGACTGAACTCTGTCTTTACTGTCTTTCAGATGGCAGCAGTGACAATGGGCTTTGGAGATCCTCTCTCACCTTTGCAATCGGTCAATAGAAATGCTCACTTCTTCTGGGGCTCATGTCCTTAGTCAGGGCTAGAGGGGGGCAGTGAAGCCCACTGCTGGGGACCTTGCTCCCCTGGCCGGCCCTGCCCGCCAGCTCTGGACGAGCACAGCAGAGCGCCAGGCATGGTGGGGCCAGTGGTGTGGGCACTCACCCCGGGACCGCCCCTGGGGAGGCCTCCATCTGCTCTGAGGGCCCAGCTTAAAACTAACCGGCCAGGTAACTGCGGAGGGCAGCCGCGGCAGCCAGCCAGGGAGGGTAGCTGCCAATGCCAGGCTCATCTGTGCCTTGTCACCCCATGTGGGGGATGTACCTGTGGGCCTCCAGCTCCGACAGTCTCCAGGCTGCCCGGGCTCTTGGGTTGGGGTCAGGCCCCTGATAAGAGAGGGGTCCTAACTGTGGCCCCATCATACTCTGGAGGGAGGATGGATGGATGGGGTGTGGGCTGGGGACCTGAGTGAGCAAGAGAGGGAAGGGCATATAACAACTTGGGTCACAGACTAGCTCTCAGCAAGGGGTAGATGTCATGTGGCCATGGCTGCAGTAAGCAGATGAGTCTGGGAAGGAGATGGCTCTTCCTTGCCCAGAGGCAAGTTGAAGTGGCCAGGCCCTATCCTGGGGAGATCCTGTGGGAAAGACATGGCCCATTCTCTGGGGTATTCACTTGGAGGGCCATCCCTGGATGAGTTGCCCTCATATTTGAGACGTACTCTGGGAAGCACCTGTCTGATAGGGAGCTGTTGACCCTCTGAGGAGTCCTGGGAGGTGTGTTCAGAGAGACCTATAGTTGGTCAGTCTCACCTTGAAGGGAAGACTTAGACTCTTCTGTCAACTGTGACCTGAAGGACAGTAGTAGCTTCATGTCTTTGTGGGGCTTAGAGAAGGAGTGGCTCTACCTTTGCAGCCCTTCATCTGGGCAAGAGCCTGAGGTTTGTTAGGAGTCAGTTTGAGGGACTGGCCCCCAATTCAGGGAACTCCTAATGTGAGGAAAGATAGGCCCCACCTGGGTGAGTCCTGTGTTTGTGGACCTTTTAGTCCTTTCTCTCAGACTGGACTATCCTAGGCCTGCTAATGTCTGAAGAAGTAAACTGGTCTCTTGCCACTGGGACCTTTGTTAGGGTGAGAGGAGCCCTTGTTTGTGTTAAGGAATAAGGCCCTGCCAGGCCTGTGGGGGCCTACTTGTGGCTCTAGAACCCCTTGCCTGGCACATCTATAAAGTGTTGGAGGGAACCTTTCCCAGGGCACAGGGAGGTCCCTCATTACAGTGGCCCAGCTCACTGCTAGTCCTGCCAGCTTCCCAGCCCCAAGGATCCCTGAGGCTTCTTCATTGGGTTCTCTGCTGCCTTGTGATGCTCTTACCTGGGCCAGCTCTTGTGGCTACAGTCATGTGCTCCAAGCAGCTCTTTTTTGTGGGAGGTGTTGGGAGGGGAGAGTGTAGAGCATACTGAGCCCTCACCTATGTTTCCCTGCATGAGCAGCTTGCTCCTTGTTCTCTCCAGAGCGCCCCTGTCTGGGCTCCCAAATTCCTTCCCTGGGATCTCTTCTGGGCAATGGCTGCCCTGTCTTCTGCCACCCTCTCTTCTGGCCTCCATGCCAGTAGGTGTCTCTGGCTTGGACAGCTCCTCCTTCCCTCTTCTGTCCCAATACTTGGCTGGACTAGTGGGAGGATCTCCCAACCTAGCCCAGGTACCAGGCCCCCAGACTGAATAAGTGGGCTGAATTATAGGGCTTTCAGCCTTGGCTTCTGACCACCTGTCAGCTCTGCTGCCATAGTCTGGGACCTGGGTAGGTTGGGTACTTCCATGTCCTGCTGTTGGGCCTGGCCTTCCTTGGGGTGGGGTCCTGTTGACCCCTAAACCCTGGCTGCAAGAGCCCAGCCTGCACTTCACTGCTGCGTGGGGAGCCCTTCCCACAGCAGAGCTGGGCAGGTGGGCCAGGATGGGAGAGGGCTGCTGAGACTAGTCTCCTGCCTTCCTGACAAGCCAGTGGCTCTCTCCTTCTGTCCTGCTGCAGATGGCAGCTCAGCGGCAGCGGGCACTGGCTATCATGTGCCGGGTCTATGTGGGTTCCATCTACTACGAGCTGGGGGAAGACACCATTCGCCAGGCCTTTGCTCCCTTTGGCCCCATCAAGAGCATTGATATGTCCTGGGACTCTGTTACGATGAAACACAAGGTAAGCAGATTGGAGTTACCCCAGTGTCCTAGCTTGCCCTCCTATCTGCTTTCCTGGCCTAATGGCAACTCCCTGTGTTTAGGGCTTTGCCTTTGTGGAGTATGAAGTCCCAGAAGCTGCACAGCTGGCCTTGGAGCAGATGAACTCAGTGATGCTTGGGGGCAGGAACATCAAGGTAATGACATGGTTTGGTCTTGGGCTTAGAGCTAAGAATACATGAGTACTTGTGTGCTCACATACGTACAAGCAGTCACCACAGGCCTAGGCCGATGCTAGACTTCGTTCTTAACCTCTTTATATATAGGTGGGCAGACCCAGCAACATAGGACAGGCTCAACCCATCATAGACCAGCTGGCTGAGGAGGCTAGGGCTTTCAATCGCATCTACGTGGCCTCTGTACATCAGGACCTCTCTGATGATGATATCAAGAGTGTATTTGAAGCCTTTGGCAAGATCAAGTCTTGTACACTGGCCCGGGACCCTACAACTGGCAAGCACAAGGGCTATGGTTTTATTGGTAAGTTTGGGGAGAGACAAGGAGAAGAGGGAGCCCACCTGGTACTGGGACTGGCCTTCCTCACTGCTCATCCTGCCCTGCAGAATATGAGAAGGCCCAGTCGTCCCAGGATGCTGTGTCCTCCATGAACCTCTTTGATCTGGGTGGCCAGTACTTGAGGGTGGGCAAGGCCGTCACACCCCCCATGCCCCTGCTAACACCTGCCACGCCTGGAGGTCTCCCGCCTGCTGCTGCTGTGGCCGCAGCTGCAGCCACAGCCAAGATTACAGCTCAGGTGAGAGCTGGTGCAGTGGTGTGGGTTTGACAGTGGGTGGATAGGCCCACTGATCCTTTGGGAACTGGCTCTTTAAATGGTTTTGGGTAGAGATAGCCAGACTAGAAAGTGACTACGGTTGCCTTTTGGTTGCAGGAAGCAGTGGCTGGAGCAGCAGTGCTGGGTACTTTAGCTACACCAGGACTAGTGTCCCCAGCACTGACACTGGCCCAGCCCTTAGGGGCTCTTCCCCAAGCTGTCATGGCTGCCCAGGCTCCTGGAGTCATTACAGGTGAGTGTGAGTTTCTCCACCATTCCTTACCCCTCACCTCGAGGCTGTCTTCAGCTTCCCAGCTCATGCTTGTTTCAGTGTAACCCTTTGAACCCAGGGCAGGCTGGCTATAGCTATAGCCAGCGCTCTACTCAAGGAGGGTGTATGTGTGACTGTTGAACTTGGTTGGTTTTGCTGCAGGTGTGACCCCAGCCCGCCCTCCCATTCCAGTCACCATCCCCTCTGTGGGCGTGGTGAACCCCATCCTAGCCAGCCCACCAACGCTAGGGCTGTTAGAGCCCAAGAAGGAGAAGGAAGAGGAGGAACTGTTTCCTGAGTCGGAGCGGCCAGAGATGCTGAGTGAGCAGGAGCACATGAGCATCTCTGGCAGCAGCGCTCGCCACATGGTCATGCAGAAGCTGCTCAGAAAACAGGAGGTAGGCGGTGCAGTGCCAGTGCCTCTCTAGGGAGAGTGGGTCGAGTGTGGTCCATAGGCCACAGCATTCACTTCCCTTTCTCACAGTCCACAGTGATGGTTCTGCGCAACATGGTGGACCCCAAGGACATCGACGATGACCTGGAGGGAGAGGTGACGGAAGAATGTGGCAAATTTGGTGCTGTGAACCGGGTCATTATCTACCAAGAAAAGCAGGGCGAGGAGGAGGATGCAGAGATCATCGTCAAGATTTTTGTGGAATTTTCCATGGCCTCAGAGACTCACAAGGCCATCCAGGCCCTCAATGGGCGCTGGTTTGCTGGCCGTAAGGTGGTGGCTGAAGTGTATGACCAGGAGCGTTTTGATAACAGCGACCTCTCTGCGTGACTTTGGCCTCCTTTCCTGGACTTGCACTTGCCCCTTATTTCCTTTGGGTTCTGTTGAGTGTTAACAGTGGTGTCCTTGGGACCAGGCACTCTTCCCAGCCCACGCTGTAGTGTACATAAAGGTGCAGATACTGCTGGCCCTGAATCCCTGTCTGAAGTTGGTCCCTTGATCCAAGTCGGCTGCGTGTGGGGTGGCTTGTCTATATTGACAGGGCACCAGTGACCAGCATGGTGTTAAGCATACTGCGCAGGCGTGAACGGAAGGGGAGGGGGGGAGAGGCCTTGCTTTAGTTCCACTTGTGGGCAGTGTTGGCTTACGGTTTTCGCTCACATGAGTAGTGCTGAGAGGGGTTTAAATTGAGAGCCATTGGATCTAGGACCAAGGGAGTTCGTGGTACGCTATCGGCCGGGATCTATGTTATTGCAGCTATTGTGTCACGCACGCCGGGGCGGAGCCGGAAGTCCCGACATGCTCTGCGCGGGACCGCTACGGGTCGTCGGAGGCGCCATGCCGCGGGGTCTATTGGGAATTGCAGTTTTGAGCAGTGAGGGCGGGCCTAGGCTTCCCGGCGGGCTGCGCGGCTGGGCGGTTGTCGCGGGCAGCGGCGGCGGTTCCGGCTGCGGTGTTGCGGGCGGACGAGCTGCTAGGTGAGCCGGCCGGGCGGGATGCGGAGCCGCCGCCGCGCCCCCAGCACCTGAGAAAGCGCTGACTGCTCAGGCTGCGCTGCCAACTGGGCGCCGCCGCCCGAGACTACAGCTCGTACTGAACGCGGGCCGAGCTTGGTGCCGACCCCGGCCGCAGTCCGGGTCCGGGCGGCCCGCCCCACCCCCGCGCGGGCCGTGCCGCTCCGCCTGCGCCCAGCGCTCATGCGGGCCGAGCCCCGCCCCCCGGCCCGAGCCCGCCGAGCGTCTCCCGAGTCCGCGCTCACTGCCCGCCCGCATCATGCTCAAGTGCATCCCGCTCTGGCGTTGCAACCGGCACGTGGAGTCGGTGGATAAGCGGCACTGCTCGCTGCAGTCTGTGCCGGAGGAGATCTACCGCTACAGCCGCAGCCTCGAGGAGCTGTTGCTCGACGCCAACCAGCTGCGCGAGCTACCTAAGGTGAGCGGCCGCCACAGCACCTGCTGCCCCGTCCGCGGTCCCGCGCTCAGTTTTATAGGCAGTGTGTGACTTCTAGGGCGGCCGGCTGGAGCGAGACCTCAGCAGGCGCTGCCCGGGCTTGGTCGGTACCGCAACCTCCAGCCGGCCCTGCTGGTTCCTACTGGCCAGAGCCCCGCCCCAGCCAGCCCCACCCTCCCCCAGTCGCCTGTGTTGGCACCTGGTGGCAGCCTGTCTGGGAAACGGGTGGATACTGAGCCTAACAGGGGAGCCAACAGAGAAACCCGTGAGAGCACAGGAGGTGGATGGGACCAGGGTGCGAGGTCGACCTGGGCTAGCAACAGCTTGTTGGCCTGCTTTAGAGGTAGGGGCTTGATTTTCTTGCACCGTGTTCTGCTCTCCCCCACCCTCCCTTTTCCCCCCTTGGGTTCAAAGCTGAGTGGAATCCTCCTAAGATACGTGCAGTGTCGGATCTGTTCTGTCATCTCTCAGCGGTGGGCCCACTTCTCACTGCCTGTGTTCCTTCCTGTCGGTTTGTTGTTGGTTTTGTTGTTCTTAGGCCACTCCAGAAAGAAGACCAGAGGAAGCAGGTTATGAAAGGTTTACTTTTCTGAGATGGGGGACCGAGTGGTCTGATATTGTTGAGGGCAGGGTGGCATGGGGTGTGGCCCCAGCCTAGGTCTATTTGCAATAGCTCTGTTATTCTCAGATCTTTATGGTATCTATGTGTGAATCCTCAAGTTTATGTGCATGTGTCTCTCCCAGGTGTTTTTACTACAGTTCTCTTGGTGGTCTTTGTTGAGCTTTTGCTGCTCGTTGCTGGGGTCCCTGAAGAGCTTATCTGTGGTGGAAGAAGCAGTTTAGGTAGTGGGTAGAATCCTAAGACTGACCCCCTCCCCCCCATAGGGCAGAGGGCAGGAGCTATCCAGTCAGGAGCTGGTGATGCTTCCGCTGGGGCATGCTGTCTGGGAAGCAGAACAGTGGTGGCACATATGACAGATGAGCCCAGGGAGCCCAGGCGTCTAGTGGGCAGGGGTGTGTTCTGCATGTTTCTTTGCCTGGCTTCCAGTACACTAGGTGTCATGACTGGACTTCCAGAACCTTGTGTGACCTGGGACATGCAGTGTCCCATGGAGATGTCACATGGGACATGTGTGACCTGGGGGCATGATCTTCCTGGTCTAGAGACTCCTCTTCACCCTTAGAGCTGTTGCTTTGGAGCTTGTTCACCTGATCACGTCTTCTGCTACCCACAGCCCTTCTTCCGGCTACTGAACTTGCGAAAACTTGGCCTCAGTGACAACGAGATCCAGCGGCTGCCTCCTGAAGTGGCTAACTTCATGCAGCTAGTGGAGCTGGATGTGTCCCGGAATGGTGGGCAGGCAGATGGGGGTGGTACTCTTGCTGTGTAGATGTAGGGTGAAATGGGGGGGGGGTGCTCCTGGTATCTCCTGAGGCTGTAGCATCCTCATGGCAAACACCTCTCCACACACAGATATTCCTGAGATACCCGAGAGCATAAAGTTCTGTAAGGCTCTGGAGATTGCAGACTTCAGTGGGAACCCCCTGTCCAGGTAAGTGTCACCACATAGTAGGGTTTGGCTTTGGGCTGTGGGATGTTCTATAACCCTTCTGCGGGCATCTAAGGTCTGCTGTTTCCTCTCCTAGGCTACCGGATGGCTTCACACAGCTACGCAGCCTGGCTCACCTGGCCCTGAACGATGTATCCCTGCAGGCACTGCCTGGAGATGTGGGCAAGTGAGTATCCCCTCAGAGAGTTGGTCTGAGAGTTGGGAGTACTTGTCTTGGCCCTGCCTTCCTCAGCTTTGGCCCTTTGGTCTCTTTCAGCCTGGCCAACTTGGTGACCTTGGAACTCCGGGAGAACCTGCTTAAATCTCTCCCTGCGTAAGTTCGGGCCTCTGCCTCCGCCGAGGCTGTGGTAGGGCTGTGCTGGGGCTTGGATGTCAAGACTTCTTTTTCTGCAGGTCCCTGTCCTTCCTGGTCAAGCTGGAGCAGCTGGATCTGGGAGGCAATGACCTGGAAGTGCTGGTACAGTGGGGGTGCGGGGACAGCCAGTGGAGGGATGGGACAGCGGCTGCTGGAGGGTGTCACCGTGCTTTCTATTATCTTTGTCCCTTCTTGCAGCCTGACACTCTGGGGGCTCTGCCTAACCTGCGGGAGTTGTGGCTAGACCGAAATCAGTTGTCAGCATTGCCCCCGGTAAGTGAGGGTGGGACTGGCTTTATCCTCCTCGCTTTGACTGCCCTTTGACCTCTTGCCTGTCCTCAGGAGCTAGGGAATCTGCGGCGGCTGGTATGCCTGGATGTGTCAGAGAACCGTCTAGAGGAGCTCCCTGTGGAGTTAGGTGGGCTGGCGCTGCTCACGGATCTGCTGCTTTCCCAGAACTTACTTCAGCGGCTGCCGGAGGGCATTGGTCAGTGTGCACAGGGGGCCCTGGGAATTGTACGCTCTCCTCCATGACCTTATGAGGTGCCAAACTCATAATGAATCTTGGGTTAGGACCAGACTCTAACCTAGAAGTGTTTAGAGGGGGAAGGTTAAGATAAGGCTGGAATTGGATACCCCACTATACAGTTAGTACCTAAGAGTTGAGCATGTGGCTTTACAAGGCTCAGTGGATGGGGACAAGCCTTGGGGGTAAGTAAGCGTAGGGAATCTTGGCGTTCTCAGAGAAATGAGTTGTCACTAGAACATAGGGCTAGACTGTGGCCATTTTGAAGACCCATACATTCTTAAGCGCCCTTGACCTGACCCAACTAGTCACCATGTCTCCTTGATGCTAGGTCAGCTGAAGCAGCTGTCTATCCTGAAGGTGGACCAGAACCGGCTGTGCGAGGTGACCGAGGCCATTGGGGACTGTGAGAACCTCTCTGAGCTGATCCTCACAGAGAACCTGTTGACGGTAGGGCAACCTGACAGCCCTTTAGACTGTGCTGAGTGTAGTCAGTGCTAATGTGTAGCAGGAACACAAGCATCTCATTGCAGTGGCATGTGCTGGTGGTGGCTGATCCCAAGGGACATGCTTGCTAGAGCACCCTTGGGGTCAGGAGAAAGAGCTCACTGGCATATGAGGTGGCCTAGGACCAATGGGACCCTACAGGACTCTGCCAGTTAGCACTCAGACTGTGCTTTTCCAGACGTGTGGTATGGTGCCAGAGAGGACTGGAAAGAAGGCAAGGGTAAATTGGACAGGAAGAAGACTACCGTTGAGTATGTGTGCCCCATTGTAACCAGGGAGAACAAGAGCTGTAGCGCCCAAACCAGAGGTGTGTACAGTGATGAGCCTCGGGCGCAGCGACAGCCTAGCGTGTGGGAGTGTAGAGTGTTCCTGTATGTGGAGGATCCAGAGTCACGGTAGTGAGAGGAGGCAGGGCCCTGGAAATGAAAGCGCAGTTCTGAGTAGCAGGCACCTTGGATACTGGAGGGGCCAGAGATACGTGGCCTTGGTAGGTTGAGCCAGGTGGCTGTAGGACAGGGCTAGAGAAGACAGTTTGGGGTCTTAAGTGGTCTGGCAGGGTGTTTGGTGTCCTTGGGGGTAAACTAAACCAAAGAAAAACGTGTAAAAACCGATGCCGTGTCCAGCCATGATTCCCGAGGGCCGTGGGGAACCTTGGTGAACTAGGCAGTTTACCTTAAGGGAGGCCTTTACTTCCTGAGGCCTCTCTCTTTCCTCCTACCCCAGGGGGTTTCCATCAGCCTCAGATCCTTCCTTTTCCCGGCCAGGCCTTACCCCGCTCTCTGGGCAAGCTGACCAAACTGACTAACCTTAATGTGGACCGGAATCATCTTGAGGTGCTGCCACCTGAGATCGGAGGCTGTGTGGCCCTCAGTGTGCTCTCTTTGAGAGACAACCGCCTGGCTGTCCTCCCCCCTGAGCTTGCGCACACAGCTGAGCTGCATGTGCTTGATGTAGCTGGGAACCGGTGAGTGTCTGCGTGGCCCCTGGGGATCAGGCTGCATCCCCTATGTATCTGACCATGCCTGCCTGGCCTCCAGGCTGCGGAGTCTGCCGTTTGCACTCACTCACCTCAACCTCAAGGCCCTGTGGCTGGCTGAGAACCAGGCACAACCCATGCTCCGCTTCCAGACTGAGGATGATGCCCAGACTGGTGAAAAGGTGCTTACCTGCTACTTGCTGCCCCAGCAGCCCTTGCCAAGCCTCGGTAGGTTGCTGGTGGCTGGGTCCTGAATGGTGGGTGGTGAGACAGAGAGCCTGGCATGGCTCCCTGACTCTGGCCTTCCGCAGAAGACCCCGGCCAGCAGAGCAGTCCGTCTGAGAGCTGTAGCGAGGCCCCCCTGAGCCGGGTCAGTGTCATCCAGTTCGTGGAGACGCTTGAAGGTGACGACGCCGAGGAAGCAGCGGCCGAGAAGCGGGTATGGAGGGGTGGGGACTCTGGGCGGTACACTTCTATCCCACCCCCGCCTGACCCCTTCCCGGCCTCTGCTCCTCATCCCTGTCCCCATGGCAGGGCCTACAGCGTAGGGCCACGCCCCACCCCAGTGAACTCAAGGTGATGAAGAGAGGCATTGAGGAACGCCGGAACGAGGCCTTCGTCTGCAAGCCTGACCCCGGCCCACCTTCCCCTTCAGAGGAGGTAGGCACAAAGGGGTTGGGAGACTTGGATGTCCGTTTGTCCTGGCAGTGGAGCTGTGTGGCTCCATGGAGGAGGGCCTGGAGATAAGCTGGCGTATAGGACTGGGGCTGCATAATCAGGCAGCAGCTCGGGGTCCGGCTGGGCAAAGGGTACAGGTGTGCCTGCCTGTGGAGTCAGAATAAGGCATAGCCAGGACCAAGTGCTGGGCATGCATGGTGGCACAGGTGAGCTTGGCCAGGGGTCAGGCTGAAGGAGAGCTCTATTGTCTCTATTCTCCCACCTGTTCCTGGGAAGGAGTTTGGTGCTGGAGCAGGGCAGGTCCCTTGCTTATTAAGAAGCTTCTGTTGTTAGGGCTGTGGGATGATTCTTGGTACCTGGGTACAGCGGCTAGGCAGACAGGTTATATACTGGCCATGCATGGCTACTTCCTGACTTGGGTAGCAGTAGGGCTCACCTTAGGCTGATGTTCTCTTCGCATCTTTTGTATTTGTTCTTCTGAATCTGGGAAAAGTCTTTGCTAAGGTCTGGATCATAGACCCGTGACTTTGAATGCCACTGGAAGCAGTCAGGGTGTGATTGCAAGAAGTTAGCCTGCTGGGGATATGTGACCAGGGCAGCAGGAAGCCTTGCAGAGGCCTGCCACACAGTGTACCCTCAGGGTGACAAACATTGACAAAGCCTGACCCCGTTCTCTGCAGGAGAAGAGGCTGAGTGCAGAGTCTGGCTTGAGCGGAGCTTCTGCCCCGTCAGCAAGCACGGTCTCCGAAGGCGAGCCCGAGATCCTGCCGATGGAGGAACAAGGTCTAGACCAGCAAGATACCATGCTTGGCCAGGAGGAAGATATAGAGGAGGACTATGACGAGGTAAGGGCAGACAGGAAGGGAGCCTGAGGCCAGAGAAGAAAGGCTTTCTAGGGGCGATGCTTCTCATCCACTATGTCTTCCTGAGCCAGATGTGTGATTGGGACCATGTCATATGCTGCTTAGCCACAGTGGGATCTCAAAGGGCTTTCTCTGGCAGAGTTTGCAAAACGTGGTACAGGAAGATGGTCCTGAGGGTTTCAGGGTAGGGTAAAGTTCACTTTTCAGTACTGTCAGATTTAGCACCTGTATGCTTTCCCTAGATGGTGTCCCTACCTTCCTGGCCCCAGGCTGTGCTTCCACTTGCTTGGTCTTTACATGTTCTTAGGTTTCCACTTGCGTTGCCATGTGTGTCTGGAAAGAGCAGTGTCCTCTGGTCTTAAGAGCTGCATCTTCTGTATACCTCTACATGCACAGTAGGGAACTGGTCAGCTTCAGGCTGTTAGCTGCAGGACTCGACCAGTCAGCCATAGCTGGGCCCTGGGAGGAGTGAGCTGGGGCCAGGATGCCACCCTCATCCTTCTACCACTTAGCCCACAGTGCACTTCGCAGAGGACACACTGATGCCCAGGGAAGATGGTGAAAGTGAAGAGGGGCAGCCTGAGCCCCCCTGGACACTGCCCAGTGGCCGGCAGAGGCTCATCCGCAAAGACACCCCCCACTACAAAAAGCACTTCAAGATCTCCAAGCTCCCGCAACCCGAAGCTGTTGTGGCCCTGCTGCAAGGGGTGCAGACAGACAGGGAGGGCCCCACCGGAGGTTGGCACAATGGCCCCCATACACCTTGGGCTCCCCGAGCCCAGGAGGAGGAAGAAGAGGAGGAGAACAGGGTCGAAGAAGGTGAAGCCACTACAGAAGAAGAAGACAAAGAAGAGGCTGTGGCTTCCGCTCCATCTGTCAAGGTATGTCTCACTCACACCCCTCCTGGCCCAGGCTCCACTGGCCTAGTAGGCTGCTTTGGACCCTGGCAGGTAACAGCATGAAGTCCATCCAGCCCTAATCTGACAGGCACAGAGGTTTGTCCCTGGGTTACTGACACCTTGGCTGTCAGGAGCAGAGTAATGAATGTTATAAAATTGGCGTTGTTGTCACCTATTCCCAGGAGTCCCTGCCACTGATCTTACTTAAAGTTCTTGGCAGCTCCCTACCTGGGCCTGCCTGGTGGGGTGGGTGGCCAGGGGCGCTTGGAAGCTAAGGGCCTCTCTGTGTCCTGTGTATTCAGGAATCTTGGACAAGGTCCTCTTCAGGAGCTGCTGGCTCTCCCAGGATCCTTCCTGCCTCAGGAAGTGACCAGCCTTGAGGCCTTACTGCTGGCCTGTGGCCAGTCCTGTGGATCTGGTGGAAGCTCTTATGCCTTGTCAGGTCCTTCTGGGATCCAGGCAGGACTATAGAGCAGTGGCATCTCTTCTTTGTCCTCATGTTTGATTTTTCATAGCTCAGAAAGGACCTATCCATCTACTGCAGACTCCTTGAGGCCAGAGGAAGCCCTAGCTACCAAAAGTCCAATCCTTTTTGTCCCTACAGTGCTCCTATCCTGAGAGTATGAGCTGATAATACATGATATCCGGGGCAATTTGGGGGTCAGTCAGGGACAGCCAGGAATAGATTTGCCCCTCTGGAGCCTTCATCCTAGCCAGCCAAGGCACACCATATAAATGGTCTGCAGAGTTGCTCATGATTTTATAGACGGGAGGATCCGGGGGGAAGGGGCTGACTCAGATCACAAGAGCTTTATGGGATCTTCCTTCTGTCCTGCCTACCTGTGGTGAGGGCTGGGTAAGGTGGTGGCAGTTCCCAGCGGTGGCTAACTTGCATGCCTCGCTGCTCCTGTCCTAACAGGGGGTGTCGTTTGACCAGGCCAATAACCTGCTGATAGAGCCTGCTCGCATTGAGGAGGAAGAGGTCTGTACTGCTCGCTGCTGCTCTTTGCTCTGGGCCCGGGGCTCCTGCTGACTTTTGCTTCCTGGGCTGCGGGCTCTCACTTCTCCCCGCCTCCATAGCTCAAACTCAGACCCTCTCCCAGAAGACTTCCTGACAGCTGCCACAGGGCTGGGGTTCTGATTCTACTTCCCCAGAGCCTCCTGGTTTCCTGGCTGGGCAAGCATGTCTCCACACTGGGGCAGCCTGCCTTGTAGGGGATGAGTGGAGATACTGGACCATTTCTTATATCCTACTGTGAGCCTTAAGGTATCCTTATGTACAGAAGCAAGGACAGCTAGCTCTGTACTGCATGGGCTAGCTCACAGAAGCTGTGCCTGCTGCAATCGCAGGAGCCTCCCTGCTTCTCTTTACTACCCAAGTGGGCACAGATACACAAGGATGAGCTGGGGTTGTCTGCAGCCAGCAAGCCCTTTCTGCTGCTGCAAGCACCTGGTATCCCAGGTCTTTTCAGATATCCGTGTCCACTCTGTTTCCAGTTGACACTCACCATCGTGCGACAGACAGGGGGCCTGGGCATCAGTATCGCAGGGGGCAAAGGCTCCACCCCCTACAAAGGAGATGATGAGGTGAGCAGCTGCCTTGTCAGTAACCAGGGCCTAGTCTCCATGAGCTCTCTCTTGCCCACACCTGCCGTTCTTGTCTCAAGAGACTTCCTCTTCTTTCTGGGGTGTCAGTGGTCACTCCAAATGTCCTGCTCACCATCCTTGAGGATGTGTGCTGCATGGGTCACCCCAGGGCACCAAACAGACCCAGGCGGGTGGTCCTGCAGGATGTCAGGAGTCTGAGAACAGCTTACATGGCAGCTGAGTTGTTCCCTCTACAGACAGGCTTTCTGTCCCCATTTTCCCATGCTGGCTCTGACTTGTATGTTCTAACTTCTTGTGCTAGAGCCCTCCCAGTAGCTGAGTACAGCCCCTTTGACCTCGGGGACCGCTGTTCTCCCTTCATGCATTTGGGGTCCTCGCATCCTCTCCAGAGGCAGGCCAGGCTGTGTCTGGCCTTGTACCTTTCACAGCCGTAAGAAGGTGCTTGTGCTCTTGTGAATCAGTCCCCACTTGTCCTCTAGGGCATCTTTATCTCTCGAGTGTCTGAGGAGGGCCCTGCAGCCCGTGCTGGAGTCCGAGTGGGTGACAAACTCCTTGAGGTAAGTAGTGACCCCCTTGCCTTGCAGCAGGGGACAGCTGATCCCTTCAAAGTCCCCATAGTTCTGATTATTGGGCTACTTGGCTGTTCCTGTCAGGAAGTAGAGTCTCAGTCTTCCCCATCCAGAAGTCCAGGGCCCAAAGATTACTGGGTAAAGCTATTGAGACCTTAAACAGTAGGCTTAGAAGCCCTCCATGCCAAGTTCCCTCTCCATCTGGGTTTGGGATATAGCTTAATGGTAGATCACTAGCCTACAGTGTATGACAATTTGGGTTTAATCCTCAGTACTACAAGGGGATGGGATGTGAAAACGAAGCAGCCCCCGGCCTAAACAAGAGGTACCAGGCAGTTCAGAAGTAGCATGGTAGGGTCAGACCACAGCAGTCCTGATGGGAAGTTGGTCTCTCTGGAAGCCCTAGAGGTTTCTGCCTGGGCACTTGGCCATTGGAGAACTCACAGGAAAGCCTTGACCTTCCTGTGGGGACAAGGCCAAGTAAGGTAAAAGGCTCTTGGATTCCAGACCGAGAGGGCTTGGGGAGAGGGGATGCTGCTGCCCTCATGCTTCCTGCTCAGCTCCAGTCCCAGTGCTGCCTAGAAGCACATGGAGTTGGCAACCTAATAGCCTTGCCTTGCATGCTCTCTGCTAACCAAATGACTGTTTCTGAGTGAGGACACCAGTGTAGAATGGCCTCAGACATCTGCCTGTGTCTCATGGCTGGCCTGGATCCTGGCATGAAGACAAACAGAAAGATCATAAGCACCAGGTGGTGGTAGTGCACACCTCTAATCCCAGCACTGCCAGGCAGAGGCAGGCAGATCTCTGAGTTCAAGGACAGCCTGGTCTACACAGAGAAACCCTGTCTCAACCCCCTCTCCCAAAGGAAAAGAAAGAAAAGAAAAAGGCATCAGTATACCGTTAGAGTGTCAGGGTGGCTATGCCTGGATGCTGATTTGTGCTACAGCTTTTGTCTTCTCTTGCCCACAGGTGAATGGTGTGGCCTTACAGGATGCAGAGCACCATGAGGCTGTGGAAGCCCTTCGGGGCGCAGGCGCTGCTGTGCAGATGCGAGTGTGGAGGGAAAGAATGGTGGAGCCAGAAAACGCAGTCACCATCACCCCCCTGCGTCCTGAGGATGACTATAGTCCCCGGGAGCGGCGGGGAGGTGGCCTGCGCCTGCCCCTGCTTCAGCCTGAGACTCCTGTACCCCTCCGCCAGCGCCATGCTGCCTGTCTTGTGCGCAGTGAAAAGGGACTGGGCTTCAGCATTGCTGGTGGAAAAGGCTCCACACCTTACCGGGCTGGCGATGGGGTGAGGCATCGATGGGGTGGCCTAGGGTGGAGGAGGGGACTGTCCCTGATGAGCAGAGACATGTAAGGTCTCCAATATAATGGCTTCAGTGTGGCTTCTCTTTCCCAACAGGGAATCTTCATATCCCGCATTGCAGAGGGAGGAGCTGCCCATCGGGCAGGTACTCTACAAGTTGGTGACCGAGTCCTCTCGGTGAGTGGGGCTAAGTATGTCTTGATAGTGTCTTTTGTTTGTCCTGCTTACCATCTCTGACCCGAGTGTGTCCCTGTAGATCAATGGAGTGGACATGACTGAGGCAAGGCACGACCATGCTGTCTCCCTGCTGACTGCTGCTTCCCCTACCATCTCCCTGCTCCTGGAGAGGGAGACTGGAGGGACTTACCCACCTAGCCCCCCACCACATTCCTCCCCAACCCCTACTGCTACTGTTGCTGCTACCATGACCACTGCCATCTCCGGGGAACCTATGCTACCTAGGCTCTCTCCTAGCCTATTGGCCACTGCCTTGGAAGGACCATACCCTGTGGAGGTGAGACACCTTCCCATATCCTGCTCGGCATCCACTCAGCTCCAAGTGTAGAATAAAAGCCCACCCAGGATCCGCTAGTCATAACATGGAGCCACCCAAGGCAGAAGTAGTACACGACCTTTCTACATGTGCCTGAGAAGCCAAGGTTCTCCAGCCAGCCACCATGGTGTTTCCCATCTGCCCTAGCATAGTCTGTCAGTAGCCTGCTCTGCTCCATGCCTATAGTCAGTGAAGATGTGTGGATGTCAGACTGCGTGGCGGGGTAGCAGACTACCCCAGAGGCAGACGGGTCCGCATGAGCCTGTCCATCCTACCGTCACTCCTTGCCTATCCCATTGCCAGAGTGTTAGCTTCTTTCCCCCCTGCCCTGCTCTGACTGAGGCCCACCCTGTCCTCAGGAAATCTGTCTGCCCAGGGCTGGTGGGCCACTGGGGCTTAGCATCGTAGGAGGCTCTGATCACTCCAGCCACCCATTTGGTGTCCAGGATCCTGGTGTATTCATCTCCAAGGTAAGTAGGCCTGGCAGGCAACTTGTGCAAGAAGCACCCACCCCAGCCAGACTACTGCATGTGGTCCTCTCCTGCAGGTGCTTCCTCGGGGCCTGGCTGCTCGCTGTGGCCTTCGGGTTGGGGACCGCATCCTCGCAGTGAATGGGCAGGATGTTCGGGAGGCCACGCATCAAGAGGCGGTCAGTGCCCTTCTCAGGCCCTGCCTGGAGCTGTGTCTGCTTGTGCGGAGGGACCCACCACCTCCAGGCATGCGGGAACTCTGCATTCAGAAGGCCCCTGGGGAGAAGCTGGGCATCAGCATCCGAGGAGGCGCCAAGGGCCATGCGGGGAACCCCTGTGACCCTACTGATGAGGGCATCTTCATCTCCAAGGTGAGGGCTCTTCCTTCCTGGGGCCATGGATAGGTGCCTGGTGGCGGTCTCACACTGTTCTCCCTACAGGTGAGCCCTACAGGGGCTGCCGGGCGTGATGGACGGCTGCGTGTGGGGCTCCGGCTGCTGGAAGTGAACCAGCAGAGCCTGCTGGGCCTCACACATGCTGAGGCAGTGCAGCTGCTACGCAGTGTGGGTGACACCCTAACCGTGCTTGTCTGTGATGGCTTTGACACCAGCACCAACACGGCCATGGAGGTTAGTGGCCTACCCTGGGGACTGGGTGCTGTCCTAGCAGAGTGACCTTTACAGTCAGGCAGAGTCCAGTCTCTGCTTGGGTCTGGAAAGTACTTGGCAGTTAGGAACCAGCAGTGTGGGAGCGGAGTGGTGGGTGTTCTGCAGAGCTCCCCCTTTTTTTGTTTTTTGTTTTTCAAGACAGGGTTTCACTGTTTAGCTCTAGCTGTCCTGGAACTCACTTTGTAGGGCAGGCTGGCCTCGAGCTCACAGAGATCCACCTTGCAGGCCCTTTTCTGAGCCCTCATCACTGTACTGTCTAGAGGCTATAGTCTGGGTGGGCCGGCAGTGTAGAGGTGGTTGTGTCTATATCCATGTGATCAGGACCTGAGAAAACAGCTCTTATAGGGCTCTGGGAAGACAGTATATAAGGGCACACGGCAGCTAGCAAGACAGGGAAGAGAGAAAGCACTGTTCAGAGTCCCCCGTACCCTACCCCCCAATGCAGGAAAGCAGCTTCCTGGTCCTACTGGCCATTGGGGTGTCCCCCTTATAGTCACTTGGTGGAACTTCCTCCTGGTTCCTGGCGTCTTTTGGTATTGCCACAGGGCAGAACCAGGACATGGACACAGGGTAGAGCTTCTTCTGCTCTCTGACTCCCTGGAGTAGTACAAGAATGTCCAGCCATCAGAACTGGGCCTAGATCCAAGAGGCAGGGACCGTGGACAAGTCTCCCTCTAGTATCATTGCTCCTCTCTGGGCTCATGCTTCCTCATTGTCCTGCCTTCTTGCTGTCCCTAGGACCCTCAACAGCTTCGCCTGTAGTCCAAGTGAGCCTTCAAGGGCCCTTTATGTGCACTGGCTGTCTGCTGTTCCTGGACATCCTTGTTAGTGGTGCTGGTCTCCAGGGTGCTGGTGACTGTACTCCCACTCCGTATAGCTTTTATTCCTTTAACTCTAGGGACAGGCAGCCATGCTAGGTTGGACTCCTTTGGCGGTGGATCTTTGGATTAGTGACTTCCTGTTAGAAGCTAGCAGAAAGATACCCTCTGGCCACAGACCTGTCCTTTGACCCAGACTAGCTGGTGAGGGTCACTGGATGGGAAACAAGTTAGCCTTGGTGTTAGCATCTCTGGGTATTGTGCTGCAGTCTGAGTGAAGTGCTACTCCCTGGCGTAAGGTCGGCTCTTGTCCCGCTTCTCCCCCAAGAGAGTCCTGTATCCTGGAGTTTCTTTGTGTGACTTCTCCCTGGGTGGTCTAGTCCCTAGAGAAGACCTGCATTTTGTTTACTCACGTTCGCACGTGTGTTTAAAAGTGTGTTGCTTCATGCACACTTTAATCTTTGCGTTCAGAACAAAACCCTCTGGAAAGAGCATCAGCTTCAGGGTTGCAGGGCTGATGTGGTTCTGGGTCCCCAAGGCTGTGCATCTGCTCCTTGCTGTCGTGACCCAGGCTGTTCTTGCAATACCTGGGTGGCGTATGAGTGTAGGGAAGCCACTATGTATCTACACATGCTTGGTCCTGCCAAAGCCTGTCTTGGCTGGGTCTTCATCTGTACTCTGTCTGGGGAGCAAGGCAGGTTTCTAGCCTACCTAGTGAGACACTCTGGGCAGTGGGCAACTGACCAGGAACCTTTAAGGAGCCTTCCTGCCCACAGCAGCTGTCTGCTATGACCTCTGTCTCCTCAGTCGTCGTCTGCTCTCAGGATGCCTTGGCTGCTCCTACGTTGCAGGTAGACACCACTTCACACAGAGTTTACTGTCTGCTCTCCACCCTCGGGGTAGGGTCTCATCCTGGGCCTTGCACATACTAGGGAGGGCTGCACTAAACTCTGCCCCTCCCCCTAGGGCCCCCTTTTGTGCTTCCCAGAATGAAGCTGTTTTCCTTCTTCCACTGAGTTTTTTTCTTTCTTGATGTTTAGTCTCACTGTGTAGCCAAGGTTGGCAATCCCCCTGCCCTCCGAAGCTAGAGTTACATCTGTGTGCCATACATCCCTTTTAGGATGGGATCCTTTGATTGCAAAAATTTACAAATTTTATGAATTAAGGCTTCTTCTGTAGGGCTGTGTGTGGAATATAGTTGTTTTGTTTTGAGACAGGGTTTCTCTGTATACCAACTCTAGCTGTCCTGGAACTTGCTCTGTAGACCAGGCTGGCCTCGAACTCATAGAGATCGACTGCCTCTGCCTTCTTGAAAGTGCTGGGATTAAAGACATGTGCCACCAATGGTTATCATTTGTCCCCAAGTGATTAATGAAAGTCTCCCTGCTGAGGGAGCACGATTTGGCTGTGGTAGGTCCCCTGCACTCTAGGACTTGGTCACAGTGAGCTGTGAAGCCTGCCAGGACAGTGTGCAGGGGCAGTCACTTTATAGTGTGCTCTGCTGCTGAGCTCTTACATCACCCATTCTTGAAGTTTTGTCTGCTGTGTGTTCTCTTCTGAACAGATATGCCAGGTTCCATCACACAACTGGTTGGGACTCTGGGATCATTTTGTGAGTTTTTCTTGAGCCTCTTCCAGGCTGCTCTCCTTTTCTGTGAGTGCCTGTGGCTCCTTATTGGCTGGCTTTGCTTTATCTCCTGGCAGAAGTGCTATGGCTCACAGCCATCACACAGTGATGGGGGGGGGGGGGAGGCCTCTTCCCTAGGGCTTCCCTCATTGTCTGTTTTCAGCCTGGAGCTTTGGGCCACTAATAGTGGTGGCCAGTGGCTTTGCCTTGTGCCAGACTTAAGCAACTGTTTGTTGTAGTTTATGTAGGAACGTTTCCAAACTGAGGATGTAATCTCTGCTTGTAATTGTAAAAGCAGTCATCTCTAGAGGGCACTGGGTGTCCCGAAGGGGCGGGCCTTCCATATATGCCCAGTGGGAGGCCTGGTCCCAGAGGCTCCATGCTTGGGAGAAAAGAACATTCTTCACACATCAGTACTCTTTACTGCAGGGTATGACTCTTGGCTTCTCATAGAAGAACTGAGGACCTGGCACTGGTAGCTTTTGTCCCCACAAGATTGCCCATTCTGAACCTTCTAGGTGTGGAACAGCATACAGATATTCTTACTCACACTCCGCTTCAAAGAGAAAAAAATATTGTGCTTATTTTTGTGAGGAACCGGTGTGTGTTCCATGGTACATACATGGAGGTCAGGAGAGAGCTTGTGGGAGTTGGTTCTCTCTACCATGTCAGTCCTGGGGATTGGACTCAGCTCATCAGTCTTAACAGCAGTTGCCTTTCTCCCCACAAGCCATCTTGCTGACTCAGCACCTCACTTTTCTCAAACTACCCACTTGAGTCATCTGAGCTTGTTTGACCTGTGGGATCAGTTTGCCGGCTATTAGTGACTTTGACCTGCATCTTTCTACCTCCCTCAGGCTTGTGGTTGTAGTGCTGGGGAGGGTGTCCTGGCTATATCTTGCCTGCCCTGTGCTAAGGACTGGTGTTCTCGGAGTTCCTGCAGGGTTTCCATACATCTAGGCTCTTGTTACCAGACCTGCAGCTGCTGGACTTCTCAGGCTTGCCCTACAGCAGCACATGTTCATCTTCTTTATCACAGTGATCCATCTTCCAATCCAGATTCAGCGTGCGCACACACACACACACACCCCAGCTAGAACGACCTTACTCTCCAGTCCTCTTCCCTCCGGTCACCTGAGCGCCTGTGTTGGTACCTGAGTGAGTTCTCACACCTTGCTCTTGCACTGGCTCCCGAGCATTTGCTGTAAGGACTGGGTCTTGTGCTGGCATCTTATTCCCATCCTTCCCTGTCACCAACACAGACCCTTCCACATATTAGTCACAGCTTTGTTTTGGTGAAGATTTGTTATTTTCTATGTATGAATGTTTTGCTTGCATGATTATATTTACTGAGTGCATGCAGGAGCCCATGAAAATCAGAAGAGAGATTACTTAGAACTAGTGTTTCGGACAGGTGTGAGCTGCCATGTAGATGGTAGGAACTGAACCCATGTCACCGGCAATTGCTTTTACTGCTGAGCCATCTCTTCATCCCATCACAGTTATCTTAATATCGGATTGTTCCAGTATGGTCTCGTGGAAGGGGCATGAGGCTGGGCCTGAGTCGTGTTGACACCACCCGTCTGCTGTCTTCTGGACTTGTCCCACACTCTCCTGCCAAGCTGTGGGGCCGGCTATTTTTCCCTGGAGTACTGGTTTTCTTTGGTGACGGTAATGTTAGAAGCCCAGGTCTAGTACACTAGTCTTGGGGTCTCATGGCCAGAGATAAGGGCGGTGTGTGAATAGTTCCTATCTGGTTACTCCTGGAGCCATAGGAAGCCTTGGGTCACTTGCTGGCATTGTCCATCTTTCCAGTCAGCACCACAGGTCAGCCCTTTTTACTCGAGTGGGCTTCTCTGACATGGGAAACCAGGCTTCCTTATCCTTGCTGTTTTTACTGTCTGCTCAGCCCCTCTGTATGGCAGTCCTTCCCACCCCGCTGAGCCTGCCTCTTGGGCCTCCCTAGTGCCTTTTTGACTGAACTATTCCAGAAGTGAAGAAGGTAGGCACCTTGTTTATTGTTTGATCTAGTACTGTTGTCAGAGTCTGAAAAAGACATTTGTCTGCCATTGTGATTATTTTTTATGCAGCTTTCTTATTTCTAGTGATCTTTGATTATTTGTTTAGTGTTACAGTTTGTGATCACTGTTGTCCCCTGCTCCTGCTTGACACTCTTGACCTCAAGTTCCATCTTCCCAGTTGTGAGCAGCTGCTCCCTGTTTGTTTTCTTGGTCTCTCATCCTTTGAGTGGTCTCTGGATCAGCATTACATAGCTGGGTTTGTCTGAGGCCACACTGCATTAGTGGGAACTCTGATGGCAACCATGTGGCTGTCATCTTGCCTTCCATTCTGCTGTCACCTCCTCCTCCTCCTGTATTCCTCTGGTGGTAGAGGCCTGACCTGGTCCTTTGTGCTTTGTGGATGGAAGGCAACTGAGGCCATGTTTCCATCACCTATATTTACCCTTCATCTAAATACATTTTAGCCCAGGCCATGTGCTCTCAGCTCCCTACTCCCTGCCCAGCACCACACACACACACACTCAAGTGCATTCATATACACACACGTGCATGCACATATTCCATCCCAGACCTCCAGTTCCAGAGCTAGTTTAATTTCCCCTTACAGTGTTTCTGAATCCTTACTCAGCACCCAGACTACACATTTTAAATGTAGCCTATCTATTCATCTGGGAGTATTACTTTGCTACCAGGCTCATTGCCTTTGGCTACTCCCTTCCCAGTCCCATCTTATTAGCTATTCCTCCTTTATTCCTAGACTGGCCACAGTCAGCTTGTTTTATCCCCATGCCAAGCATTGTGGCTGAGCATGGCTCTTTCACATTCCTGTCGTGTGCAGACATGGCCTACACCCACAGTGGCCCCATGAACCTAGGGCCATAACTACTCTTTGTCTCAGGAGGGTTGGGGACAGGTACACCAGAGGCATGGATAGACCAGCAGGTTGTTCACAGAGCCTCAAGTGTCCAGCTTGTCAGGATAAGGGGTCCTGGGTCCAGACCAGCTTGCTCCAGAAATGGGACCTTGCCAGCATTCTTTCTCTCAGCCCACCCTTCTCCTTGCAGGTGTCTCCAGGTGTCATTGCCAACCCATTTGCAGCAGGCCTTGGCCACCGGAACAGCTTGGAAAGCATTTCATCCATTGACCGGGAACTGAGTCCTGAAGGCCTAGGCAAGGTCAGGATCAAAGTGGCTATCAGCCTGGGACTGGCTTTGAGCTACTATTTCTTGATCATGTCTGCTCCTCTTACAGGAAAAAGAGTTGAGCAGTCAAACCCTACCCTGGGAGCCTGAGTCACCAGAGACTCTGGTGAGTCCCACACAGACCCAGCTTAGAGCCTGCAGTGGTGGACACAGCCCAGGAGTGCTGGGTGGGCAGTCACACTCCTGGGACATAGTCCTCTTAGCACTGTGGTCCACTCCACTCTCCAGGGTCGGAAGCTGGAGCCCCTGAAGCTGGACTACCGTGTCCTGGCTGCTGTGCCCAGTGCTGGCAGTTTGCACAGAGTGAGTAGTCTGTCTGCCTGTCCGCCTTACCTATCTGCCTGTCAGTCTCCCTTGTCTTAACTTCCTCTTTCCCTGTGGGAGGCACTGCTGCCAACTTGAGTGCCGCGGTCACCATGCAGAGCACTTTGTCTTGGATCAGGAGGCTTACAGAAGTCTGAGCTGGAGCTCTGCCTCCTAGCTAGGCAGCATTTGAGATTTTTTATTGTGCTTGTTTGGCAGTGCTGGGGATACAGGATGGAGCTTTGTGAATGCTATAACCAAGCACCCCACCACTGACCTACATGCCCAGCCCTTGTCCGCAAAGCTTTTGACCTTACTTTGTGGCTGTTGCTATGATCCGCTCTCATAGGTTCCAAGGGTGCCTTTGAAGTCCCTGACCTCCTCCCCAGTGTCCAACCCCAGATAACTGGGTCGGGCAGAACCCTGCTGCTGCAGGCAGTCTGCTGGGAGAGGCAGCTGTCATTCCTCTCCAGCGTCTTGGGGTTTCATGGACATGGCTGCCATGGAGGGGGTGGGCTGAAGCAGCTGCCGCCTGTGGAAGGAAGCCTAGTGGGTGTGGAAGGTGCCGCACTAACAGCTGGTCTGGGAGTGGCCACTCAGGGACCTAAGCTAGGGGTGTGGCCTTTAAGACAGTTGTGGGCCTGGGGGCAGGCAGAAAGGACATTTAGTCCTCATTGTTCTCCAAGAGATATTTATTTAACTATCACTCCCAGAAGCCGATGGGAGACCATTGCCAGAATGTGAGTGCTTAAGGGGTCGGCTTGGCTGGGACATTGCTGAGACAGGGGAAGGGTCAGGAAGGGCATTTGGATTTGGGGGTACCATTTCTCCCTGCTCCAAACAGCTCTAACAGAAGCCGGCATAATTTGAGAAAGCTATAGGTTGGGGTGCTTCTCTGACTCATGTACGATTGGGAAAGAAGCCTGGCTCAGGGACTGGTGGGAACTGTCTGGCTCCCAGCTGCCTGCTTTCAGTCTGTTCATCTGTCCCCAGCTTTCCTTACAGATCTTGGAGCTGCACCTTTGGCAGTAAGCTACTGATGTGAACAGGCTAAGGCTGGGGTCACCTGTGTCCTTTATGGAGGGCTAATGGTCATCCAAGCCTGTCTGATGGCATTACTGGGCTGTGGTCAGGTTAGGGAACAGGGCTATCCCTGTGCTGCCAGGATAAATGCACAGGCTACTTCCTGGCCAGGATACCGCTCAGCCAGCTGACTCTTTCCCAACCGCTATCCTCTCTCAAGGGACCATCTTTGACCACTGGAGGGAAGATGACTGAGGCCCCCTGTTCCCCTGGCAGCCAGCAAGTGAGCATCCCAGTAACAGGTGCCCCACTGTGGGCACCTGTGCAGATGGGTTCTGGTATGAGGGTCCCCTTGGGGTATTGTTGTCAGGTGTGTTTTGTCCAGGGATAGCTTCCTGATTAAAGCTGGCTTTGGTGAAGGCAGAGACCTTGCTGGAGGAGTTGAAGCCTTTCACAAACTGAGCATATGATCTTTTCTGTACAGTTGTTCTCCTTGTCTGTGGGTCCCTCCTAGTCCCCACCTTTCCCACTGCATGGCAAGGGCGTGTTCCCAGCATTCCTGACAATGCGTTGCAGGGTGGGGGTGGGCACAGGGTCACTCCCAGACTAGCTCCAAACCTCAACCCTTCCAAGACAGGGATTTGGATGAGTGTCCCCTTGTGGCCTACTCTGTCTCCATTTCTCTCTCTCTCTCCTCCTGTCCCTCCCTACTCCCACTCTGGTACCTCTGATCCTGCTCTCCTCCGCCACCACCCACTTCCCCTTTGCAGACAAAACCGGGGATGATCCAGCCAATGGCTCAGGCCTGGCCAAGGGGCTCCCCGGCCCCCAGGGGCAGAGGTGGTCCCTGTTCTGTGAGTGTCCTGTTCCACAGTGGGTGAGGGTGGTGAACAGGATGGTGGATGTGGGTTGGAGCAGCTGGAGGATACAGCTCATGGCTCTTTGGGAAGTGGCTGCACTGGACAGCAGCCCCAGCCTCACTTAGGTTTATTTCCCCAGCTGCCCTCCCCTGATGAACTGCCAGCCAATGTGAAGCAGGCCTATAGGGCCTTTGCAGCTGTGCCCCCCGTGCACCCTCCTGAGGACAATGGTACCCAGGTATGTGCAGGGGTGCCCTGCTGCTGCTCATGTATGCTCTCTTTAGGGTGGGTACCCAGGGTGAGTGCCCTCCCAGAGAAACACCAGCCAAGTCTGAGGGCCTGCTCCCCCTCTAGCCTCCAACACCTGGTCCCGCAGCCTCCCCAGAGCAGCTGTCCTTCCGCGAACGGCAAAAGTACTTCGAGCTGGAGGTACGGGTACCTCAGGCAGAGGGTCCCCCCAAGCGTGTGTCCCTGGTGGGTGCTGATGACTTGCGGAAGATGCAGGAGGAAGAAGGTGAGGAGCCTAGACTTGAGGAGAGGCCTGGGTGGGATGATGACCTGGCCTTGTCTGAAATGTCTGCCTGCCCACAGCCCGCAAGCTGCAGCAGAAGAGAGCCCAGATGCTTCGGGAAGAGGCAGTGACCTCAGGGCCTGACGTGGGGCTCATCTCGGACAGGGAGTCCCCAGATGATCAGCAGGAGGCTGAGCAGCCCTGGGTTGTGCCAGGCCATGCAGGAGGGTGAGTGCGGGAGGCTGAGCCCCACTCCCTAGCTTGTCTGCTGTATGCCCTCCCACAACATATCTATCCGTTTCTCCAGCCCAAGCTCATCTTCACCCCCACCCCTGGGAGGCAATGCCCCTGTGAGGACAGCCAAAGCTGAGCGACGCCATCAGGAGCGGTTACGCATGCAGAGCCCTGAGCTTCCTGCCCCAGAGCGAGCCCTGTCTCCTGCAGAACGTCGGGCTCTAGAGGCCGAGAAGCGGGCACTGTGGAGGGCAGCCAGGTGAGCACCTCCCCAACCCCTCCCCCAGACCCTGCCCACTGCACATCAGGTCCACACAGCTGCATTCTCTTCTTCCACAGAATGAAGTCTCTGGAGCAGGATGCACTCCGTGCACAGATGGTCCTCAGCAAGTCCCAGGAAGGCCGTGGCAAGCGAGGACCCCTGGAGCGGCTGGCTGAGGCCCCTTCACCTGCACCCACACCATCACCCACACCATTAGAGGGTATGTGTTTCCATGGGCCAGCAAAGGGTTCCTCCTGCGGTTAGCACTTCTCCCAACACTCTCTTCTTGTCCCCCCAGACTTCAGCCTCCAGACCAGTACCTCCCCTGGACGCTTGGTAAGGATCCTATGTCTTGGGCCCTTCCACACACCCCGTGGCCTGACGGGGTTCTAGACTCCCCACCAGCCTCACCTCCCTTGCACTCTCTTGCCTTTCCCTCATGCTGTCCTTTCAAGCCTCTATCTGGAAAGAAGTTTGACTACAGGGCCTTCGCTGCCCTGCCTTCTTCCAGACCTGTCTATGACATCCAGGTACTGGAGGCTACTTGGCCCTTTCTGCATGCTCCAGCCGCCCCCCCCGCCCGCCCGCCTTCACTTGCCCTCCTCCATCCCTTTCTGTGTGTTTCTTGCTCTGCTTCCTGCCTGTGGGGCCTCCCCACCCAGCTTGGTCTTGGTCTCTGCCCAATCTGCTCTGACCCTGCCCCAAGCTCTGTGGGCCCACCCCCAGACAGCCAAAGCCTGTGTATGTAAATGCAGGCAGGCCTAGTAGGGCCTGTCCTGACCAGCCTGTCTCCTCACCAGTCACCAGATTTCATGGAAGAGCTTAGGACTTTGGAACCGTCTTCCAGTCCTGGTGAGTTGACACCTGTCTGGGGAGAGTGCCCAGGCAGCCAGAGTTCTGGCTACCCTTGGCTCATGGCTTTTCTACCCCTCTCTATATCAGGCCCACAGGAAGAAGACGGAGAAGTGGCTCTGGTGCTCCTTGGCAGGCCCTCACCTGGCACTGTGGGCCCTGAAGACATGGCACTGTGCAGTAGCCGCCGGGCCATGCGGCCAGGACGACGGGGCCTGGGCCCTGTGCCCTCCTAGGGCCAGGTTCCTCCCCAGACTTAGGGTGGGGAGCCTGCCAGCTTCATCACCTCCCTTACCCCAAGTCTTTTAGCCTTGGTATTAGCATTTTAAAGAGACCCCTTCAGGAGTTCCGGCTTCTGACTAACTGCCCCTGTAGCCGGGATCTCGTGGCGAGACTGTAACTAGTGATGTTTGTACAACCAAAGACTCTATTTTGTGGTTTAAGGAGAATAAAGCTAACTACATTTTACCCTCTTGTCCTTTTATACTTCCACCTACTTGTACCGACTCCTGTTAAGTGCCAGCACGCAAGTCTGCCTTCCCACTCCCCTCTCCCTTACCCCTGCACCTGTTCTCCTCTGGAATTCCAAAGCCTGTCCTGCTTGGGTCCAGACTGCCTGGGGATGTGGACTTGCTCACAGAAATGCCTGGGGCACATACTTTATTGGGGTATGACTAGAATCCTCCACCGGACAGCTGCACACGTACTGGGAGCAGGATCTGCAGCTGGTCAGCTGGTGGCCACTGAACTCTGGTGACAAAGAAGAGGCGGAAGTGCTCTAGGCGTGCCTCCTGGAACTGGGAGGGGTCATACTCCGGTCCATCAGTGGGCCGCAGCAGAGACAGATAGCCTTCCTGTGCCAGCAGCCCACGACTCAACAAGGCCTGTGCCAGGCCAGGCTGTACTGCGTCCAGCTGCTGCTGCACTGCTGGGAACAGGTTCACTTCCCGCAGGTCAAACACCAGTGGCTTCCCGTACCTGTAGGTGTGTCTGGTGAGGAGGCAGGTGAGGCCCAGGGTGGGGCTGTCTGGGCCCTGTGTGTCATACCTGAGTGCCCCCAGCAGAGCCAGCCGAATCGACTCAGGTCTCAAGTGCTCCGGGTTTACTGTGTCCACATAGTTGGTGTCCTGGTATCTCAGGAAAGTGGCTGCCTGGCCAGAAGGGTCTATGACAAGAGGCCACCTGAAGGCAGCCACCTGGTCATTGCAGCCTCTGGGCACTTCTGACCTGTACCCACACCCAGCCCCGGGTACTGACCGTCCATCAGCTCGGATCCGGTCACCTACGTCCTTCATCAGCACGTCATGAAGCTCCGTGACCTTGCACTTCAGCCCAGGTGCTGCCGTCTCCTCCTCTGTGGAGGTATTTGTGGAACATGGGAAATGCTAAATCCCCTCCCTGGCATCACCTCTCCAGGTCCCCAGCTGCCCCACCACAGCCCTGCCCACCCTCCTGGGTCTGCTCCCGCAGCTCCAGCCTGGCCATGGCCAGTGTCTCCTCAGCCTTCTGTGCCTCCTGCCGCAACCTGTCCACTTGGGCTTCTGCGTCCTTGATGGCCTAGAGAAGGGGCCACACTGACCATTGCTCTTCCCATCACCTCATTCAGCACCTACTCTGAAGGAGGGTGGAGGAGGGGTCGGCTGCCCAGACGAGGTGAGGTCTATGCCCACCAGGACCTCCAGGTTCTCCCCCTCCCTCAAAGAGGCCACTGTTACTAAGTGACACCTTAGGTTTGGAAGGCAGAGATGCCTGAAAATCCCTTGGAAGGAGAACCCCCAGACCAGCACGACCAGCACAGGACACGGGGAGCCCCACCTGCAGCGTGAGCTCAGTCTTGCCCATGCACTTCCTCTCACACTTATCATGCTCCATGATCCTCCGATTGAGCTCGCAGTAGGCCTGTTGTAGCTGTGGGCAGACAGGGCTCGCAGACCCCAGCAACTCGCCCTCGCCCGACCTCCAGCTCTCAGACCCTCCCCAGGGCCTCCTTCCTGGAGAGCGGCCTGGGTCACAGCTCACCTCCTTGTGACACCTCTGCTGCTCCTTAGCCAGCTGCTGTACCTTGAGGTTGATACTGCAATGGGAAGAAGCTGGCTGGTCAAAGTCGTCCATGTCTTTGCTCCACATCCCCTTCCTCTCCCACCCGCCCCCCCCCCACAGCCCCCACATTCCCCTCTGCGCACCGATTGGCCTCAGCCTCCTTGTGCTTCTGGGCCTCCTGGGCCCTGCGCTGCTTCTCAGCCTCCATGTTCTGGAGCATAGCCTCTGTGAGGCTCAGGTCCCACGACTGCAGCACGCTGGCCACTGCGACCAGTGAGGCCACCTAATAACAGGGCATTTGGTGCTTAGAGCCATGTGTGTTCTGAGGAAGGAGGCACGCACATTTTAGAGGGTTTGGAAAAGTGAGGAGGGTGCTGAGAACCGATAGCTCACAAGCCAAGACCATAGGTCCCCTGGGCTCACTATCCACATCCAATCAGACCCAGCTCCAGTGGCAGAGCCTTCAGGGTCACATTTGCCCCTCTCCATCTGTCCACCAACCAAGTTCCTTGCAAAGTCACCAAAGCCTCTAGGCTACCCACAGACACGGTTGTCTAGAGCAGCTTTCATCTCCTGTCCACTTGAAGATCTGCCTTTCTAAGACACAGCCCCTAAGAGCCACAAAGACCTGGGTGTGATGGTCTACACTTGTAATCGCTCCCTTGCCTGGCTCTGAAAAGCAGAGATGATGCTCATGGGTCACAGTAAGAACAGGGATGACGAGCCTGGCAGACTTGGCCATCATCCACAGATACTGGAGGAAAGATGGAGAAGGGTCTACATGGAGGACTGGGAGCCTCTGTAAGGGACGGGACATGGTTAGCCCATACAAAGTACACGTGCCCAGCCCCCTCAAGCTGATGGCTTAGAGTCAGCCCGTGTATCTGTGGGCCCCAACTCATTCGTGTCATATTAGCTCAGAACCCAGCAGAGACAATGCATAAGCTTTCATAATTCAGCTGCTTTACGTGGAGCCCAAGATTAGTTTTAGAAATTGAGAGGCTGCCTGCTTTTCATAGCCTACAAACCAGCACCCAGTTGCTGAAAGCCTCAGCCAAGACAGTGCCAAGGGCTGCCTGGGCCTTTCCTTGCCATCATTGCCTCCGCAGCTCTGAGTTTCCTCGGGGCTGAGTGACATCAGATGGCACTGGTCCTCCTGGAGATGGTACGACACCACTACCTTCGTCTAGTATCCTCCTCGGTCAGCTCTGTCCTTGGATATCGGGCACCCATGCCCTCACCTCCAAATCCCTCCTGCATGGAAGACACTTCCTTGGAGAGATCCACCCTGGACACCTTAAAACCACAGCTACCCCCGTCCCCCTAGAGACATGGCCCCTCACCTGCTCCACTGCTCACACTTCCTCACTGCACTGAGACCATGGAGTGGCCATTGTCGGCCCTTTGTTCAAGAAGCTTCCCCCAAGCACCTAGGATGTTGCCTAGCACATTCTGTCAGTTAGTCCAATGGCTGCGTGAGTCAATGAATGAACCTATTGGTGTTCATCTGAATGTGCTGACGTGAACGTACAGATAAGAGACCAAAGGTGACCACGTGGAAAGAGTCACTGATGAATTAATGTGTAGAGAAATGCATAGAAGGATAGGCAGTTGGATGGGTAACTGAAGGAATTTATGAATAAATATGTGGCATTTTGAGGTTATAATTATATCATTTCTCCCCTCCAAATCCTCCCATACTCCCCTCCTTGCTTCTTTCAAATCCATGCCCTCTTTTCCCACTGACTGTTGTTACATGTATATATGCACATATTCCTAAAATCAATCTGCTCAGTCTGTATGTTACTAAAATGTGTGTTTTCAGGGCTGACCATCTGGTATTGGATGACTAGTTGGTTTACTCTTCCCTGGGAAAGACTAGTTCTTCCATTCTCAGCGTTCTGCAGTTGCCTGTAGTTCCGGAGTAGGCTTGAGGCCTCATGGGCTTTTCCTTGTCCACATTGGCGTGGCTATTGTTGTCCCTGTTCAGCTCATGGTTGGGCGGTCATGTTGTTGAGGTTGTATGGGTGTATCTTCTGACATTCCTAGGAGACACAATCTCAGAGCAAACTTCCAGATCCTGTGGCTCTCACAGTCTTTCTGTCCCCTATCCTAAAATGTTGTTCCCCGAGCATAGGTGACTTTGCATTTTAACTGAATTTTATGTGTATGAGTGTTTTGCCTGCATGTTTATCTGGACTCCATTTGTATGCCTGGTATATGCAGAGGCACAGTGCAGAGGGACTCAAATTCCCTGGAACTGAAGTTACAAATGATCATTAGTCACGATGTGGGTGCTGGGAATTGAACCCAGGTCTTCTGGAAAAGCAGCCAGGACTCTAAACTGCTTGGCCATCTCTCTATTCCAATATATGGCCTTTTCTGAGATAGGGTCTTTTGTAGCCATGGATAACCATGAATTTCTCATCCTCCTGCCTCCATCTCCTGAGTGCTGCTGGGATCGCAGATGTGTCCCCATGCTTGGTACATCTGGTACTGGGGATGAAACCCAGGGCATCATGCATGCTATGCAAGAACTTTGTCAACTAATGCCCATCACCCAACCCTGTAATATACAGTCTTTTTTCGAGACAGGGTTTCTTTGTGTAACAGTCCTAGATGTCCTGGAACTAGCTCTTGTAGACCAGGCTGACCTTGAACTCACAGAGATCCATCTGCCTTTGCCTCCCAAGTGCTGGGATTAAAGGCATGTGTCACCACTGCCCGACAAATATATAATTTTAAATGCTTATTTTTGCCTTGTTTTGCTTTGAAGCAAGATCTCTCCGTGCAACCCTGGCTGTATGGTCTATGTAGACCAGGCTGGTCTCTAACTCACAGAGATCTCCCTGCTTCTGCTCCCAAGGGTTGTATTAAAGGCATTTGCCACTATATCCAGCTTAAATGCTTGCTTTGGGTGGAAGTTCTATGGATTGTATCCATAGAACAAGGTGACCCAGAATTGGGTTCTCACAAGGACTTCAGCTGAGTTTCAAAGCCCTGAAGCTGACAGGGTGGCTCCAGGCTGCTGGTATCCTGGCATATGCCAAAGCAGTGCTGAACCCTCAGTAATATGTAAGATCTTAACGCAAGCAAACAAACAGGGCCCGATGGCAGAGGCGCACACCTTTCATCCCCGAACTTGGGAGGCAGAGGCAGGGAAATGCCTGTAAGTTTGAGGCTAGCCTGGTCTACAAGCGAGTTCAGGACAGGCAGGGTTATAACCACAGGGATCTGGAGCTCAGAGGTAGAGTACTCACGCAGCTGAATGAAGCCCTAGGTTCAGTCTTCAATACCTCAAAAACAACACATTCAATGTGACGAGGACTGAATTAAGAATTTGGTAAAGTGACGAAAGACTTTATCTATATTATATAACAAATGAAGTTTCTAGAAGTTAAAATAATCAAAATTAACAACAAAGTATGACTATTTAGTGACTGACAGCAGACAGCTGGAGAGAAGACTAGTAAAATGGAAGGCATGTCAGAAGAAACTATCCAGGACCAACTGAGAAAAGTACATAGAAAAAGGGGTCAAAACTGCTAGTTAGTAGTACTGGCTGCTGTGCACGTCCACTATCCCATTTTCTAGACAGGTCAAAGAATATTCTTCCTGACAACTCGTGCCAAACGACCAGGTCTGTTAAATAAACAGCAGTGGTCTGACTGAATGTTATGGATGCCTCTCCTCTAGGACCAAGGCAAGTGATATTCAGACAGTGGCTACTCTGTTCACGGGGCTTCCCAAAAGACTACAAAATTCCGAAGCTCCTGTGATCCTTGCAGTGGACACTGAACACAAACTCATTCTGTTTTAAGCTATTGAGCAATGCCAACTGTGGACCAAGTGTTAAATCACGGACCTATTGGGGACAATCAATTCTCATTCATACCACACTAGTTGTAGTAATAATTTTAACTTGTGTTTCCCTGTTAATATTGGCGAGAAATCTGTCTTATGCGTATTGGCCATTTTGATTCTTTTTTGTTTTTGTTTTTGTTTTTGTTTTTGTTTTTAATATATAGAGCCTTGCTCTGTAAGTCTGGCTGACCTGATAGTTGCTATGTAGCCCAGGCTGATCTCAAACTCATGGCAATTCTCCTGCCTCTGCCTCCTAAGTGCTGGGATGGCAGGCATGTACCTGGCCTAGATATCTTTCTTCAAGTGTGTCTGTATGACATTTGTTTATTTTATCGTGGGGGGATGGGTGGGTGTGATCAGAGAGCAGCTTCTAAGAGCTGGTTCTCTCCTTCTCCCATATGGATCTCGGGGATCGAACTCATGGTGTCAGGTTTAGTGGTGAGCACCTTACCCGCTGACTCAACTCATCAGTCCAGAAGATGTATTTTTAAAGAAGTATTTTGAAGTGAATTTCTACTCCTCTCTTGGATGCTCTGATTATTCCCTCACTGAGGAGCGGGTATCTGTGGCTGTCTCTCATCTAAGAGTTACACATACACCTCTCGCCTTTAACTCTCACTGTTGGCAGCTGAAGTTGGACTTTCTCACCACAGGATGTCTCCAACTTTCCCCCCCTTTTAGGGAGTGCTCCCGGGATCACTTCAAGCCTTGTACAGCCAGACACGAAGACCTGTCCGCCACATTCCTTTATCTTCTCCCTTTTCTGCTTGTTTGTTTGTTTACATTTTGAGTAGTCCGGGCTGTCCTGGAGCTCACTCTGTAGACCAGGCTGGCTTCTCACTCACAGAGATCCTCCTGCCTCCTCCTCCTGGGTGCTAGGATCAAAGGTGCATGCCACTATGCCAAACCCTGGGACTTCCCTCTGGATTCGCAGTCCATTGACTTTGCTTTTAGGCATCGTTTCTGTTTGGTGATCGTCACTCATCAAGGTGTGCACTTGCTAAGCACGCTTTCCTTCCTCCATGAGTGGAGAGCTGCTGAGGCCAGGCAACGCATGCCAGGTTGACGTCCCTGCAAGGGAGCGGAGAGGCCACTGAATGAAACTGTGATGCTGAGGCCTGGGTTGCAGCGGAGACCCGAAGATGTCGGAGCTGCCAGAGCGTGAGACATCTGAAGGAGAACTGCACCTATGCAGCGGAACCAGCCCGAGAGAGGTGTACGCTGCAGCCAGCAAGGGTGGTGGACTCAGCCAAACCCTCGAAATTAAAGTCCCAGAAGGAAGACACAGAGCTACGGGACTTTGGTTTTTCCTACTAGGTTTCAGTCTTGCTTTGGTCTGGTATTTCCTCACTAAGTTCCCATTCCTCCATGTTGGAACAGCAATGCATATTCCTTACTATTGTATAAGGAAATCATGTAATTTGTTTTTTTGATTTACAATCGATCATGTTTCTAAATGGCCTTGAGTCTCACAAGAGATTTTGAACTTCTTTTATTTTTAAACAAGAAGTTTATTTAAACAAGGTGCTTGAGTTGAAGGGAAGCTATCCAGGAACATTTTGTTCAAGAATAATTTTCCCCTACTGAAAGGCAGATTACCTTACATGTAACAGCTATATAAAGAAAGGTTACAAACTGTCCTTGGTTTTGTGATAAATGAAAAACATTGACATTCTCCAACTGAAGACGGGGTGCAGGGGTTTATGTTGTGAGTTCTTTTGTTAAAACAATGAGAGCAAAACTACTTCCGGGACTGTACGGAGAAGAGCTGAGTGAGCCGCTAGCAGAGGGGGGAAGGCTTTCACAGAGCCACTAGTGGAGGAGGAGAGGCCTTCACAGAGCCGCTACCTTCCCAGCCCTTCTCCATCTGATGGCAACCAAAAGGGAACACGGCAGCGTGCTGGTACAGTAGGGAAACCAAAGAGCAAAGTGCAGTGTGGTGGTCAGGGTGTGCGGGAGCCAAACTGCAGCTTTCTAATGGAGAATGTTTCTTGGTTTATAACAAAAAAGGGATGAAGTAGCGACCTCCCTTTTGGGTAGACATCTCCTGTCTGCTGCCGGAACACATCCATCGGATCTTCATCCTCCATTTCCAACTATGCAGGTGTGTCTGTCTGTTTCACTGTTTGCCCATCAAACTGGACCCCAATCTGCCTCATTGGCGAACTCTGTTGTTCACAGTGAGCTTTCGTCAGTTTACCTAGCAGTGTCTGCTGCTTCATTTAAAGCTGCACCATGCAGCCACCCTGCCCGTGAGCAGGAGGCATCAATATGCTCACTGTTCTCAGTCTTGACTCCTTCCTTGAGTTTCTCATTGGCCATGGTGAGCATGGGAGTCTCCCCAGCTGCCACTTCCCAGAGATGCACCAGGTCCTCACAGCAGGAGATTTGGGACTTTTGAATGATGCTGGGACTCTGAAATACTATAGGGACTTTTGAAGTTGGAACCAATGCATTTTGCATCTTGAGATGGCCAAGAGCCTCTGGGGGCAGGGGAGTAACGTGTTGGTTTGAAGGAGGGTTGTCCCTTGTGGGATCACGTATTTGAACACTTGGGCCGTAGTTGATGGCACTGTTTGTGGAGGTTATGGTATCTCTTAGGAGGCTGAGCCTTGCTGGAGGAAGTCGATCACTGGGGGTGGGCTTTGAGGGTTTATAGTCTCATCCCACTTCCTATTCTTTCTCTCTCCTTCCCATGTGAATGGATGAAAATGCAATCAGCCAGTTTCCTGCTCCCCCTGCCATGACATGCCTTCCCCTAGGTGGACTCTATCCCTAGAACCATAAGCCAAATGAACTCCTTCTTCTTTAAGTTGCTTTTGGTCATGGTGTTTTCTAATAGCCACAGGAAAGCAGCTAGCACAACAATGACATCTACCACAAGTCTTCAAAACCTACAACAATCACAGCACGGGAATGAACTGCGCAGTGGGACTGCAAGGCGCTGCTGGCAGGAGGGAATGGGCTGCTACAGCCACGAAAGCGTGTGGGCACACACGGGAGAGATGGCAAGGGCACACATGGCACACTGCATCTGGAACTCAGTCATTGAAAATTCGCATAATGGAGTTCGCTGTACCGGTGAAAGGAGATGCACTTTAGGCCTGAGCAAGAGACTGAATCTCACAGATACAGCTTGGGACCAGAGGTGATGCCGGAGGAACAATGCCACACAGACTCATGTGCAGAAGATGCCAGCAGCGAGACTAAGCTGCAGTGTCTAGATGTTTCGGTCTGAAAATGGATAGACAGGCAGCTGAGCGGGTGAGTGAGTGGACGGATGGATGAATGGCGCTTTAAATGTGGAAGAAATGGCAGGACAGGAGAAACAAGGAAAGTATCCCTATAAAATCCACCACATAGTTCCATGGGCAGAGAGGGTAAGGCTCTGGCAAAATGGCGTTCCTTATATTGCTTCTGCTGGGCATTTCGGGTGAACCACAGTGCCACACACACAACTATGATTCATTCCATGTCCAGCTTATGATCGGTATTTTATAGAATAAGGTCCAAGATGTATAAATTCCCAGAGCAGCTAGAGAAGTGGATGCGAGAGAAGAGAAGGGATGACGACCAGGCAAACACTTGCACATGTGGACAGTCATCTGTGCTGTCTTAATAATCTTAAATAAACCACGGGTACTTATCTGAAAGAATATTTATTGAGAACTATGTGCCAAGATTTTGGCGAGGAACTTGATGTTAATCTCTAGTCTCACAGAGCCGGGCTGTGAGCTGCTGGTGAGTGGGAACAGCTTACAAACCTGTGCTGGCTGACCTGTGGGTGGAAGAGCCGTAATCAACGGAAACCAAATGAGCACAAGAGGATGACGTGGTGAGCTGCTGGGTGTCATGTGAGCAGATCCGTGGTTTAATAAGCTCGTGAAGTGGTAGGGTAGAGACTGAGCTACTTGAAAGGAAGACAAAGCACACGGCATGTGGCGGGTCACTGCAGTTAACTGATGCCTGCGTGCAGCAAACAGAAGAACAAGCTGAGGCCGGGCGGTGGTGGCGCACGCCTTTAACCCTAGCACTCAGGAGGTGGAGGCAGGCGGATCTCTGTGAGTTTAAGGCCAGCCTGGTCTACAGAGTGAGTTCCAGGATGGCCAAGTCTACACAGAGAAACCCTGTCTCAAAAAAAAAAAAAGAAAAAACTCCCCATGAAGAAACTGTCACATGTCTTACTTCCTGTCCTAGCGCCAGAGCCTGAAAAGGTGAACCCACTGGGGCTGGCTGGGGGAAAAGAGGAAGATTTGTTCCAGAAGGAACTGTCTGAGGGATTGAGTTTTTATAGAGAGGAAAGAATTGTCAGGCGATAAGAGATAAGAGGTGGCTTGTCTTTTCCCAGGGCTGAAGAAAGAATGAGGAACCTGTGAATGGAATGCAGATCTCCAAGAACAAAGAAAGAATGAGGAACCTGTGAATGGAATGCAGATCTCCAAGAACAAAGATCTCTGTTACCTCGATAATTGGAGCTCTGTCTCATCATTCTCTTAATAAAATTGTTTCTTTGCCAAAAAGAAAAAAAGAAAAAAGAGAAAAAAAAAGAAAATGAAACAAGTTTCCGTACCCACAACCTTAGAGGGCCGTTGTCCTCCCCCCCACCACGTCCACTCCTCCTCTTTTCCTTCCTGTAAAAACCACCAATCTGTCTTCCATTTTATCATTTTGCCAGTTTGAGATGGAATTGTCTGCTTAGTACTGCAGGAGGGGCTTTTTCTCAGTTTCCTGGAGAGTTGTGGGAGTTGCTGCCAGTCTCTACCTCATCCTCCGTGGCTGGAAGGGGGTCTAGACTATGACCGTACCAGTTTTCACCATGAAAGGACATCTGTATCTGGACTGTGTCCAGTTTGGGGCTATTACCATGCAAGCTTCTGCAGACATTATTATGTGAGCACAGGCTCACGCCGCTGGGCTAAGGGCCCAAACATAACTGCTGAGGAGCATAGTGTGTTTGGATCTTCAGGGTCCGCAGCGGGCGGAGCCCATGTTCATGTTGGCTGCACGGCTTGAGACTCCAGCTTGCCTCCAGCCTTGCCTTCCGCCACTTCAGCTGTCACAGTGAATGCTGACATGGGACAGACACCCTTGTTCTGTGCGGCTCTGCAGTCATCATGTCCTCTTCCGGGACACTCCTCTCCCTGTCTGTCATGGCTGGACGACATGTTTGCTTGTCGTTGAGATGGATTTGCTTATATTCCCCAGGGAGGTGTCCTTGGTCAGGTATATGATTTGTGACCAGTCTTTCCCATTGCTGGCCATAGCTTCTTGTCAGAGACCTATGAAGGGAAGCTTTCCTTTCCTTCTTTCCTTTCTTCTTTCTCTTTATCCTCAGGGGAGAGTGCAAACGCCACCACTGATTATGCCATGGGTTTCCCACTTTTGGGTACATTGCAGGTCAGGACAGCTGGAGTGCACAGAAAAGCCTCACCCTGGGAACTCCTTTCTGAACATGGTGTCGCCCCCGCCAGGTTACTATGCTTTCATCTTGGTGAAGGCCAGCTTTTCTTTCTTTTGGCTTCTTGGTGTGCTATCTAAGAATTCTCCCTAGGGCCCAGAGCTATTTCCCTGTCTAAGGACTAGAGGTTCCCTGTTAATGCTGGAACTCAGATCTGCTGAGTTGATTGTGTCAGGCGTGAGACTCAGGGCAGAACTCATTTCTTGGCCTGTGGGCTGTCAGTGGCTCTAGTAACTGAGGTTGAGATGAGTGCTCTTCCTGACAGCTAAGATTCAGGACACCTCCCTGTTACCACAGCTCCCCAATTACCAGCCCCACAGCGGCACCCACAGTCCTCCAGCCCTCTATGGCCTCCAGGCACCAGCGCTTGGGCACTCTCTGAGCTCCCAGACTCCAGCTATACTATAACTTTACCTGCTAGCCCAGGAGGTTAGGCTAAGCCCAGAGAAGTGTCCCCAGGAAGCAAAGCTGGGAGTGTCACCTGAAGCTGGGGTTCCAGGCTGGGCAAAGGATCCGATACCCCTTCAAGGGGCACAGAAGCAAGTGTTTTCCAAAAGGCCTGACACCCATACCATCATTTCTGGCAGCACCCTCAGCTTTAGGGGTGAGATATGGGGTAACTAACTTTAAATTCAGGTGACTTAAAGGAAATAAAGGTAAGGTCAGATGTGGTACCCAGCACCTGTAACCCCAGAACTGTAGTGGCTAAGGCAAAAGGATCAGGATTGTTCCTGGCTAACGTGTGTGTGTGTGTGTGTGTACAAACAAATAGAAGGTAGAGGCACTTCCTAGGCTGGTTTCTCAGAGTTGCCCCCACTGCTGAGTAAGCCTCACCAGTGACCTCCTGGACCCACATGTTTCAGTGGTCAGCATGAGGAAGACAGCACTCTCTCCTGATGGGAGGCAGTTCCACCAAGAGGGAAGAAACAGGAATAGACTGAGGGCACCTGTGATACCTGGCCAACCTCTGAGGCCAGAAAGCCTAATCTACCACAGCAGCTGTATCCTCTGGTAGCAGAGCTGAAGGAGCTAGGACAACCGCATAGAAGGCGTCCCCTGGCAGACAACAACCAATCATTATTCAGAAACCTACAGGTGTTTGGTTGGTGGGATGGAACCAAATATAAAACCTAGGAATCCCTGTATCCTATGGATCGATACACACACCCACACCCCACACACCCACACACACACACACACACACATACACATTCCTTATGAAATATATATATATATATATATATATATATATATATATATATATATATATATATATATAGAGAGAGAGAGAGAGAGAGAGAGAGAGAGAGAGAGAATGACCCTGTCTCTTAAGGAATGTGTGTGTGTGTGAGAGTGTGTGTGTATTCACATATATACACACATCTATTCCTTATGAGATAGGGTCAATGCTCTTGCCCAGTCTTGGTATTATAGATGTGTGCCACCACATCGGAAACCTTTGGAGTATGGATGGAAGTGCATGCCAGGGCCACACCTGCTCCGGAGTGCTCCCATCATCGGCATACACCCGGGGGTCTGCTCCGAGCTTCAGAAGCACCTCCACGGCTTCCAGGTGGCCCCCAAAGGCTGCCCGGTAGAGCGGCGTGCGGCCGAAGGCGCCCTGCGGAAGGGGCTCCCTGAGCGCGTGCGGGGACCAGGCCACGCCGCCGCCGCGCGCACCGCGCCCACCTTGCTGTTGGGGCTGGCACCCAGCTCCGCTAGCAGCTGGATGGCCAAGGGCTGCCCGCCCGCCGCCGCCTCGGACAGAGGCGTGTTCCCGTGGCTGTCCTCGCATTCCACAGTGGCCAAGCGCCTTTGCAGCCGCCGAGCCTTGCCTGCCTCGTCGTGGCCCACGCCTTCGCGCGTCAGGAGCTGATCCACCTGGGCGCAGGGCAGTGTCACCTTGGCGCCCGCCCGGTCCCGCCCACCCGCTGCTGCCGCACGGACCTCTTTAAGCACCGCACGGATCTCGCCCAGGTCCCCTTCGAAGGCAGCCTCCAGCAGGCGGCGGCGGCGCTGCAGCTCCTCCCGCCGGGCGCGCTCCGCTGCCTCCTCTTGCTCGCGCTGCCGCCGAGCCGCCTCCTGCTCCCTGCGCACCAAGGCCAGGTAGGCCTGCAAGACATGGCCCGTGGTCACCGTCCCCAGCGCCCACACAGCTCGGGGTCACTGTGCAATCCAGACATCATGTCCACAACCTGAAGTCCCTGTCTAAACCCCCAAGGTCATGATTCCCCTTCACACTCTGTCCAGACCTTCCCTCTCCCGGTGGTCCCGGCACCCAGGGTCTTGTGGCTGAACCCTACTCACCTCTCTCTGCAGCTTCTCCATTTCATCCAGGTACTCCTGGCGCTCCTGCCGACGGCGAGCCAGGTCCTTTCGTGCCAGATGTTGCCTGAAGACACACTGGATGACAATGGCGGCCTTGTCCTCGGCGGTTGGGGCTGGGGTGAAGAGAGTTGAGATTTGAACCCCAGTCTTCCTTCCTAGCCACCATCTATGCAGTTGCTTGGGTTATACAGAGGACCCGGATGGTTCTCAGAAAGCATGAAGGCCGGATGCCATGATCATGCCTATCTCCCAACACTCAGGAGGACCACGGAGTCCATTAGTGTGAAACCACCAGCCAGGGCTAAGTGGTAGACAGTCTCAACAGTGACAAAAATTCCTCAATAGCTGAGTCAGAATAATGCTCCCTCAGAAGAACCAGGGAAGGAGAGGCTTGAGCAGAAAGTCCACATCCCCAGGGCCAGAAAATCGCTAGAAATCTACAGCTGGAAAGACGCCGACTGAGAGAAGTTGTAAGAAGCCTGAGGAAAGGATAGAAAAACTGCCCCTGGTCCTCAGGGTTCACCCACCAGAGCCAGAGGCCCAACATATCCTCAAAGCATAAACTGCCCCAAAAGGGGCGTGGTCTCAGACCACAGCCCAGGACACTCAAGAGGGTTTGAGTCCAGAACTTGGGCACAGCCACGCACACATTCACGCCATCTTGCAGAGGCTAACATGCTGTCCTGGCACAGTGGCTTCCAGGAGCAGGGGACTGGAAGAACAAACACCACACAGTAACCTATGGGCACTACTCCACCCCATGGGGTCTCAAGTGAGGTGTCCAGAGCACCTATCCACAAAAGAGAGATGAAAATCTTATCTAACTGGGACTCCAAGACAGGCTGTGTAGACTGCAAGGACAACTGAAACATGAGTCAGAGCGCATAAAGAAAGAAACAGAAAACAAGACTCAGACGGACAAACATGAAGAAATTCAGCAGCAAGGACAGTGGGCAGTGTAGTGTGGCTCTGCAGAGAGGGGTGGTCCCAGGTGATGCAGTTGAGGAACAGCAGAGAGCAGAAACCAGGAAGGAGGTAAACAGGGTGCAGCAAATGGAGCCGACCCTGTGACACACACCTGCAGGTCCAGGTGCTCCAGGGGGTAGGGAGGTCACTTGATCCAAGGGGTTGGAGACTAACCTGGGCAACGCAGTGAGAGCCCTTCTCAACCATTCCCCCAGATAAAAAGAAAGGTCAGCAATTAATCTGTGAACCCCTCTAGAGTCAAGTCTTTGCCAACCCTAGAATGGCTCCCTTAATTAAGATATATAATTCCTTGTTCCCATATCCACCCTTCCTATATCCCAACCATCCTATTCCCCCAAGCTCTTCCCATCCTCCACTTCACACTTTTCTCTCCCCATCCCCCCAACCCACCCCACCCCCAAGTTCCCATTTTTTGTCCGGCAATCTTGTCTACTTCCAATATCCAGGAGGATAACTATATGTTTTTCTTTGGATTCACCTTCTTATATAGCTTCTCTAGGATTTTTTTTTAAGGAATTATAGGCTCGATGTCCTTTATTTATGGCTAGAAACCAATTATGAGTGAGTACACCAAGTCCAGTTGGAATGGGACTGATGGAACAGGGGACCAAAACGGACTCTCTGAATGTGGCTGATGGTGGAGGAGGACTGAGAAACCAAGGACAACAGCGATGAGCATGAACTCTACAGCATGGATGGGCTCACTGTGAGCCTTGTCAGTTTGGTTGCTCACCTTCCTGAACTTAGGGGGAGCTGGGAGGACCTTGGACTTAACATAGTGAAGGGAACCCTGATGGCTCTTTGGCTTGGAGAGGGGCAGAGTGGGGGTATGGGTGGAAAGGAGGGGAGGGAAGGGAGAGGAGGAGGGGAGGAGATGGAAATTTTTAATAAAAAAAATGAGAAAAAAAGATGATAAAATGTAAAAAAAAAAAAAAGAAATTAATCTGTGTGTGTGCAGGTGCACATGGCTGACTGGCTGTGATCCCAGGGACCCTCCTGCTTCTGGCTCTCCAGGGCTGGAACTACATGGCTTTTGGAGATTAAACTCAGGTCCTCAAATCTGCTCTACAAGCTACTGGCTGAATGCACCATCTCCTGGTCCCGGAAATGAATCTTTGTATTCAATCTTTGGTGAGTATAGGTAGCAAGGACCCTATACTGAATTACATCTGGGCCCTATTTTATTTTGTTTTCTTTCTTTTTTCTTTTCTTTCTTTCTTTTTCTTTTTTTGTTGTTTGTTTTTTGTTTTTGTTTTGTTTTGCTTTCTTTTGTTTTTTGAGACAGGGTTTCTCTGTGTAACAGCTCTAAGTGTCCTGGAACTCATTGAACTCACAGAGATCAGTCTCTGGCTCCTGAGTGCTGGGATTAAAGGTGTTTTGTTTGGTCGGAAGAGAGTTTTGAAAACTAACGAAAGTCATCAAGTCACAGCATTGAAATGCATGTTGAATTTCAAGGATGGCAGATACAAAAGTAAGCAAGCACCCAAATCCACTGAGCTAGAGAAAATAAACAGCAGTAGCACATGTGTGCTTCTGTATACAAAGGCATGCTTCAAAGAGAAGGGAGCTATGGCAATTAGACTCATGCCTCCAGGAAAGAATGAAATAAATAAAAGACATGTACAAGGCAGTAATGCAACTATCAGATTATATGAGAATTAAAATTAAAATTCACACACACAAAAATAGCCATGAGAAAACACAGCATTCCAGAACATTCCACCATCTCATGGCGCTTACGTTTTTCCTGCCCGCTCTTCTCTGACATGCCCTGAGCCTTGCAGAGGCTGACAAAGATACGGCTGAGCATTGAACAGCCACTTTCTCAGCACTTTGACCAGTTATGAGTTTCTGCAGTTAGTGCTGCCCACTGCAAAACAGCAACAAAACCTTTTCTAACTGTGGTAGTTTGAATAAGAATGGGCCCAATAGGCTCCTATATTTAGATACTTCGTTACCAGCAAGTGGAACTGTTTGAAAGGATTAGAAGGATTAGGAGGTGTGGCCTTGTCAGAGGGAGTGTGTCACTGGGGATGGGCTTTGAGGTTTTAAAAGCCCACGCCAGACCCAGTGTCTCTTGGCCCATGAATCAGGATGTACTACTTCTACAGCCCCATGTCTGCCAGCAGATTGCAATGCTTCCCACCATGATGATACTAACCCTCTGAAACCGTAAGTCAGCCCTCGATGAAATGCTATATAGATGAATTGCTTTGGCCATGTCTCTTGATAGCAACAGAACTGTGACTCAGACACTAACTGAAGCTGACAGCAGCGCTCATGTATGCGCAAACATAATTAGTCACATCACACCCATTTACCAAAACAACAGCAGTGTCTTCCCCACTAGGGTCCATGACCTCACCAGCCGCGGCGTTAACCAGGTTTACAGAGCTAGCTGTGCTCCCTCCACTGCAGCAGGCCTCAAACTCAAGCAGAAAGCAGTTGGCTACTCCACAGCAGACTTGGCTCTGCTGCACCAATGGACACACCGTGCCTGGAGAGTCGGCCGTGTCATAGTTAAGGTCCCTGGCTATGTTAGACCGTTGGTGACAATCCTCCCCAGCAGCCTGCCCAGCACCTTCTAGTAAAAGAGGACAAGCCAGCGGGGAGAGAGCTTCCAGCTTGGTTCCAGCTTGGTTCCAGCTTGACTTCTCTGTCCTTAGAGAAAATATGGTGTCTTCAGCAATAGGTTCTTACCATATATTTCCAGTGGGCAGCCAACTGCAGCGGCATTTGCATGAATTGTTGTGGGAACCTCAGGACTCCCCTGACCTACATATCATCGGGTGGTACCCCACTCCTGGCAATGGAATTTTCACTTACAAATCTATAGCTCCTGGAGTCAGCTTTAACCACTCGGGACTACCATTCAAATTCTTACAAAAAGGAAACACCAGTTTTCAATTAGATTACCAAGTACCGGTTTCCTTGTGGCTTTGCCATACAGCCTCAGTTTTGGCTCCTTCTTCCTGTCCCCTCCCCATTTAAGTTTTTTTTAACTTGAGTATTCCCCCTTTTCCTTTCATATCTCATGTGATTTATCACTCTCCTCCCCATAACCTAAAGTGTCTTTTCCCCTCTCATGGGCCCCTTTCTGGTTTCCTGGCCTTAAATACAGTCATTTCCACATAAATATGCATATATAAAAACTAGAAGGCAGGGACTCTAGAGACGGCTCTGCTTTTACAGAAGATACAGATTTGGTTTTGAGCACCCACATGGTGGCCCACAACCATCTGTAACTCCAGTTCCAGGAGATGTGATGCCCTCTTTTGACCTCTACAGGCACCATGTGGTGCACAGATAAACATGAAGGGAAAGCACATATGAACACATAAACAAATCTTTAAAGAAAGTTAATGAGAAGGCAGAAGAGGATATGGGTTAGCTCACTTAATGTAATATTTCCCAATTCTATCCGTTTTCTTGCAGATTCCACGGTGTATCTGGGCCACATTTTCATTATCTGCTCATCACCCGATGATCCTCTAGAATGAGTCTATTTCCCAGCTGCTGGGAGCAACGGAGCAGCAGTGAACCTGGACGTGCAAGTGTCGCCTTGGCAGGACGCAGGGGTGTGGCCTGAAGGGGTGTGGCTGGACAGAGGGTGGGTCTATTCTAGCTTCAGTTCAGTGGCTAAACTAGTTGGGACTCTTGCCAGCAATGAATGAGGGTTCCATTTTATTTAACATCCTTTCTAACACTTATCATTCTCTTTCTCGCTCGCTTTCTCTCTCTCGCTCTCTCTCTTTCTCTCTCTCTCCCCCACCCCCTGAGACATGGTTTTTCTGTGTAGCTCTGGCTCGGCTGTTCTGGACCTCACTCTGTAGATCAGGCTGGCCTCAACCTCACAGAGATCTGCCTGACTCTGTCTCCCAAGTGCTGGGATTAAAGGTGTGAGCCACTGCTGCCTGACTTTTATTTCAGGTTTGTAAATTTATCAGGTATATTTTGAAACTAAAAACAACAACAAAAATCTAGCTGGGTGATGGTGGCGCACACCTTTAATCCAAGCACTCAGGACGTAGAGACAGGCAGATCTCTGAGTTCGAGGCCAGAATGGTCTACAGGGTAAGTTCCAGGAAGAGTCGGGGTACACAGAAAAACCCTATCTCAAATCGCCCCCCAAAAGCAACTAACCTGTTGTAAACTGTTAAAGATAATTAAGACATACAAGTTAATGGTCAGGCACTTCATAAATATCAGACTCTTTAGTGTGCTCAGAACTATGTGCACAGTCATGCTAGTACAAATGTAATTCATTTACAAGGACAAGCATTATTTAGCCTCCTGTATATCTTTTCAAGGTTAAGCCTAAAGCAAGTAACTAAAAATAAGTTAAGTTTGTTTAAAATGAAGTATATTTAATACATGGCCCTTAGAACTCCCAGAGATCTGCTGAATGTGGTATTTAAAGTGTTTAGTAAAAAGCTTCCCATGATAAGCAGAAACACCAGCACCTAGTGGCAACCCTAAGGTCTCCAGAGAAGACGGTGGGGCAGAGGCGACTCCACCTGGATTGTGTTAAAACGAACCACAGGGGAAGAAACTGCCAAGGCCCCACCCAAACTGTTCTCACTGTTGACTATAGGCTTGGCCAAGGTAGGTCAGTTTTCCCAAGTTCCTAGTCCACAAGAAAATCTCTCAGACCTTCTCCGTCTCTGACCCAAGGCTGATGCCGCCATGTGTGACAGCAAAGACTGACACACTGTCTCCAGTGACACCACTGAGATTACCCTGAGGGAACCTAGAGTAACCGCCCAGGTAGCAGCTAAATCCCCGCCTTTTAGCTGTTACGGAGACCATTTGGATTATTGTTCTTGCTCTAATTTATCCTTCTTGGGTCTCGGATGAAGCTGATGGCTAACTGTAGCTTTATCCTTCTGACAATAGCAAGCACCCCACTCTCTGCCTCCCAAGGGTGCGGCTGCCTAGTCGGTCCATTTCATAGGTAAAAGTCAGACTCACAGTTTACCTTGCTGGCTTATTTCACAGGCAAAGAGATAAACTCACAAAACAGGTTTCAATGTAACTTTTTACCTAATTCCTTTATTTAAAGGAGCTTACTTTGTAATGACTGCTCTCAGTAATCAACCACTTTTGTTTCATGGTAAATGACTGGATGGAAAAAGAAAAGGTTTGAGGTTTTATGTACGTTGTGATAGTCTGAGGAAGAATTTAAGGTGTGTAAAGGCAACCTGTAAAGTCCTGAGGATGCAAAAGTAGGTTGTGCGGGTCCAAAGTGGCTCAAGGGCTGTGAATGTGAGCTATGAAGGTCGAGGAAGTGATTTAAGGCTTGTGAAAAAATGAGAACTCTTTCAGGTTTCTCTCCCTCCCTATGCTATGGTTATATTAAGACTTCAGAAGTTCAGAGTTTTAACATTAATCAGTGGAGTTCCGATAAGCTACTAATCTAGCTCTGGTGAAGTGCTATTAGTATCATAGTCACAAGCTCAAAATTTTAAATTCCCTGTGGTTGTTTTTGACGGTAGCTTCAAGAGTGCTTCTCCAGGGAGCTCAGTGGTTAAGAGCACTGGCTGCTCTTCCAGAAGACCTGAGTTCAGTTCTCAGCATCCACACGGCAGCTCACAGATGTCTATAACCCCAGTTCCAGAGGATCCAGAGCCCTTACACAGACATACACACAGGCAAAACACAGTGCTGTGGACTATTCCTTTACACTGTAGGAATATATATCACTGTGATTGGTTTAATAAAGAAGCTGACTGGCCAATAACTGGGCAGGACGAGAATAACGAGGAGAATGCTGAGAGGAAGAAGGGAGGAGTTTGGAGTCAGCAGCCAGACACAGAGGAAGCAGGAGATGATCATGTGGTACTGAAAGAAGGTACCACCACACGGCAGAGTGTAAATAAGAAATACAGGTTAATTTAAAATGTAAGAGTTAGCTAGTAATAAGCCTGAGCTATCAGCTGAGCATTAATAAGTAACATTAAGTCTCCGTGCTGGTTATTCAAGAGCTGGAGGACAGGATAGAAACTTCCATCTACACACCAATGCTCATTTAAAAAAAAAAAAAGCTTCTCTTAAAAACGAAAAAGTAAGAGCCAGGCATAGTAGCACAGGCCTTTAATCCCAGGAGGCAGAGGCAGGTGGATCTCTGAGTTTAAGGTCAGCCTGGTCTACAAAGTGAGGGTCTACAGCTGGGACTACACAGAGAAACCCTGTCTCAAAAACAAAACAAAAGGCTTCTCGTCATGCTGAAAACATCTCCATCTAGTGTATATATATCCAGCCCTCTGGACAAAGGGAAGCATGTTCAGACTTTTAGCCCAGAACCATCCTTTTGGTTCCCCAGGTGCCTATTAGCATACCTAAGCACATGCCCGACTCTAGGCTCTCTCGGCATCTCAAAGTCCATGATGGCATCTGGTTCTTCTCACTGCGCCTCCCACTCAAAACTTCTCCAGCCCCTAGGCTTCCCTCCCCCCAGTTTCTCATTTCTATATAACCATGCCATTCCTGCCATGTGCTCTCTCTCTTCCCCCTCACTTGCTCTCCCTGTGTCTCTCTCCTCTAATGGCCTGGTTCACTCTGTAGGCCATTGTTCAGTGTATTGTTTTCTCTCCTTGTTCTGAATACTCCCAGATGCCTCTCCCTAATATCTACAACAAAAGTCTTTCCCTCAAATATACCTCAGCATGGTCATGGCCTCAGTTTTTTACACTTTCAGTCCTTTTGGAATGGTAATGCATGTTTTATGCCATTGTATGTTGGAAGTATGTAATTTGCTTTTTTTTGAGACAGGGTTTCTCTGTGTAGTCCTGGCTGTCCTGGAACTCACTCTGTAGACCAGGCTGGCCTCTAACTCACAAAAGATCCATCTGCCTCTGCCTCCCAAGTGCTAGGATTAAAGGTATGCACGGCCATCACCTGACATTTCTTTTTTCATTTTCTGAGACAGGGTTTCTCTGTGTAACACCTCTCTGCTGTCCTGGAACTCATTCTATAGACCAGGCTGACCTTGAACTCACAAAGATCCCCCTGACTTTGCCTCCCAAGTGCTGTTTTTAATTATTTATTTATATTCTATGTATGAGTGTTTTGCATGTATACCTGCATGCCAGAAAAGTGTGTTGGATCTTATTATAGATGGTTGTAAACTACCATGTGGTTCCTGGGAATTGAACTCAGGACCTCTGGAAGAGGAGTCAGTGCTTTTAACCACTGAGCCATCTCTCCAGCCCATAACTGCTTTTTTTATTTTACAGGTGTTACAATTAAGAGATTGCCTTGAATCTCAGAAGAGACTTTGGACTTTTCTTGATGTTGTTGTTGTTGTCTTTCTATGTAGTCCTGACTGTTCTGGAGCTCACTATGTAGACCAGGATGGCTCCGAACTCACAGGAATGTGCCTGCCTCTGTCTCTCAAGTGTTGGGATTAAAGGCTTGTGCCTGGCTCTGATTTTGGATTTTTAAACTATGAGATTATGAAAGACTATGGGGACTTTTGAAGTCAAGCTAAATGCATTTTGCATTCTGGCAATGGCCATGAGCCAGTGGGGGTCAGGTATACATTCGATTGAGAAATTCTCCCCAGACACTCACATATCTGGGTACTTGATTCCCAGCTGCTGGTGCTGTTTGGGGGAGGTTTAGGTGATACAGCCTCGCTAGAAGAAACACGTCACTGGGAGCAGGCTTGAGATTAGAAAACCTCGCCTGCTTCCAGTTTGCTCTCTCTGCTTCATGCCTGTGGTGGAAGGTGAGGTAAGCTGTTTCCTGCTCCTGCTGCCATATCTTCCGCTTGCTGTCAGGCCTCCTTGCCACGACGGACTCTGTCCCTCTGGAAGGAAAGGCGAAAGGAACTCTTTCCCCGATAAGTTTCCTTGTGTACGTGGCATTTTATCACAGCCACAGAGAAGTAAATCGCCCCTTAAAATTTATGTATCAGCTCTTCTTTTTTTCAAATTGTCCCTATTTATTTACTTATTTTGTTTGTTTGTGGCAGAGTCTCATTATGTAGCCTAGGCTCAAACTCTGATCCTCCTGCCTCAGCCTTCCAAGTACTGGTAGTACAGGCATGTGCTATCACATCCAGCAAACTGCAGAAAGTCTTGAAAAAAATGTGTGTTTAAGTGGATTTATATAATTTAAGCTCATGTTGTTAAAGGGTCAAATGTACTTTAACTGTAAATGGAGGGCTGGGGTATAATTCAGTGGGAGGGAATAGGTAGCCACTGCGGGGGAGGGGTTATCAAACTCTCCAAGTTCTCCAATCAAAAGACAGAACTCAGGAGCAGCCCTGGCTGCCCTTCCAGAGAACTCAGGTTCAATCCCTAGCACCTAGATAGTGCGTGCAGGCAAAACACGCACACACATAAGAAGTAAAAGAGGCTGGAGTGAAACATGGCAGAGCCTGCATCTCCCAAACTCAGGTGACCAAGGCAGGAAGGTCACAAGTTTGAGGCCAATATGAGCTGCACAATACAACCCTTCCTGGGGAAAACTTTTCAAAGGGAGATTATAGGATAGATACAAGCACATGGCTCTCTCAAGCTTTTCCAAATCAGCCTCTTTGTTCTTCTGCCTCTATTCTAATTTTTCTGCCCTCTTTCTAGTTTCTCCTAGTTTCTTATTTTTTTAAATATTATTTTTAAAATTTAATTTATTTTTATTTTAGGTGCACTGGTATTTCTCCTGCACGCATGTCTGTGTGAGGGTGTCAGGTTCCCGGGAACTGGAGTCGTGAGCCACCATATGGGTGTGAGGAAACAAACTCAGGGCCTCTGGATGAGCAGCCGGTGGGGGAATGCGGTGGGGTAGACACACACGCAGAACACCTGCGGTCAGAGGAACAGCTGTGCTCTGGTGGAGCTCCATCTACGACCACTGCAACCTGGGCCTCGGCACGTTATTGTGTGTAATTTGTGGGGGGGGGGGCGGGGAGCAGGTAGCTAGTCTCAGACTGTGAAGACCAGGAGGACAAAGCTGTGGATGCTAGTTTAACACACTGACCTGTAGTGAGGAGCTGTGGGCCGCGTTCCCGCCCACCCTGCTCCCAGCCGCCTGGCTAGCTTATGCCCCGAAATAACAACATACAAACTATATTCATTTAAACACTGCCTGACCCATTAGTTTCAGCCTCTTACTTACATCTTGACTAACCCATATCTAATAATCTGTGTAACACCACGAGTGGTGTCTTACCGGGAAAGATTCAGCATGTCTGACCTGGCAGCTGGCTTCATGGTGACTGTCTCACTGAGGAGAGGCATGGCAATTGCCCAAGGCATCTGTCTCACTTAGGAGAGGCGTGGCATCTGTCTGAGCCATCTACCTCACTTCCTACTTCCTGTTCTGTCTACTCCACCCACCCAAGGGCCGGCCCATTAAATGAGCCAGGCAGTTTCTTTATTAATTAACCAATGAAATCATCAGATAGATAGAAGACACACTTACATCACTGACCAATTGTGCCTTTGTACACATACACTCATACATAGACCAAAGGAAGAAGGCTTTGCCGTTCCCTAGCCTGACCCCACAAGGGGATAGGTTTTGTCAGTTTGCCATTGGTCTGAGTCCTTGGTCCTTGTCATGGTTGTGCCCACGTCAACAGCACACATCCATTCAGAACTTCATTGCTCAGATCTTCCTCCACTCCTGTAACCAAAAGGGAGTGACGGTGGGGCTGACAGTGAGCTGGCTCAGTGGGTGAGGGCGCAAGCTTGCTGCCAAGTCTGATGACCTGAGCGCAATCCCTGATTCACAAGTACCCAAAGAGTGTAATGGGAGAACCACCTCCCCCAAGCTGTTCTCAGACCTCCACACATGCATTGTAGAAATTGTGTGCTTGCCTACATGGACACACACACACACACACACACACACAGACAAATAAGCAGAAATATTTAATGTAAGAAAACATAAGGGCCTATGTATTAGTAGATGAAATAAATTTTAGAAAAAATATATATAGGTGGTGGGGGCTCAAGCCTTTAATCCCAGCACTCAGAAGGCAGAGGCAGGCAGATCTCTGAGTTTGAGGCCAGCCTGGTCTACAGCATGAGCGCCAGAAGAGGAAAAAAAAAAAAAAAAAAAAAAAAAAACCCTTATATGATGACTAGTAAAGAAGCTTGCCTGACAATCTGAGTTTGATCCCTGGAACCCAAATAGTAGGAGAGAACTGACTTCTACAAGTTGTCCTCTGATGTGCGTATGTGGGCTGTGGCATGCCTGCACCCATATACATATAAATAGGATAATAAAGTAATAAAAAAATTAAAAACCTGTTGCTGAAGACACCATGTATTGTGGTCATGGAACACAGAGAAGTCAAGCTGGAACCAAGCTGGAAGCTCTCTCCCCGCTGGCTTGTCCTCTTATGCTGGAAGGTGCTGGGCAGGCTGTTGGGGAGGATTGTCACCAACAGTCTAACACAGCTGGGGACCTTAACTATGACAGGGCCGACTCTCCAGGCACGGTGTGTCCATTGGTGCAGCAGAGGCAAGTCTGCTGTGGAGTAGCCAACAGCTTTCTGCTTGGGTTTGAGGCCTGCTCCAGTGGAGGGAGCACAGCTAGCTCTGTAAACCTGGTTAACGCCGCGGCTGGTGAGGTCATGGACCCTAGTGGGGAAGACACTGCTGTTGTTTTGGTAAATGGGTGTGATGTGACTAATTATGTTTGCGCATACATGAGCGCTGCTGTCAGCTTCAATTGGAACAGTTTTTGTTGTTGTTTTGCAGTGGACAGCAGCAACTGCAGAGACTCATAATTGGTCAAAGTGCTGAGGCTAAGCCATAAACAGGACATCTATATCATCCTCTGCAAGGTTTGGGGAACATTCCGGAAGAGATGGAAGAAATAACATAATCAATAGAAGGGGTGGACTTTTATATATTTTATATAAAATTTTATTTAACATATATATATATATTTTATATATATGTTGTCTTCCAGGCAGGACATGGATATTATACTTTTTTTTGGTTTCTCTGTGTAGCCTTGACTGTCCTGGAACTAACTCACTCTGTAGCCCAGGCTGGCCTTGAACTCAGAGATCCGCCTCTGCCTCCTGAGTGCTGGGACTAAAGGTGTGTGCCACCACCGCCCAGCCAGGATATTATAATCTTAACTCATAGCAGTGATTATCTACATAAGACCTGCTCAAGACTGGGTCCATCAACATCGTGCCGTGCAGTATGGGGAGGGGACTCACAAGGCCCCACTCTGAGACCTATGGTCAGTTCACAGTTGCTGGGGAAAGGAGAAATATTTCATTGGTGTAGCCACTGATAAGGTGGATGAGGTGCCCAAGGTCCCTTAAATAATCCCTTACTAACATTCCTATAAGCAACCCTAGTGAATAGCTTCTCTCTCTCTCTCTCTCTCTCTCTCTCTCTCTCTCTCTCTCTCTCTCACACACACACACACACACACACAATATGAAAGTAGAATGAGGACTGATTGGAAGGAAGATTAGTGAAGGGGATTAGTGAAGGGGAGAGGGGGACAAGAGTTGAGGGTGGATGTGATCAAAATCCATGACATATCTATGTGAAAATGTCAGAATGTACAAGTACTATACAATTAACCAATAAGTAATATATGCTAATAACAATACAAAAAGACTTAAAAGAGGAAAAACAGAACATTATATAATCAAAAGATTTAATAATACAAGCCAGTTCTAAGTATGCATGACTGTGAGGATGAACCATCAGTGTGCAGAAAAAAGCCTCAGAGTCAAGGAAGAAGCAACTCTACAACAGTAGCTGGAACTGCTTTGTCCCTAACACAAACAGAACATTAGACAGAAGTAAGAAGAAATAGGGTTCTTGACATATGAAAGCCATGGGAGCCAGTGCAGCACTGCCCAACCCCCACACGCAAACGATGCCCAAGTGCACAGGGGACATTATCTTGGAATGTGGGGCAGGCCGCAGAATGAGTCTCCGTGACTCCTTGGCAGATATGTGTTCTGCCACAGAGCTCCACCTCTCCTCAGAGGCAGACACGACACAGAGCATCTGCCCTGACCACAGCGGGATGAAGTAGAGGCAGATGACAGACTAGAATAAAATTGGAACATGCGCAGAATGTGGGAGTTAAGCTATGTCTTTTTTTTTTCTTTTCTTGGTTTTGGCTTTGGTTTTCCAATATAGGGTTTCTCTGTGTAGCCCTAACTGTCCTGAAACTCACTCTCTAGACCAGCATGGCCCCAAACTCAGAAATCTGCCTGCCTCTGCCTCCTGAGTGCTGGTATTAAAAGTGTGTAACACACTTCCAGTGCCCAGCAAGCTATGGCATCTTAAACAAGAGCAGAGACAAAATCACAAGGGAGCTTAGGGAGTTCTTAGCAATCAGTGAAAACACAGCACACCAAATCTACCAGGTGAGGTAAAAGCAGTGCTGAAGGGAATTAGACATTTGACATCACAGCATTAAACAAGACAGACCTCAAACCAGCATCCCAGCTTTACGATTTACAGAACAAGAAAATGAAAACTGAACTAAACTCAAAAGATACCAGAGGGGAGGAAAATACGGATTAGACAGAAACAAAATGGAAAAAACAAAAATCAATGAGACCAAAAGTTGGTATTTTGAAAGTATCAACAAGCTGTGTGTGGTGGTCATGCCTTTAACCCTAGTACTTGGGAAGCAGAGGCAAGCAGATTAGAGAGTTCAAGGCCAGCCTGAGTTCCAGGTTAGCCAGTGCTATGTAGTGAGATCCTGTCTCAAAAAAAAATCAACCAACAAAATTCATAAACCATTAACTATACAGACAAAGAGAAGTAGAAAAATACAAACAGTAGGGTCAGAAATGAAAGTTGGTGTGGCTGGAGAGACGGCTGGGCAGCAAGAGCACTTGCTGTTTGCAGAAGACCCAGGTTTGGTTCCCGGCACCTACATCCCAATTGCCTGTAATTCCAGCTGCAGGAGACCCATCACACATATGCATACATGTGCATAAACAAAGATTCATACACATAACTAAAAATAAAAACTAAAACCTTTTTTAATAGGAAAAATGAATAATACTACTGATTCTGCAAAAATAAAAATTACTGTAAAGGAATGGATGTAAGTCAGGATAGACTCATGGGTAGTAAAGAGACTGAATTCTCTTTCCCAGCAGGGTCAAAGAGGTTCAGTAGGTTTGGTTCCAAGCACCCATGTGAAGTTCGTAGCTTTCTGTACCTCCAACCTCAGGGGTCCAATGCCTCAGGCTTCTGTGGGTGCCACTTACACGCACACACCACCCTACATACACATAATTTTATTTTAGATAAAAAAATAAATTCTTAAAAGGTTTAGGGCCACAGTTAAGAGCTATTACCGCTCTTCCGGAGAACCCAGAGCTCCGTTCTTAGCAACCTCATCAGGTGCCTTCTTCAAACCACTGTCCTTTCAGCTCCAGAGGATCTGATGCCTTCTGGCCTCAGCAGCCACGGCATGCACACGCGCACATAAATGTAGGCGGGCATACATGTAAATATACTAAATAAATAAATCTGAAGAAGAAACTATGAGGCCAGAGTCCCCCGATCCTAAAGCCAGGAGAAGAAGCCACAAGAAAATTCTGATCAGCACCTCTTAGGAACATGGATACAGAATCCTTGGTCAAACAAAATGTACTTTTGAGAAAGCCCCACATGCATTCCCGAACCCCAGCAGTAATGCTCCTGACCACTGAAGGCCTTCCAGGATGTGCAACAACTAGGGGCAATGCGGGTGGTGCTGCAGTGGGAGAAACAGCACGGGTCCTTCTGGAGGACACTGGTTCCTCCTGTTGGCCTCCCTGTGGTCGGAATCTCTGTTGGGGACTGCATCCCCACACATTTGTCTCTGCTTGTGTTTCAGGACTCAAGGCCCTGAGCTATACAGAGCCCAGGTCAAGGCATCAGGCATAAGAAGCCACGCTAGAACAACCTACAGGTCTCATGTTCATCCTGTGTCCAGGACAAGGCTGTCTCCTTATCCCAGCACCCGGGGATGGAATGGAGGAGGTTCACAAGTGAAAGTGTTGTTCACAAGCAACACAGGTGCAGCATCTCCCAGCGTTGCACACACTGGGGCTGCGCTGAGGACCTGGGTGAGGCAGCAGCCAGATGAGACCTGGAAACCAGGCAGGAAAAGTATCGAACACCGGGGTCAGCCGGAATGGGTCCAGGCATCAGCCACGGGGAGCATTGTGGATGGAGGGACACTGGGGTGAGTTTAGAGGAACTGGCTGATGTGCTGGCTTCAAGACACCCAGAGGGGAGTTAGGGGTAGCTGAAGTGGGGTTGAGATGCTGTTGGTGAGATTTTAACCTAATTGTTGGGTTGGGAACCTTGGGAACATCACAGAGCCAGGGCCAGAGCCAGGAGGTAAACAGGTTGGACAGATCCAGTCTTGTCCATAAGCAATGGAACCCAAAAAGCAGGCACAGGACTCTACAATGGGGCACCCCAAACACAGTCCGTGGCTGGATCATTTTACTGCCACCAGAGGGCGACACACTCAGGACAGGAGATTCATGCTGTCACTGGGAGGAGGACAGAGCCACAGGCTAGGAAGGCATAGGAAGGGGATTTCTCTGAGTGCTTCTGGCCTACTGCATGGAAGATATGCACACACACGGATACATAAATACACACATGCCCTTGCACATTCATGCATACACATGTGTGCATAGGTAGATACACACATTTGTGCATACTATGCATGTCTGGCAGTCCCTTTACTGCCAGCCTACCCTTTAGCAGAGGTAGGACCCCCAGGATCTCACCTGCAGGGACCTTGGAGTCCTCAGAGTAGGGCTCTCTGGCTGGCTGGCCTGTCTTCCTCTGCACCTGGCGATTCTCTTTCGGCTTCCCTGAGGGAAGGTAGTAGAAGTGTTAGGATATGAGTTGTCCCTCATCCCATCAATTTCAGGTGGCATTTATGGGACACCAGCTAGGCTTGTTCCTAGGCTATTAGGGAAGGCCTCATGAGGCCAGCACATGCCACAGCTTTAATGAGCAGCGTCTTCCAACAGCAAATATATCTTAGCCTGGTAATATTAAGAACCAATAGGCATACCTACCCCCGTACCTGGAACTGACACCCCGGGCCTGGGCATGTAAAAACCCCTAAAAAGTGTGCCCTTCATTGTCCGACTGCTGTCTCCCACCCAAACAATGCCTCTGCCATTCTCTATGCCCTTCAGCAAAGCCTCTGCCCAGCTCTGCTCCAGACAGGTGCTCTCTATCTGCTCCTGAGGTTCCTGGGCAAGGGCAGGATGGATGGGAGTGTATGCTGAGCAGGGCTGGGCCAGGCAAACCAGTCTGGCCAGTGAAGCAGAGCTGGCTGGGATGAGGCCCTGGGCGTGGGTGTGAGTCAGCGGGCTGGGGCTGGGGAACCACTGGGGAGGATGTCACCTGGAGCAACGCCTCGAAACAGGAGGCCTGGGAAGGAAGGCTCAGATGAGAGCTGGTCCTGGACCCCCAGCTTCGCCCCTGGGACTAAAAGGTGGGCCTTGTAAGGGTCCCTTGGGTCTTGTTTTCATTCAAAGGGGGAGCTGAACTTCTAATCATGGCAGTAGTCAGGTCCCACACCCCATCCTAGGAGACAAGCTAGACTCGCTTTAGCTAGGCTTTTGAAGGTTCAGTGTCTTCACTAGCCCACAGTGTGGCCCAAGTGTTTCATGCTGGGGCTATGGTGGCCTTTCATCTCTGGCAAGTTCCCCGGGCCAGCTCAAGTGCAGCAGGGTTCATCTGGGTAGGTTTGGGGCTCCGGTGGTCAGTTGGGTCGGGATGGTCTATGGTCAGCGAGGGTCTGGGCATTCAGGATTGGTGCATTTGAGATGCAGCTCTTAGCTCTGTGGACAGTTTGAGTTTCCCGCGACCGAGGGTGGGGTGAAGGGGGTGAGGGGGCCTTGGTGACGCCCAGGCAGGACCAGGCACGTCCTTAAGCGGCAGTCTAGCTACTGAGAGCCGCCCCCAGTTTCTTAGTCTCCCTCCCAGCCTGGCCAGTGAAGTCTGTGGCCTGTGAAGTCCCGCACCCTGTGTCAGCACGTTGTTAGTCAGCCTCCTCGACTAGGGTGAGCCACTGTGCCGCCAAAGTCCCTATAAACTCTCTGGTGTGGCCCAGTGCCACAGAGTGGGGCCTGTGGGGCCTACAGGAAGAGCCAGGGCCCGGTGCTGTGCTGCGGACACCAGGCCAAGGGGCAACGCAGTCACTTGGGACAGCAGGAACAGAGAGGGCTGAGCCCGGCTGAGAGCAAGCAGCCTACTGTGGCCTCTGGGATGATCTCTGAGCTCCCCAACAAGGCCAGTGGATGAGCCAGGCCCCTGGGGAGCAGACACCTGGTGAAAGAAGCACTGGATCCCTGGCCATGTCTGGGAAACGAGGTCGAGCTCGAAAGCCCCGAGGCAAGAGGGTGGGCAGGGCCCAACGGGCAGCTGGGCAGCAGCGCCCTGAGGCTGAGCCCCCGCCCCCCAACACAGGGGGCCCCCAGGACCAGGTGGGGGTGGCCCTGACAGCGCACGTGACCAGCACCCAGCCGGCTCCTCAGGGAAACTGCAGGGCCACCAGGCCAGAGCAGCTACAGGCAGCCTGGAGGCCAGTTCAGACCACAGCTGTGGAATCCGAGCTGGTGCTGGCCCCTGAGCACATGGAGGGCTGTGGAGCCGGGGCCCACATGCCAGCCCTGGGCCCTGAACTGCTGAGACTCCACGAAGTCCAGCTATGCTTAGCCCAGGAGCAACTCCTGCTGGAGGACCGGAGGCGGCAGGTCCAGCTGCAGATGCAGCTGTGGCAGGAGGAGCAGCTGTGGCTGCAGCAGCTGCAGGAGGAGCAGTTGTGGCTGCAGCAGCTGCAGGAGGAGCAGGCCTGGGTGCACATGGAGGGGCTGCAGCTGGCTGTGGCCCTGGAGCAGCTTCGGAGTGAGGGCCTGGAGGCACTGAAAACCCAAGGCCAGGTAAGGCCTAGAGGGCTCTGGGCAGGGGCTTTGGGCAGTCTGATGGTGCAGCGGACACTCCAGGATCTTACAGATGTGTGAGGACTGGGAGGCAGGGTGGCTGCAGAACCTCTGTGGACCTGTAAGCCTGGAGGGGCTGATGCCCACTACGCAGAATGTTTGCCCAGATGAAGGACAACAAGCCTGCCCAGACCACACAGTGCTTGGCAGGCAGAGGCCATTGGGAGGGGGGGAGCTCATTTGGGGATGGAAGTGTCAGGGAACCAGAGCATAAGCTACAGGAGCTGTCCAGGGCAGCATGCATAGTATGGTATGGGGTGAGGGCTGGGTGCACAGTTGACAGCAACAGAAATGAGAAACAGTCCCCACCCCAAGTATGCTGGACACCTTCTTGTCTGGTCCACATGCCCTGCCCCCTGTTTACTGCAGCTTGGTGCCCAGGGCTTGAGATCACAGACGCAGCACGCAATGCTAGTACCCATTATCCTCATTCCAGGAGGAAGACTGGCCTCAGACGCAGCTGGGGCTATTTTGGGCAACTAGGATTTCACCCCAGCGTGGTGTGGAGTCACCACGTCCTGCCAGAGCCAAAGAATCTGGCACTACCTGGTCTAAGATGCGGGGTCGCATCCAGGTCTGGGTGGGTACTCTTGCAGCAGGCACAAACTCCAGGCAAGTCTGGGTGCAGAGCCCGAGACAGCCTGGAGGATGCTCACAGCTGCGGCAGAATGAATGGGAGCAAGAGTGAAGGGGTGAAGGAGGGCAGGCACAGGGAGCAGGAGAGTATTTTCTGATGCTCTACGAAGCCAGCCCAGTCTAGTGGTAACCTTCCAGCCTGGGAATGCTAGGAGAGGTGATCTGCAGGGCAAGGGGTGAGGTGGGACTGTGGGACAATGCGCGGACAAGTGCTTCTCACCGAGATTCCCGGCTTGGATTCAAGCTCTGCTCTTTTTCAATATTGGTTTTGTTATTGTTGTTGTTTTCAAGAGAGAGTTTCTCTGTGTAGCCCTGGCCATCCTGGAACGCATTCTATAGACCAGGCTGGCCTCGAACTCAGAGATCCTCCTGCCTCTGTTTCCCAAGTGCTGGGATTAAAGGTGTGCGCCACCACCGCCCTGCTTCAATATTGTTTTTTTAAAACCATCTGCCCCTCCAATCTCCCGCTGGCCCCTTTCTTACCTCCAGGGGCTCTAACATTGTGCCTTTCTGAGCCCTGTGCCCACTCCCCACCCCAGCTCTAGAGGTCCAGGCTACAGTGGATGTCTGAGCTTTAAACCATCAAATCTATTGTGCCCAAGCCCAACTAAGAGAGAGATAGATCCCCTGAAGGTGACTTCGAGAGAAAGGTTTCTCAGAGGAGCCCTATGTACCTAGTGGTCTCAGGGTCAGTGTTGGGGCAGTGCCCTGGAGGTCAGAGGGTGCACTCACCAGCAGCAGTTCGAAGCTTGGACCCAGGGAGGGGCGCCTGCCCCTTCCCTGGTGCAGCTTTGGGGCCCCCCTTCTTACTGCTCATTCTCCTGAGGGTGGGAAGGAAAAGTCCAGGGAGGGTATGTTCAGGATGGCAGAGGGCAAGGCAGTGGCCATGCTGCCCTGGCCCCGGGTGAGCATGCACGCAGCAAGAGATGGGCCTCCAGCAATTTCCCAGCCAGTTTCTTGGTCCACCTGCCTGCCCCTGGCTATCTGAGTATATGCCCAGCAGTTTGAGCAAGGATTCCTGGCAAGAGGATGCCTCTCTTTATGCTTGTGTGCCTGTCCTCTACAATCCTGCCTCAGCCCACTCTGCTGGAATCCACAGATCTGCATTCTGGCACTAGTTTCTAAATCGCTGGGCTACCCGCTGAACAGCCTGGGCTGGGCAGGCATGGCTTCAACTGCCCCCAACCTGGGTATGATGAACCCAAACCCCTCTCCACCCTCACACCCTATCTCCTTCTTGCCTCGGAAAACTGCTGTCTTGTTTTGGAAGCAATGCTCTTCCCCCTAGTATACAAGGTGTGAGCCCACTCATTCCCCTAGGAAGAGTCTTCTTTCCACTCCAGCCTGTGTTAGGGTCCTCCAGGGTTCTAGAACCCCTCCTTGGGCCCAATGAATAGGAAACCCAGGTAGCACAATCCATACACCTATGTTCCCACCCGGCTAGTGCCACAGGAACATTTGGGAATAAAGTTAACGAAATGTTATCCCGAAAATAGGGCCAGAAAGTGACTGAAGGCTGTCTTTCAGACATTGAGAACTTGGGGCAGGAGAACTGGTGGATGGGAATCTGGCTTGGACACATTGAGTTCAGGCCAGGGCCTAAGAGGGAAACCTGGGCAGACTAGGGACCGAGGAGGAACTAAGTGCTTAGGTGTATGGGTGATGTGTGGGGTTGATATGTACATGAGGTTCCCTGTCTATAGAGGGTTGCAGTATCCTGAGCGCAGCCTCTTTAATGCACAGGTGTGAAGAAGAGACCCCTGTACCTTCAGCTGGTGTGTGGGGAAGACACGATCAGTGGGTGCCAGGACCACTGGTGGGAGGGTTCAAGGAGGGATTCTTAACATGAGATGAGGGGTGGAGCTTGGTGTGCGGGATTCTATGTGGCGGAGGGGCTTCTGCTTGTGGGTCATCCGAGGTCCCCTTGCGTCTGAGGGGGTCCCTTGGGTACAGGGGTGTGTGCGCACAGGATCCCCTATGTGGTTGGGCATATGGGTGGGAAAGCGCGTGGAGTTCCTATGCCGTCGGTCTCATGTGAGAGGACGAGCCTGCAGGGAGTGAAATGGGGAAACCAGAGGTGTGTCTGTGTGCTGTAAAGCGGTCATCCCGCGTCTGCGGCCTCACCTGCCTCACCTGCCACTCGCAACGTGGAAGCCAGAAGCCCCGCCCCTCACGTCGGGCTGGCCAGTTTCCTAGCGACTAAGCCGGAACTTCCGAGTCACCCTAACTTCCGGGGCGAGGGTCAGGGGTCGGCAGTAGGGGCTTCGAACTATCCGTTCGCACTCCCCGTTGAGCTATGGGTTCAAGGGACTTCGGGGTCCTGAAAGAAGAAGCGCCGGCAGTACCGAGTGGCTCTGGCCAGAGTCCGGGGCGCAGTTCAGGGGCGCCACCGGAGCGCTCGGGGGTCGCGGTTGGGGCTGGGGGCCGGGGGCGCCAGCGAGGCCAGACTGGGGAACTCGGGGGTCGCGGCCGGGGTCCGGGCCGCGGAGGACGCAGGAATGCGGGCGCGTCGGGGTGGGGCCGCCCCGCCCAGGTGCTGCCCGGGCAGGCAGGAGGCAGAGCGCGGGCGGGGCGGGGGCAGGCGCGTGAATCAGGCCGAACGGGCGGGCGGGCCGCGGCGGGGAGTGGCTGCCGGACGGACCAGACCGCGAGGCCGCTGGGCGGCGGTGGGCTCCTGCTGCCCCTGTGCCGAGACCCCGCTCACCTGGCCAGGTAGGGCCCCTTCCCCGGCGCGGGCCGGGCACGGCGCAGCGCGCAGGACTGTAGGCCGGGACCTCCGCGCGCGCGGTACCTGGGTCTGATCTTGGGACCTGGGCCGGGCGGTGCAGTGAGAGCGTGCGTGGGGCTGGGTCGGGGACGGGATGACTGCTCTCCGGGGTACTGGGTGAGGGGTGTCCTAGGGGCATGCCGGCAAGGAGGAGGCAGAAGAAAGGGTGCGACACACTCGTCTTCGCGGCCTAGATGTTAACTGGGCAAGATCTGTACCTTTCCCGGAGCCTCTCCCCAAGCCGCCATGAATCAGGGTGTCCAGGGCTGAATCCCTGTGTGGAGGGGCAGGGAAAACTGGAGTCTGCTAACTCCTGGTCCCACATCCCTGGACTAGATGGGTTGATAAAAACACCTGGCCTGGGTAGCGGCTAACTTCCTGGGGTACAGTAATACCCATGGGGCCTTTCAGTGCCTAACCCGCAAGCTGGAACTCAGCGACTTCCGGTCTTTGAGCCCCATCCCACCAATTCCCATCTCCCAGTTTCATGTCCCCTACCGCCCACCCCTTACTTGGCCACGGTCACCATCTTTGTGTAGTAGCCCAAGGTGCTCCCCATGGGATCCCCTCCCACACTTCCAAATGCCGAAACACTACCTCCTGTCAGGTAGGAGGGGAGGGGACATTTTCTTGTGCTGTTAATGGTGAAGGGCCTGGAGAGTGGCTTTAGGTCAGAGGTCAGCTACAGAAGATTCCTGCTGAGTCATTGGTTTGGGTGGGATAGGCTCTTTCATTAAATAGGGCCCCACTTGGATAGGCAAATGTCTTCGAGCAGGCTGTTGGGGTTCATTGCTGATAAGAGTGGTCACTGTCCAGTCCATAGTCAAGGGGGGAATGTGTGTCAGTGAGAGAACATAAGGGCATTTGAGGTCGTGGGTGGCCAGGCCCCACAGTGGCCACTCAGGACTAGAGCCCCTTCCCAACCATTTGTGTCTTTGATGGTTCCTTGCCAGAAGTCCACAGGCTGACCGGTTTCAGTTCTCAGTTTTCCTTATATCGGGAAGTACCCCGAGGGAGCACACCCCAGGTAGTGTGAGCCTGCCAAAGTCTGGGTGCAGTGTGGGGGCTGCCCAAGCACACATGCCAGCATTCTTACCCCAGGTGGTCTGCCTTGATCTCCCCAGAAGAGTGTGCCACACCTCACACTGCAGACAGGAAGGAAAACCAAGGCCTACAGTAAGGGCAGTGCCCCAAAGGGAATTTAGAGCATTCTTCTTAGGGCAAGTAGACCTAGGGGTGTCCCCACCTCCAAGCTCGGTCATATTTGGACTTGTTAATGTGTTGCCCCCAGGGATGGCAGACACTATAGCTCCCTGGGTCACACACAGCAGAGTCCTGACCCCCAATGTTATCAGACATGTGTCCCCTAATAACAGCAGCTAGTTCCCCATCCTGCCAGTATCACTGGCCCACTCCTCTTCCTGGGCAGAATTACTTTTCCTAGTCCAGACTAACATCCAGTAACCTGTGTGCTAGGCAGGGCAAGAGTCCCAAGCCATTCCAAACCCGAGGAGCCATGGTTAATGGGGTGAACCTGCCCTAAGGCAACTTCCAGGATTCTGGGTGTTGGGTTGCTTTTTCTAATGTCTTCCTCAAGCACAAGCTTCTGTGTCCGCCCCTGTCTGCCCCCCCCCCCCCCCCCCCCCAAAAAACAAGAACAGTGGTACTGGAGCACCCGTGGTAATGGGGATTGACAACTCAGGGCAAGCCGTGTGGTAAAGGCCCTACCTTCGTTCTTAGCGTATCAGGGAGAGGGTATGATTCAGAGTCTTGGGAATGCCTTTATTGCCGTCAGGATGGGTGGGTCTGGGAGGGTATAGAGTAGAGACCCCACAAGGGAGGGGCTGAGGTGGGACAGTAGTGAAGGCTGAGAGGTTGAAAGTTTAGGAGTTGGGGCAGGGAGATGAGTGCAGGGGCTGTGGGAATATACAGGTGTGGGTCCAGGGAAGAGGTGTGGGTGGGGTTTAAGGCCATCAACCCTGGATGAGTCAGTTTCCACTGTGCTCACCTTGGGCCAGGTACAGTGTCTTGCCACCCCTCCCAGGTGTGTACAGTGAAGGTAACAGGCCAGAACACTGCCCAGGATCTTCAGGCAGTAGAGGCAGGGGCCAACAAGACTAATCGCTTGGGGGGCATGGAGATAATCTCACTACTGGACTGATGGAGGAGTGTCTGTGTTATTTTTATTTTTAATAAAGATACTGCCTTGGCCCTTTAAGAGACAAAAAAATTAGGTAGGCAGAATAGACAGAACAAAATTGTGAAAAAAAGAAAACAGAGTTGGGGAGACGCTTCAGGCAGTCGCCATATGCAGTCGCCATGATTCTCCTCTCTGAGATGGACGCAGGTTAAGATCTCTCCTGGTAAGCCACACCTTGTGGTGCTACACGGATTACTAAACATGGGTTAAAAAAAGATGTGAAAATTAGCCAATAAGAGGCTAAATCTAATGGGCCAGGCAGTGTTTAAATGAATACAGTTTCCGTGTAATTATTTTGGGTAAAGCTAGCCGGGTGGCGGGACACAGCCCCGCTGCTCCTTTCTACACTGGACTGCATTTGTGTCTTAACCAACAGCTTATTTTAAGATCCACAAAGTAAATGGGCCATGAATCTATTGACCCCGAAGGAGGGGTAGGTGGGACCTCTTACCTAGAATGGGCCAAACATTGACAGTCCTTGAGACCCTGCTGAGAACAAGGTCTCAGCCCCAGGAAGGGGATTTAGGGCTGAGTACCAATGGCCCACAGTACTGTTTCTGAGACTATCTTGTTTGAGCCCTCGAAGACCTCCCAGGCATAAGCTAAACCCATGATCTAGCAGCTCTGGCAACTGTGTGTGTGTTCGCTTGTGAGGGAAAGGTAAGTGGGTCCTACTGCCCCTAGTTAATGCATCTTCCTGCTCCTGCAGGCCCCTGGCCCCAACATGGCCCGTCGCTCCCAGAGCAGCTCACAGGGGGACAACCCATTGGCACCTGGGTACCTGCCACCTCACTACAAAGAATACTACCGACTGGCCGTGGATGCACTGACTGAGGGTGGGACAGAAGCCTACAATCGCTTCTTGGCGTCTGAGGGGGCACCTGATTTCCTGTGCCCTGAGGAAGTGGAATATGTGAGCCGCCACCTGCAGCCCCCACAATATGTGGCCCGGGAAGCTCCTGAAGGCAGCCCTCCTGATGTGGACATGGATGGTTCCTCAGGCACCTACTGGCCAGTGAATTCAGACCTGGCTGTGCCTGAGCTGGACCTGGGCTGGCCCCTGACCTTTGGCTTCCAAGGCACAGAGGTCACCACACTGGTTCAGCCACCACCACCTGACAGCCCCAGCATCAAAGATGAAGCTCGGAGGATGATCCGCTCTGCCCAGCAGGTGCATTATGGGCATGGGCTAGATGAATAGTGAGGGGCAGCCTGAGCTGGATCTTGAAACATGAATAGTAGGGTGTGGGGGAGAATAAAAGCTTTACTGGTGCTGGGGATGCCAGGGCTGCCAGCCAGACCTCAGCAGGAGAGTCACTGCAGAGTTTGTCCGTTTTCACCTAGGACTTGGTTAGTGGCCTCTATACATTTGCTTGCCCAGGATCATGACCAGTACCCAGAAACTTGGGGCCGTTGGCATATTGGTCTCTTCAGACCTGGCCCAGATGAGAGTAACCCACCTCCAAAGCAGTTGGCAAACAGAAACAACAAAAACCCAGGGAGGTTGAGGCCATCCTGGACTACGTAGTAACAGTCTGGCCTGTATTAAAAAACAAAAACACTCCCACAAAACCTGGGAAGATTAGATAAGGTAGCAGACCTAGCTTCTGTCCCTGCTCCAGGTTGTGAACCCCCCCCCCCCATCGCTTATTAAGTCTGAAGTTCTTGTGCCTGCCAGGACAACTTGGGATCTGAAAACACTGGGCCAGGATTGCAGCCCCTACCCCATGAAGTACCTTAAACGTATACGCTGTGACCCTTTACGGGGATCCCTTTTACTGCCCTCCCAGTTGTGGCCACTCTCCTGGGGGGGGGGCTAATGGTCATTTTACAGCGCTTGTGGGTAAAAGTGTGGCTGGAGATAGGTAGAGGGGCGGGACCCTTCCCTGCGCCTGACCTGCTATCCACCTCCTCCCAGGTGGTAGCAGTGGTGATGGACATGTTCACTGACGTGGATCTGCTCAGTGAAGTCCTAGAGGCTGCTGCAAGGCGAGTCCCAGTCTACATTCTGCTGGATGAAATGAACGCTCAGCACTTCCTAGACATGGCCGACAAGTGTCGTGTCAACCTGCACCACATGGATGTGAGTGACCAAGCCAGGGGAGTGGAGGGAAAAATACTTTTGAGGAAGACCTGACTCCCCTCTCTTCCAGTTTCTGCGTGTGCGCACAGTGGCAGGGCCTACCTATTACTGCCGCACTGGGAAGTCGTTCAAGGGCCATCTGAAGGAGAAGTTCTTGCTGGTGGACTGTGCTGTAGTGATGAGCGGCAGTTACAGGTATGCCCAGTGGGTTTCCCCAGTGCTGGCCGCCCCAGAGTCCTCCTCCGAGGTCGCACTTCTTTCTCATAAAGCCCTCCTTGCCACAGCCCCTCAGCCCCGCTCCTTACAAACCCCAATTCCCTGATTATCCAACCGATGCCTTTGTGGCCCTACTTCCTTTCCCTGACTTCTGCTCTCCTGCTCACAGCTTCATGTGGTCCTTCGAGAAAATCCACCGCAGCCTGGCTCATGTGTTCCAGGGAGAGCTGGTCTCCAGCTTCGATGAGGAGTTCCGCATCCTCTTCGCGCAGTCAGAGCCACTGGTGCCCTCAGCTGGGATGCTAGCCCGCATGGATGCCTATGCACTAGCTCCATACTCTGGGGCTGGGCCTCTGGTGGGCGTTCCCGGGGTTGGACAACCAACACCTTTTTCGTTCCATAAACGGGCGCACCTCCTATTCCCTCCGCCCCGGGAAGAAGGCCTGGGCTTCCCCTCTTTCCTAGACCCTGACCGTCACTTCCTATCGGCCTTCCGCCGTGAGGAGCTGCAGCGTATGCCTGGGGGTGCATTGGAGCCCCACGCAGGGCACCGTTCACTGGCGCGTCCCACTGAGGCTGGACCTATCGGAGAGCTAGCAGGCTCCCGGGGCTTCTTCCAGGCACGGCACTTGGAGATGGACGCCTTCAAGCGGCACAGCTACACAGCAGCCGATGGAGCTGGAGCCATGGAGAACTTTGCGGCTGCACGGCAGGTGTCACGACAGACATTCCTCAGCCATGGTGATGACTTCCGTTTCCAGACCAGCCACTTCCAACGTGACCAACTCTACCAGCAGCATTACCAGTGGGATCCACAGTTTGCACCCACGCGCCCGCAGGGCCTCTTCGAGAAGATTCGTGCAGGCCGCCCTGGCTTTGCGGACCCTGATGACTTTGCACTAGGTGCTGGGCCCCGCTTCCCAGAACTCGGTGCTGATATGCACCAACGGCTAGAATATGTTCCATCCAGCGCTTCTCGAGAGGTACGCCATGGTTCGGATCCTGCCTTAGGAACTGGCCCTCGTGGTGTGGAACCTAATGGGGCCCCACGTCCCAACCTGGGTCAGCGCTTTCCATGTCAAGTATCAACAAGGCAAGGCCTGGACACAACTCCGGAGGTGGAGCCTGAGCGCAGGGGTGGACCCGAGGGACGGGCAGGGCTACGTCAATGGCGCGTTGCTTCCTACCTGAGCGGCTGCCATGGTGATGATGGAGAGGAGGGTCTGCCTATGGAGGCTGAGGCCTATGAAGATGAAGTGCTGGCTCCTGGAGGCCGAGACCTGCTCCCCTCCGCCTTCCGCACTCCTGCACCATTCCCAGCCAAGGGACCAAAGCCAGGCTCAGGAAGTGGTGGTGGCGACAACTCCGAGCGAGAGGGCCCAGATGAAACAAGTCTGGTTAAGCAGGATTCCTTCCGTTCACGCTTGAATCCACTCATCCAGCGCAGCTCCAGATTGCGCTCATCCCTCATCTTCGCCTCACAGGCCGAGGGTACTGGTGGGACCGCAGCCACCACAGAGAAAGTACAGCTGCTGCACAAAGAGCAGACAGTCAGTGAAACTGTGGGTCCCAGTGGAGAGGCTGTTCGTTCCAGCGCCTCGGCGAAAGTGGCGGAGCTACTGGAGAAATACAAGGGTCCTGCCCGGGACCCTGGTGGTGCAGGTGGTCCCATCACTGCCTCCAGCCACAGCAAGGCTGTAGTGGCCCAGTCCTGGCGGGAGGAGGTGGTAGCACCAGGAGGAGTGGGAACTGAGCGCCGCAGCCTTGAGAGTTGCTTGCTTGATTTGCGGGACTCCTTCGCACAGCAATTACATCAGGAGGCAGAGCGACACCCAGGAGCAGCTTCACTGACCGCTGCGCAGCTGCTCGACACGCTGGGCAGCACAGAACGTCTGCCTTCACGCTTGCTCTCCACCCAGGGTCGCTCCTTGTCTCCACAAGGGCGAGATAGCCCTCCACTTGAAGGGCCCGGAACGCACCAGCTGCCTTATTCTGAGCCAAAAGGGAGCCCCACTCCAGCTCACCCTGAGCGCAAGGGGAGCCCTACATCTGGATTCCCCACTCGGAGGGGCAGCCCAACCACAGGATTGATTGAGCAGAAGGGAAGTCCCACTTCGCCCTACCCAGACCGCAGGGGCAGCCCGGTGCCCCTACCTGAGCGCAGGACCAGTCCAGTGCCCCCAGTGCCTGAACGCAGAGGCAGTCCGGTGCCTCCTGTCCCTGAGCGTAGAGGCAGTCTCACCTTCGCTGGGGAGACTTCGAAGACAGGGCCCACGGAAGAGGTGGCTGGTGGTCCCATGGAAGTCCTGCGAAAGGGCTCCCTCCGCCTTAGGCAGTTGCTGAGCCCCAAGGGCGAACGAAGAGGGGAGGATGAGGGCAGCTTCCCAGCTCCACAGGAAAATGGGCAGCCTGAGAGTCCCCGGAGGCCCTCACTGGGTCGGGGTGACAGCACAGAGGCTGCTGCAGAAGAGAGAAGCTCAAAGGTACGCTTAGCTTCAGCTACTGCCAATGCCTTATACAGCAGCAACCTGCGAGATGACACGAAGGCCATTCTGGAGCAAATCAGTGCCCATGGCCAGAAGCACCGCGGAGTCCCTGCTCCAGGCCCAGCTCACAGCAGTCCTGAGCTAGGTCGCCCAACAACTGCAGGAGACTTGACTCCAGACATGTCCGACAAGGACAAGTGTTCAGCCATCTTCCGCTCAGACAGCATTGGGACACAAGGCCGGCTCAGCCGCACCCTGCCGGCCAGCGCAGAGGAGCGTGACAGGCTCCTGCGCCGCATGGAGAGCATGCGCAAAGAAAAACGTGTCTACAGTCGCTTCGAGGTCTTCTGCAAAAAGGAGGAAGCTGGCAGTACTGGGGCAGGAGACAACCTAGCAGATGAGGACACCAGAGACAGTAAAATGGGCAAGTTTGTTCCCAAGATTCTGGGTACATTCAAAAGCAAAAAATGAGTCTTCTGGTCTCAGAGGCCAGGACTCTGCATCACTGCCATACAGGCTCATAGCACCCATCTGGTCCCGATGGACTGGTGGCTGCCAGACTGGTGTCAAAGCCATTTGGGGCCTGGCTGTCAACCGCCTGAACGGAGCTGCACTTGAATTCACCTGATAGCTGCACTGCCTCTTACTCTTGGCTTCTCCACGCTAGGAGCTCAGCCCCTCTGCTCAGTGCTTCTTCCTCCTCACTTCCCTCACCTCAGCCTCCACCATCTCCTGGACTCAGGTCCACTTTGGGTTCACCTCAGGGATCCATATCTCTGCCTTATTCGCCAATTTTTCATGGACTCATCACTTTATGCCTCTGTTGCCTCTTAGGGCCTTTTATCTCAGGGCTTTATCTCAGGGTGTGCATCTCACTCACAGCCTCCGTCTGCAGCCTCCTCCCTTCCCCTCCTCACCTCTCTCTCTCTCTCTCTCTCTCTCTCTCTCTCTCTCTCTCTCTCTCTCTCTCTCTGGAACTCCTTGCTTCCACTCTGTCTCCTCACTGCCTCCTACCTAGCACTTTTTTGACTCTGTCCTCCTGCTGTGGGGAAGGCATGGATGCTGGACAGGGTGGGCCACTGGGAAGTAGCTGCCAAGTATCTACTGGGGCCGCCTTAAGTCACATCTGCCTTCTCCAGCAAGTCTCTGGGTAGCACTTGAAGAGAAGCCAGAAGTGGGGAGCACTGGACTTTGCAGTACAATAAAGCAGTCTGGACAGACTTTCTGTGACCCCGGCTTCAGTAAGTTTCTAAGCCAAAGTCTGGAAAGAGGCTGTATGTAGTGTTTGGGTCTCAGCAAAAGGCAGAAGATGGAGTACGGTACATCCTGAGCCCCAGCAACCACTAAGGGACAGCAGACCCTGCCCCCCCACTCCACCTTGATCCATTTCTGTTTGTCACCAACAAAAAGAATCTGTCCAAGGTTCCTGGCTACACTTATCTTTTCTTACCTTCAAAGATTTTGATTTGGCATGGGACCAAATGCATAGAGCATGTCCCCCCCACACACACACTGCTAGGCAATGAGAAATATATTTCTGCTGTCTGCTATTCTTTCCAAATAGTTTATACCTGTGTTGTGTGTGTGCACACTCATGATGTGAAATCCCAAGAGAGCAAAGACATGAAAAGAAAGCCACTAAGTAGTTCCTTCTGACTCCAGCAGCTGGAGAAGGGAGGATACTGGGATTTGGACAGTGACTGGATTCACACTATTACATTTCACTGTCAAAAAAAATCCCCAAGTTCCTGGCCAGGTGTGCATGGTCCCCTAGGAACCGGATGAGCTGGAGTGTTTCCTAGTCTTGGCACGCTCACTGCCTAGCTTCTTAGCGCTCGTGGTCTGGCGTCCTGTGCGTCACTGCTCAAGCTCAGACCTGTTGAGCTGTGCATTGCAAAAGTGGAGGCTGGTAGTCCTTCTGGGGGCCCCCTGAGACCCCTGGCCGCCCCTTCACACCTTTCTGAAGCAGCGCATTGTGTTCTTACATTTACAGTAAACACAATGCACACAAACTCCAGCAGAGCCCAGTGCTGGGGAGGCAGAGGTAAGCTGGTCTCTTAAGTTCTGCGGCAGCCTGGCACAGCAAGTTCCAGGCCAACCAGAGCTACACGGTGAGATCCTATGAGGGAAAAAAGAAACCCAGCATGTCCCCTAATAGGTTTAATTGTCCAATTTATACGAAGCCTTTAACTCTGTGGCCTTCCTAGGTTCCTTTTTAGAAAACCATGATTCCTGGTGGGGAACTCTTAAATCCTCCATGCCGGCACAAACATCTCTCCCATCCCTGCAGACCCCATACAAGCCCCTGGCTCTTTGAGCCATCATGTAGGCCGTCATCTGGTCCTCCAGCCTTCAAGCCCAGCACACACTTCTCAACGTTTATCTTGCAGCTCCTGTCCAGCCTGAACCCTTCTGCCCCATAGCCAGGTCTTGGCTTGCAGGCACACTGATTTCTGGTGTTAACCCTCAGACTCCTTTGCTCTGTTTGTCAGTAACTTGGAGCTATGCCTCAGCCTCTTGAAACCATGCACTGATCACATTGGCCGTCGGCCACTTCAGGAGACAAACCTTTTGGCTCCAGTTTTGACTGGCTCTCCGCCATGTTGGAATCATACCCACCCTCTCCTATACCCAATCATTTGCTTCCTGCCTCTGTCTCATCTAGCCCAGTATCACTGCTATGCAGGTTCCAACTCTGCCCAGCTCCCCCTACCTTTGTCCCTTTTGTCGTTTGCCCTACGGTGGCCAACAGATTTAGACAGCTTCCCTAGTCAGGTGGGGGAACAGCTTTCCTGCTTTCTACTCCAGCCCAGTTTCTGGGGCTGTGTGGGGTATTTGAGTGCCAACGCAAATCTGGTCTGAACTCACACCAAGCCCTTTGAACAGTAGTGTCCCCTCAAGATTTTCGGGGGTTTTTCAAGATTTTCCTCTTCAAGTGCTTCCTGTCCTTTTATCAAGACCTGGCGACAAGCCGGTCACTGTGTGGTTAGGTCACAGGCTGCAAGTCACCAACAAATGGTAGCAAGGGCCAAGGGAAGTGCTGCACCCTCTCCCCTTTTCTTTGTGCGGCTCCAGTCTTAAGTAGTCATTGGTAACCTGCACCTGGGTGGGGAATGGCGCCACAATCCTTGTTCCAGAGGACTAGGCTGAGGGGGCAAAAGCCTCAGAGAGCAGACATGGTACTTTGGGCTGAGTACAGGATTCGGAAGTGGAGCACTCAGGAGAGTGGGCTTCAGGAAAGATTTAGGACCTAGGAAGGGAGTCCTCGGATGGTAGTGGGTGAAAGATGGCTTAACTGGGCTGGGGAAAAAATGACTTTATTGGAAAAAAATTGTTGGGGTGGAGTGTAAACCACTGTCTACTCCCCCTTAGGGGAGAGAGGCTTGGGGAACCCTCCCGGAACTCGAATGCAGAGGGACAAAGGAGGGAGATGCACTGGGGGCTGGGGAACGGCGCCAGGTTGCCGCAAGGAGACCCGTGGGCGGCTCAAGCACGCGGTCCGGGGAGTAGAGGCAGGCGGCCCAGCGCTGAGCGGCACACGGTCCCGTAGGCCTGGGAGTAGCCGCCAAGCGCAGCTCTGGCTGCGCCCTGGGCCCCCTGCGAGGCCGAGGTGCCAAACATCCTTCGACCGGGTCGGGGTTCCGGGGCCTCCCGGGACAGGCGGGAAGGGACCTGCACGCAGGCGAGGGTCTTGTTCAGGAGGGAGAGGAGTGGAGCAGGGCTCTGGGGGGTACGAACCGCACTGGAGGGAGCTGGGAAGGGCCAGAGCCGGGCTCACCCGTCGCGCGCCGGCCGCCCTCGGCCCACCGCCCCGGGCCGGGTCACTGCGGATCAGGGCCTGATTGGCCGCCTGAGCCGCGGCCTGTGAAGTCAGGGAGGGTGCCACCACCCTAACGTTTGTCTTCACCTGGAAGGGGTGCGCCACAGGGTCACGGAAAGGTACCGCAGAGGCTCTTCCGTGCCCACCCAACCTCGACTTACCCCTGAGGGTGGCGAGGGTGGCTCCGCTGTGGCCCCTGTTGGCCTTTCCCCCCTGCCTGGCGGCGGAAATTGGAACAGGGGGTTTGAGCTCTGCCTGGGGACTTCTGTGGGGTCATAAGAGCAACCCCCGGAGTTAGGTTCCCGCTGTGCATGTTGGTGGCCCTACAGAGAAGGGGCCAGGGGTGCGTGGGAGGCGGGCAAGGCTCACCCACGTGCTTGGGGTTATGACCAGGGTTACTCTGAGGTCTGGGTCCGTGTTTTCGCGCAGGCGTCTCCGCGGGGACCTGGGGGAGGACTCCGGGCTTGAGCGATTGAGCCCGGGCGGGGGAAGCCCTGAGCTCTACCCGCGAGGCCGCACCCCACAGGCCTTCCTCTCGAGGGCTGCGGCTGTTCCCCCTCCGCTCCAGGATCATCTGCGGGATGGGAGGGGCGCTCAGAGGGGGCCGGACGGCACTAAGGTCGCTGCGGTAAGAGGCTTCGAGGGTGCCCGTGGAAGCGGACGATGCGAGTCCGCAGTCCCAGCACCTGGTACAGGCGGTTGCGATACTCTGGTGCAGAGAGCTGGTCTTCTTCGTGCACCGGGAGCCGCACGTCGGATCCCCGTGTCCACTCGCGGTCGGGGCAATGGAATCTACCGGACCAGAAAGATGGATCCAGGCGTGACGAGACCCAACTTGCAGGAGAGCAAGCCACTGGGGCTCCCACCCCTGTCCGCTCTCTTGAGTCTCACCTTTGCACGTAGGGGTGTTGCAGCGCCTGCTCCGCGCTAAGCCGCTTATTCGGAGCAAACGCCAAGAGTCGCTTGAGGAGGTCCAGGGCTTCTGGGGGGGTGTCTGGTGGCAGGAGGGCGTCCAGCGTCTGCCGTGGCCTGCGGGCAGCCGCCGGTCGTCTCCTCTCTAGGACCCTACCCCGTGGCACCTTGTCTGTGGCCTGACCTCCGCTGTTCTGCTTGTGTAAATCCCACTCTTCTAGTCCCCTTCCCGAGGATGTCACCTCTTCATCCCCTCCTCCCCGCTCAGAGGGACGCTCTCCTCTTCTATAAGGCTGAGTGTTTTCATTTCTGGGGGTTGGGTCTTGTTTTTCTTTTCTTTCTTGTCAGTCTCCTGGATTTTGTCTTTTTTTTTTTTTTTTTTTTTTTTTTTCTCGTAACTAAAGCTTTAAGAGTCAGAGAATGAGCGCTGCAGCTCTGGGCTGGTACAAACTGGTTCATGTACCAGCTGCAACATGGCGGCCCCCTCCTGCGACCTGCCACCCCTCCCCCACACCTAAAAGTTCCACTCACTTGGACCCAAGATTCTGCAGAATCAAAGCACTGTAGTCTGAGCCAAGGCCCTGGAGCTCTGTGGATGGGTGGAAGACGGGCATGAGCAGGCAGGGTTGGGAGGGAGTGGGCAGCCATTCCTTCTGGCCACATAGATAATAAATAACCTCTCACAGAGCCTGTGGTCTAGAAGGTCCAGGTGAGTGCCCATAGCTGTGCCTTACCTGGAAATCACACACTCTCAGCATGTTCACATAGAGGATGCTGGGGTCACACCTCCCTTTGGTCCTACCCAAAGAGTAGGAACTCTCTAAGAGTACACAGGCACCCAGCCGGCCTTGAGAGAGGCTCGCCATGCCCCTCTGCACAACTGCCATGCCCCTCTGCAAACCTCAGCAGCCAGCACAGACACGTCACTCTTGTTCCTCTGACCCTCTGCACTATCAGCCCCTTCCTGTCACTGTTGGCGTGCACTGTCCTGTGGCCAGTTCTGCCTCTCTGCACCAGGCTCCAGAGCTGCTCCCGGGCCCTTCTTCCACAGGGCCCTTTGCAGTGTTCCCGGATCAAATGACTCTCTCCTCTGCACAGTACCAGGGACCCCTCCACAGTTGTGCCCTTCGGCTCTCATCATCCCACGCCTAGGGACAGGCTGCAGAGGTTGGGACCTCAGTGTGTACATGCTCACCCTCCATGCCCATGCCTAGGGACAGGCTGCAGAGGTTAGGACCTCAGTGTGTACATGCTCACCCTCCATGCCCATGCCTAGGGACAGGCTGCAGAGGTTGGGACCTCAGTGTGTACATGCTCACCCTCCATGCCCATGCCTAGGGACAGGCTGCAGAGGTTGGGACCTCAGTGTGTACATGCTCACCCTCCATGCCCATGCCTAGGGACAGGCTGCAGAGGTTGGGACCTCAGTGTGTACATGCTCACCCTCCATGGAAGGCAACGGGATGGTCTCCAGGATCAGCTCCAGCTGGTGGAAAGTAGATGTGCCAGGAAACAGCGGCTGCCCCCGAAGCATCTCTCCCAATATGCAGCCCAGGCTCCACATGTCCACCCCAGGGGTGTACCTGGGGCAGGAAGGGGTGTGTGCAAGGACAGGGAGCAGAGGCAGAATGGGAGCGCATGGAAAGGGCAGTGAGTATTCAGGTGGGCCTAGCAGGACCAGGATGCAGGGTACTCTATGGGACCTGAAGGGACAAGGTAGACTGGGCTTCCAGCTGTTACCATCGGCAGGAGAGAAGAACCTCTGGAGCCCGGTACCAGCGTGTGGCCACATACTCTGTCAGGGCCTGGCCCTCAGGTCCCTCAGGGAGGTCACTCAGGGAGCGTGCCAAGCCAAAGTCACAGAGTTTCACCCGGCAAGCAGCATCCAGTAGAACGTTGGCTGGCTGGAGGGAGGAACGGGCTTGAGACCCACTGGGCCCCAGGGCACGGTGAGGCCAGGGACCTGTGGGCACAGTGTGGACCCAACCTTCTGGTCCCGGTGGATGACACGCCCTGAGTGGATAAACTTGGTGGCCCTCAGGAGCTGATAAAAGATGCACCGCTTGTGGATATCCTCCAGTAGTCTGCCCTTCTGGATGACTGCGTTCAGGTCGGTGTCTGGGAAGGGGCAGGAGCCGGGGAAGGACACGCAGGTCAGTCTGGAGGGTGAAGAGTGCAGGTCTGTACCGCTTTGAGCCTGCACCAGCCCTCGGCCCATCCTGGGCTCTCTCTGCCTGGCTACCTGGCTACCGAATCTGTCTTCACTGTCAGTACAACCAGAATGGTCTATGGATTTCATCCTATTTCATGTTCTTGTTTTACAAACTGAGTGGGAAAAAAGGAGAACACAGCAAATGAGGGCAGAGCAAGAGTCCGGTGAAGAAGGGACAAAATGGGGGAGTCACCGCCAGGCCAGTGCAGGCAGGGTCAGGGGAGGGAGGGTCAGTGCTAATCTTTGAGAGTCAAACCTCACCAGCTTTATGCTCGGGTTCAGGGGACAGATGGAAGTGACAGATACAGCGTGAGCCAGGAGTCATAGGAATATAAGAAAGGAACCAGGCTGCTTAAACAGGGCTGGGGTCTGCCCAAGGCCTCACTCACCCATGGACTCAAACACCAGGTAAATATCCTTGTCATTCTCTGCTGGGATCACATCAAGCAGGCGGATGATGTTAGGATGGTCCCCAAACTCCTGGGAAGACAGACTGTTGCTGCTGCGGAGCCAGTAGGGCCAGCTTCTCCTTTGTCTGTGGGGACTTGCACCCAGGGAAGGGATGAGGCAGGATGGTCTGGGCCTCTTACCTGGAGAAGCATGACTTCCCTGAAGGTTCTCTGTAAGAAACAGAAATGCCAGGAAACCTGCTGTCACGGGCCCCTCCCACAGCTCACCACACCTCCCCAGAGACCCTCACTGCTCACTTACCTGAGCATCTGTCTGGTCCCTAAAGGCATCAAAGATTTTCTTGATGGCCACTACATCACCAGTCCTCCGATCCACTGCCTTCCACACAATGCCATAGGCCTGGGGAACACATGGTCAGCTTGCTGAACATGGGTGTACACACACACACACACACACACACACACACACACCACCCAGCCCTGGATTCTGGGAGGGGTTAAAGTGTGACAAGACCCGGAGCGGCAGAGCCTACAACTGCAGCCTCTTCTAGAGTTGGGGACGGGGGAGGATGAGAAATGGAGCGGTTCCTACCAGGACATGAAGCCATAGTGGGTACTACTGGGCAGGACCTGAAGCCGGCTGTCTCTGGAATGACCTTCGACTCCTCCACCTCCCCGCACATTCTCACTCTCTTTCTCTACACTCCCACGCCATCTGCTTAGCAAATCCTATCAACTTGACCTGCAGAACGTATCCAGGGCCTGACGGGACCATTCCCTCCCAGCTCTGCTGTGCACCACGCACACTTCCAACATCTCCTGTGGGTTGGCTGTCTACTCTCTCTGCCGCTCCCACCCATCACCACCACCGAGCCTCACCAGAGTATAGGGTGAGCTTTGTAAAGTGAATGTTACGAGCAGCTGCTCCAGCTCGTCAATTGAAAGCCAGCGTCTTGAAGGTGCCCCGGATCCCTTCCACACCACGGGAGCCATCATCACTGTTGCTGTCTCCCATCTCTGCCTGGTTCCACGCATAAAAATGTGGTGTGTCTCCACCAGCCAAGCAGATCTTTACCTCAGGGCCTTTGCAATTGCTGTTTGCTTGTTCCCCTCCACGATACACAGAACACACCCCCACGATCACACACATTCGCGCATACAGCCCCATCTGCTCAGACCCATTACAACCACAAATACACCCGAATTCACACACTGCTCCTACTCTCATCCTGTGAACCCATACTCAGATTTCCTGAACCTGGCTTATGTGCTCCTGAGCCATCCTGGGAGAAGCCCTTCACCCTCAGAAACTGGAAAAGGCCAGGCTTACCCAGAGCAGCCTATGGGAATCCAGAAAGGTAGGGGATGTGAGTGGAGCACCAATACAACTCCTCCTGCGACCTGGGGACCCTGGCAGTAACCTGCATTCCTGGGCGAGGTCCCTGAGTGTTACCCAGTTTCCTTATGGAAACGTGGGTACAGGAGCCTCGGAGGAGGAGGGACGCGAGCCTAGAAGCCAGCATCCCGTGTCAGAAGAACTAGACCTTGAGGGTGCCGACCAGACCCCCAGGTGACTGCAGTGCCCCTCGGATGACGGGGCGTCCCTGCGCTCACCCCCTTCCCAAGCCTTCGCTTGATCAGGTATCTCTGGGCTACGTGGCGGTCCACCTCGGCAGCACACATGGAGAGAGGCAGGCGAAGGCTCTTGGCGTTCACAGACTCCTTCTCGGTGCTGGACCTGTTGATCCGTTGGCTTGGGAACGGCGGCCGCGGTGTGCCTCCCTGCGCTTGCGCCAATGGGCGGGGTTTGTAGCCAGCTCCACCTGTCCGCTTGGGTCCCCAGGTCAGTGCTGCTCGCGGGGTGGGGGTTGGGGTGGGGGTTGGGGTGGGAAGGCTATCCCCCGAATGCCCTGGGCACAGCAGCATCGCCCGCTGCCAGCCGCTGAGTTGGGCACGTTTTAGGATGCAGAGGAAGCTGAGCGTCGGGCATTCAGAGCCTGGCTCAGGAACGAAGCTGTTGGGTACAAGAGTGGATGAAATGACGACAAGGGCGTGGCGTGGCGTGGCGGGTGCCCTGGACACGGGTAGCAGAGCACTAGAGTTAGTAGTGACTGGGAAAGGCGCCAAGTGGGAGTGAGTCCAATGTGCTTGAGGTTCCAGGCCTGCTTGTCAGGGGAGTTGGATGGAGACCAAAGGTTTGGGCCATCCAGAGGACCAAAGCCGTGGGCCATTTTTGTGAGGGAGGAGGTTGCAAGAGGCAAGGAGGTTGCGATTATGCTGGGCTGGGGACACCACACAAGAGCAGAAAACACTGAATGAAAGTGGATCTGGGCTGCTGAAGTTTTAGTCTGGATGTGGGAAGGGTGGCCGGCCTTGGCTGACCAGAGAGACCTAGAATGCAGGGTGTGTGGCTCAGTGGCAGAGCGCTTACCTAGAAGTCAGGAATCCCAGAGTTCCATCCCCAATATCCCAACAGAGCAAAAACTGTAGGATGCCAGTTATGCCTCCCCCAAGCTACTATGCCTCATTTTCCTTAAGGAAACCAAGTAACGCCCCAAAACCTCATACCCAAAGGCTGGTGACCACCAGGGCCCCCAGCAGCCACAGGGAGAGTGATTCCGATGTTTAGCTCACCTATCAATCACCTACTTCCAGGGCCCTTCTCTTGTTTCCACCAGATGCTCTAGGGAAGGCTGGTCTGCTCCAGTCACTTAAAGTGAAGGATTGTTTTTAGCATGGCTCAGGGTCACATAAGCAGGGCCCATTAAGATCTGAGCTGTACACAAAGTAAGGGCAGGAACTGTGTATGAGCCTGGGTGAATGCCAGCTAATTTGTGTGCATTAGATCTTAGACCTTGGAAGGACCAGGTGACACCAAGGTACTGAGGTAGAGCCACTTGGGGAACAGAAGAGAATCAGGCAGAGCTCTGAGCTCTCCCATTCGCTGGCAGATTGTCAGCGTGCCAGAGACCAACATTTTTTAACAAGATTTAAATCGGTTGTCGATTGATAATTGTGTGAAATACGGTGAAAGTGAATTACTAGAAAAATTAAAACCTCAAACACACAAAAGAAACCATCATTGTCTTAATTTATTTACTGGACTGGGGAGTTAAATGACCATGTGCCACAGCTTTTGAGAGAGATTCTCAGGGCTGGAAAGATGTGGTGAAGAACATCTGGCTGCTCTTCCAGAGGATCCAGGTTCAGTTCCCAGCACTCACATGACTGCTCACAACTGTCTGCAACTCCAGTTCCAGGGGATCCGACACCCTCACACAGACATACAGGCAGGCAAAACACAAAAATTTTAAAAATTTTAACAATAAAGAATTTTTCAGATTTTCCTGTCCTTTCCACCTTGATTCACTGAATACCTGCCATCAACAGCGACAGTAGAGAACTCGGGCCTGTGGCAACCAATGGCCAAAGAATAATGATTATCTGGCGGTTCTGTGAGGTCTGCCCACACAATTGCTGGGATGTCTGCCATAACCACTGACCCCTGGCAGGGACAGTGTGATCCTCCTGCATCCTAGGGAGTAATAATGCCACGAGAGGTAGATAGCTCAGTAGGCAAAGTGGCGGTGATGAAGGAAGTGAAGTAGAATTTAGCTAAGGAGCACTGCCTTCAATATGCCTGGAAGATAAGTGGTGTTCTAGTCAGACTTCTTAGGTATTACAGAAAGGTAAGAAACCCAGAATTTGGGCTGGGCCATGGTGGTGCACACCTTTAATCCCAGAGATTGGAAGGCAGAGGTAAAAGGATCTCTGGGTTGGAGGCCAGCCTGGTCTACAGAGTAAGGTCCAGGACAACCAGGGCTACACAGACAATGTCAGAAAGAAAGAAAGAAAGAAAGAAAGAAAGAAAGAAAGAAAGAAAGAAAGAAAGGTAGAGCTCTGCTCTAGTACTCAGAGTTGAGGGTTACTGAGGGTCTATTCTTATTAAGACTTGTTCACCAAGGCTGTCAATTAGGATCTGTTTCCATATCGAAAGGAGTGTAATTCTACCAGGCAGGCAGGCAGACCCTGGTTAATGATAACCTAAAAACAACCCTGGCCTACCTATTTCAAAATAACTGCGAACTATCTTTGCTGTGCCAACCTCCCATCTGTCCGCAATGGCCAAGCTTGCAGTTTCTGTAAGACATGTTTAAATAGCACAAAGTGCGATTTGGAGCTGGAGCCCTAAAGAGGTTTACAGACAACGTCGAGTCTGAAATGTGCTTGCTTAAAACCTACGCTAGCTGCAAAGAATTTCTGTTCGGGGCCAGTTTCTCTTTGGACTTAAGCCAGAACTGGACGCACACAGTTGTGAAAGAGTTTTTATTCATCTTTATTTGCCAGCGTTTGGAGAGGAATCCCATGTACCGCCTCAGTCACAGTGCAGGCCTGAGGACCAAAGGACCTGAGTTCAGTCCCCAGCACTATATAAAAAACTGGGCATGACAGAGAAACCCTGTTTCGAAAAAAAAAATGGGCATGGAAAAAAAGACAAGAAAAAAAAGCAGGGCGTGATGGTGCTGGTTTGCATTCCCACTGCCTATAGATGGAGACAGGTAGGTCTCCGGAGCTCGCTGGCCAGCCTACCTAGCCTAATTAGCTCCAGGTTCCAGCGAGAGACTTTGATAAAACAAAGCAGAAGTCTCTTGAGGAACAACATCCAGCACTGACCTCTGGTCTTCACATCACACAGACACACTTGCATAGGCAGTGGACACACATGCACCTGTACAAACATGAACACACGCACACACCCAAAAATTCTACTACAGGGAGGGGGGCCAGGAGACCCAGAGCATGGTTGTATTGGGATTGCTGAGTTTGTTTGGCAGAACACAGGAAACAATGCGTTCAGAGAAAATTGGGGAAATAGTTCTAAAATAACCATGTAAGTTTCTCTACTTAAAATATAAGAACTTAAAAAATATTTTTTCTGGGTGTGGTGGCACATGCTTTTAATCTTGGCACTGGGGAGGCAGAGGCAGGAGAATCTCTGTGAGTTTGAATCCAGCCTGATCTACAGAGTGAGTTCCAGGACAGCCAGGACTCAATAGAGGGATGCTGATGGATTTGTTTGGTTTTTTTAAGATTTGTTTTTATTTTATTTTATTTATTTATTTATTTATTTATTTATTTGGTTTTTCGAGACAGGGTTTCCCTGTAGTTTCTAGAGCCTGTCCTGGAACTAGCTCTTGTAGACCAGGCTGGCCTTGAACTCAGAGATCCGCCTGCCTCTGCCTCCCGAGTGCTGGGATTAAAGGCATGGGCCACCACCGCCCGGCTTTGTTTTTATTTTATTTTATGTGTATAAGGGTTTTGTCTGAATGTTTGCATGTGTACTGCATGTGTCCCTGGTACCTGTAAATGCCAGAGTGGGGCACTGGAGTCACTGGAACTAACTGCAGGTGATTGTCGTCACTTGGGTCCGGGAACCAAACTTGGGTCTTCTAGAACAGCAAGTGTTCTGGACTACTGACCCATCTCTCTGGCCTGGAGAAACAAACAAACAAAAATTGAGGGTAGATTTGGCTCCTTCTTCAATTTGTGGGTGATGTTTTCTAATTCAGAAAAATATTTAACGGGGTTGGAGAGGCAGCTCAGTGGTGAAGAACATCCATGCTCTCCCAGAGAACCCAAGTTAGGTTCTTAGCATCTGCAACCACCTGTAACTCCAGCTCCATGGGCCCAACACACTCTTCTGGCTTCCGTGGAACCCACACATACATGTGCACGTACACACAGAGACACACAGAAGTAACAAATAATTTTTTTCTTTTTTTTGGTTTTTCGAGACAGGGTTTCTCTGCAGCTTTTTAGAGCCTGTCCTGGAACTAGCTCTTGTAGACCAGGCTGGCCTCGAACTCACAGAGATCCGTCTGCCTCTGCCTCCCGAGTGCTGGGATTAAAGGCGTGTGCCACCACCGCCCGGCTAGAAGTAACAAATAATTCTTAAGGCAAACCTATCTCAGAGTTAACCGAATTTGGGGGTAAAGGAGTGCTACCCGGTTTGCCACCTTGTCTGTCAGGAGCATTGTGCTGGCTCATTCCCTGCATTTTTGTGCATCTGCTTTCACAAACAGCTGCTGCTGGTTCGTATATTATGGTTTATTTCAAAGCATGCCTCAGGCATCCCCAGAACTTTCCACGCGTGCGAGGGATGACATGATTGCAATGGTTATGAGCTACTTTGAGGCAAGGTTGGCCAAACAGTACATAAAAGATGCATTTCTGCATCGCGTTCTAGCAAATATATAATCCAGGTGATGCAGCCTCACTCAAGGTACCAAACGCCATCACCTCCGGGAAATGTGCTTATGCCTCTTCTTATTGAATTGGTGCCTTCATTCCCGAAGAGGCAAACGTTATTTTCTACATTGTGCCATGCGGAATACTGTTTTCTAATCGTCATAGAATAGTTCTCTTTGGGGTTGGGAGGTGGCTCAGTCACTAAAGTGCTTGCTTGCAAGCATGGGGACCTGAGTTCAGTCCTCAGAACCTACATAGTCCTCCCACCCACAGGTGTAATGCATGCATGCATGCATGCAATCCCAGCCCTGGAGAGGTGGAGACTGGTAGATCCTAAAGCTTGCTGGCCAGCAAGCCTTGCCTACTTAGCAATTTCTAGGCTAGACTAGTGAGAAAAGAAAAGGAAAGAGACAATGTCTGAAGAACAATACTGGAGGTTGTCCTCATGTCTCCACATGCATGCACCCCTGAAAAACATACACACCCATACCTACAAGGGCATACACACAAAGTGCTCTTTTATGTAACAAGGCTATACTATTTTCTTTGGATCTGAAATTCTGGGGTCAGAGAAGCATTTTGTGCCAGTGGCCTCATGTCTTGGTAGAAAGCTATGGTTGTTTTTGTTTGGTTGGCCTTTGGTTTTTTGAGACGGAGTTACTCCATGCGGCTCTGGCTGTCTTGGAACTCACTCTGTAGGCCAGGCCAGCCTCGAACTCAGAGATCTGCGTGCCTCTGCCTCTTGAGTGATGAGATTAAAGGCATGTGCCACCACCGCCAAGCATGGGTCCCTGAGAAGTTGCCAGAATTGGTATATAGAGTTAACACTGTTCGTTTTATTAATTTTCTGGGATTAAAAGTGTGAGCCACCACCGCCTGGCAAGAGCTGCAGTTTTTACGCTGACCTGGTGTCTGTCACACCTACGGGCGGGGTAGCTGGTAAGAGTAGACATGCATGTGTCATCTGGCTTACAGAATATAGACCTGAAAGAATATGGGTTTTTTTATTATTTTTTATTTTTTTACATATTCTTTTTTTGTTGATTTTTATTGAGCTCTACATTTTTCTCTTCTCCCCTCCCTACCTCTCCCCTCCCCTTCAACCCTCTCCTAAGGTCCCCATGTTTCCAATTTACTCAGGAGATCTTTTCTACTTCCCATGTAGATTAGATCTATGTAAGTCTCTCTTAGGGTCCTCATTGTTGTCTACGTTCTCTGGTACTGTGATTTGTGGGCTGCTTTTCTTTGCTTTATGTTTAAAAACCACCTATTTGCGAGTACATGTGATAATTGTCTTTCTGGATCTGGGTTACCTCACTCAAAATGATGTTTTCTAGCTCCATCCATTTGTCTGACAGAATATGTTACCCAGAACTGGGTTTACGAACAAGTTATAAATCTCACTCAGAGCACAGGGGACAAAAGTAAAATGGGTACAGATTTGAACAGAATCTGCAAAATGTGGATGCTCAGATTAATAAAATGAAGGATATTAACCATAGGCACCTTCTCAGGGACCCATGCTCAGGGTAAAATCTTTACGTGGAAAGATCTTCTTAACGCCGTCTATTTACTTTAGACAGTTCCAGGGGATAATTGCTGTTCCCGCAAAGGGGGGGGGTGACAAGATTGGAGCCAAGGCAGCTGACACTATAGCTGTACGAACAGCTTTGCCCAGAGAAATGGTTTCCCACATGCCTTGATCCCCTCTATATCAGTGGTGGATTTGTTCCCTTCTGCTATAGAGCAAGAACCTGATAAAAAAAAAGGCACAACGTTTCAAACCCTTTTGCCAGGCATTCATGTCCCCTCACACATTGCCTGGATTTTCTCATTTTACAAAACAAATTAAGGAACGGAAATTAACAAACGTGCAGAGTAGTTTTTTGTCAACTTGACACAAACTCGAGTCTTCTGGGGAGAGGGAATCTTAACTGAGAAAGTGCCTCTTCCAGGCTGGCCTGTAGGTTTGTCAGTGGTGCATTTTCTAGGTTAAGGATTGATTTGGTAGGGCCCAGCCCACTATGGGCAGCACCAGCCCTGTGCTGGTGATTCTGGGTGCTATAAGAAAGCAAGTTGAGCAAGGCATGGGGAGCAAGCCAGTAAGCAGTGTTCCCCCATGGCTTTTGCTTCCCTTTCTACCTTCAGGTTACGGGCTTCGGGTTCCTTCCCTTATTTTGGTTTCACTGAGAGACAGTTTAATGGAGGTTTATTAGGGGAAATGGTTCTGGGTTGTCCTTAATGACTCACAGGTGTTTTGTTTAAGTGTGGGTCTGAGAAAGATGGGGTAGATACTGTCTTCTTCTTCTTCTTCTTCTTCTTCTTCTTCTTCTTCTTCTTCTTCTTCTTCTTCTTCTTCTTCTTCTTCTTCTTCTTCTTCATATTTCATGTGCACTGATGTTCTGCCTGCATATGTGTCTGTGTAAGGGTGTCAGATTGTCTGGAACTGGAGTTACAGGCACTTGTGAGCTTCCACATGGGGGTGGGGAATTGAACCAGGATTCTCTGGAAGAGCAATCAGCTCTTAATCACTGAGTCATCTCTCTAGCCCTCCATACTCTGTCTTAAAGAGTCTCCCATGTTCAAAAGAGAAAGGAGTCTTGATAGTTTTGTGGGGTCCTGTGTGAGATCCCCATCTTTTTTTCTGGGCTTGCCAGATTTTTTTGTTCCAAGGTCTACCTCTTCACAAATATAAGGCAGGTTTTGTGGGATTTTTTTTGTTTTTGTTTTTTCCTTTTCCTTTTCTTTGTCAGTCAGCTGCAGTCTCCAACTTCTGCAGGTCTATTAAATATCCTAATATTTTTAGTAAAAATAATGATACTCAGAAGGGAGGGGCACACATCTCCTGTGTCCTAACAGGGCTTCAGCCCATTCTCTCATTGTGGGGTCACAAATTACCATGTGTCTCTGGTTTTAGAGGGGAATAGCTGACAGGCAGGCAAGAGAAGGTCTAGCTGTAAAAAAGTGATGGAGGAGTGTTCATGTGTTAATTTCATTGGTTAATAAAGAAACTGCCTCGGCCCTTTAATAGGACAGAAAATTAGGTAGGCGGAGTAAACAGAACAGAATGCTGGGTAGAAGGCAGTGAGGCAGACTCTTCAGGCAGTCGCCATAGTGAGTCACCATGCCTCTCCTCTCCAAGATGGACACAGGTTAAGATCTCTCCTGGTGCCAGGCGGTGGTGGCACACGCCTTTAATCCCAGCACTCGGGAGGCAGAGGCAGGTGGATCTTTGAGTTCGAGGCCAGCCTGGTCTACAAGAGCTAGTTCCAGGACAGGCTCTAGAAACTACAGGGAAACCCTGTCTCAAAAAACAACAACAACAAAAAACAACAAAAAAGATCTCTCCTGGTAAGCGACCACCTCGTGGTGCTACACAGATTACTAAATATGGGCTAAAGCAAGATGTGAGAATTAGACAATAAGAGGCTGAAACTAATGGGCCAGGCAGTGTTTAAATGAATACAGTTTCTGTGTAATTATTTTGGGTATAAAGCTAGCCGGGTGGTGGGATGCAGCCTGCCGCTCCTTCTACAAAAAAGTGTGTGTGATTTAAATGAGATATCCCCCATAAGTCCCAGGCATTTGAATACTTGACTCCCAGTTGGTGGAACTGTTGGGGAAGGATTCGGAGGTGTGACTTTGTTGGAATGTGAGTCAGAGCTCTCAGGCCAGTAGTGGTGGCGCACACCTTTAATTCCAGCACTCGGGGGCAAAGGCAGGCAGATCTCTGTGAAGCCAGCTTGGTCTCCAGAGCAAGTGCCAAGCCAATCAAGGCTACATAGTAAAACCTTGATTTTAACAAATATGCACTTCCAGTAGCTGCCTACTGCCTTATGTTTGCTAAGCCATCGTGGACTGTAACCCTCTCAACGATAAGCCCCAAATAAACCCCTTCCTTCTGTAAGTTAGTCTGGGTTGTGGCATTTTATCCCAGCGGCAGAAAAGTAACTAACACAGGTGCCCTGGTATATTATTAATTTTGCCCATAGTTCATCATATTATGAAAAAAAACTTTAAAAAGAAATCCCAGGAGCAGAAGCTTATAGACTGCAATAGTAAGTCTGCCACTTTTAACACACATTTATGATTACCACGTATGTTCTATATATGTATGTTTATTAGTAACTTTCTCTTTCTTCTATCACTTTTCTCAGCCTTTTTTTTCTCAGCCTTCTTTCCTTGACTTTTGGATCTTCCTCGTTCTCTCCTGGCTGCATGGCCTCTTGTTCCTTGTGTCTGAGCCCATGCCTAGCTTAAGTGGCTTTCCCTGGCTCTCCTCCTCTGGCCTCCTCCAGGCAGCTGCTGAAGTTCAACAGTTTTCCTGCTCCGAGGTTTTTTTTTAACTCTAATAAATTCGTCCTTGTGTTTCCAAAACAACTCCAAGCTTGGGTTCTTTTATTTATCTAAATGACAGTGAACTTGCTATTATTGCAAAGGTAATGGATGGAATGTTCTAGATGCTGGGTTGCACACGGCATGAAGACAGCACTCATCTGGAAACACTGGATGCATCATTTGTACATTTGGAGTACTGTAGAGGGCTGGGCAGTAGTGGCGCATGCCTTTAATCCTAGCACTCAAGAGGCAGAGACAGGCGGACCTCTGTGAGTTCAAGGCCAGACTGGTCTTCAAGAGCTAGTCCCAGGACAGGCCCCAAAGCTACAGAGAAACCCTGTCTCAAAAAACCAAAAAAAAAAAAAAAAAAAGTACTGTAGAGACAAAAAGCCCCAAACCAGAGCAGGCATGCCTACACTTTAACAATCAGAGCCTGACTACCTGGAATCTGACCCAAGTGACTTGGACTGTCTTATGCCAGCATCCAGAGCCTAAAACCTAATGGCCCAGAGTGCCTGACCCAAATGGCTGGCCTTAAGAAAGACAACTGTAAACTTTACTACTTAATGTGAAAGCAGGCTGCCTGCTTATCTGCCCAGATGCGGAGCTCACACAGACAGGGAAGACCAGTAGCATCCCTTAAGTGTATAGATCAGTGGTTCTCAGCCTTCCTAATTCTGCAACCCTTTAATATGGTTCCTTATGTTGCGGTGACCCAACCCCCCCCAAACATGAAACTATTTCCACTGCTACTTCATAACTTTGCTACTGTTATGAATCATAAGGTAAATATTTGTGTTTTCTGATGGTGTTGGGTGATCCCTGTGAAAAGGTCGATTGACTCCCACAAAGGGGTTGTGACCATGAGTTGGGAACCACTGATGTAAAAGAACTCCCCAGCTCGCTCAGGGGGCATCATCGTGTTGGTAATTCACCGGCTGGAACTGACTCTTCTTACAGTCTGTTTTCTTTCTTTTTTATTTGTATTATTTTTAATCATGTGTAGGTATGTGTGTGCATAAGGTATGTGCATGTAAATGCTTGTGTCCTTAGAGGCCAGAGGCATTAGATCCCCTGGAGCTGAAGTTACAGATGGTTTAAAGCCATGGGTTCTTGGAAGCAAACTCAGGCCCTTTGGTAAAGCAGCAAGTACTCTTTGTTTTTTGTTTTTCTTTCTTTCTTTCTTGGAAATAGGCGTCTCTGTGTATAGTAGTCTTGGCTGCCCTGGAACTCACTCTGTAGACCAGGCTGACCTCAGACAAACAGGTATCCGTCTGCCTCTGCCTCCTGAGTGCTGGGATTAAAGGCGTGCGCCATCCATGCTTGACCAACAAGTACTCTAAACCACTGAGACACATCCCCAGCCTATCTTTATTTATTTTTAAACAGATTTATTTATTAGGGTATGTGTGTGTGTGTGTGTGTGTGTGTGCACGCGCGCACGTGCGTATGTGTCTGCACCACATGAGTGCAGGTGCCCAAAAAGGCCAGAGGAGAGCACTGGATTCCCTAAGGAAACAAACACAGGTCCCCTGCAAAACCAGTAATACCCTTAACCACTGAGCCATCTTTTCAGCTCCACATTTTCCTCCATAAATCTTTCAAAAAATATATCCGTTCATGTCTGGTAAATACTTTAACTCCAGCACCTTTATACGTATCACCATCTTTCCTGGCATGGAAATGCTTTGTCGTATAGCAAATTCCACAGAATTGCAATGCTCCCTCTTGGAGGGAGGGCTGCTGCCAAGGCTCAGTGTCTTAGTTAGGGTTTCTACCACCATGGTCGTGGTACTTTTATAAAGGAAAACATTTCATTGAGGTGAAGGCTTACAGTTCAGTTTAGTGCAGTATCATCACGGCAGGTATGTGGTGGCCTGCAGGCAGACACCTGCAGGTGGTGGTGGCTGCATCTTGATCAGGAGGAACCGAAAGAGGACTAGCTCACTAGGAGTAGCTTCAGCATACTTGAGACGTCAAAGCCTTCCTCCACAGTGACACACTTCATCCAACAAAACCACTCGCACTCCAACAAAGCCACACCTCTTTTTATTTTGATTCTGTATTTCTCATACTATTTTTTTTGTTTTTTATTGTTTTTATTGAGCTATACATTTTTCTCTGCTCCCTTTCCTTCCTCCCCCTCCTCTTCTACCCTCTCCCGTGGTCCCCATGCTCCCAATTTACTCAGGAGATCTTGTCTTTTTCTATTCCCATGTAGATTAGATTCATGTATGTCCCTCTTAGGGTCCTCATTGTTGTCTATTCTCTGGGATTGTGATTTGTGGGCTGGTTTTCTTTGCTTTGTGTCTAAAAGCCACTTATGAGTGAATACATGTGATAACTGTGTTTCTGGGTCTGGGTTACCTCACTCAAAGTGATGTTTTCTAGATTCATCCATTTGCAGGCAAACTTCAGGATGTCATTATTTTTTCTGCTGTGTAGTAAGTACTCCATTGTGTAAATGTACCACGTTTTCCTTATCCATTCTTCTGTTGAGGGACATTTAGGTTGTTTCGAGGTTCCGGCTATGACAAAGTGCTGCTGTGAACATAGTTGAGCACACATCCTTGTCAAAGTCACACCTCTTAATAACGCTGCTCTCCATGATCTTATGAGGTCCTGTTCCACTCAAACTACCACACTCATGAAATAAACAACACTTACAGGTTCCAGAAATCTGAAAGTTATAAGATTCACAGTGGCCCTGCCAAGGTTACTCAAGTCCCACTGCTCATTCACAGTGAGAGTCCCCTCTCCAGGTTACCCAAGCCCCTCTGTGCCTTTACTTGGAACCAGGAGACTCTCCTATTGAGCTACCTGTAGGTGCAAGTCCTGTAGGTGACTGCTGGGATGCAGATTTCCTGGGACATCAGCTGTGCTGGGGTGGGCTTTTTGGTGATGCAGTTGAGGTGTTCGTGTTTTGGTAAGTAGCCCCAAGAAATCCATTGGTTCATGAAGCTGGACTTGGGTGGAGCGGTTTCTGTGGTCCTTTGTTCATGTGTCCTCAGGAAAAGTCCCACAGCTGGAGGATTGCTAAAATCTTTGCTTAAACTTGGTTTCATAAACTCAAGGATCCTCAAATCTGTCTAAACTTAGCGAGTGTGGACAAACCTGAACAGAAATACTACTAAGAGGTTGCATGAGTCTTAGAAGAGACTTTGGACTTTTAAACAGCGTTGAGACTGTTATAGATTATGGGGACTTTTGAAGTTGGACTAAATGCATTTTTCACCATGACATTGTTACCAGCTTGTGGGGGTCAGGAAACGGAATGTGGTAATTTGGATGTAACTGGCCCTGTAAGCTCATAGAGAGTGTTACTATTATGAGGTGTGGTTTTATTGAAGTGGGTGTGGCCTTGTTAGAGGAAGTGTGTCACTGTGGGGGTGGGCTTTGAGGACTCATATACGCTCAAGTCACACCCAGTGTTCATTTCACTTCCTGTTGTCTGTGGATCAAAGATGTAGAATTCTCAGCTCCTTCTCCAACACCATATCTGCCTGCCTGCCACCATGTCCTGCCATGATAATGGACTAAAGCTCTGAAACTGGAAGCCACCCAATTAAATGTTTTTCTTTATAAAATTTGCCATGGTCATGGGTGTCTCTTCACAGCAACAGAAACCCAAATGAAGACAGAAGTTGGTACTGGAAGTGCACACAGCAGGTGCAGATATAAGCTGTCCATCAGAGTGGTCCTGCAGGCTGAGGTTTCTAACAGGAGGAGAAACAGATTCACAGCCCCAAGGTGGTGCTTCCCCAGGCTTTAGAGGACCACTCACAATTCAAAAGTTTATCATTGGAGGAGGGAATTGAGTGAAGAACTTCTGGGGGGAAAATGGTTCTGTGCGGGCTACGGTTATCTGGGAGAGACAGGAGTGCCTATAAACTAAACTGTTGAAATTGACAGAAAACCCTGTTTCCAGTCTGATTCTAAAAATGCATGTGCCCCCAAAATGCTTAAGAATAAATACAAAACAAGGAAGCCAAAAAAGCTGTAATGCTAAGTACAAAAATCTCAGAAATACCCCAAGTGGCAGAAAGAATGCTGTAGTAAAGAGCTGTGGGCCGCATTCCCGCTGCCTGGCTCTTGGCCGCCTGGCTAGATTATGCCCCAAAATAACAACACACAAACTGTATTCATTTAAACACTGCCTGGCCCATTAGTTTCAGCCTTTTACTCACATCTTGACTAACCCATATCTAATAATTTTTGTAACACCACGAGTGGTGTCTTACTGGGAAAGATTCAGCATGTCTGACCTGGTGGCTGGCTCCATCACATCTGTCTCCCTGAGGAGAGGCATGGCAGTCTGGCTCAGAGAGCAGAGGCATGGCGATTTATTAACTTCCCTTCCCAGCATTCTGTTCTGTCTATTCCGCCCACCTAAGGGCTGGCCAATCAAATGGGCCAGGCAGTTTCTTCATTATCCAATGAAATCAACTCAAACAGAAGACCCTTCCACATCAGAATGCTAGTCCGTTTGTCTGTCTGGAATCCAGTATCCAGTCATCTTTGTCTTTTGCTCCCTCTTGAAGGATGCTTGTGAACCCCATGTAGCTAGAATCCCTTTGTCCCAACAGGGGCTTCTCTGTACAGTTCACCCACTCCCTCCACTGAACACAATCACCTATGGATGTCAGCAGCTCCTAAGATAGTCTTTCTGGGCTAGTCACTTCTTCATCAAAGCAAGCATCCCTGATGACATCTTCAGGATCTGGGTTCATCAGCTTCTCACCCAGCATAGTCAGGAACATGGTGAAGTTGACGGAGCCTGGTGCCTCATTCATCCTGGTGTCCATATATCCATCAGCTAGATTCTTCCCTGTGAGGCTCATAGACCATGCACCTCTTCCTTGTCCAGGAAGCCAGCCCAGTTCTAGTTGATCATGTCCAAAGTTTCTTTTACTTCGACCTGTGATTGGTCAAATATTGCAAACACATTGGGCGTCATGTTGCTGAGGGCACTTCTAGGTGATCTTGGCTGTTGCCCTTTTGCCTGACACGGTGATGGTTAAGTCCCTGCACAGCAACAGAATCAGAACATCTTGGCAAATCAGTGCTCTATGTGCTATTTTGTCACCCCTCTGCTAACCCAGCATGCCCCCAGCCGCCACCTCTGGCACCAGCTAGCAAACTGGCAGACAGTCATATTATCTAGTCAAGACTGAATCCTGTAAGGATGCTGTCTGTGCAGAATTAATAGCAAAAAGGGAGACATCGAATCCCTGATGTACCTCTTATGACCTCTAGATGTCTGGCCTATTAGGAAAGAAAGCTTGTAGTGATACTTTGCTTGTGTTTTAACAAATAAAGCTTACCTGAAAATCAGAGTGCAGAGTTAAGCCACTAGAGACCAGGCAGGGGTGGCACACACATACCTTTAGTCCCAGGTCTCAGAAGACAAAGGTAAATGGATCTCTATTCAAGTTCAAGGCCACCCTGGACTAAACAAAACGTATTCTGTCTCAAAGAGAAACAGCTCATACAAAGCTGATCCTGGTACTTGGGATCACACGCCTTTAATCCCAGCACTAGGGAGGTGGAGATAGGAGTGATATGGCTGGGCAAAGAGAGGAATATAAGGCAGGAGGAGACAAGAGCTCATTGCAGTCTGAGGCAGCAGTCTGAAGCAGTCAGTCTGAGGAACACTTAGTCTGAGGAACAGTCTGAGGCAGCCGTCTGAAGCAGTCAGTCTGAGGAACATTCAGTCTGAGGAACACTCAGTCCGAGGAACAGTCTGAAGCAGACAGTCTGAGGAACACTCAGTCTGAGGAACACTCAGCCTGAGGAACACGAGGCAGCAGTCTAGGCAGTCATTCTGAGGAAGCAGTCTGAGGACAGGATCATCCCTTTGATCTGAGCACTGCTATAGGTAAGAACTCTAGTGACTGGCCACACTGTTTCTCTGATCCTTTACTCCCTGATAGCTGACTCTGAGTTTTTATTATGAAGACCAACTAGAACTCGCACTACAAAAGCTAAGAAGGTGCTAAGCTGTGGGCTGCTAGGGCCTCAGGAAAAAGTACCCTGGCTAAAAATGGACCTAATAATTTGCAGCAGATTTTTTGTCAGGACCTTCAGCCAGCTCTGTCCCTCCAGCCAGCTCCCAAATAACCACACTGAGAATTATTATTAATTACAAATGCTCAACTGATAGCTTAGGGCTTAGGTCTACTACTAACTAGCTCTTATATCTTAAATTAACCCATATTTCTTATCTACATGGCGGTACCTTTTTTTCAGCACAGCATGTTCATCTCCTGCTTCCTCTGCATCTGACTGGCAACCTGCCCTCCATCTTCCCTGAGCTGTCTTTTGTTCACAAATCCCGCATGCCCTCTCTACCTATATAGGTATTGGCCATTAGCTCTTTATTAAGCCAATTAGAAAGTGGTTTGAAAAAGACACATCTTCACAGTGTACAAAAACATTATTCCATAACAATTCTTGATGTGAGGGCATTAAGAACTCATTCATGAATCACGGACAAGCAGGAGGTACTAGGCTCCTAGCTAATAACTGGTACCTTCTTACCTGGGTCCTTTTTGTTTGTCCCGTTTGTTTGGCCTGTGGGAAAAGGGGAGGAGATCTTGAGTCCCAGAAGAATGGGAAATTTGGAATGGGAATTATGCTAGACAAGAATAAAAAAACTACTTCCCCGAAGAACAAAGTCAATAAGGAATTAAGGGGTGGGTTGTCAGGAAAATATGATTAGGTGAAGGGACTCTGGACAGCTCGAGTGTGGTGAGCATGGCTCTGGCAGATCTTGCCCTTCTCCCATTTCCTCTTCTTTGCTAAACTGTTAGATTGCATTCCTAAAGCTAGCCCCCAAGGTCTATTCCTTCATTTGGCCACTTCTTCCTCCTGAGACTGCCTACCAAGATCCAGCTAGCAAAGTATTAAAGTTCAGCAGTCATAAATCCCCTTTGGGGTAACCTGCCAGATTGAAATTAAGCACCTCATCCTAAAACTGGGTTTCCCATTTTACTTTTATAAACCACCATTTTTCTATGGGCCACGTCTCTCTCCTCTCTATCCAGACCTTGTCCCCCTAGGACAAATACCCCTTCCCTGTCTCCCTTGTTCCCTTCCCCTTCTCACTTTCCTTTATCTCCTGTCCTTGTCTCTTATTCCCTGCCCTCTGTTCTCTTGTGCTGAGAAACTTGTGTAGGGTAAAGGGCCAACCAAAGAAACATACCCTGGCCCTGAAACCAGAGCCAAAACGTTAAAAAAGGGCCAGTGAAAGAAACACACTTTGACCCTGCTGAACTCTGTTGACCGAGGCTTCTGTCCTGCCCAACTGTTGTTCAGCCCCAAAGAAATCACACAGAGATCGACATTAATTATAAACTGATTGGCATAGTATCTCAGGCTTCTTATTAACTCTTTTAACTTACATTAGCCCCAGATACAAAGGAAATTGACTGGGCGGGACAGAAACCTCGGTCAACAGAATGGCACCCACGTGGACAATTGTATTCACATAAAGCCTGAGAGAGCTTGGGAAGTAATTCTAGACATAAAATCATAGAGTTAAGCATGGCTTATTGATAGCAGCATTTTCTCAGGTGGGCTCTGCTTGATAGAGGCAAGTGCTCTCATTTAAGAGAGGCTTCCTGACTCAGCTTTGGCTGCAAAACCTTGCAACTCTTTAAAGAGGTCCTGCCATGAAACACTTAAATGGTGTTGATGAAAAGCTGACCGCATGCTTTCTGGTGGTGGCAGGGACCTTGAAATGCCATAGAGCTGTGGCAATAAACATGGCTCCAGCCAGTACCTCTGCCATGACACTAGACTCTCAGAAAAAAGCTAAGAAATGGGTTGAATCCGGCCATCAAAGCCATGGCTTTAATCCTAGCCATATTGCTTAGCAAATTAAAGATTCATGCGGTCAGAAAAAGAAAGATATACAGTAAAGATAGATTCAAAGTTATAAAAAACCTCTAAATGGTGTTGTGTTTTTAAAAATATAAGTAGGCTTGGGGAAAAAAAGGATAAAGTCCTTAAAATAAAAAAAGAGAGAGAGAGTAGTTGGGTGTCATAGCATACACCTTAATCCCAACACTTTGAGGCAGAGGCAGCAGGTGGATCACTGTGAGTTCAAGGACAATCTGGTCTGCAGAGTGAATTCCAGGACAGCCAAAGACACACAGAAAAACCCTGTCTCAAAAAGCAAAAATTAAAAATAAAAATAAAATAGAGTTTAAAATAAAGCCACGTAAAGATGAAAATACACAGAGAGGTCTGAATACTGTCTTTAAATTGATGGCTGAGGAAGGAACAAAAGCTTCTAAAAGATACTTTATTATAAATGCTGTTGGATTAATCAAACATATATATTTTGAAAATGCCTTGACTTCAAATTTTAAATCAAAAGGTATGTTACTTTGGAGAAGAGGTTTTGTTTTTGTTTCTGCAGGAAATGAGAAGCTGTGGATTCAATCTGAGTTAAGAAAAATCAAGTTTGTTCACGGAGGACCACCTGAGAAATCTCTGGTAGGAGTAGATGGCCCAGATGTCTGAGTTCTACATCCAGAAAAGATTCAAGACTGCTGCCTGAGATGATCAAGCCTCACAGGATACTCCAGTCAGGACTTGATCATTTTCTTTAGGTCCCCATAAGATTATCAGCACCCCCAATCATCAGGAAGTAGCCTGTAAAAACTATGCCTACATTACCAAAAAATTAACTACAGATATTTTCCTTTGTTTAGAATGTTAGTTACAAGTTGTTATGGATAATGGTCAGGAGAAAAAAAAAACTAGACAAAGGATATTAGATTCAGAGTTCTTGTTTAAAAAAAAGGAAGGGAGTGCTGTGGGACAATGGTCTTTTATCCTGTCACTTGTATTTTTAATAAAATGCTGAGTGGCCAGTAGCCAGGCAGGAAGTAGAGGCGGAGCAATGAGAATTCTGGGAAGAGAGAAGTTTCAGTCTTCAGTTGTCACCCAGAGAGGAAGCCAGACACAGAGCAAACAAGATGTGACTGCCTTACTGAAAAAGGTACCAAGCCATGTGGCTAACACAGACAAGAGTTATGGGCTAATATAAGTTAGAAGAGTTAATAAAAAAAAAACGGAGATACTAGGCTAATCAGCATTTTATTAAGTAATATAAGTGACAGGATAAAAGGCAATGGTCCCACAGCAGAATTCAATACAAAAACCAACCATCCCGCCGGGCTGTGGTGGCGCAAGCCTTTAATCCCAGCACTCGGGAGGCAGAGGCAGGCGGATCTCTGTGAGTTCGAGACCAGCCTGGTCTACAAGAGCTAGTTCCAGGACAGGATCCAAAGCCACAGAGAAACCCTGTCTCGAAAAACCAAAAAAAAAAAAAAAAAAAACAAAAAAAAACCCAACCATCCCCTGAGCAGGAAACCCAGCCACTCTCTGCGCTTGTCCAAGTTTGGGGACTGAAATCTGACCAACTCCCACCCTGAAAACCTTCATCCTGGAAGAACTCCACCCCTGAGAAACCCTATATAAGTCCTGTGCCTGTTCAGTGTGCGGCTGCCACCGTGGCAGAGGCAGTCCCCCCCATTCCTGAATTCCTCCCTCTTAATAAATTTTTTGAATAAAGTTTGGATGATGCCCTTCTTTCTCCAGAATAGAGCAGAGCAGAGCAGAGCAGAGCAGAGCAGAGCAGAGCAGAGCAGAGCAGAGCAGAGCAGAGCAGAGCAGAGCAGAGAAATATCAACTTTTCGCTGGAGCCTGAGTGCAGAACGGAGCAGAACTGTAACACTTTCGCTTGGGAAACCTCCCTCTAGCAGACCAGAGTTGCTACACTCCAGGGGACCTGAGCAGAGCTGTAATAACTCCGGTGAGGAAACTCTCCCCTGCTGAAGCAGAGCTGTTACCTTGGGGAAACCTTTCCTTGGAGCAGGGCTGTTAACTGCTAAACTTAAGGTGACTTTGTGGTATTTCTTGGCTCCTGGCTTCCAGGATCCCTTTCCATCTGAGCTGTAATGCTTGCAATGTGGCCCTTGGAGGTCCTATGCCAATACTTTCCCTTTCATTAGGAATATAAAAAACACTGTTTTAAGCCAAATTTATAGGCCCGTCATTTTTGTCTTTTTTTAATAGGATATGGAGATTTTGCAAGGTTGTGAAGTAAAATTTCACTTTTGTTACTGAGTCTCCAGTACGCAGATGATGAAGTGAGGATCTATGTTTATCATGCATTGTACCCAAAAGAGCTTCATGCCTCCCAGTAGTCCCATTCCGCCAAGATACCAAGAGTCCCCTTAGAAATGCTGTGTGGAGAGGCTTCATACTGAGAGCATGTAGACTTCATAAGGACAGGTGGGCAAGTGCTCGCTGGAAGCTGGATGGAGGGAGCGTGGGAAAGAGTCCCTGGTGGAATGACAGTAAGAGCACAAAGACCCTGGAGAGTGGAGGATGGGGACTTGGAGGTTAGTTCAATGTCTTGAAACTGAACATTTGCCTGACTACGACTATATCTCTGCAGTCATGCAAGGATATAAGAAACAGCAGGGAATAAAAGATTGAATCAAGCTGTTGCCAGAGCAATGGAATGGGGTGGGTGGGGGACAGCGACTAAGTTCTGTCTCCATAGAGGTTGCGCAGGCTGGACATCAACATTCCTAGACGTACACGCTAGGATGTGACAGCCGATGTCTGGAGGGAGCCCTCAGGTACAGGTTGGACACGATGTTTTCTGATCTCTAATCCTGCCTGCTCTAAATCTTATGACCTGAAGACGCATCCCTGAATCTAGGGTGTAGTTCTCCAGAATTTTAGAGGTAAGGAAGGGGGCTAGCTGAGCTGAGGGAGCCGGTGGGGCACGGTGCTCTCATGAGTCCAGCTGGCCCCAGCCTCAAGCCATGGCGCCCAAGAAGAAGAAGAAGCGCGGACAAAGCGCTGGGCGCAAGCAGGCGGGCGAGAACGCTGAGGTCCCACTCTCCGAGCGCGCGCAGTACCTGCAGCGCGAGTACTCGCTGCTCTCAGAGAAACTGGTGTCCTGTGAGCAGCGGGTGGACGAGGTGCTGCAGAACAATAAGTTCCTGGACAGCGAGGCGCTGCGCTTGCGCGAAGAAAACCGGCTTTATGCCAGTTATATGAGCGTGCACGCGCAGCGCTGCGCCAACACCATCGTGCGCCTCGAGGACCAGAACCGCATGGACCTGGCACAGATCCGGTGGCAACGAGCCGAGCTGGCGTCGCTTTACCAAGGGCGCGAGAACGGGGTTCGTGCACAGCTGCTGGAAACGAAGACGCGCGCGGAAAACATGACACAGCAGGTGCTGGAGCTGCAGCCCTACAAGGCCAGTGAGCGCGCCCCCGCGGACCGGGCGGGGTAGAGAGGGATGGGCGTGCTCCCATCGGTCCTCTGATCCCGAGTCCCCCGCTACAGGAACTGCAGCTGGAGCAGCTGGCGCGAATCCGGACCCTGGAGCGCGAGCTGCTGCACATGCGCGTGGAGCACACGCAGCTCCTCCACCGGGTGAAGCGACGCTTCATGGATGACAAGGTTGCTTTTGAGCGCGAGGCACGCATGCACGTGCACTCCCTGACGCGCCGCGCAGAGCGGGAGGCGGCGCGTGCCCTCATTGCTCACACACAGGCCATCAAGATGGACAATGGGCGTCTCCGACTTGAACTCCTGAGGCTTCTCCACCGGGCCCAGTTACTGCAGGACCTGAGACAACAGCTGCTAGAGCAGCGGGAGCAGCTGCGCAGGGATCACGAGAACATGCGGAACCTGCAGCGCGTGCACGGCTGGCTGCACAGGGGCCCCCGGGGGCCTCCACTCTGGCATCCGTCCCAAACCCACCAACCTGACTTGCCTATCGGGTCACCTGACTCCCCGTCCGAATCATCCCTTACAACTTTAAGTGCCCAGCCTACTGGCCAATCACGTGTGGCCTCCCGCGCCCCGTCGGTGGCCCAGTCACACCGACCCTCCAACACTTCTTCCGTAATGTCCTATTCTTCTTCTCTGGTCCCGTCTCTGAGGACTGGGTCTGTGATTGCTCCCGTGGGTCCATCACATCCGGGATCCCGAGTCCCATCACTGAGTCTCTCGCAACGGAGCTCGCAGATCTCGTTTCTGGCCCAGTCAGGAAAGAACTCAAGGGTGGCATCCATGGCCGTATCGTCCGCTTCTTCTGTCTTTCAGCCGCGATCACGCGAGGACTCCAGGGTCTCTCCACAGCCCTCCTTTCGTGAATCCTTTCAAGACACTGACACCTCTGCAAAGTCTGGCTCCAGGCCTCTCTCCAATCTGTCCCAGGATCGGGTTCCTCTCAGCCCACCATTGGAAGAGACAGCAAACACCCATGATGACACAGAAGTTGTACTGGAGCAAACCTGAACCCGTGATGGGAGGAGGCCAGTAGACCGTGGGGTGGGAGAAACATACCCTGAAAACTTTCCTGGTACATACATAAAGATGTTAATAAAGTGTAAAGTAAACCTTTTGATGCTCTGGCACCTGCCTGGTTCACCGCCCCTATATTTCAGGTGTTCAGAGGCCTGCCATGCAAGCTACAAGAGAGCTTCATTTCTCCTTGTCTGCTGGAATTCGATGTCCTTCCACCAACAGCCAACCTGGGTAGGGAGCCAGCAAGGCTGGCTTGGGCTGTGCTCAGGGGAAGTGGGGTAGTGTGATTTCAAGGGAATTTCTGCAGAAGAGAGCAGATTATGTCGTCATCACCACAGGAGAACCTACCAGGGCTTTCCCAATCATTTAAAAATTTTATTTTCCAATTTAGAAAAGACTGCAAGAATTATCTGGGAATCCCAATTTCCAAACATCTGGATGCAATCACGCCCCAGCTCTCGAGATCGTTCAGTCGCAGGCCCACCAGAAACCACTCTCCTGTCATCAGGGTCTCGTGCTCAGAGCAGCTGCAGGCTGCTCAGAGCAGGGGAAAACAAGTTGTTTACAAACAATTTAGGGTCTGGGGGTCCACAGCCCCCAACAACCAAGCACCGGGACTGCCTGCTCTGGCCAACAGGCAACAATTAGCAAATAGCTCGCAGTTCACAGCTAAGTTCTGTCACGGCTAACTTCACGCTTCGCACAACTGTCATGGAGCGTAAGCATTACGGAGGCTCAGTACCAGGTTTGTGGGCCTGGGGGCGGCTCAATGGGTAAAGTGCTGGGACGATTTGAAGTTGCCATCCCTCAGCACCCACGTAAAAGCCAGGCATCGTGGCACATGCTTATCAGTTCATGGGAGGGAGAGTCACAGAGCATTGGATAACCTAACTTCCTTACCACCCATCTGAGCAATGGAAATAAAAAACTTCCAGGCTCAGTGAAGACTCTGTCTCCCCCCCGAAAAAAAAGAAAAAAAAAGAAAAAGAAAGAAAAGGAAAAAGAAAAAGGTCGAGTGGCAAAGGACTACTGATGTCTACCTCTGATCTTCACATGCACACACGTGTACTCACTTGCAGATATATCCACACATACGTGAACACACACACTAAACCAAACCAGGCAAAGGCCAGCTGGTTCTGGAAAGTCACTCAAAACTCAAGTTTGTAGGGCCTGGTGGTACAAGCTTATAAAGCTTGGGAGGCTGAGGCAGGAGAATGCAAAGTTCAAGATCAGCCTGGACAATGTGAAGCTGGGGAGGCAGTTGAGAACTTCCTAGCTCTAGCTAGGCTCCATCTCCAGAACTGCAAACCACTCAAGTCGAAGTGCCCACTCTCCACCGACAAGGCAATGAACTCCAAGGACAGTCCTTTCTGTGATCACACCCACCTGTGAAAGGCCTTCCCAACTCCGCCTACTGGGCGTGGACACCTGGCAGCCCTTAGGTGGAAGTCAAACATGCATTTATTTTTGTTTATCCAAGTTTGTATTGTATAAAGACCGGGAAGGTCATCTGCATTCTAGAGGGTGCTCCATTCAGTGGCTCCTGACCTAGAGAAGCCCAAACTGCTGCAGACTTAACAGTTCCCGTGTTGGAACTACAAACGCAATGGCATGAATGCAGATGTGGGGGGTCTTGAACAAGTGACCCAGGCTGAGTGAAATCACACAGGTGGGGCCCCAGTGGGATCAGCACCTTTGTAAGAAGGAAAAATAAGGCTCCAGCCCCCTTCATGTAAGCCAGGGAGAGCTCTCCCCAGAAAGCAAGATGCTGCCATTCTGCTCTTCCAGCCTCCAGATCCGAGGAAAATAGTTTCTGTTTAAGCCAATCTGTGTTATCTTGTCACGGCCTCCAGCACAGACTAACTTTGAACGGTCAGTGTGTACAAATTAACTTAAAATAAGTAATTATGGAAATTTGATTCACTCAGCTAACAACTTCCAGTTCCTTCATGCAAACAAAACCCAAACTCTGCTCACATTGCCATGGTTGAAAACACTACTTTTTACGGGACTGGGGATGTAGCTGAGTTGCTATAGTGTCTACCTAGCACGCATTGAGTCCTGGGTTTGATCCCCAGCACTGCATAAAACCAGGTGTATGGGGCTGCACAACTATAATCTTAGCATTTGGGAGGTAGAAGCAAGAGGATCAGTCCTGCTATCCCTCAGCTTTACGAGTTCAAGGACAGGCTCGGCCTAAATAAGTCTTTAAAACTGGAACAATGATGGGTCATGGGTAAGGGCACTTACAGCTCTGACAGACGACCCGGGTTCTGTTCCCAGCACCCTTAGAGCTCACAACTATCTATACATGTAAATTTGAAAATCTTCAAAACAAAACAACTTAGATGTTCGGCATGATGGCACACGCCTTTAAACCTAGCACTTGGGAGGCAGAGGCAGGAGGATCTCTGTGAGTTCAAAGCCAGTCTGGTCTACAAAGCAGGACAGTCAGGATTGTCTCAATCCCCACCCCACCAAATAAAAACAAAACCACAACTCAGGGTAGCTTATTAAAATCAAGGCCATTTCTCAACTCCTCCTGATTTATGGCGCTATCTGCTATCAGCTCCTATCTGCTGTGGCTCGGTACTTTCCCAGCAGAATTTGATCTTCTGCTTCCCATTTCCTTTAAACTCCAAGTCCATGTGCATTTTTTAACTGGAACTTTGAGACAGGGTATCTCTCTTTAGCTCTGGCTGTCCTCTAACTCGCTCTGTAGACCAGGCTGGCCTTGAACTCACAGAGATCACCCTGCCTCTGTCTCCCAAGTGCTGGAATAAAAGGAGAGTGCCACCACTAACTGTAACTTTAAAAAATTAGGTGGGGCCGGGCGGTGGTGGTGCACGCCTTTAATCCTAGCACTCGGGAGGCAGAGGCAGGCGGATCTCTGTCAGTTCGAGACCAGCCTGGTCTACAAGAGCTAGTTCCAGGATAGGCTCCAAAGCCACAGAGAAACCCTGTCTCGAAAAATCAAAAAAAAAAAAAAAAATTAGGTGGATGGGTGTTTGGCCTGCATGAATATAACTGTACACCACATGCGTGCCTGGTCCCCACAGAGACCAGAGAGGGTTGCTGTAGGATAATCTTTTTGCACACTGTGAAGATGTATCTTTGCCAAGGAGCTTTCTGATTAGTTTAAAGAACTAGGCAGGAAGAGGTTAGGCAGGACTTCCAGGCAGAGAGAGAGGAAGAGGAGATGAATTCAGACCCAAGATGCCAGAGGACAGAGAGGAAACAGGAGGTACAAGATGGAAGAGAGGTAAAAAAAATCATAAAGCAAAATGTAGATTAATATAAATGGGTTAATTTAAGTTATAAGAGCTAGTAAACAAGCTATAGGCTGAGCTTTCATAATTAATAAGAATCCGTCATTTTTTGTGAGCTAGTGACCCAAAGAAAAATTTGTGATACATGGAGCCCAATATGGGGCTCAAATATCTAAACAGGCCCTGGGAAAGTAAAAAAAAAGTTCTCAACAAGGAGTCAGATGTAGCTTCTTTGTCCTGCAGTCTCTCAAGTGGGCTGCTGCTTGGCCGCATACTGAGGCATGGCCTGCAGTCTGGAGCCAGCTACCAGTGCCATGTGCCAGCACCATGCTGTATGCTGAGTCATGCAGCTGCTGACATGGCAACTTAAGGTTTGTCTCCCGTGGTCAGAAAACATCACAGGTGCTTAAGAAAGCCAGGTCCAGACACAAAACACCTCTAAAAAGATACAGTATGTTTAAAAATATGCTTAGAAGCTGAACAAAGAAAAAAATAGGCATAAACAGTCATTGAAAAAAATTTAAAATAATGAAGTCTTTAAAAAGAGAATAAAGTAATATTTTTTTAAAAACCACACAAGGATGGAAAACATAACACGGGAAGTTTGGACCTTAGATGTGCTTTGTTAATTTTGAATTTCTGAATGCTAATGAACAGAGGACGGTGGCTACCGACAGACACCAGACTATGAAAGGGACTGCAAAATTAAACCACCCTTTACTGACTTTAGGGTTGCCTTGGCTTCAAAATGAAAGTCAGAAAATGTATTGCTTTGGGGAGACGCGGTGACGAGCGAGGAGAGAAAGGAGTTAAATGCACACAGGTAACTCTCAGGACAAGGGCAAGTTTTTCAGCTGACATGGCCAGAGCTGTCACCGGCTCTGCCTGCATACCGCAGAGAGTCCCTTCCCTGTGTCAGTTTCCTGGCAAAACTTCCTCAGACTCAGGGAGCTCTAAATGGTTCACTCAAGGACCACATGGCTGGTAGGCTTGAGAACCCCAGCCACAGTTCTTCAGGGAAGGCCCAGCTGCCTCCAGGCACCTTTATACTTTTCCACGCCTGTGAGTTCTCTGATGCCGCGTGAAAAAACCCAGGTGGCGGAAGCCCTTCCCACAGTGCTCACACTCGTAGACTCTCTTTGCCAGGTGGACCCTCTGGTGGATACTGAAGCTCTTGGGCCACCTGAAGGCCTTCCCACACTCGTCACAGGTGTAGGGCTTCTCTCCGCTGTGAATCCGCTGGTGGTGGCTGAGGTTCTCTTTGGTACGAAAGGCCTTCCCACAGCTGTCGCAGTAGAAAGGCCTCTCTCCAGTATGAACGCGTTTGTGCCGGAGGAGGTTTGACTTCTGTTTGAAGGCCTTCCCACAGTCACTGCACACATATGGACTGTGTTCAGTGTGGATCTTGCGATGCTGCGTTAGGCGGTCCTTCCAGTTGAAGGCCTGTCCACACACCTCACAGCCAAAGGGTTTTTCACTTGTGTGATTTCTCTGGTGGCGCAGAAGGTTTGAAACCCAGCGGAACGTCCGGCCACACTCAAAGCACTTAAAGGACCTGGTTCCAGTGTGTACTGTCTGGTGAGCAGCCAGCCGGCTATAGCAGCTCAGTGCCTTCCCACACGTACCACAGATGAAGGGCTGTCCCTCTGCACCGTTCTTGCTCTGCTCCATGAGGCCTGGCTGCTTCTTGCAGGATTTTCCACACATCTGGTTTTGGAAAGCATCCTGTCCATGCACTTTCTTCCCAGAGGTGGCTCTGGGAAGGTTCACCTTACCCAATGTCAGGACACTCTTCTTCAAGGTAGGCCCTCTCTTGGCTCCTGTCTGTGGATGGGCCCTCTCATGAGCCGGAGCCAGGTCACGGGGTCTCTTAGGATCCACGGACTTTCTGTCTCCTGTGGAAGAAGAGACACATTTACACGGAACTGGTTCAGCGACAAGTCAGCTCACAAAGCAGCTACCCAACCAAAGATGAAGAGAAAGCTCAAGTGTCAAACAACTCAGTCTACTGAGGGAATCAAAACGACATGAATTATGAAGAAAATGTGTTCAGTGCATACAGATGAGCTTAAAATAACAAGACTTAAAGTGAACCCCAATGTTCACCTGACCCAGATAGTAGAAGACAGGGCCAGGTGCTCCAGCACAAGAGAAACCACAGTAGGTTTAAATGGCCCCAAACCCACCAAGAGCCCATTAAGCTTGCGTCAGTCCAAGTAACGGGCCTTATTCCTACCATGGAAGTGGACCTGGGACAGGCATTCAGAGCTAGCTCTCTGCAAATTAGAACCGTTCACCCTACGAGCCATATCTTCCCGCAAACAGAGGCCTGAAGCACTCCCCAGCTGGGGGCTCCACCTAATCTGGGGCCCTCCCAGCTATCTGAAGCACACAAAACCACTTTGTTTCACTTCTGGGAGGATGTGAAGTAAAAAAATAAAAACCCAGCACAGAGGTATAGCTCAAGAAATGCTTCCCACCGCTCAACTAAGGCCTTGAGTTCTATGCCTATCAAGGTAAAAACAAACAAACAAACAAACAAAAAGAGCCACCATGACATCCACTGGTCTTAAGGAAAAAGCCAGTTTCTATCCCAGTTTTACAAACACAGCAAACACTGTGAAATAGAGAACCTGCCCCAGTACCACAAACCTGGAACGTATCTTCTGCCAAACAGCTATCACAGCCAGATCACAGCTGCTCCTAGACTCCCCACAGAGAGCGCTAAAACACTGCCTCCCTTCCTCAAACACCTCCATTCCCATAGCAACCACCACAAGGGTTCATTGGCGCATGTACACGTCCCTCCCATCAGAGCTTCATGGCAGAAATATGCCACTCATGCACCTCCAAAGTCCCTAATTAAAGTGCTCTGCAGGCGGGAGAGATGGCTCAGAGGGTTAGGAGCACTGGTTATTCTTCCAGAGATCCTGAGTTCAATTTTCAGCAACTCATGGCAGCTCACAACCATCTATAATGAGATCTGATGCCCTCTTCTGGCATGCAGGCAGACAGAACACTGTATATATAAGTAAATAAATAAATAAAGGCACTCTGCATCTACTCTCCCAATGTGTCCGTCTGGGGGTAGGAAAAGTATCCTTACTCAGTGCCAGGAAATATGGGCCGGGCTGACCAACACTAGCCCACCCTCCATCTTGCTTACCTGGGCAGACACCTTTTCGTGCTTCTAGAAACTCAAGTCTGTCCCAATCTTCAACCCATGGTTCATCCCACTGTTCCAGGTGAGAAATAAGGTCTGGTCTAGGGCCGCGGTATCCTTTTCAAAAGTGAGAAATGGTATCTGATTTGTGTAAAAGACAACGTTAAAGCCAGGACTCAGACTAGCTCTGGAAAGTACAAGATGACCCCAGCAGCCCAGTCAGCCCTTGTAGATCCCTTGGAGAAGCTGCCTGGAAGTAGGAATGAGGCAGAGAGAGAGGCTTACAGGAGGGAGATGGGAATGTGCGTGTATCTGCGCACGAGCACACGCACATGCACACGCGCACACACACACACACGGACACGCACACACACGGACACAAAGCCCCATGTAGTTCTTTGAGGAAAGAAATCAGGCTATCGCTAGAGATGCCCTTGATCAGACGCGGTCCAGAGGTCTTTATCCAGGACCCACCAGGCTCCAGAAACCAACATGCAGCCCTTACCCAGTTCGATGAAGTTCCTGAAGTTTTCCAGCATCACGTCCCGGTAGAGGGTCCTCTGGTTAGGGCTGAGACACTCCCATTCCTCCCTGCCGAAGTGCACGGCCACATCTCTGAAAGTCACTGGCACCTGGTACACAGATGGCTCCAGGACTGCCTGCTACTGAGAGAGCGTGAGTCAGAGAGGGCATGCTAACGACCCATACACTGTGCAGGAAGAAGGGGTAGGGCAGGCAAAGAGCTCGGTGACAGTCAATATTCAGAGAATCACCTAGGAGACACAGCCCTGTGGATGTGTTTGTGAGGGTGTTCCCACACAAGTCTAACCAACCCTGAATGTGTGCACGATCATCCCATGGGTGTGGTTCCAGTCTCAGGAAAAGGGAAAGACAGCGGCTGAGCGCCAGCATTATCTCTGCCTCCCGGCCAAGGATGCAATCTGTCCATCTGCGGCTCCTGGTCCTGCCTCCACGATGGGCTGTGTCCCTTCAAACTGTGAGCCTAAACAGCCTCTTCCTCTCCCAAGCTGCTTCTGTCACAGCAATGAGGAAAGTTACTGACACAGAAAACCTCCTCACTGGGCTGGGCATATAATCCTCCAATTTGTCCTGTGCCATTTGAAAATGAAACAGTTATAATGGCACACACTTTAATCCCAGCGCTCAGAGGCAGAGGCAATTGGATCTTTGAGTTTGAGGCCAGCCTGTTCCACCCTGCAAATTCCAGGACAGCTAGAGCTACACAGAAAAACCCTGTCTTGAAAAACAAAAACAAAAAATTAAATAAAAAAATAAAAATAAATAAAAAAGAAAACCAAAAGGAAAGAAAGAAAATGAACCATCATTAGTACAAGCACAGCATGCCCTTCCCTTCAGACCAGTCATTGCTATCAAGAAAGAGAGATAATCTTGATTCTGTAACCAGGACAACAAAACAAGCAAACAGTACAGTAATAACTAGGTGTGCTGCAATGATTAATGAGAGCATTAAACTCTAGTAGGAGGGGAGGCCACCATCTATTTAGCCAGCTCTGGGCCAGCCAAAGCCACAAAGACAGACCCTTCTCCAAACAAAATATCTTTAAAATTAATTTAAAAATTAAATTGAAATGGGGGGGTGGCATGTGTCTTTAATCCCAGCACTCAGGAGGGAGAGACAGGTGGACCTCTGGGTTTGAGGCCAGCCTGGTCTACAGAGTGAGTTCCAGGACAGCCAGGGCAATGGCTGTTCTCTACAAAGACTCAATCTCAAAATCAAAGTGCTCAAAGCTAGGTGTCCTAGTTTCATATCTGCTGCTGCCATGAAATTCTGACAAAAAACAATTTAGAGAAGGAAGGCATGTCTAGCTTACAATTTCAACTTATAGTTCATCGCTATGGGGAAGTCAAGGCAGGAATTCAAGACAGCTAGTCACATCAGAGTCATACGCAGAAGAATGAATAAAATGTTTAGAATTCAATTGCTTTCTCTAATGTCCCAGAGTCCATTGCCACAAACCTGTGTCTGCCCATATCAATCAATCAAGGCACGCCTAGAGGCCAGCCTAAATTCAAGGATCCCTTACCAGGGCAGTCTTCCCAAATAATTCTACATTGTGTCAAGTTGAGAAATTAATCATTACATCTACTTTACCAACACAGCTATGTCAAAGCTTCAGATACTTAAAAAGCAAGTCAAACAAAACAAAACAAAGTTACAAAATTTAATGGAACCAGAAAAATTTAGATTTTCTGGCTTTAAAAAGGAGTTAGGAAGAGGAAAAGGCAAGCTAGAGAAAATGTTCCTGAAAGATCCCCGGAGTTGGGAGACTCTCACTCAAGTCTCGGGATAACATGACACCCTCCCCCCAAAAACTCACGAGAGACCATCCTTGCTGTAATCACACAAGGTTTATTGACAGGAACCAGTGCTCTGGGGCCGAGACTCATCCCATCCAGGGGTAGAGCAGTTCGACCCCTTGTAGCTGGGAGAAGGGATATTTAAGGGAAGAAATCACAACCCAAAGGGGATAGCGAGGGCATCATTGGAAGATTCCGAAAATACCAGTGATAATCACAAGGGGGTAACTTCCCGTTTCTCAAGATTGTTCTCAAGATTATAATCTAACTTTGTGGTCAGCCAGTTCCTGGAACAAAGTCACTGAACCGGCTAACCTAGATTTTTGGCTCTACTCTTCCTGCTGGGGGTCTGGATTTATCCTGGTCTTTCATTCCCAATTCATCTTTCTGCAAAAGAACAGGTAGTATCCAGAATAACTTCTACAAACTAACGGTAAAAAGAGGAAAACATTGTATAAGGGTAAAAGTCGCACTAATCCTAGCATTCAGGAGACAGAGGCAAACGAGTCTGGCACTAGAGGCCAGCCAGACTACAAAAGCGAGAGCCCGTCTATAACTGGGAAACTATTTTAACAGATATCACAAAAGTTGTGCCTAGGGGCATTCAACCTTGTGACGTGGCGACGTGAATGGTCAGCGACAAACGCGCTGGTCTGCATTCTTATCTATAAACGACCTGCAAGGCTGCAGGTTGGAACACACCCGCGAGACCCGAAGCTCGGGGAAATTTATCAACCACACACTCTGGTTGATAAAACGAGAACACTGCCCCTCATCTGAACACCTGAACTGGTGCCACAAGCGTGGCTGGACTTCGAAGCCTGAGCACAGGGGAGCGTGGGAAATCTACCCGAAAACAGAGGACTGCAACCCTGGAGGGCAGGAGCTGACAGAGGCCCGAGGGCTGCACGAGCGCCGTGCCACCGAGCGGAACGAAACCCGAGCGCGAGTGTCGTGGGGATCCAGGTGGGCGAGAGGCCGGGGACTGTGGGGAGAGGGTCCGTACTCACCGGAGGGTCCTCGCGGTGAGCCCGCCTGGGAGGAGCGCTGCCCAGTCGGAAGCAACACTTGCGTCGAGCCTCCAGAGGAGCAGCGGCAGAGAGGTGCGGACGCATCTGAAGGGTGCCGGGGTCCGGTCGGCTTCAGCGCAAGCGCAGTGTCGCGGAGCAGGGTGGCCCAGAGCAGCACGCCACCGGACAATCGCCGAGCTCCTCCAGCTTCGGTCGTCAGTTCGGCTGCGCGCCGCCCTGACTTCAATTCACTAGCGGAAATACGCCAGAGACTGAAACCGTTTCCGGCACCTCTAGGAGCCGCGACTCAGTGGTGCGCTCCTGATGATCCCATGGGAAGGCGGAACTGTGCACCGAGCCGTCAGCAGAAGGTCGGCCCTCCTGGAGCCCCTACTGCGGGCGGTCGTGCTTGCTGTGCACCTGGTCGGTGTGCCCCTATCTCCATCTGAGTGCCCTTGTTCTTCTGGCCCCTCCACCGTGGAGGCTGGGCTGGGCCCTCTAGGAGTTTGTTGTTTTTCAAAGTTTTTCTGTGTTAGCCCTGGCTGTGCTGGAACTCGCTCTGTAGATCAGGCTGGCCTCAAACTCAGAGATCAGCCTGCTTCTGCCTCCCAAGTGCTGGGATTAAAGGCGTGCGCCACCACGTCCGACTTCTTTATTTTTTTATGATATGTATACTAAAGTATGATCAAGTACAAGTAATAAAACAATTTCCATTTTAGCCTGTTGAGTGTACCAATAGTGTATGGACCTGCAGTTTTGTGTTTTGCGTGATTGAAAGCACATTACCATAAAAATCAGAAATGCCCCTGTCCAGGGAACTTTCTTCAGTTCCTCCCCAGCAGCCAGGGTCAACAACATTCTTTCTTTGGAATTTGTCCTAGGATCTTCTCTACTCCAGGTTTGCCAGGTTCATTCATGTGGTGGCAGGAGGCAGGATTTGCCACCTCATTCTGTTTACTCACCAGTGGACATTGGGGCCACTGTGGTGCTAAGTTTAAATCTAAAGACCCAAATTTACTTGTAATTCCAGTTTAGGCAACACTTCATTCCACAAACTAAGATAACCCCATGAACTGCAGCTGTCTGTTTTACAGAGAGGAAGTTAGATCTAATGGAAAGGAAAAAAAAAAAGGCAGAAACTGGTCTTGTCAAAATTACTTTCTTCTAAGGCAAGAGACAGGAAAAAAAAAAACCTGGCAGGAACACTGGGTTAGTCCAGGTTGCTTTCCTGTAAGGACTAGAACAGAGCAAACGCCTGTTGTGCCACTGAAACCCACCCTGTCCGAAAAGGTGAGACAACAGCCTAGTTTCTGTTGATTCCGGACAATTGAGTATGGCTGACTCCTTTGCTAAGTCTGGCCGGCTAAGGGCCTAGTGCAGGAGCCTTGTGCCAAACCAGGGCCTCTTGTGGATTTTGTTGAGCAAGGGTGCTGTGAACACAGGTGCATATTACCTGTTTGCATTCACTTCTTTGGGTTATGTACTCAGGAAATAGAATTTCCAGAATTTTCTAGGTTATATGTTAATTCTATGTTTGATGTGCTGAGGAATCAACACACTGTCTCTATATCAGATACACCTGTGCTCGGAGCAGCAGACCTAAGGGGTTCAATTCCCCGTCCTCACCAACCATGTAAGTTGCTTTTGGGCTTTTTGTTTTGCTTAAATTGTAATCATACTATATTATTATTATTACTATTATTATTATTTTGGTTTTTCGAGACAGGGTTTCTCTGTAGCTTTGGAGCCTGTCCTGGAACTCACTCTGTAGACCAGGATAAATCCAGACCCCCTAGCAGAAAGAGTAGAGCCAAAAATCTAGATTAGCCGGTTCAGTGACTTTGTTCCAGGAACTGGCTGACCACAAAGTTAGATTATAATCTTGAGAACAATCTTGAGAAACAGGGAGTTACCCCCTTGTGATTATCACTGGTATTTTCGGAATCTTCCAATGACGCCCTTGCTACTTACTTTGGGTTGTGGTTTCTTTCTTCCCTTAAATACCCCTTCTCCCAGCTACTTGGGGTCGAACTGCTCTACCCCTGCGTGGGATATGGGTCTCGGCCCCAGAGCGCTGGTTCCTGTCAATAAACCTTGTGTGATTACAGCAAGGATGGTCTCTCATGAGTTCTTGGGGGGGGGGGGGTCGTGTTATCGAGACTTGAGTGAGAGTCTCCCAACTCCAGGGGTCTTTCATTAGCAAGCTCCTAGACAGCCTGAGCTACATAGTAGAGAGAAATTATCTGAAAAATAAAACAAAACAAATGAGGATGATACTTAAAAAATATTATCTCTTGGCAGAAAAGCTATTTTTGTTATTTGTTTTCAAAACAGGATTTCTCTGTGTATCTGTGGCTGCCTTGGAATTCATTCTGTAGACTGTTATGCCCAAATCTGTGGGTCCCCACAAAAGCCAACAAAGGAGACCGAGTCCCATATGTAAAAGTAAAGAGCCTTTATTTTAATCAAGTTTGCAAACTCGGTCTCTCTGCATGTCCACCATATTGAAATATCCAGAGAGCCCCAAGCTCAATTAGAATTGGGTTTTTATAGTAGTAAAGGTGGGAGTGAGGGGTCTCTGAGGTTCAGGACTCCTGATTGGCTGATATTTGTCTAGGGGTGTCTTGGTGAAGTGCTGGCAGGTTTCTATTTACAGTGCTTGAAATGCCAGGAATTTCCTTTGAATGGTCAGCTCTTGGGTGGGAGTTAGGTAATCACTGGCCTGCCAGGCATTGTCTCAGGGTAAACTATTTAGACTCCAGACTCCATTTAAATTTATCAATGGCCTCCTCGTTAGTATAGTGGTGAAAGAAAAAAAATTATCAATGGCCAGGTGATAATGGTTGGAAGTAAAGAAACTTCCTTTGGATGACCTGCCCAGTCTTAGCTTATCATGGCTGGCCCTCACATAGACCAGGCTGGCCTCGAACTCATAGAGATCCGCCTGCCTCTGCCTCCCGAGTTTAAAGGATTAAAGGCATGTGCCACCACCACCCAGCTATTTTATTTTTTGAGGCAAGGTCTTACTATGTAGTATTGGTTGGCCTGGAATGTGGACCAGGCTGGGTTCAAACTCACAGAGATCTGCCAACAAGTTATCTTTGATAGAAAACAAACACTTCTCACATGTCATATATATACACATATATACACACATATATGTGGATATACATACACATATAAACATACATATATAAAATTTCCATTTGAGTGTTGTGTTTTATTCATTTCCCATTAGCGATGTTTGAAAAGGTTTTAGTTTCTCGGTTCAACGGGAATACAAAGATGGATTATCCTTTCAATAAAAGATTAGAAGAAAATATTAATGACGTAGACAGGCTGCGGCATCAAGGGGCTCTGAGGAGCATTCAGGCCTACATGGCAGAGTGGGGGTCCTTTTTACAGGTTTCAGAGCAAGAGAGTGGGAAGCAGATTAAGTTTCCTTTTTTGGTTGTGGTTGACCATTGTTAAAGCTGGTGAGAGAGAGCTGGAGAGATGCTCAGAGGTTAAGAGCACTGGCTGCTCTTCCAGAGGTCCTGAGTTCAATTCCCAGTAACCACGAGGTGGCTAACAACCATCTATGGTGAGATCTGGTGCCCTCTTCTGGTGTGTGTGTACATAATAAATATATAAAAAGAAAAAAAAAGATAACAGTTGAAGACTGTCAGCTGACTGGCTCATTTCTCTCATGGTGGTCATACAGATCCCCAAGTGGGGGCATCAAGAATTTAGAGAAACAAATTATTTTACTTCTAGTAAATAAACTAGTAGCCAAAGAGGAGGTCTCTGCAGGTGTCAGAAAAAGAAGTAAACCTTCTGAAGGGATGGGAATGGAAACATGAAAACTGACCTCATCAACCTGGAGTAAGACTTCCAGAGAGTCTGATGTAGGCAGTCTATTCCCAACAAATTTTAAACACAGTACAGTTGCGGGGCGGGGAAGTTTTCTGGCGTAATACAATTTCTAGTGCACAAGAAAGCATAATTACATTCAGGGTAAATGTCATTTCCCCCAAAGAGATGGGTTTTAGCCAGGTAGTGGTGTACACCTTTAATCCCAGCACTTGGGCTGTACAGAGCTAGTTCCAGGACAGCAGGGGCTACACAGAGAAACCATGACCCCCTCCAAAAAAAAGGTCTTTAAATTTTATTTAATATGTATGGGTGTTTTCCCTGCAAGTACATCTGTGTACCATGTGCGTGGCTTATGCCCAAGGAGCCAGAAAAGGCTGTCAGAACTCGAGTTACAAATGACTGTGAGCCATTATATGGGTGCTGGGAAACGGACCCCAGGCTTCTGGCAGAGCAGGCAGTGCAATTAATCTGAACCATCTGAGCTCAGGTTTTTTTGTTGTTGCTTTGGAGAAAGGGTTTCTCAGTGTAGTCCTGGCTGTTCTGGAACTCACTCTGTAGACAAGGCTGGCCTCAAACTCACAGAGATCTGCCTGTCTTTGCCTCCTGAGTGCTGGGATCAAAGGCATGCGCCACCACTGCCCGGCTTCTGAGCTCAGCTTTAACAAGCACACACTCGTGTGGGAATGAATAGGGATTTTTGAAATACGTTAGTTTTTCATGCTGTGGCAATATATCTGAAGTTGACATGAGGATTTGTTTGTGCTCAGTTTCAAAGGGTTTATTTAGTCTTTGGAGTTTGCTTCACTGCTGCGGGTCTGTGGGGAGGCAAAACCACCATCATTGGTAGCAGGCTCTTACTTCATGGCAGCCAGGTAGCAGAGATACAGTAAGAATGGGGGAGGGGTGTAACTCCCCAACGCCCCACCGCTGCCACTGCCCCCCAGCCCCCGAGACTGACTTCCCCCTGCCCTAAGACTGACTTTCTCCAACCCACTCAGATCATAGGTGGGAGACCCCCGGCCCAGTTCGGGGAAGTTGCTTTCATTTTCATCCACTATGTGTATGGGTGTTTTGCCTACATGTATGTGGGTACCACATGCACTTCTGGCGTCCATGGAGGCCAGAAGATGGCATTGGGTCCCCTGGATCTCAAGTTGTAGGCAGTTGTGAGCTACCAAATAGGTGCTGGTAATCAAACCTGGGACCTCTGGAAGAGGAGCCAGTCCTCTTAACCACTGAGCATCTCTCCAGCACCTTAGCAAGCTGCTTTGCAAAAACTCTATACAAAGATCAGGCATGGTGTCACCCACCTTTAATTCCAGCATTCAGAAGGCAGAGGCAGGAGAAACTCAGTGGGTTCTAGTCCAATCTAGGCTACACTGTCATGTCCGTGCCAGTCAGGGTCGCACAGTGAGACTGTCAAAAAACAACAGTAAAGCTAAAGCTGTACAAGTTGGGCATGGTAGCCCACACCTGGAATACACTCAACACCTGTAAGGCTGGCACAGGAATATCACTCCCGGCCAGCTGAGCTACAGAGTAGTACCATCTCAAAACACGAAACAAATCAAAATACCAACAAAATAGAATCCGGAATGGACTGATCATACCAAGTGTTGGCAAGGACAGGGAGCAGTAGGAGCACTCACATACTGGCAGGAACCCAGGGCAGTACAGCATGAGAGCTGTCAGCAGCTTCTTATAGAGCCAGGAAAGTACTTATTCCCACAGACTGAACATATGTATCCTGCTCTGAAATCCGTATCCCTAAAGTGATGCTATCAAAAGGTGGGGCTTTGGGAAATGACCGGGACTTCATGATCGGGACTTCTGCCCTTAGAAGAGGCTAGAGAAATCTCCCTAACACCTTTCTGCTGTGCCAGGTTGCAAGGAGCAGGCACCCACCCACGAATGCCTCACTAGCCCTTGAGTCCCTCAGACTCCAATACTTTGCAGAATGCATTCCTACTGTCTATCAGCTACCCAGCTTATATTATTTTGTTCCAGTCACCTAAGACTGAGATACTTATAAAAGTTGTAGTTGCCTGAATATACATGTGCAAATGAATGCTTTTACACAAATGTTCGTGGTGGTTTATTCTTGAGAGTCCACACTGGAAACCCAATTTCCATAAGCAAATGGACCAGTCAGTGAGCACATGCTGGCCTAGCCGTCCAATGTACTTGGCAAAGAGAACTCCAAATGCAAAGCTCTGTGACAGAGTCTAAAGACACCTTGGCCACATTCTGAAGTGACCAAAGTCAGACACAAGGGCACCTATCTCACCAATCCACGTGTGGGTGGTCCTAGGACAAGCAATTCTACACTCACAGGAAATGGCTACCAGGGTAGGGGTTGGATTGACTCTGGGAAGAGTAAAAGGGGACTTCTTTGAGGTAAAAGAAATATTACTTTTCTTGACTGTGGTATTGCAAAGGAACTTCCTAAATAGTAGGAAGTCAATACTATACCGTACTGATTGAAACTCTACTAGCTATGTCACGTGACGGTGAGTTTTCCAAAAAATGAATATCGTGTCCTTTTTAAATTATCTGCCCACTTGAAGTGCCTGGGGTTACTGGAATTTGCTAAAAACTCAAAATTTCCCCTCTAAGACAAAAATTATCTTCATATTGTCTCAAACTAATTGTTGTGACTGATGGTCTTATCAAAGGAATAGAGGCAAAAACAGGCACATTTGCTGGCTGAAATCCACCGTGACGAACCCTGAGCTGCAGGGCAGCCTGTGCTCTGCCAGTCTGTGCAGACACCGTCCCAAATTTCTGCTCTTAGGCTGGCAGATGTCCAGTTAAAACATCAAGTCTGTGCCAGGCAGTGGTGGCGCACGCCTGTAATCCCAGCACTTGGGAGGCAGAGGCAGGCGGATCTCTGTGTGAGGCCAGCCTGGTCTACAAGAGCTAGTTCCAGGACAGGCTCTAGAAACTACAGAGAAACCCTGTCTCGAAAAACCAAAAATAAAATAAAATAAAATCAAGTCTGCTCCAGAGCCTTCCTAGATCTACAGTGCCACTATTAGCCCCTGGTCCAGAGCTCTCACAAGGACTGGTGCCCACTTTGCACACTGTTCTGTAATATGTCTGGCTTTGCCAGCACACTCCCCATGGGATGCATGGCACCTGCTTACTCTCATCTTTCAAGAATCTAAAACTATTCCTCAAAGATCTTAATTTCAAACATTTCCAAACAAGTGACATTAGAAAGAGACAGTCGAGCCTGGAGCTGCTAAAATAGAAAAGGACTGATGTAAACATGAGGGCATTGCCCTCAAAGTACAACGGGCAGCTCTGAATGAGGGCCATGCCACACCTGGTGGGTAAGAACCGCAGACAGGAGATGGTCAGCAACTCTAAAGAGCAAGTATCAACAGGACTTGGGAGCCAGCACTTCCTAGTAAAACAGACCACGCTGATGACAGAAAGACCATCCCAAAACTTAAAAACAGCAATACAGAATGGTAGCAGGTGTTGTAGCATGCATCTGTCACCCCAACACTGAGGAGACTGGGGGAGGGCAAGGAGTCTGAGGCCAGTCTGGGCCACATGGTGAGAACTTGTCTCAAGAAAGCAGACAGATAAAGGATATGCTAATTACAGAGACTTGGGTTTTTGTTTCATTTATTGTCATGTGCTAGACACTAGGGACATGGGAATCAATGATACATGATCACTGTCCTCAGGGAACAGAGCACAATGAAAAAGAATTCAAAATTGTGCTATTTAAAAGCAAGTACAGTAGCAGAGGGAAGCACTGAGCCACAGAAGCACAAGCCACAAACCCAGCTCGGTACTAAGGAAGCATTCTGGGGCATGGTGCCTGAGAGAGGCCTCGCAGAATAATCAGAAGCGACTTGGGAGACCCATCAGGACAGGAGTGGGAGCAGCCTGGAGGATGTGGGCGGAGGAACACTCAAATGCTTTATCAGGGAGTCAACAGTTGAGAAAGCAAAGGCCAGGGACTCAGCCCTGTGGCCTGGGAGTTTAGTCCCAGACAATAGGGAAGAACCAACTTGCAGTTTTGCATGAGAAAGCCCCTTTCTCCAACCTTTCAGAGAAGTAGCCATTTCTCAAGTAATACAGCTCTGCTCTGAAAAGATTTAACTCCACAGTGTGTAACTTTAACGAAAATCTAGAAAATGCTCTAGAGGCTCCCCCTCAGTGTTCAGCTCAAAGCCAGCTGTCCAGTCCCCCTGAAAGACCTGGATACATTCAGACCCCTCTAGCAGAAAGAGTAGAACCAAAAATCTAGGTTAGCCAGTTCAGTGACTCTGTTCCAGGAACTAGCTGACCTTAAAGTTAGATTATAATCTTGAGAATAATCTTGAGAAACAGGAAGTTACCCCCTTGTGATTATCACTGGTATTTTCGGAATTTTCCAATGATGCCCTCCCTACCCCCTTTGGGCTGTGGTTTCTTCCCTTAAATACCCCTTCTCCCAGCTACTCAGGGTCGACTCTACCCCTGCATGGGAAATGAGTTTCGGCCCCAGTGCACTGGTTCCTGTCCTGTCAATAAACCTTGTGTGATTGTAGCAAGGATGGTCTCTCGTGAGTTCCTAGGGGGTCGTGTTATCCCGAGACTTGAGTGAGAGTCTCCCCACTCCGGGGATCTTTCACCTCAGCTTTTCTGACCTGGTGACAGACGACAGACCTAACCACAAGCAGGCTATCTGTGACTTGGGAAATGTGACAAGCCACATCCTAGAGGCCATATATATACTAAGTATGCCCATTTCCAAGCACCACTTACTGACTCCAAGAGCGACTGTCTCATAAATGACCTGCATGACACTCCTGATCTGTAGAGGCCTCTCCCAAATGAAGGGAGGTCTCGCTCAGGGAAAGATCCTCCTGGTGGACGAGGTCTGGAGGTGGGGTGAGATCCGTTCCATGCTGACCGTACTGGTGGAGCTTCTCCTCAGTGTGCGTCTTCTGGTGCTGAAGGAAGTTGGACCTCTGTATAAAGCCTTTCCCACAGTAGCTGCACACGTAGGGCTTCTCCCCAGTGTGGACAATCTGATGCAGCAACAGCTTTGAGCTCTGGATGAAGGCTTTCCCGCAGTCTTTACACTCAAAGGGTCTGTCTCCAGTGTGGATCTTCTGATGCTCAGTGAGGTGGGCCTTCTGCAGGAAAGCCTTCCCACACTCTTTGCACTCGTACACCCGCTCGCCGGTGTGGATTTTCTGGTGTCGTATGAGGTACGAGCTCAGAAAGAAGGCTTTGCCGCATTCGTTACACTCATAGAGTTTTTCCCCAGTGTGGATCCTCTGGTGCTGAGTGAAGTTGGACGTCTGACTGAAGCGCTTCCCACACTCATTGCACACGTAAGGCCGTTCTCCAGTATGAATCCTCTGATGCTGGATGAGCTTTGAGCTGCGAATAAAGGCCTTCCCACACTCGTGACACTCAAAGGGTCTCTCTCCAGTGTGAATTCTCTGGTGCTCAATGAGGTCCGAGCGGTGCCGGAAGGCTTTCCCACAGTCTCTGCATTCATACTGTTTCACTTCTGTGTGGATCTGGTAGTGCCGAATAAGGCTCGAGCTCCGAATGAAGGATTTCCCACACTCGTTACACTCATAGGGTCTCTCTCCCGTGTGAATTCTCTGATGGCGAATGAGTAAGGAGCTCTGACTGAAGCCTTTCCCACACTCTTTGCATTCAAAAGGCCTCTCTCTGGTGTGGACTCTCTGGTGTCGAAGCAGGTCTGAACTGTGACAAAACGCTTTCCCACACTGTGCACACTTGAACGGCTTCTCGCCGCTGTGTATACGCTGGTGCTCGACTAGGTCAGCGTAGTGAATGAGGTCTTTCCCACACACGTTGCACACAGAGAGCCTGTCCCCAGCGTGGACTCTCTGGTGTTCGGTGAGGAGGGAGTTTTGACTGAAGCCTTTTCCACAGTGATCACACTGATAAGGCTTCTCCCCTGCGTGAGAAATCGGATGTGGATTTGAATTGAATGGGAAGCTTCTGCCACCAACACCACAAGAACGGGCCTCCCCTTCTACGAGCTCTCTCTGAAGTATCAGAAGGTTTGAGTTGAGAACAGGGTTTCTTCCTGACTTACTACATAGCTGGGCTGTCTCTCCTGTTTGAATTTTCCAGTGGGTCACTGTCATCTGTTTGAAGCTCCCCTCCTGAGAGGGGGGACTCTCGAGGCTCTGTTTTTCTGGATTCCCCAACAGCTGCGCTAACCTGTCTTCATGAAACTCCCCGGGCTCCGAGGTGGAAGGCTCCAGCACTGTAAGTTTGTCAGACATCATATCATGTGACTTTTCATCCCCAGAAGTTCAGGCTTCGGGAGCACCTTCTTGCCCCCAGCTCCTACAGTAGAATCTGAAATGAGAGAAGAAGATGTCTTTCCCTTTCGTTAACAAGAAGCTGCTGAGCAGGCAGAAGGTCTAAAATTAAACTCCCATGCAAGTGAGAGAGGAAGCCTTTCCTCTAACCACACTTCGGGCCCTTCACTATTTCCAACTCTCACCCTGCTCCAATCCATTGTACACATGGGAAGGCTTCTTGGGGCTCCACCTCTCATATATCCAACCCCAGGACAAACAGGCCTGTGCCGGTTAAACAGCACTCCTCTACCTGTGTCCTGGGTGGGAGACAGAGAGACAGAGATAAAGCCAGGGCTCTTCTTAAAAATCAAGACATGTAGCTTTTAATCCCAGAACTTGGGAGGCGAATCTCTGTGGGTTTGAGGCCAGCCTGGGCTACAGAGTGAGTTCCAGAACAGGCTCCAAAGCTACTGAGAAACCCTGTCTGGAAAAGCAAACAAACGAGAAAAAAAAAAATCAAGACATGTAATTCTAAAGATCATGCAAATAAAATCCATCACTCCTCCTACCCTCCAGCCTTATCTCTGTCTTGTCCGCACCCAGTGTGCAGCCCATGGTCCACAGCACTGCACTCGCTGTAGGCTATGTGTAACACACAGGGCCTCGGCACTAGCAGCAACGCGGCATTTCTGGCCTCCAGTGACTGAAGCCCAGAACCCAGCTGGGCTCTCCATACTTCAATGTCTCACCCTTTCGGTAGCCTTATAATCCAGTCCCCTCAATGGAGCCCCTTGGTGACTGGAACGGCTCCAGTGGCCCCTGTCCTGGGTCTCACTGGCACAATTCTCAACAGTTTATATACTTAGCCCTAAAAATCATTGGGCTCTGTCTCCAAGAGTTGGCCCATTTCAGATAAAAAATAAAAAACAGAAGTAACAACAGCGACAAAAACCCTGCATCTGTACTGAACATGTACACACTTTTTATCTCTTATTTTTTGGTCATTGTTCCTGGAGGAAAACAGACTTACCTATGTCACAATGTATCAGGTACGGTAAGCAGTAGAGATGGTTTAAAGGACAGGAGCTGTGAGCAGATGGCACACAAACATTAACACATTTTTTTAAAAGCAGGGTCTCACTATGTGGTACTGGCTGACCTAGAACCCACTACATGAACCAAGCTGGCCTCAGACTCGCAGAGATCCACCCGCTTCTGCTTCTCCAGTGCCGAGATGAAAGGTACTGGGAATGGACAACATTTTAAGGAGGAGACTCAAGTAGCCACGGAGTGAGAAAAGGTATAAATCCTCTTCGTGTGACTCAGCTGCCCTTCTCTTCCTGTCACCTGTGTGAGACCCATGGCCACCTGCAGCCTGTTCTGGATCTGTCTGAACTCTTGCTGACCAAGTGCTCTCTATATCCTCAGCCCTAATGCCCCAAGGGCTGTCAGCTATGACTACGCTCACCCAACTCTCCAACTCTCCTCCTTCTTCTTCTTCTTCTTCTTTTTTATTTTTTGGTTTTTCAAGCCAGGGTCTCACTATGTAGCTCTGGCTGTTCTGGAACTAGCTCTTGTAGACCAGGCTGGCCTCGGAGTCACAGAGATCCACCTGCCTCTGGAGTGCCAGGATTAAAAGGTGTGCACCACTGCCCAGTCATCCTTTTCTTCTTTTCAAAAGGCCAACAGTGGGTTGTACAATGGCTCAGCAGTTAAGAGTACTTGCTGTTCTTACAGAGGACCCAGGTTCAGTTCCCAGCACACACAACAATGGCAGCTCACAACTGTCTGTAACTTCAGTTCCAGGGGATCTGATGCTATTTTCTGACCTTTATGGGCACCAGGACCACATATGGTATATATACATATACAGGTAAAACATTCATACACATAAAATAAATATTTAAAATGTCTAACACTTTTCTATCCCTTAGCCCTTGCTTCAGTAAGAAAGCAAGGGCAGTGAGACAAGAACGCCCACTGCCACTGCCTACCTGTGTTTACCTCCCTCTTCTCATGAGTCAAGCTAAATTCGACCTGAGAGACGGTTCACCTCCCCTTGCTCTAGACCTCCTCCCATCCATCTCAGCCAGCCATCATTCCCTCCCTCTTACACAGAAGCTTCTCTCGCCGTCTAGCCTGCCATTCCAATCAGCATACAGCAATGCTAGCTCCTCCATCCACTTAACTGGGGACAGAATTCCCGGGCTGATATAGTAGGGAACAAGAGAGCCATGACATCTCCTACGTAGATTATCAAAATCTCATTTAAAAAACTAAATGGCACACACATCTAGTCTCTGCTACTCTGGGGGAACATATATCCTGTCTCACAGAACAAGAATACCAACCTAACTTCCTGGCCTCTATTTCCTCTCCAGCTACCACCCCATCTTGTCTTCATAATGACACTCAAAGGTCACGGAGTTTATTTTTGTATCTCCTTTCTTTCTTAAATACGCCGGGGTCAGGTTATCACAACAGTTTACAGTGTCACCAAACTTCGGCCACTTACTCAGCTCTGCTTCTGCCCGCACCTGACACCCAATGACTTCTTACTCAGGAAGTCATCTGGTCACAGTGCTCCTGGGGCAGCCTCTGCTAGCTTTCTCACTCACTAACTACCTTCTCCCAGTGTTCGGTGATGACAATGGAGCCTTGCTGTGATCCAGGCGAGACCTCCTCCATCGCTACTGACCTACCTTAGCAGAGAGATGGTATCTCTTGCTGGAAACAGTTTTCTTCCTGCAGCTGGGCTCTTTTACAGCTTCCACATGACTAGCTCTTGACATGATGCCTTCTCAGATTTTCAAACCTCAGGTGTCAACCTTTTGGCTCCTGCTAAATCTGCCCCTTCTCCGTCAGCTTGCATTTGTTCAGCCAGAACTGCATAATCCTTGGTTCCCTATACTTTTATTAATTCCCCACATCCAATCCACCAGCAGACCTGTAAGCCAACCATCAAATTGTGTTTTGCTCTTGTCCCAAAACTCCAGTGCCATTCTCTACTATTATTTCTTTTATTATTATTATTATTATTATTATTATTATTATTATTATTATTATTATTATTATATATAGTGTTCTGGCATGGAGGGCACCAGATCTCACTATAGATGGTTGTGAGCCACCATGTGGTTGCTGGGAATTGCACTCAGGACCTCTGGAAGAGCAGCCAATGCTCTTAACCTCTGAGCCATCTCTCCAGCCTCTACTATTATTTTTTCTTTCTTTTTTTTTTTTTTTTTTGGCTTTTCGAGACAGGGTTTCCCTGTAGTTTCTAGAGCCTGTCCTGGAACTAGCTCTTGTAGACCAGGCTGGCCTCGAACTCAGAGATCCGCCTGCCTCTGCCTCCCGAGTTACTATTATTTCTTGACACTTAAGGGGGACAACTGTCTACCCTGTCTCCATTGTTTTCTGAAAGAGTCAGCAGGATGACTCTTTAAAAGCATAAATGGAATGGTGACTTCCTACATAAAAACCTTCAAGGCTCTCCTATCCCCCCACCAGCATTCTTCTCCAAATAGGTAGAAGAATTAGCAGAAACACTTGGGTCACTCACTAGGCATTTGAGCCAGATCTTTCCCACTGCTCCTTCTAAGAGTGAGCTGTCTCAGGGAGCCATGCAAGCTTTAAGCTTCAGAACCTCCGAAGCTACATCAAGGCAGTGCTGCCAGCCTGCTGCACGGGAGTCTAACTGGCAGCCAGCATAAGGAAGTCCAAGGCAGCCCAGCCATGGTGCTCAGAAAGGACCTGTGTCATCTCACGTGTGTCACCAAGTGACAGGGAGAAAAGAGACCAGAAGAGAACGTAGATTAGCCAAGATCACTAGCCCAGTCAGGAGCAGAGCAAAGGCTCGGATTCAGGTCTGTCACTCAGAATCTACTTCCTGTTTTGAGAGACTTGATTCTTTGTAAATACATGTTGCTCTTATGGGGTGTTTTGCTTAGAGATGGACAGGGTTAGTACTATGAAGAAATTTGCATGTTGAAACTTAATGTTTGAAAAAAGTAAAATGAACATGTGGTTTCTGGTTTTAGACTTTTACTATTTTCTGTAGCACTAAGGATATATGCATTATGTAGAACTCAGGGTATTACGCATGCTGGGCAAGTGTCCTACCAATGAGCTACCCCTCAGCCCTGGATATCATACTTACAATGACGATGCTACCTGGAAACAAGCCTGCATCTGTTTACTAGAATAGCTTAAAACCACATTGCCTCTTTATGCCTTTTATAAGTTCTTGTTTTAAGGGAAATCTCTTGGATAAAACATATCTGCTTGAAGAAACGTTCATCTCAAAATCAACAAATTGGGGGCTTGAGAGATAGCCTGGCAGTTAAGAGCATTCGTTACTCTTCCAGGTGTGTGGGGGGGGGGAATGAAATGTATGCCCTGGCAATGCTGAAGCTGCGTGGGCAGCCCGTATATGGCCGTTCTGTTGAACCTGTCCATATCGGGTTTCACGGTCTAAGTTGATGAGGACGACTGACCAGGTCTCTTCCTCTACTCTTTCAGAGGACTTGGGTTTAATTCCCGGAACCCACACAGCAATTCACAACTCTGTAACTCCAGTTCTAAGGGATCCAATGCCCTCTTCTGGCTTCTGAGGGCACCAGGCACAAACGTGACGGACAGGCTTATGTGCAGACTAAACACCCATACAAATAAAATAAAATAGGAGTAGGAGAACTGGCATAGCTTCAGCCTTGGGAATAGCCAGGCAAGTGGGCCTCAACACCCACCTCCTTAGAAGCCTGTGCCGTTGTGCAGTCAGCTGGGTGTCATGTGTGCAATTCAGGTTTTATTATGTTCTCAGAATCATCTCTAAGTTTACCAGAGGCAGCTTACTGGAGGTCAAAAATAGAACCAGCGGCGGGCTGCCCCCAGTACCTGCACACAGGGTCTCCCACTGACACAAACAAGCTTCTTTTCCAACAAGCCCAGGGGCCTAACAGCAACCATTTTTCTTCCACAAGCCAAAGAAGCAGTTAGGAGGGCTCCCTGAATTACTTCAAGCCTGCTGCTTCTCTGACATCCCTTCCAGCTCCAGATCAGATCATGAGTCTTTCCCAGCTCTGCTCTCTATCATCCCCGCAAATTATTCCAGGACCAGGATTCCACCCTCAAAGAACCAGCAGTGTTCAGAGCCAAATACACCGGCTTGTAAAGTTTCCCTGTACCTCCCATGAAGTATTAAATCAGATACAATGCTGCATCCACGAAAGGTGTGCGGTCTGTTAAAAAGGAAGTGAGACACCGCCTTAAAAGTCGGTGTGTAAGTTGGGCATGGTGGCTCGCACCTTTAATCCCAGCACTGGGGAGGCAGAGGCGGGTGAAGGTGGTTTACAGAGCAAGTTCCAAGACAGCTTGGGCTACACAGAGAAACTGTCTCAAAAAACCAAAAACAACAACAAAACCCCGCTCGGAGTTGGGGGTAGAGGGTGGCGCACTGATTTCTCCGTGAGCAAAAGACAGGTATTTCTCTCTTTCATTGGGATGGGTCTCAGGGGAAGGATGTCTGTGAGTGCACCGGGTGACTGTGAATACCAGCTCCTGCAGGAAACTGCTGGAATTTAGAGCCATACTCCTGCTAAAACCCACAGGAAACCTTTAGTGTACTACGCGGGCCCTGGGGACTCCTGGACCACGATGGGGCAGGATGCAGGGGGGTTAAATGTTCCGAGCATCATCACAGAGATATCACAGACGTTGACTCTGTTATGTCATCACTGACTATGACAGCTTGGCTGACTCCTGACCCCCACCTGGGAATCCTCCTTCGAGTCGTAAGAAGCTGATTCTGACAAGCACGCACATTATCTGCAACCCCTGAAGCACTGGGGTGCCTGCACTGCATCTCCTCCAGGTGAGGCCGAGAGGCCAGACGGAAGGCAGGAGGGCAAGGTCCAAGCAGAACAGCAGATGCGTGCACCTGCACCCAGATGCACCTGAGCAGCCAGCCTGCAAGCGGCCAAACAGAGGCCTGAACTTGGGCGCCAAGGATGAGTATGCAACCCCGAAGGACCTCGATGTCCTCGGGCGACCAGCCCAAGCAGCTACCACACCCAGGTCGGGGAGGAAAAACCACAGGGCTCGGCCCGAACGAAGCAAGGAGCTGCGGACACCTGCAAAAATGAAGTGCAGCCAGGCCCGGAACACCAAACCGAATTGCTGAACCCCGCTGGCTACGAGCCCGCCCGCCCGCCCGCCCGCGCCAACTACGACGCCCCACTCACCCGGAGCCCGGCGGCGAGAGGACGGCGCGGAAGCTTGCGGAGCCGCACCCGGCCGCGCAGCCCCGGGCGACCACAAAGCCCACACCGCCGCTGCACACCCCGGCCGGAAGCAACCCGACGCCCCGCCCGGAGGACATCCGTAGCCGCTCTAGGATGAAAGTGGGGACCCGAGCCTTCTCCGTGCCAGACTTCCGGCCCAGACCACTGAGTCCAGCTAGAGGACCCAGTGCGCAGACGCAGCGGTGAGAAGCCTTGTTTGCCCACGTGTGTATGGGGTTAGCGACGATGCCCAGCAGTAGATGTCGCCAGATATCCCTGGAAGAGCTGGGAAAGGCAGGCCTTAAGGAGAAATTTTACTGAAGGTTTCTTGTTGGTTCAGGTGGTGTTGGTTCTGTTTGGGGCTTTGGGTTTTGGGTTTTTAAACACCATTATTATTATTGTGTGTGTGTGTGCACGCGTGGCCGAAAGACAGCTTCGAGCCTCTGTGCCTGAGAAACATGATCTTAACTTTGTAATAAGCCACTGGAGACTCAGAGTAGTGAAATTAAGGCAGTTTATTTTACTATCTTGCAAAGTTAAGCGTGAGCCTAGAGTGCAAGCTGATTGAAGCAGAGAACTTTATTTTTATTGTGCACGTTAGTGTTTTGCCTGTTTGTATGTCTGTGCGCCATGTGCGTGCTTGGTGCTCATGGAGTCTGGAAGAGGGCACCAGATCCCCTGGAACTGGAGTTAGATATAGCTGACATGTCGGTGTGGAAATCACCAAGGATTCTTTGGAAGAGCAACTGTAACAATTATCTTTCTGTCCTGCCAGATAGTTCCCAAATAATGACACAGAGACTTCTTATTAATTATGAAAGCTCAGCGTATAGATTAGGCTTGTTCCTAAGTAGCTCTTATAACAAACTAACCTGTTTATAGTAATCTACATTCTTTCACATGGGTTACCTCTTTCCATCTTGCACCTCCTGTTTCCTCTCCATGTCTCCTAATGTCCTGGGTGCCTCCATTCCTCCTCCTCTTCCTTTCTCTCCCTGGAAATCTTTCCTGTACTTCCTGCTTAGCTATTAGCTGTTCAGCTTTTTATTACACCAGTCACAGCAAATACATCTTTACAAAGTGTAATTTGTAAATTTGTAAATAATTTGTAATTTGTAAATATCCCAAACAAGCAATGAGTGTTCTTAACTGCTGAGCCATCTCTCCAGCCCCATGGAGGGTACAATCTTAATAGTCATATGTATTAACAGAAAACTGTGTGGGTTTTAATAGGTTCTATGTCACACACACACACACACACACACACACACATAATAAGTTTCTCTACTGATGCAGTAAGCCAGGTCTAGCCTAATTGAAAAACAACAGTTATATTGAGCAAAGCAACTCCCCGGGCAGGTTTCTTCTATATAAGGTCAGACTCATGATCCGACCTTACAAGCAAGCTTGGGTGCAGCTTTTCTACCCTAAACTTCTAGGGGTTTTTTTTGCGGAGGAGGGAAAGCTTAGCAGAGGTTGGTGCAGTTGTGGGGGATAGCTAAATTAGCAGGTATAACAGGGGGCTAGTGTTTTCTGTTCATTTTTATATAGACCTAAACTGGCTTGAGGAACCTTTGGAAATTAACCATTAGGTTTTATTCTTTTTTTTTTAAGATTTAGTTGTTTATTATTTATTATGTCTATGGTATTCTGCCTTCATGTATGCCTGCAGGCCAGGAGAGGGCACCAGATCTCATTATAGATGGTGTGAGCTACCATGTGGTTGCTGGGAATTGAACTCAGGACCTCTGGAAGAGCAGGCAGTGCTCTTAACCTCTGAGCCATTTCTCTAGTCCTAGGTTTCACTTCTAACGTATTGTTTTAGTTAAAAGTTTCTATTGCTGTGATGACCAAGATGCAAATTGGGGAGGACTATGACTACATCATAGTCCGTCATTGACAGAAATCAGAACAGGAACTCAAACAGGGTTAGAACCTGGAGGTAGGAGAATCTGGCTGATGCAGGGGCCATGGAGGAGGGCTGCTTACTGGCTTGCTCAACATGGCTTCCTCAGTCTGCTTTCTTACAGAACCACAGTGGCGTGGGCCTGGGACACCCCCCGCCCCCATAGTCACATGCCCCACAGGCTTCCATACAGCCCAGTCTTAGGGAGGCGTTTTCTTAATTGAGGTTTTCTCCTCTCAGATGACTTTAGCTTGTGTCAGGTTGACATAAAGACTATTCAGCACACATACTGTTCTAAAAATTGCACAAGTCTACAGAAGGACTGTGTTGGCTCCCTCACTGGAGATGTCAACCCCTCCGTGTGCCAGTGGCCCAGGATACCCCCAATAGAAACTCTGTTCCGGTTAACTTTCTGGAGTCCTTTTGTCCCACCTGGATAGAAATGATGTGTTGAGGTAAAAACAAGTTCTTCAAGTATTGACCTTTGAGTACCCAACGCCGAGGGGTCGCACAGGCAGAACCACTTACCTGTAGCTCCAAGCCCTAAGTGGAATTTAGAAGCCAGAAGTTAAATGTTGTTGGCACTTAGATTAATGACTTGCTGCTCTGCTCGGTAACCACCAGTTACCCTGGCATTCAGCCGCCGCTGCTGGAATCCTCAACATCTAGTAGAAGTGTGTGGTGGCATTGGACAGCAACTGTTAATATTACATCATCTGAATGAGTCTCAGGCTCCCAGATCCTTAACTCCTACAGAGGCCAGTGTTTCAGTCCTCACGAGCCTGGGAGCTTTGGTTTTTTTCAAAGCTTGTCAGCTCCCTACAGCTCTGGCAACCAAGGCCATTTCCCACCTCCAGTTTGTCCCAGCCTCTGCTCCCTGCTAATGGCTGCTATCTGGGACAGCCTAGATCTCACTGTCTCCACCACCATTGTCCTTGCTACTGTTTTCCTGCTCCACAGCTCTTCCTAGGACCAGATAAACCTGCTCTACTCATGAATAAAAACAAAAGTAGACGAAAGAAAGAAAGGCCACTGGAGAGAAGCCTTTAACTGGGCTTAAGGTTACAGCAACAATAGAGTTTTCACTCAGCTGTCTTGGAAAACAAACAGGTAGCCTGCTTATACGAAAGGAAATGTGACACAAGGACGTTCGAACCAATTGCAGAAGTCTTTAACCCGAACAAAGGGTTGTGCGTGTGCTGATTATACTACAGTCCATGGTGCAAACAAAAACTGCACCAGTCATGGACCTTCTGTTTGACTGCTAAGTAAAGTCTCCCTGTCTGGTCAAGTTGAAAATGGCTGTTAGTGTTCATCAGTGTGGGTCAATATTACACAGGTCCATATTTTTACATTGAGTGGCAGCCATACATTGAGCCAGGGTCTCAAGCCATAGGTCGCACCTGAGGTGGTCACCTAGCACTTACAGACTGTCGCCAGGGTCAGGATATGCTAATGTTGTTCTGCTCCCTTTCTTGTAATTATGGGAAGAGGTTTTAATCTAAGCTACGTGACAGAGCAGCCATTGTTGCAGACGTTTAGTCCCGCTACCCTGGAAACAGAATGCTAATGATCTTCCTCCTTTATAACCTTTGGATACAAAAGTTGTTTTGAAAATAAACGCGGGTGATCTTCAGGATTTAAATGTACCCTGAGACTCCCTTCCAGTATTGCTGTGTGAACTGTGTCTCAATTATTCCCGTGCTTCCACACCGGTTCAGAGAGATAATTTATGTTGGGGTTGGACCCCGACAATCAAGGTGTGTGTGTGTGTGTGTGTGTGTGTGTGTGTGTGTGTTTATATATGTGCAGGTGCACATGTGTGCATATGCCTGGCAAGAGGGCAGCCTTGGGTGGTGCTCCTCTGGCATCATCCACCTCTGTTTCAAACAAACAAAAGACAGAGTCTGGAGCAGTGGCTTAAGAGCACTGGCTGCTCTTCCACAGGATCCAGATTCAATTCCCAGCACCCACAGGGTGGCTCCCAGCCATCCATAACTCCAGTCCCAGGGGATCCAACAGCCTCTTCTAGCCTTCTGGCCTCCCAGGACACAAAACAGGCAGGTGGTGTACAGATACACATGCGTGCAAACACCTGTCTACATCAGATAAGTTAGTAAATCAATAGTGAAAGACAGAGTTTGTCACGCTGCTCTGGAACTCACCAAACAGGCTAGGTTGGCTGGCCAACAAGCCCCGGAGATGCCTAGGTCTCTGCCTCCTCAGCAGGGCATGCCTTTTTTTGTTATGTTGATGGGTATTTTGCTGGTATGTATGTCAGTGCCCACAGATGCCAAAGAGGGTCACTTTTTGAAAACATGGGCTCAAACTCCATTCTTTGTGCCTCCAAAGCAAGCGCTTGACTGGGTTACACCCCTAGTCCCAACTCAGGCTTTGAACGGCCAAAGGGTGGGTGCAAGCTATTCAAAATGTGTGGTAAGTAACCCAGTGCCTTCTGGAGCTGGACTTGTGCTTCAGCAGCAAGCAGAGGTCACAGTGTAGCTTCCTCAGTTATCTGAGGTCTTTGGACTGTTTAAAACCTGTCTCAGTAGCCAGGCCGTGGTGGCACAGGCCTTCAATCCCAGCACTCAGGAGGCAGAGCAGGTGAGGATCTCTGTGAGCTCAAGGCCAGCCTGGTCTACATAATGAGTTCCAGGACAAAAACAAAACAACAAAACCAAAAGCACAGTTGTCACAAGTGTAGTTTGACTGGACAGAGAGAGGTTGCTTAGCTGACAGTCCTCCACTCTAGGAAGGAAGCTAGGCAATATAATCTAGTACTTGTCAATTAAGGATTCAATTCAGGACCCCCTGAAGTATGTTACTTTATTTTATTTATACAGGAAAAATAAACATTAGAAGGGATGATTAGTTGTGAAATACTAGTTGAAAAGACATGTTACATTTGTTTATACTGTACACCCTACACCCTACACCCGTGCTCATACAAAAACAACCCTAATTATAGTCAATAAGTCATTAAAAAAGACATAAAATTAGGAAGGGGCTCATTCAGAAGAAGGGGCTCAGGGAGTGGGGGGGTAAAGAAACTAATGAATGTACATTAAATTAAATGAATTAAATGAAAATACATCGTATACGCCTATTAAATTATCAAGCAGTAAAAAAGAGATATTGAAACATTCCACTCCAGAGAGAGGCTCATTAAGAATTGGGAAGCAGACAACTCACAGGTCTCAGGAAGGCCCTAAAACCAGATTCATAAATTATATAAGAAACAAGGACAGTTGAGGAGGGGAGACCCGCCCAGCTAACTGCAAATTGTGCAGAGAGCGCCAGGATTTCAGCTTTCCCAAGTCTTCATTCATGTTGGGGTGGGCTCTTTAGTGATGTAACCCCAGTGAACTCACTGGTTCACACAGTTGAAAGGAATTTCACAGAGCAGTTACTGATCTGACTCCTACCCATTCGTCATTCCTGTCAGAGTTTGCTTCCGTCTCTCTGGCCATGCTGGAACTCCTTGACCTCTGCTGCAACCTCTTTAACCCATTGGAGACATCCTGTAGGCTAAATATAGATCAATAGATTCACTGTGTAATGTATAATCTGTAGCCTCAAAGCTAATAATCATAGTAAAGATTGGAATACTGTAACTTGTGTTTGCTTCAGCTCAATGTCAAGGGAATCAGGACTACTTGGCATGTCGCTCCCAGTGAAATCACTATGCTGTTTGAATTTATTATTGTCCAATAAATTCTGATATTGTGGACAAGAACACAAGTGTGCCAGTTCTTCCACAATTTATTTGGGCTTGGAGGGTTGGCAAATGCACCTGCCTGTCTGTAGTGAGAAGCGGCGGGGCCACCCGGCCGCCGGCTAGCTTTACACCCGAAATAATTACACGGAAACTGTATTCTTTTAAAACACTGCCTGGCCCATAGTTTCAGCCTCTTATTGGCTAATTCTCACATCTTGCTTTAACCCATATTTAGTAATCTGGGTAGCACCACGAGGTGTGGCTTACCAGGAGAGATCTTAACCTGCGTCCATCTCGGAGAGGAGCAGCATGGAGACTCCTATGGCGACTGCCTGAAGCGTCTCCCCAACTCTACTTCCTTGTTCCCACAATTCTGTTCTGTCTACTCCACCTACCTAATTTTCTGTTCTTAAAGGGCCAAGGCAGTTTTCTTTATTAATTAACCAATGAAAGAAACATAGACAGATAACTCTCCTCCATCATTTCCCCTTTTTCTGTTTAAACAAAAAAGAAAGGCTTCAACTTTAACATAGCAAAATTACATATAACAAAACAGTTATCAAGCAAGTATTACAGTTACCATATTTAAATCTATTTTATCTTTTATCATAACTAAGGAAAACTATAACTATTGAACCATTCTTCAACTCCATCAAAGACTTCAGAAGGATATAAGACTACCTAAGTAAACAAGAAGTAAGTAACTTTCAAACTCTAGAAATGACAGAGACAACTCGCTGCCTAGACAGTCACCCAAAGTTCCTCTGTACGGTTGGGGCATCCATCTTCAGCCTACAGGCCCATAAGTATCCAGCAGACATTTCCATGAAGCAGGAAATTCCAAAGACAGTTCAGTCACTTTCTGCTGTGTCCTGCAGAACGTCTCGCAGACTCTTTCATGAGTCAGGAACCCCGAAAGACCATCTCACCTTTAGGCAAGTTCAGCAGTCCTCTCTCTGCGGGTTCTTTGTGTCCAGTTTATGCAACAGTACAGGCAAGAGCAGTTTCTTGCCCAAATGGCTAACAAACTCCATAAGTAGCCTCTTCGATGCCCATCTTCCTCTCGAAGTAGATTGGTGCTGCCAGGAGCAGACGTGTCTCATTGTCATGAAAAACCCTAAGTTATTAAAAACATTTAAAATGCCATATTCTGTAGCCTTTGAAAGATATGAAGAATGTCTATCTAACTGAAATATATCTCTACATATCTAGAAAATCTAATAACATGACTACAAGCTTAACTATTATCAATGATTATCCATTAACAACCTATATTTCCTAATTATACATTACAGTTTTTAAAATGAACTACAATCACAATAGCTTAATCAAGATCAGAAATACATATACATATGACAAAATTGACCTTAAAATCTATACCAATGCAAATTCATATCTATATCATCTCCCCCTTTAAATGTAAAAGAACATTTATAAGCAATATTTGGGAAAATGGGCGCAGTTTTTTCTCTCCAAACTGCTTCCTGCTGAATGGGGGCGCTGTTATTTAGGTCTTTCATGGTGTAACCTGTGTGCTAGGTTCCTCTCAGTTGGCAGTTGAGTGAAGTAATTTTTTGAAGATGTTCACAGCAACCTTTCAGGAGGGCGTGGTCTATCATACCATATTGGGATAGAAGCAATCCACAGAGTCTCGTCCTCTGTGAAAACAAAAGAAGAAACTCTTTTCCAAAGCATCATGTTCTTAGATCCAAATCCTGAAGTCATACCGTTAAGATGTCCATTCTGGTCTAGCCTGGCAGCCCATATAATGAAATGTCTCTCTGTACTTAGCTCCTTTACAGTCAAAAAAATCAAAGAAAACACAACAAAATACATAATCCAGACTCTGTGAATTTTCCATTTTTACGTGGCTTATTTTTACTCTATCACTTTACTTCTTTTAATCTATAACTATCTGTACTCTGTCTCTTTAAAGACTTTAACCTTTTTTTTTAAGGCATTAACTTTATTCTCTATATTTTCTTTTTCTCTCTTTTAAGCCTACGTGAGCCATTTAAAGGCCTTCTATGTCTGAATCTTTTCTATTGTGAATCTGTAATTTTTTACTATCCAGGAGCACTTCTTAAAAGGTTAACCACTTCTTAAAATCTTAAGTTGCGCCAGGTAGAGGTAATACGGTACCACCTGTTTACAGCCAAGTCTAAACCTTAACTGCGCTGTTATTATGGTAATTGCGATAGACCTGTCTGAGCTCAGCACAATTCGGCATGACGGAGCAGAGCCAGAGCTGCTACTGCCTCAGTCATTTGGTGTCCCTGAGCTGCACACAGTTACAGGTACACAGCAGTCCACATTGGAGCTGCACTCAGCAGTTTAATTTTGATACTGAGCGTGCAGCACAGAAACTCTTTTAATCCAAGTCACAGCCGAATCTGACGCGCAGAGCACCGCGCAGTCTGAAAACACCTCTCTCTCTATGGCGGCAGGAATCGGCAAATGCTGTCCCACTCGCCTAAGCCTGATTCCGCCATCTGCCCAGGTGCAGGAAGGGAGCAGTGAGCCATTGGCATGGTCTCAGAGAACTTTCTTTCCGATCCCAAGCGGGCAAGGTTTTTAAGTGGATTTAGTCACCACGTTGGAGACAGATAACTCTCCTCCATCACCTGTCGAGCCATATCCTCAGCCTGTGTCTGTATTTTTAAATCAACACTACCAGCCCAGTTGATATAATTAGCTAAATTTAAAGCATCTGTTGTCTTACTGAGATCCTCATGACCAATACATATGTAATACATATTTATACACACATTTTATGTGTAAATATACACATGCATATAATATACATATATAATATACATATATAGTACATATATGCCCTATATAGAGATATAGATATAGATAGATAGATAGATAGATAGATAGATAGATAGATAGATAGATAGATAGATAGTGTAGATGTGTATGAGGCTTTTTGAGACAGGGTTTCTCTGTGTAACAGCCTCAACAACATCTTAAATGATGTTTCATATTGAAAATTTAAACTATTGGCCAAAGGGGCCTGTGCCGGGATTGTAGGAGTTTTTGTTTGTTTGATTCTGATTTTTCCAGATGGTCTCTCTACGTAGTAGCCCTGGCTATCCTTGCTCTGTAGATCAGGCTGGCCTGGAACTCTCAGAGATCCGTCTGCCTCTGCCTCCTGAGTGCTGGGATTAAAGCATGCGCTACCACTGTCCTGCCGCAGAAGGTAAAAGAACCCGAGTCTTCTGTGAATTCTTGGCTGAAATACACAACTGACCACCTAGAGGCCAGGCGGTGGTGGCGCAAGTCTTTGATCCCAGCATAGACAGGAGAATCTCAGTGAGTTCGATGCCAGCCTGGTTTACAGAGCAAGTTCCTGGACAGTTAGGGCTGTTACACAGAGAAACCCTGTCTCGAAAAAAAAATAGAGATTCCTCCTGGCCAGACCACTCCTGCGTTGCGAGAGACCGGTATCCGTACAACCACCACAGTGTGTTTGGTCTTCAGCTTCGCAGTTCTGGCGGCCTAAGCAGAGCGCCCACGCCACTCCTACAGAACTCGGTTTCCCAGAAGGCTGAGGCCCGGAGGACATTTCCCAGAATCACCCGCGCCGCTCCGGTGCAGAACCAAGACTCCATTTCCCAGAATTCCCCAGGAGGGCCTCGCCCCCTCCACCTGGACCGCGGGTAGCTGGAGAACTGTGCACCGGAAGCAGCTCTAGGACTGGTGGAACCTGGAGCAGGTGAGACTCCTGGGTGGACGCCGCACAGCAAACCAGGGACCCCACAGGCTGGTTGGTCGAGGCTGTAAGAGTGCGTCTGGCATAGGAGGTCTTCGTGGGCTTGGGCTGGGTGGCCTGCGAAGTCGTGGACCACCGGGTGTAGGGGCTGGGCCCTTGTTCATCTGGGTGGTGGTAGAGCCATACGACTGGGCCAGAGCCATCCTGCAGGAGCGTATTTTCAGCGTCCCGAGGCCTTCCAGCGCCCTAGAAGAACTAGGCTTTCCTAGGCCATACATAGGCTATCAGCTCAGCACTAGTGGGTAGGGGGCTACAAGCACGGGTACTGCCGCTTGTCTGTCTGTATAGGTGAGTGTGGGCGACAAGTAACCGCTACGATCTTTGCTCGGAACTGCCAGCCCTAATCTTTCAGTCGTAGGGTTGGGATGTATCTTTCCCCTGCTTAGTAGAGTCATGGTTGGAAACAAGCTACTTTAGTTTGGATAGCAGCCAGCAGGAACCTGTGGTGCCCAGGGCAAAGGACTTCTTAGGGGAACGGAGCTGGGTGTGCCTGGCAGGCCATGGTTGCTCCTCCTTGGGAGTTTAACTCTGTGCCTGTTGTCCATTGGCTCATGAGAATGGGGTGGGGAGAGCAGCACATCCTGTATCCTCCTTAGCTCTCACGTTTGGCCCTCCAGGTGCAGCCACAATGGGTGAGCCCCAGGGATCCATGAGGATCCTTGTGACAGGGGGCTCTGGACTGGTGGGCAAAGCCATCCAGAAGGTGGTCGCAGATGGGGCCGGCTTACCTGGAGAGGAATGGGTGTTTGTCTCCTCCAAAGATGCAGATCTGACGTGAGTTGGAGCCATATTCAGACCCAGCCCCTCCTCCTGGTCCCCTCTCCAGGCTGAAGAGTGCACTGCTGGGCCTGTCCCTGAGCCTAGCAGGAGCCCTCCTTGAGTCTGTGCCCTCCCTGCCAGGTGGCTGATCTGGCTACGATTGCTGGTTGTGCTAAGCAAACATCCTCCTATAGTTCCGGGTGCCCACACCCAATGCCGGCTACAGTCCTGAACTTGGCTACTGTCCCTTTGGCTGCCCTTCTAGCCTTAGACCCATCCACTTTCTCCACCCACTGCCCAGGTTCCTAATGCCTGATTTCCCTGGGCCTCACCAGGCCCCCTGACATCCTGGCTTCCCTCAGGGATGCAGCACAAACCCGGGCCCTGTTCCAGAAGATACAGCCCACCCATGTCATCCATCTTGCTGCAATGGTAGGCGGCCTTTTCCGGAATATCAAATACAACTTGGATTTCTGGGTAAGTTGGGATTCTGGGGACAATAAGCCTTGGGAGCCCAGAGCTTAGGCCCTTGGAACTTCCACAGATTCCCAAGAAGTCCCTGAGGACTGGTTTTGCACAGCCCTGGGGTCATTTTGGCCAAGTGCTGACCTGCAGGCTTGAGAAGCTGAAAGAGCCAGCATTCCACACTGTGTAACTGGAGGCAGGTTCCTGCTTACTGAGCCTGCTGGCTCCTTCAACTCCCAGGCTTGGGTCATTCAGCTCCCTGAATCTACCAGCCACTTCTGGATGCTGGGGTGTCTCTAGCATGTGCTTTAGGAAGAAGGGCAAAATATAAGATCTCTGCTTCTGTGAACTGGGCTCCGAAGAGTTGCCCACCTGCCTCTGGGCAGTGACTTTGTCCTGGCTGGCCTGACTATACACTATAGTATGGAAAGTTTCCCACCAGATTTGCTCAAGGACTCAGTCACTCAAAGTTCTTCTTGCCCATCCCAGTGTTCTCAGCAAACTGCTTGGTCACTACCTCTTTCCTGTTCTTAGACCAGTATGCCTCATAACAATTTAGGGAAGAGAACTGGAGAGAGGCAAGGCAAGACACTAAGACATAGAGCTGGGCATGACTCCTCTGTAGTTGAGAAGGGGGTGCTACTTCTTTGTAGTAGGAACCCCACATACAGTTTTCCCCATCTCTACCAACTGTCCAGCACTCAGGAGCCCTGAGAATACCATTCTGGCATCCACACCCAGGCAAGCTGGGCAGGACCGTCCCATGTCCCTAGAAAATGGCAGCTTCTATAAGGTCAGTGCTGGGAGGCTTAGCCTTGTTCTAGAAGTGTGGTGATGTTTTGTTTGTGCTTTAACAACTAAAGCTTGCTTGAAGATCAGACTGCAGAGCTCTGCAAATTCAAGGCCACCCTGGGCTACAGGAGTTTTATCCAGCCTAAAAGAAAACCAGAGATAGGCGTGTGATTCCCAAGTATTGGGATTAAAGGTGTGAGCCATCTCTGCCTGGCTGTTTTTCTCTTTTAGACTGATTCAACCTTGTGTAGCCCAGAATGGGTTTGAACTCTCAAACTCACGGTATCCATCTGCCTCTATCTCCTGAGTGCTGGGATTAAAGGTGTGTGCCACCACTGCCTGGTCTCTATGGCTCACTAGTATGGCTAGCTCCACACTGATTTCAGGCAAGCTTTATTTGTTAGAGCACAAACAAAATCTCATCACACAGAAGCTCTTTAGATAAATAGGCACTGATAGTGCTCATATCTGAGCTAGGCTATGGTCCCATGTCTCTCCCAGGAGGAACAGGAAGGACCTGGAGTCATTCATGGACAGCCTAACTGTAGTTGGCTTTTTAACTCTTTGTGGGGGGGGGGGGCTACCACCCAGCTCCTAAATAAATACATGGAGACTTAGTTTTACTTATGAATGTCCAATTTAGCTGGGCTTGTTTCTAGCCAGCTTTTCTAACTTAAATTATCCTGTTTCTCTTTAACCATATTTTGCTTCTGGGTTTTTTACATTTCTTTATTCTGTATATGTTTCTTTCCTTTTTACTCTGTGATTGACCTCTGGTGTCCTCTCCTCCTTTTCTTGCTTCTTTCCTCTTCTCTTTTTCTCCTTCTATTTATTCTCTCTGCCTGGCAGCCCTGCCCATCCCTCTCCTGCCTAGCTATTGGCCATTCAGCTTTTTATTAGATCGGTCAGGTAGTTTAGCCAGGCAAAGTAATACAATTCACAGAGTTAAACAAATGCAACATAAAAGAATGCAACACATCTTTGCATCATTAAACAAATATTCCACAGCATCAATGAATGTAACACATCTTAAATTAATAACCCACAATATCTAACCCGCGTGTGCTACCCACTGCAGAGGAAGAATGTGCACATCAATGACAATGTCCTGCATTCAGCCTTCGAGGTGGGCACTCGCAAGGTGGTCTCCTGCCTGTCCACCTGTATCTTCCCTGACAAGACCACCTATCCTATTGATGAGACAATGGTGAGGGGCAGGGCCTCCTGGGGTGGGACCTGAGGGTGTGGGCGGAACCAGGTGGGGGTTCTCAGTGTCTCTCCTGCTCCTTGTAGATCCACAACGGTCCACCGCACAGCAGCAATTTTGGGTATTCATACGCCAAGAGGATGATTGACGTGCAGAACAGGTACTACTTCTTGGTCTTGCCCAGGCCTCCTTGAAGAGGGGAGGATGGACCCCTGGGTTAGTGAGGCGTTGTTGTCGCTGCCTCATTTATACAGTTGCAGAAGGAGCTGGGGATGAGGTCAGGAGACACTGTGTCTTTGTAGGGCCTACTTCCAGCAGCATGGCTGTACCTTCACCGCTGTCATCCCCACCAATGTCTTCGGGCCTCATGACAACTTCAACATCGAAGATGGCCATGTGCTGCCTGGCCTCATCCATAAGGTGCACCTGGCCAAGAGTGAGTGAAGCTGTCCAGCACACGCCTGGCGCAGGTTACCTGCCTGAAGGGGCCCTGGGCTCAGCTGTGGGGTGGGCGGGGTGCTGCCTACGGATGCAGAGCTCTGACCTCTGCCCCGTCTGTAGGTAATGGTTCAGCCTTGACTGTGTGGGGGACGGGGAAGCCACGGAGGCAGTTCATCTACTCTCTGGTATGTGTAGGGGCAGCATGGTCATCCCAGAAGGCTGTGTGGGAAGTGGTGGCATAGGAAACAGTCCTTGAAAATGCCAAGTCCCCAAGGGTGCAACTTGGGTTCAGTAGGAGAGAGTATAGTCTGGGTGAGGGGCCTTTATCCAGGGTGAACGCTGGCTGTGCCCCCAAAGGAGCAGAAACAGCAGTGCAGTCTCCCCACTAGGGGCATTTGGTACTCACTTGTGGGTTTGACCTAAGTCTCTGACCTCCAGGACCTGGCCCGGCTCTTCATCTGGGTCCTGCGGGAGTACAGTGAGGTGGAGCCCATCATCCTCTCAGGTGGGCACTCTGCAGCTTTCCTTTCCTGCCGCAGGGCAGGACCCGTGTCTACCCTGACGAGTGGGAGCAGACATGCCCCTAAGGGTCTGGACAGGGAGGCCTGACTGACTGCTGGCCTGTGGTTCCCCACAGTGGGCGAGGAAGATGAAGTGTCCATCAAGGAGGCGGCCGAGGCTGTAGTGGAGGCAATGGGCTTCTGTGGGGAAGTCACTGTATCCTTTGACCCCAGGGATGGGCTGACGGTGGGGTGCTGTGGTGGGATATTGTGGCTTCCCCTTTAGCATGGCCAACACAGCACCATCTTGTTTCTGGTGGTGTTCACCCTGGCAATAGGAGGGGATCTGCTGTGTCCTGGACCTGTTCCAGGAAAAGACAGGTTCCAGGTAGGGCAAATAGGTAGTGTTTCTTCTGCTATAGCCTTGACCGAGGCGTCCAGTTTGATTCAACAAAGTCAGATGGACAGTATAAGAAGACAGCCAGCAATGGCAAGCTTCGGTCCTACTTGCCTGACTTCCGTTTCACACCTTTCAAGCAAGGTGAGCTGTCCTTCCCAGAACCCTTACTACCCCTGTTAGCTCTGGACTTCAGCATCAACTCTTCCTCCCTGTTCCCTGCAGTGGGCTCTGCCTCCATATGAGCCTCCATGTGAGGCCCTGCAGGCTTGGTTACCAAGCCCTCCTCAGAGGCTATATCCACTAGAAAGCTGGACACTAGTTTAGGGTGTGTGGGTGGAGCCTCCTACCTCTGGGGAGGGCAGGGAGGGCGGGTGGTCACCGCCTCTCATCTGTCTGCCTCTGCAGCTGTAAAGGAGACCTGTGCCTGGTTCACTGACAACTATGAGCAGGCCCGGAAGTGAAGCACGGGACAAGCAGGTGCTCGGCTGGCAATGCCCAGTCAGTGGTCACCTCAGATCTTGCCGAGAACTGAGGCTAGCATCCAGCAACCTAAGCCACATGCTGGCTTCTGCCAGGTGGCCCCATACAGCTGTCCGGTAGGGTCCGTGTTTATCCATCCTCGGGGAAAGGCCAGACCAATACTTTGCTTGTCTGCTTCCGCCCCAACCTCTGCATCCATGCTGGTCCTGCTGTCCCTTGTCTAGAAACCAATAAAATTGATTTTCATAAGCCTGGGCTCAGAAGCTGTGTCCAGCCTTCCCCTCCCCACAATGGAGCCTTCCTAGCTTGTCCAGTCCTGGGGCCCACTGTTCCCTTGTGCTACTTAGTTCCTATGAGCTACTAGGTCCAAGGCAAGAGTCCCCATGTGAAGGACCAGAAGGTGCAGATGTGGGTGTCAGGTAGTGTAGTGTGAAGCGGCGGGGCTGCGTCCCGCCACCCAGCTAGCTTTGCCCAAAATAATTACACGGAAACTGTATTCTTTTAAAACACTGCCTGGCCCATAGTTTCAGCCTCTTATTGGCTAATTCTCACATCTTCCTTTAACCCATGTTTAGTAATCTGTGTAGCACCACGAGGTATGGCTTACCAGGAGAGATCTTAACCTGCGTCCATCTCGGAGAGGAGAAGCATGGAGACTCCCTATGGCGACTGCCTGAAGTGTCTCCCCAACTCTGCTTCCTTGTTCCCACAATTCTGTTCTGTCTACTCCGCCTACCTAATTTTCTGTCTCTTAAAGGGCCAAGGCAGTTTTCTTTATTAATTAACCAATGAAAGCAACACAGACAGATAACTCTCCTCCATCAAGGTAGCAGACAGTGTAGGTCAGATGTCAGCAGACTCAGGTATAGGGCAGGGTACCTCCCTAACAGTCTGGATCTTATGCTTAGCCCTTCGACTGTGGTCACACACAGACCTCTCTGCCTCAGACTTGAGGACCTTGGTGGATCTCAATTTGGACAGATTCAGTGGGCCATCAGGGGATACAAGGATGGACCTGCAGGGAGATTGGTGATGGATGGTTCACACTTCACTAGGACCCCGGGCCTGGTCTTGTTAGTCAGCTCTAGCCACCTGAGTGGTGATATCATGGACTTTTCTATGCTCAGTGTCAAGATGGTCAAATCCAAGCCAATTGGTGCAGCACAGGAGGCTCTATTTAAGGGTGCTGTGGGTAGAGGTAGGTCACTTTGGGATTGCTTGTCATGGCTTTTATTTTTATTTTTTAAATTTATTTATTAAGTATACAGTGGGGCTGGAGAGATGGCTCAGAGGTTAAAAGCATTGCCTGCTCTTCCAAAGGTCCTGAGTTCAATTCCCAGCAACCACATGGTGGCTTACAACCATCTGTAATGGGGTCTGGTGCCCTCTTCTGGCCTACAGGCATACACACAGACAGAATATTGTATACATAATAAATAAATAAATGAATAAATAAATATATTTTTTTAAAAAAATATATACAGTGGTCTGCCTGCATATGTCCCTGTGGGCCAGAAGAGGGCACCAGATCTCATTACAGATGGTTGTGAGCCACCATGTGGCTGCTGGGAAATGAACTCAGGACTTTTGAAAGAGCAGGTAGTGTTAGTGCTCCTAACCACTGAGCCATCTCTCCAGCCCGCTTTTATTTTTTGTTTCATGTTTGTTTTTGTTTTTTGAGACGGTTTCTCTGTTGGTTTGGAGCCTCTCCTGGAGCAGCTCTGAGTCATTTCTAGGCTCCCATCCTAGATTCCATTTGGCTAAGACTGTTAGGGTTTTTCCTTGTCCATGATGACTGGGACTGGAAGCTACAGGCCCCTCAACTCCTCCCAGTCTTTTTTTTTTTTTAAATATTTATTTATTTATTATGTATACAATATTCTGTCTGTGTGTATGCCTGCACGCCAGAAGAGGGCACCAGACCCCATTAGAGATGGTTGTGAGCCACCATGTGGTTGCTGGGAATCGAACTCAGGACCTTTGGAAGAGCAGGCAATGCTCTTAACCTCTGAGCCATCTCTCCAGCCCCCCTCCCAGTCTTGAAATGGAGCTACCACTGCCCCTGAAGACTGGGGAGAGCAGAGGTGAGCATTTATTCTCAAGACTCAAGGGCCAGCTCCAGGAAGGCAGGAGTAATGATGGGCATTTGTGTAATACGTTATGACTGTCGCAGGCGGTGACTCATGACCACCAGCCACATAGCTGAAGCTGACGATGGGCTGCCGGACTAGTCAGAACTGTTACATGTGCATATTCAGCGGTTTCTAGACTGGGCTACAGGATGTGCTCTGGGTAGCCCAGCAATAATGACTAATACTGGGGAGGCCAAGAATCCAGTAATTGTTCAGTGAGGCAGGATGCCTCAGCAGTACCCGCCTGGCCTCCTGGAGAGTTGCCTGTCTTCTGTGTACGGTGTACATTGGGATCCTAGATGGACTTGGCATCAACACACAGACAAAAGGTTTCTTCTATGTGCTGTTATCTGGGCTGCCACCAGAAGGCACTGCCCTGATTTAGGGCGGGTCTTCCTGCTTCAGATAATCTTAAGAAAACCCTTCGCAGGCTTGCCGGGGCGCTTTTGTTCTAGTTAATTCCAGATGCCGTCAGAGTTGACAACTCACAGCTCCGCATCCCTCCCCACAGAAACCACAGCCATTCCACCCCACTGCCCTTTCCTCAGGTGATCAGTCTGCCTGCTGCGGTCTCATCGCTTGCTCAGATTTCCTCAGCCCAGGCCACCCTTCCTATACATTCTGCCTCTCACGTCCCAGGAATGCTAAACAGACCCAATTGTTTTCCGCATTCACTAACCCTTGGTGCTCAGCCTGCATCTGAGGCCTTTTGTCTTCTAGCAGGACAGTCCATGGCCTGCCTGGCCTTTCACCCTCTAAAGCAGTATCTGCTGGCCTCACCGATGTCCTGACCAGTGTCCCTCTGGTTCATGCCTTCCCAGTCTCCTCTGCCCCCCCCCCATCTTCAAATTTCTTTTAAACTTATTCCTCTGATGAGAATCCACGAAGTTGGGGGGGGGAGGGAAACCGGGGCATTAAGAATGTACCCCTCCTGCCCCCAGAAAGAGCTGAGCTGATGAGAACCTGCGGGACATTCACACCTGTCGAACACCCACCAGTCTGTGCTGTGTCATGTTCTAAGAGTCAGAATACCTTGACTACTCTGACTAGGCAGCACGCATTTTCCAGCAGGCCAAGTCTCAACCAGGTGCTGTTGGTTGTAGCCCAGAAAATGAAAATTCCTTACGGTCTTGTTCCTATAAATGTCCCTTATCCCCCACCTCTCCATGGACATTCCTGTAGATTTTTGTCCCTGTATATAGGAAGGATTCTAAGTTCCCTGTGTCAGTCTGCTTTCTACTGTTACTAAGACAACTGTACCCAGGGGAAGTTTTGTTTAGCTTTAGTCTTTAGCTCCTGGCCTTCCGGGTTTCCATCCATCATCAGGCAGACTCGTGGGAAAGATCAGGGAGCACAGCTCATGCCATGCCAGAGGAAAGGACTGTGCATCGCGTTCCAGTTGTGGCAGGCAGGGGACACCAGCTCTAACTGTGGGACCTCACAGTCCAAGCACAGCATTGCCCTTGTAAATTTGGTGGTGGGCTTCTAAGTACTGCGTTCCATTTTGCCTAATTTTAACACATTAAAAACAATAACAACAAAAACTTGGGCAGTGGTGGTGCATGCACTTAATTCCAGACCTTGGAGAGGCAAAGGCAGGTGGGTCTGAGTTCAAGGCCAGCCTGGTCTACAGAGAGAATTCCAAGACAGCCAGGGCTACACAGAGAAACCCTGCCTCGAAGAAGCACCAAAACCAAAAGTCAGCAGCAATTACCTTTACCCAGTTTGTAGGAAGTCTGTGTATACTTTTGACTCGAAGCTACTTCAGTAATAAAAATAAAGTGTAGTAGTTTGAGTGGGGACCTTGATCATCTGGTCTTGTGCCTTTGTTCCCCGTCTGTGCATAAGCTTGTTTTACCTGCCCTTTCTGTGCTCTCTCACTTCAGCTAAATGACTATAATCCTTAAGAATTGTATGTGGAATTAAATCCCGGTGAAACACTAAAGCAAACAAAATGTTTTTTTTAAAACAGCTGCGCAGTGAAGGCGCACGCCTTTAGTCCCAGCACTCAGGAGGCAGAGGCAGGTGGATCTCTGAGTTGGAGACCAGCCTGGTCTCGAAACACCATCCCTGTCCCCCACCCCTCAAAAAAGACTGTATGCTGATTGACTGATTAGTTAGTGTTCTCTTTAATCTGGAGAACCAGAACTGGCACGGAGGATCAAGGCGTATAAAGTAGGCAACAGCCGTACACTCCCAGCCCCATCGTAGGGTGGTTGGAGCTTTCCCTCCAAACCTCTCTGCACGGCTTTTGGGGAGACTCCAGCTTCGGATATTCCAGGTCGAATCAGACATCCTGGCTAGGACTAGCTCTACCACCTTCCTCTCCCTTTTCCCTCAGCAAAGTCGCCTGCTGCTTCACCCAGGCTTGAGAAATCCCACCTCAAACAACAAAACGCAGACCTTAGCGCCCCGCTCCTCCTCTCTCCGCCCCGCCCCGCCCCGAACTCGCCCCTCTCCATCCCCTTGCCTCCCGGAACCCGCCCAGTCGCTTCTGTCCATCAAAGCGCCTCTAGTGGGCGGGGCTCGCTGCCGTAGGGACCTGAGACGGCCATCCGGAGCACGATGGCGGCTGCGGGGTCTGATTCTCTGCGTGTGGGCTTCGTGGGCGCAGGCCGCATGGCGGAGGCCATTGCTCAAGGCCTCATACGAGCAGGTGGGGAGGCGAGGCCTGGTTGGGGGGGCTTTACTATGGGAAGAACCCTTAATCCTTGGCGGGAAGGGCACAAATGGTTCACCCAAGGGCCAGTGGGGTGAACTCGCCATGTTCCTGGATGAGAACCCTACGGTAGCCTTCCATCAAGGTCTCCAGGGTCCCTGGGCCCTGAGCCTGCAGCCCTTTTCCCACGAGGGTGGGTGGGTGGGCGAGCCAGGCGTGGTGTGGAAAAAAAGCCCAGCTTATTTTATTTAACTCTGTTGGTATTGTTGGATGATATTCCTTTAAATGTATTGAATTAAAGAATTGCCATTAACTTCATTCATGACTTTCTTTGTCACGGTTTTGCTTGTTTATTTGTTGCTTTTTTTCCCCCTTGTTTTTCGAGACAGGGTTTCTCTGTGTCGCCCTTGCTGTCCTGGATTCCCTTGGTAGATCAGGCTGACCTTAAACTCAGAGATCTGCCTCTGCTTCCCGAGATTAAAGGCATGAGCCACGAATGGTGGGCTTACTTTTGACTTATTTCCTTAACGTGACTGTGAATTTTATAGTTCCATATGTGACGCAAATCAATTTTATCTTAGATTGGACTGGCTTTAATGCCAAATTAAGTGTCCAACTTCCTGGCCTCCTCCTCACTCTGTTTTCTGTTCACGCATCAACTCCACTTTCAGAGGTGGGCAGCTGCGTGGGAGGAAGAGGATTGGCTCTGTGTACTGGAGAGTGTCTGCCATCCCTGGTGTGTCTTCTCTAGAGCCAACAATACCTTGAATGGCAAGGTCACAGTGTCTCCACCTGTGCCAGATGTCTGCAGTCTGCTGGAGGGTGGGTTGAGAAGGGAGGCTGAGGACTGCTGGTACATAGCAGGGGCTGTCAATACTGGCCTGACTACTTTACATACAGCTTGCAGGTAGAGAAAGTCGGTGACCTTTGGCTCCCTGCTTTCGGTTGTACTTCAAAGTCCAGAGCAGTATGATCATGAGAGAGTGGCTTCCTACAAGTCTCACGGTGTTTACATGTAAAACCTGGCAGTTCACCTGCCTCTTGGTGCTATACCAACTGTCACTGACATGATTAGCAGCCTCTATGTTCAGGTTGTGGGGTACGCTTCCACCTTTCTACCTCTACACCCTCCAAAAACATGATTTCTACCAAACAGGCATTTAGTCTCCTCAAAACATCCCAGCACACTTGCCCTGTTGCAAGGGAGCTTCTCCCCTGTCAGGTCTTTATCAGATAAGCTAATTTTTTAAAAGATTATTTTATATGTGTGTTTTGTTTGTGCACTGTGTGTGCATGTGTGTGTACATGTGTGTGTGTACGTGTGTGTGCATGTACGTGCGCGCAAGAGTGTGTGTGTGTGTGTGTATGTGTGTGTGTGTGTGTGTGTGCTTGGTGCCTGCGGAGGCCAGAGGAGGGCACTGGCTCCACTGAGGTGGAGTTATGGATGGTTGTCATCGCCATGTGGGTCCTGGGAACCTATCCCAGGTCATCTTCAAGAGCCGCAAGTATTCTCAACTTCGGAGCAGTCTCTCCAGACTCTTTACCAGCTATGTCCCTATGCAGTCCTGGTGTTCCTGCAAAGATTTTGCATTTTGACCAACAGACCTAAGTGCACCAGTCAGCTGCCCCTTCCCTGAAAGCAGGGACCCATGGGCTCTGTGTCTGGTCAGAATCAGGCAGGTTCCTGGCCCCAGTATCCTACAGCAGTGTTGGCAATGGCATTCAAATACAATTCACTTGATTGCTCAGCAGCAAAGATAAGCATCCCTCCTGTGATCCTATGGAGCCTTAGGCTAACAATGGCCTAGGCTAGCTCTTTCCTATCTTCCCAGCCCTCACCAGCTTTTGGCTTTCTATCCAGGAAAAGTGGAAGCTAAGCAAGTGCTGGCCAGTGCACCAACAGACAAGAACCTCTGCCACTTCAGGGTGAGTGGGACTTAGGGGCTTGTCCTTCTGAAGCATTTTCAGGGCCAGGTATGGCTGAAGGTTTGAGATGGCTTGGTTTGTCCTGGAGAAGGAGAGGTCAAAGGCCAGGAAAAACTTCTGGAAGACTAGAGCAGATTGTATTCCTGTGTAGGGTAGTTGTGGACACTAATTAAGAGGGAAGGTTCCAGGGCTGCAGAGATAGCTCAGTGGTTAAGAGCACTGATTGCTCTTCCAGGAGACCCGGGCTTAACTCCCATCACCTACATGGCAGCTCACAACTGTCTGTAACTTCAGGATCCAGCACCCTCACATAAACAGGCATACAGGCAAAACACCAATAAAATAAAAATAAATTTTAGGAGGGAAGGTTCCAGAAGGTAAATCTTGGACTCTGTGAGGCTCAGGGCCATTGGGTTTTTCTTAGGCATTTGAGAGTATGACTGGTACAGACATTTGTAACAACAGAGGCCTGAGGGAACCGTGGGATGCAGGGTGATTGATGGCACACGGGTGGGTAGGATCCCTCCTTACACAGCCTCATTCCTGGCGCTGGTGTCCGTGCAGGCTCTGGGTTGCCAGACCACTCACTCCAACCAGGAAGTGCTGCAGAGCTGTTCACTTATCATCTTTGCCACCAAGCCTCAGGTTCTGCCAGATGTTCTGGCAGAGGTGGCCTCCGTCGTTACGAGTGAGCACATCGTGGTCTCTGTGGCTGCTGGGATCCCTCTGAGCTCGCTGGAGGAGGTGAGTAGTCTATGAAATAGGCTCCGCCGGCCTGCGTGGGAGGCAGTTAGCATCCCAGACCACCTCCAGAGGTCATTAGTTGGCCCACCAGGATTAGGTGGCTGGGGCCATGTTCTGCCACTGCCTGGGAAGTGGGGTCTAGAGACCGCATTTAGCTGAGGTGTTTGCCTAGCAAGCCCGGTCTCATAGGATACCTGACACCAAGCTCTCTTTTGTCCAGCTACTGCCCCCGAAAACACGAGTGTTGCGAGTCTCTCCCAATCTACCTTGCGTAGTCCAGGAGGGGGCCATGGTGATGGCCCGGGGCCACCATGCCAGGAATGACGACGCTAAGCTCCTACAGAACTTGCTGGAGGCCTGCGGGCAGTGCATAGAGGTTCCTGAGTCCTACGTAGATATCCATACTGGCCTCAGTGGCAGTGGTGTGGCCTTTGTGAGTATTGTCTTCCCCATACCCTCAAAGGCCCTGCTCTCAAGGTCTCAGAGTCAAGCCTTGGGGTCTCAAGTGGTCCATGGGCCACCAGTGAGCTCTGCTATCTCAGAACTAAAATGCGAGAGGCTGGCCACTTTACCAAACTCTGGGTTTAGGCCTTAGAGCCTCAGCTATCTGTGACCATGTTCAGGGCCTTCTTTCTCATGGTTCTGAGCCAATGGTTCTCAACCTTCCTAATGCTACGACCCTTTAATACAGTTGTTGTGGTGACCCCCAACCATATTGGTTTTTGTTTTCTTTGTTTTTCGAGACAGGGTTTCTCTGTGTAGCTTTGGAGCCTGTCCTAGAACTAGCCCTTATAGACCAGGCTGGCCTCGAACTCACAGAGATCCGCCTGCCTCTGCCTCCCGAGTGCTGGGATTAAAGGTCTGCATCACCACTACCCAGCAATATCTGTGTTTTCTGATGATCTTAGGTGACCCCTGAGAAGAGGATTGTTAATTCCCAAAGGGGTCGTGACCCACAGGTTGAGAACTATGTTCAGAGTATTCTCTAGCTGGGAGCTGTGTCCAGCAGAATGTCAACCTTGACATTCCCCCTTCCCACTCCCAATGCTATTGCTACAGGTGTGCACATTCTCGGAGGCCCTAGCTGAAGGTGCCATCAAGATGGGCATGCCCAGTGGCCTGGCCCACCGCATTGCTGCCCAGACTCTGCTGGTGAGTGAAGGGTTCATCGGGAGAACGCTGGGAAGGTTGTGCTCAGGAGTGTGTGCTATCTCCAGAAAACAGGCAGACACACCTGCCAACTTCAGACAGGCGGGGGAAACGTGTAACTGCCCCTCCATAACTCTCCCTTAAACTCTTCTCCCCAGGGGACAGCCAAGATGCTGCAGCAGGAAGGGAAGCACCCAGCCCAGCTTCGGACAGATGTGCTCACACCAGCTGGAACCACCATCCATGGGCTTCACGCCCTAGAGAAGGGCGGCCTGCGGGCAGCCGCCATGAGCGCGGTGGAAGCAGCTACCTGTCGCGCTAAGGAGCTCAGCAAGAAGTAAGCCAGGCTCCAGGTGAGACTATGGGTTCCTGGCCCAGCTTCAGCCTCTGAGTGGCGAGAATAGCCCCACGGCCATCATCTTCATCAGAGAAGCTGTGACTACTTTTTAAAGACCCTCAAGATCAGGTCTGTTGCCTGTGACATTCAGTCAAGGAAGCAGGAGGTGCGGAGGGTCATTCGACCCCCAACTGTGATTCCAGCTCCTCTCTCCTGCACCTCTCAGCCAATTGTAATTGTGTCCTAATTGTACATGGCCTCATGGTCTCAGGGGGCAGATTATGCAACCTGTGGAAGGTGAACTAAAATGCGAGAGGTTTCCATCTTTGCAGATATGGGATCATTCTCATCCGTGCTGGCATGAGGTGTTTTGGTGGTATGGTTGCTTTGTCACCCACACTCCTGTAAGCAGCACCCCATCCATGCTCTGTAAGTCCAATAAACTCATTGGTTCCCCAAGTTGAACTTTGATGGAATTGTGCTTTGGTTTGTCCTTGGCACCATATAAGGAGGGGATAAATATATTTCCTCAGGAAGAGTATCTTCAACACTGGGTACCAGCCTCCTTGCTTGCCCAGTTTCCCTCTATCTTCCCCTTGTCCCCACCTCTAAGGACAACGGTTCTCTATCCATCACATAAATGGATATTTCCATTTCCTCTACTCTTGGCAAAAGAGTCCATCTCTGCAGGCCACCTCGCTGCCACCCCCTCCCAGGACAGCAAGAATCCAATAGGCAGTGTTGATTCTCAGGCGCCTGAAAGTTTTTTTTGGGGGGTGGGAGTGGGACTTGGAATCCATGACAGAGCTGCTAGCAACAAGAGCTGCTGAGGCTGGTCTAGAGCCCTTTCTCGTCTATGAATTTCCGTGGACTGCTCAAAAGCCAGAGGTCAGACTAGTGGAGGATTAAGGTGGGAATGTCACAGGAATAGATGGCACTTGCTCTCTCCCTCTCCTTGAAGCCAGATTCTTGGCCCAGAGGAGGAAAGAGTCCCCAGTAGAAGCTGAAGAACTCCCCTTCCCTGAGCAGTCGGAAAGTGGCATGCCTTTCCATAGTCAGGAGCAGCTCCTCCAAGGGGTCTCATGCTGCAGAACTATACTGTCCAGCTTATCCTGTGTTTGGGTTGCACCAGTCAAGTGGAAAAGCTGTCCGAGGTTTCAAAGATGGGTCCTAGCTAGCTTTGGAAGATGAGACCCCTGCTTCCAGCTGGACCTAAGCTGGCTCTAGGGCAGGCAGAGCTTAGTCTGGTACTACAACTACAGGGACTACACTGGTAGCATGTGACTCTTCAGTAAATCCATTCCTAGACCAGCAGGTCAGGAAAATCAGCACTTAGGGGAAAGTGCTGTGGGATGGAGGACCAGGGCTCTGAGGCTACTGCACAGCGGGTACCTGGTATGGCTCTGGCCCCCACCACAGGTACCCTCTCCACCAAAACTCTCCTGGTCACTCTGACCCTAAGATGCCAACTCCCTCACGTTTACCCAGCAGCCTCCTGAGATTTGGTGGAAGCATCCATCAGTGTGGCTTGGGGCAGCTCCCACAGTAGCCATCTGCTAGCTTGGTGACACCAGAAACCTATCTATACAGCAGGCCTAATGGTATTCGTAGGAAGAGGCTGTCTATCCCCAGTCCCACTACTCCAACACTGCAGCCCTTCCTCCTCTCAGCCCCTTGCCTTGGATGCACCCCTCTCATCCCATTTCCAGGGGGTGGCTTCTCTCAGCCCGGGGCTGCCTGACTGGATTCTGACATTGTCACTCGTCAAAAGGGCCATCCTGAGTCCAGTTCATGCCCTTACTTTCCCTTTTGTAAGAATTTACAGAAAAACAGCCCAGCTGCTGTATTTATACAAAGTGCTACGTGAGCTGACCACTGATAACGAGAAGACAAGCGATACAGACAGCAGAGAGTCCCATCCCAGCTGCAGGGTCACTTGCCTGTGTTGTGCAGACACAGACAATCAACTTCCCTGGCTTCTAAGATATGCCAAGTTCAGGTAGGATGGAGTCCCAGGGTCTGGTATAAGGCAGCTCACCTGCCAAGAGAATCACTGACGGTGAAACAATGGATGTTTCTCTCTGGGATGAGGGCTGGAAAGTGGAACATACCCCTTCATTGCCTAGTCATGGTCCAGAGGTGACAGGCTGGGACACAGGCTGTTGGCTACTCAAAGAGGCAGCTTTGGGGCCATACGGCTGTGACACTATCATCCAGGCCTCTTCCTATTGTACGCTGTCATCCAGCCACTGCTTTCTGAGATAGGAACTAGTAGATGCTCATGGTATTCTTTGTAATCAATACTGCCCCACTTTTGTGCCCTCCTCCTCCTCCCCCATGCTATGGAGTGTTCCAAATCCAAGCATTAGATCCAGTCACAAAAATAAGACTAAACCAGGGTGGCTGATGAAGTTGACCTGTTTCACCTTTATTACACAAGTGCCATTAGACCGGCTCACCAAGTGACATTAGACCAGCTGGCCAGGTGACCTGATCTTTGAGCAAGGTTGAGTGTCAGAGAAAGGGCCCTACAATAAAATATGAAACCCACAAGCCCAAGATCCTACTGAGGGCAGCTGATGGGGTCAAGATGCTATTGTGGGCACATTTAGAAGAGGCCAGGCTGTACCAGGTTCCAGCTGGGCTTCCCATAGGCCGTCCTAACTAGGTGTGTAAAGGGCTCAGTCCTCAGAGGACCAGCCTTGAGCTTGAGGTGCTCCCCTCCCCGTCTACCATTTGTTTTACCTACAGCTCGGTCATTTTCACCTTCCAAGGACATGGACCTTGAGGACAAGGCTGCCTGTGACCACTGCAAGTCCTCAGTCCCCACAGCAGTGGTGGTGGTTCCAACAGAACCCACACTCACCCGTCTTTCTGTGCTGGGTGCCTTCTCCAAACAATCCGTGTATGAATCTAAGGTAGGACCGCTTAGCAGAAAAGGCTGCCTATACTTCCCAGGCGAAAGGATCGCTATACTTTGTGATTCCTGGTAGATAGCAGGGGGCAATGGCTGCTGAAGAAAGAAACTGCCTTTTCAGCCTCCTTACTAGTTACTGCAACTCGGTGCCCACAGGGAGCAGCAGTGACGCACAGATGGGCACACTGAGGATAAGGCTCTCCCTAAGAGGCCCATGAACCCCTAGGGAGGCCCATCAGACACTAAAAACAGAAAGGTGAGGTAACTGCACATCAACACAGCTGCCTGTGGGGCGAAGGCCCCCGTGTAACAGATATGCAGTACTGCAAGCCCAGGAGGACTTCCTGCTGGGACAAACGGGGTACCTGGATGAAGCAGCCTCCTCCACAGCTAGGACCCAGCCACCAGAACCTCTGTCCATAGCATGTAAAGAACAGCAGCATATTCCAGTCTAAAAATTTGCATTTTTTTAAAAAAAAATAGTGCTGTTGTTTGAACCCAGGGCCTCACCTCATGCATCCTAGCAAGCACCCTAGGATCCCTAGCCTGAGATGACACCTTTGTGCCTTCTCATGGGTGTCTCAGTTAATGATAGCATACAGACAAAAGCCTGACAGGAACTCTCTGACCTAGTCAGCCCCACACCTGATTGTTTATAGGGCAGCAATATGGGACCATAGCAACCTCCTGGATCTTGGGTCCTCAGATGAAAGGGCTTAGACAGCTAGAGGGGCTGGTGAGAGGTCTCACTCCTGAGTCCTAGTCTCTGCCAACCCCAGTCTATCTGGGCCCAGGCCAAAGGAGGAAACACAATAGAAAGGACAAAGATAGAAGCCGATAGAAAGCTCTCCCAAAGAACAGTACAGGTAGCCTAGGCTGGAATAGCTGCTGACACTACCCAGGCTGGATGGAAATCCAAGGCCCAGGCAGGTCCACCTCTCCACAGACCTGGAAGTAGGTCTGTCAAAGCCTGATGGCAGCTCCTAGCCTGTGTACCTGGGTGATATGGAAGCTGCTGGAATTAAACACATTAGACTTCTGAAACCCCACCCAAGTTGCTAAGGTTGGAGACCCTCTACCAGCCACGACTGCCCAAGGTCCTCTAGGTCTTTAGGCTTGAGGCCAGGTACATAGTGTGTACAGACAGAGTTTGCTACCTGAGCCTCCGTTCTCTTGTTCCATGTGTTCCTTCAACTCTTAATATTTACGTAGACTTTTGACTGGGGTGTAGTGTGGTTCTAAGGAGCTGTATTCTTGGACTTACGTGCAGATCATTTTTGGATACCTCATCCATGGCTCCACCCATTGCCAAGCTCTTGCATCCCTTGCCCTTCCCCACATCGTGTTTTCAAGGCTCAGACTATGAGGGAAGAGGTGAAGATAAGGGGCAAGTACTAGGACAGGGGCTCAGGACAGTATTTCTGCAAAGGCAATATTGGCCCTCCCTCAGACACAGGTGCCTCAGCTCTAGACCACCTGGAGCAATCTGAATCCGCAATTGGACAGAGCACCAGAGTGATTCAAAATCTGGATATTATTAGAGTAGAGTCTTTTTCTCCAACCTGGGCCATCCAGCAATAGTTTCTCAGCCACACTCTTGGCAATGCCAGGAGGTGGATGAGTCTAGGGTTGGGGCTGGTGCAGGAAGAGCCCATGAGTGTACAGAGGTTGACTCAAAGGCACTGTCATGTTCTCAGATGGTTGCAAAGGCTGTGACCTGTTTCCTGGGAGTTCAGACAGCCCTAGAGCTGGACAAAGTGCTTGGTAGCTTGTCCTGCCATTGGTCAAGCCACCTGGGTCCAAATCCAAACACTTGCCAACATCAGGAGTGGAAGATCTAGTCAGAAGGGAGTATTTTGAAGGACTAAAAATCTAAGTAGAACAGAATCGACTATACTTTGCTGTATCCAAAACCTCACCAAGCACTGGGCTTCCATTTCCTTGCATCCCACTCTCTGTGAGTACACCATCCCAGGTCAAGGAACTGGGGCCTAGCCTGAGCTCTGATCCAGCACCACAAGGGCCTTCAGTTATCAGAGCAAGGGCAAGATAGCCCAGAGACCACCTCACTCTTCCGGCACTCATGGTTCCCTATGAAGAGCATCTTTTAAAACAGGTTTAATGTGTTTTTGCTTGTTTTTAAAACAAAACCTAGTGCTTTCCCACTGAGGTGAGGCCAGGCAGCACCGGGGAGGCAGAAGCAGGAGCCTCATCCAGTGCACATGGGGGCAAGGGTAGGGGTGAGCCCCATAGGGGCTGGAACGGAAGTACAGTCAACTGTTCTCCAGTAGGTGCTGTGCTTATGGGCCCATATGTGCCTACTCAGCAAAGAGCATCTGCTCCTTTAAACTACTTCCCCAAGATGCTGTGGATCACGGGACAGGGCATCCTTTACCGATGGAACTCCTCCACGCTGTATTGGGCGTGCACCCCTGGACCTCTACAGTGGACTATACCAGGGAGAAAAGGTGGAAGACGGCAGACTGTGTATGCCCCCTCTCTCCCAGTGCAGCACGAAAATGGCCAGTGGGCCCCGGAGGTTACACGCCACCATGGGAAGCTGCAGATGAGGGCCCCATGCCGCCGAGCCTCCGTGCCATGGTAATGAGGGAACGTAGCTGCACTAGCCTCACTGCTCCCACTTCTCTAGGATCCTGGCTCTCCAGCCACCTCAGAGCTGTCTCTAGACCCCAAACAGCTTCCCCAGCAGTAGGTACCAACATTCCTCCTTGCTCAGTGGCCTCCTCCTCCTCCTCTCCAGCCCCCAGGCTAGAGGGCAGGCTGGCTGGGGAAGGAGGGGCTGCGGGAACCACCTCCTCTCTGCAGCCCTCAGGGAGACCCCCGTCATCGTCCAGGTGCAGCCACTCTGCCACCTCTTCAGGTGCCAGGCGCTTGTAAGCCAGAGCTGCCAGATGTGTGAGGTCACTGAGCACCCTGCTGCGTTCGGCAGCCTCCTCTACCTGGTGGGCTGGCTGCTGCCCGGGCTCAAAGGCTGCCCTAAGACCCAGCAGCCAGCAGCGCTCTATGCTGCCTGCCTGGACCAGGTCCCATGAGAGGCCAGCCAGGTATAGCATGTCCTTGAGCATGAAGCTTCTCATGAAGTCTAGAGGGGAGCCACTGGCACAAGACACAGCAAGCCTCAGCAGCTCTCGTTTGTACAAATGTTTGAAGGCTGCCACCACACCATGCTCCAGCGGCGCAGGGATGTGCGCTCGGCTGTTGCCCTTGGACAAGAAAAGCACACGAACTGCACCATCAGGTGTCTGCAGCTCCTCTGGGGACCCAAGGAGCTCAGGCTGGCACTGCCTAGGAGTCTCCTCACTCTCCTCCAGGGCGGGCACCCTAGTGGCCCAGCTTGGACAGGGTGGATGGGCCACTAGCAACACCGCCTTCTGTTGCAGGCAGCTTCGGCGCAGGTAGCGCTTGACGCCAGGGACGAATTCCTCAAAGAACCAGCCCCGAAGAAGAGGACGACTGAGCCAGGCATCCGGACTGTAACGGTAGGAGGCCGGGAACTTGTCCTGGTTGTGGTGACGCAAGCTGGGTGGGTCTGGTAGTTGTCCGATAACTAGTGGCTTCAACTTGTGGCTGCCCGTCAGGTTGGCGGCCAACAGAACTGTCACTCGGTCGCCTGGCCAGCGCTGGCTGCACCCACTAGGCCCGCTGGAGTCCCGAACGCCTGGAGTTGAGGTCTGCTCCGGAAGTAACCTCCAGTACAGACCAGTAACGTTGGCGTTGTAGATCTGTTCGTCACCATAGCCGCCCTCGGAATGGGGTAGAGTGGTCAGCGCACGGTCAGGTAGAACTGCGCCGGGTGACTGTGTAGGCTCCTCCTTGACAGGTGCAGGGCCTGCGGCCGGGGACTCGGCCTCGCCATAGATGCGCTGGCTGGAGATGCCGTGGCGCTTCTGCCAGCGCCAGAACCAGCCGTGGCTAGCCTTGAAGGTACACTCGGGGCCGTAGATCTGGCGAGCAAAGGCCTCAGCCTGCGCTTGGATGACCGGACCGGACAGCGGCACGCCGTGCTGGCGCAAGGTGAGAAACCACGAATAGACCGCGCGGTCGATCTCCTCCTCGTTGGCCAGACGCATCTTCTTGCGCTGCGTGCCCACCTCTCCACCAAGCTGGTCCAGAAACCAGCGCAGCTTGGGCTCGTCCTTGAGCCAGCCGCGCAACGTGCCGCCCGGTACGCCAAAGTCGCGGCACACGCTGGCCTGCCGCTCACCGCCCTTGACGCGCTCGATGGCTTGCAGCTTGTCTTTGATGGAGTAGGCCTTGCGGAAAGTCATTTTTACGGCCACGCGGGGCCGCGGCTCGGGCGCGGTGGGCGGCGGGCGCGCCACGGGACCCTGGCCCGGAGCCGGTGATCTCGGCGACTCAGCAAGACTCCGAGGAGGGGGAAGACGAACACGATGAGGGACCGGGTGCAGGGTCGGGCCGGCCGGCGGGTTCGTGGGGTACATGGCGTCAGCGCCAGGGACCACCGGGCTAGCTAGCCAGACACCCCGCGCGGGCCGCTCGGGGCGGGGCTCGGGGGCGGGGCTGCCCGGGTCCCTCCCTTTTGTCTCGCCGGCCCTGTCGGGACAGGCTCTCTAGTCCCGCCCCCTTCGCCCCGTGGCGCCTGCGCACGGTCTGGACTCGGACGCGTCAGCGGCGCGTGCGCACACCAACTCCGTTTCGTCCCGCCCTAGTCCGGCCGGCTCCACTCTTCGTGCCTTGGAGGGGTGCTGCGTGTTGGGACGTCCGGTTCTCTGCTGTTTGTAACAACTCCTCGGGTGAAGCGCGGTGCCCGAGGTAGCTGTCCCGTGGCTTCTACCAAAATGGTTCCTGCATGTATTGTGGTGCATGCTCCGCGGGCGAGGCAGCGCGTGCTCAGGGTTATGTCCCCCGCCGGGCCACTTGTGGTCTGTGCCGCTGCGTTTTCCGGGAGCTGCGCGGTCGCCCTCCCTTTCCTTTGCAGTCCTGAGCTCGCAGTTCCAGGTTTTGGTTGCTGCGTCCTTGGCTGGCGTGTGAGTACCGCGGGCCCCGCCTCAAGGAGCGCACGTGCAGCAGAGGCTGGAGTGCCCCGGCCCCGGGCCTTTCGGGTTGGCTCCAGTGGATCAGTGAGGGCTACGGGCTGGTGTCTAGTCCAGTGTGGGGCCGGGCCGGTGGCCACATGGTTGCCAGCTTCCTGAGCGCTGCTTCAGGCCGGCCGCGCGGCGGCCTGCCACGGCCATGACTGACACCCTTACCGGGCCGGCGTTCGACTGCCCCAGCTGTTGCCAAGGTCCTAGGACCTTGCGGTTAAGCACCGAGGGCATACCGAGCTCTAAGGCGTAGAGGGAACTTGATTCGGGTGCAGCCTTGTGGAACTTAGGAGGCACACGAACACAGGGGTAGAGAAAAGGCATGTGATGCCGGTTGGCTCAAACGTAACGGGGCCACTTACTGATTTGAACGCGATGATCTGAGCAGTTTTCTCGGGAAGGGGTCGTTGAAGGGCACGGGCTGTTATTTTTTCTAATACATGAGCGCTCTCTCTCCCAGCATCATGGTTTTCTAGAGTGAAAGCCTACCTCGCAGCAAAAGAACTTGTTGAAGCTAATGTTGAGATGCCACCCCCCCCCCCCGGGGGATGCTTCTGAATTGGCCCTGTCACTCAGGAATGATAACTCAGTCTCACCTCAGGTGGATCCTCATGGATAAAGCAAAAGATGGATGGAACAGGACCACCCGGTGCCCCCTGAGCCAATCCTATGGGGCAGCAGAGTCCGAGAGGAAGAAGTCCTCAAAGGGACGAGGAGTCTCCTCCCAGGCTCTGCGGTGGCTAGTTCAGCATGAGCCTCCACTTTGACTGCAGAACTCCGTAAACAGCTGCAGCGTTGGCAGAGGGAGCCACATAGACTTTCTTAACCTGAGATGTGTGCTGCATAGCGTTCTGTCCTTTCAGGAGGAAGCTGGTATAGGGCTAGTTCTCCAAGCTCAGCTTTTGGATAGCTGAGGCCCCTGGGCTTACTGCAAATGAGGCAGAGGTGCACGAGAGGATTTGACGGTCAGAAAGAGTGGCTCTTGGGGGCTGTAGGCAGACGATACTGGTGTGTGCTTGTTGCTGGTTGGAGACATTTCCAGGTACTGGAAGATGCCTTCTCCAGCTCCACATATCACTTAACTCAGCACATTGGGGTGGTTACACCAGTCAGCGCCTCCATTTTCCTTTCTGGGTCTAAGATGTCACATGATCATTCCCTGCCTAAGTATGAGGTTTGGCACAGGTGTTACCAAGTGTAAAGGAAGAGCTAAGAGAGCAAGAGCTGTCTGGCAAGCCCCAGGACCTGTGTGTCAGGTCAGGGTACCTCAGGTTGGAACAGAAATAGAACCAGCAAACCATGGCATTTGGGCTTAGGCTGGGCACTAGCCTTTGGGGCTCAAGATGGGCAAAAAAGCACAAGTCAGTGTTTCTCGAAAGGACTGGGACATCCTGGAGCAGAGAAGCAGGGTGGGAACTTGGGGATGTAGAATTCTCATGGGAGAAAAGACCCAGGGCATTATCACTCCAGTGCCTAGGTAAACGGCAGTGTGGCTCCCCCACTGCGTGTCTGGTTGTGACTAAAGAGAGCCTTTGCTTCGAGTGCTACCGGCTGCCCCTTGGGACACCAGCTTCAAGCAGTTCCGACAGGCAGCCCTGGTTCACAGACTCAGGCTAGCTGAGCAAGGGAGTGTTGCTACTGGGGTGCAGGGGTGTCAGTTGGACCTGCTGGCAGACCCCATTCCCTATCCACCGTGCTCACGAGGACAGTGAGTATTGGGAGCCCATCAGTGATCGGACCGATGGGGTGACATGCCATTTCAGAACGTCCAGAGGACAGAAGGTGTGGGGCTTAGGGCTCAGAAAGCCATCCCAGAGGGAAATTTTCTCTATTGTTCCCAGCACATGGAACCCTTCAGATGTTTGCTGCCGTGGTGGGGCATAGCTGTGACATACCTGTTCTCATCTTCCTTGGGGTCCAGTCCCCTAACCAGAAGGGTCCCTGGTAGGAGCCCTGACTAGTCCAAATTAGTAGAAGCTATGAGAGTCCTAAACACTTGTGGCCTTCTTTGGGGAGCAGATGTAGGTTGGCCCTCGGAGGCTGCAGCTGGCCAGTTAGCTCTTTTGGCAAGTTCCTTGTGAGTGGGGCTAGGACTGAGTCCTGGTACTTAGGACCTATAAGGCCTTGTCTTACCACACAAACTGCCTGTATCCAGGGCCCTCCAGAGCTCAGGATTATCCGTCTCCCACACACAAAGGGTCTTGACAGCTTACCTCTGGTAACCAGTCTTGCTTTCCGGACTCCAGCCTCTATCCAGGAGCCAGGGCAAGGGTGTCTGTCTAGGTCCTTTGGCGTGTCTGTGCCTGCTTCTCCGGAAGTTGGCTTTCTTTCCGGTATTTCTGTCTCTTTAGCATGTTTCTGCTATTGCCTGGATAAAACCTCAGGAGAAAGAAAGGCCAACCCTGTTGTAGGAACACGGGTATTGACAGACTTGTCCTTGTGGGGGTTTGAGAAATTCACAGCTGCCTGTTTCTAGGCTGTTTTTCCTGGACAGTTTGCATGTATGTGTCCTCCAGGGAAGCAATGGAGTTCAGTGCCCAGTGTGGGTACAGACTGGCTAAAGTCCTCAAGCCTATTGTGTGCCTCTGGGGAAAGTAGGTTGGGGAAGACTGTGTCCTTTGGGAGCCTTTGCTACTTGTGCTGTCTAGGGTTGGCATCCCTACCTGTTTGGTCTCTATCCCCCCAACCCAGAGATAAGAGGTCCAGTATCAGCATGGTCACTGGGCCTTGGTGGCAGCTGAGCCCACAGCTTAGAGCTGTCTGGACCACTTGGTCCCTTGGAGATAGGGCAGTGGGGGAATGTCCTTATCTTTTGAAGCCTTGCCAGTGAAGGGGAGCCTTCTTCCCCAGCTAAGGGAGCATCTGTAGGTACTAGCTCACCTTATTGCAGGCTGTAGGCACAGTAAAGGACAGGGTGGGAGCAGGTAGCTTCCGTGGTTTTTTTTGCTTGTCTCCTAGTTATTAGGAACCCAAGAGCTACGTATCAGGGGCTAATGGGAAAGTGCTACCTCTCAATTATGAGGACCAGGCAGCCACCTGGGATTGGATGGTGTATCTCATTTTATCCTCTGTTGCCATGCCTCCTCGACAAGCAGCTTCTAAAAGGCCACCCAGGCTGCCCAAAGCTGCTGTCTGGCATGGGTGGCCTTTCCCACTGCTCTAACCTTGCTGCTTTTCCTTCATGCTGTCCTAGGAGGCCAAAGCAAAAGTAAGTACACCTGCGAAGTACCCTGTGTCTCCTCCCTTCACCCGAGCCAAGGAACCCCCAGCCATCACCTTGCCCGAGGGAGGCATACCTAGGCAGAGTTGAGCTTGCTAGGACAGGGCAGTGGTGTGATTAAGCAAGTCAGCATACAGCCCTCTGCCCTATGGAGAAGTGGTGGCCAGTCGTGAAGATATGGCCTAAGGAAGTATCCAGCCTTAGTGGCCCTGTCCCTTCTTGGAAGTAGCTACATCTGTTGCCTTCAGGAGGGTTCCAGCCAAGTCTAAGTTTGGTAGAGAGCCAGTTTAGTGGGCGTTGCCGAAGGGAATGGAGGGTCAACCTAGACCTGTATGTAGCCTTCCATGAGAGCAGAGCAGCCCCGGAGAGTTGACTCAGTCAGGTCCTGCTGTGATGGCATACGCTGCCCCGTGGTGACAGTGGGTGATGTCACAATGCTGTGCCTCCTGGGATCCTGCTCAGTCCCTGTCCCTGCCCCTGCCACTTGGCCTTGGTAAGTGAGGGGGTGGTCTGGAGACCTCTGTACACGGGGTCTCTGTGGCTCCTGGTCCTGGCTGGCTCCTCACAGTGGAGAGAGCTTGGGTGGACTGTATTAAAGAATGATAGCTCTCACTTAGAGGTAGGCTCCAGGGCATGACAATTTGAGTCTTCTGAGATTCTGAGCATAGGTGAGATTTGGACAGCTTAACACTCTTCCAGTCAAGCGTTTTGTCGGGTGTATTAGGAAAAGGTCCTAGCTGGTGATAGGAAGGTTTGCTGTCCAGCCGAAGGGTTCCCTTCCACTGCTCGAGAGCCTGCCAGACAGTCGGTGTTATTCAGACCCACAGCAACATGGTAGTGGCATCTGTACCCCAGTCCGTGAATTTTGTTAGTTGAGTCCAGACTACAAAGTCTTAGAATGGCTACCCTTCTAGGGCAAAGCAGCACTAGGAATATTTACCTGTGGCTTTCTGGGCTGGCTAGTAGAACCTGGAACCTGTCTTTTCCATGGTGCCACGTTCAGCTTCAGGAGTAGTGGAGGCAAGTCCTCCCTTACGGCTGTTGCTATGTGCTTCAGAACCAAACCCTGCTGAGGGGACAGAGCTTTAGGTAACACCGGGTCTGATAAGGAAGCTGAGACCCCTGAGGCAAGAGTCCTGTCCACTGATTACAGTAGCCGGTGGGATATGGTATCCTGAGACTGAAGGCCCCATGATGACCCTTCGGTTCCGATGGAAATAGAGCTGTGGTCTGGTGGCCTCCTGGTTGGGAGGTGACAGCTGATTAAGGATCCCTGTTGGTGGGCAGTCAGCCCCGGACCCATCCCTGTGAGGTCAGTCAGGCTCACAGAGACTCTCCCTTTCCCAAGATTCTTGCCCCTGCTCCAGAAAGGCCCACGAGTCTGGACAAGGTTGTTGTGTGGCCAGGGTAGGTTTAGGTCAGTGATGGGCTACTTGCTGGTGCTCCATCCCACCTTGACAAGTCCCTGTCAGTGAACATCAGCCACCACTAGGAGGTGTCAGGCTCAGCATATACAAAAGCACAGCCAGTCTTAAGCTTGATTTCAGTAAGCCATGAGTAATTTACTATACATCTCATGGGATGTGTTTACACTTAAAAAAAAGAGAGAGCCTACTGATTGTTTTTATTAAAGCCTACTGTAAATGAGGACAGCTGTTTGTTTTGTTTGGCGCCCTATCTGGAGTCCCCTTGAGAAAAGGTGTTTGCCGAGTTTGGAGGTGTTTAGATCCTTTTCTCAAGCTGTGGGCTATGGGTTAGCAAAGACAACAAATGCAATAATAAGACATGGGTGTATGCCTATATATGTATGCTGTTTTGTATTTACCAAAGCTCCTGGTGTGGATTTGACGTCCGTGCCCTTGCATGTCATCCGGTCAAGCCCCTTCCGGTGGCTTGCCCTCTCATTTGCCCAGGCCTCCCTGCCCACCCTTGCCTACCAGACTGGAGGGTGAGGGAAGGCAGGTGCCTCTGCCGTGTTGCAACTGCCCTTCTTGTGCTTGCTTTTTAACGCTGCGCTCGAAGATGAGGAGTGGGAAGGCCTCTTGTGCGCTGGAGACCGTCTGGGAGGACAAGCACAAGTATGAGGATGCAGAACGGCGCTTCCATGAGCATGAGGCCACGCGAGCCGCCGCCTCCGTCCAGCAGCTCCTGGCCAAGGTGCCAGCTGTGAACGGGCCCAGCCAGGAGGACACAGAGGACCCCGACGAGGCAGAGGCCCCCCACACCGACAGCAGGAGTGATCCTAGGAAGAGCCACGAGTGCAAGAAGCCCCTACAGAAAAAGAGGAAGCGCTCCCCCAAGAGTTGGCTTGGCCAGTCAGACCTGGCCCTCGTGGGCCTCTCAGCTGACCACGTATGGCTGGACAAGCCCCTCTTCGACCAGGCAGAAAGCTCCTACCGCCAGAGGCTGGCAGATGTGGCCGCTCAGGCAGCCCAGCCGCCTGCTCTGGCCCCTAGAGCCCCCTGTACGCATGGAAGCCATGTGGCCTGCCACCACGTGACCTGGGGGATCTGGGTCAACAAGTCTTGCTTTGATCAGGCTGAGCGGGCTTTTGTGGAGTGGTCTCAGGCCTTGCTGCTGGCGGTGGAGGGGAGCCGCAGGCAGGGGACTCCTGACACAGGCCAGCAGGCTGCCTCTCCTGACCTGGCCTTGGCCTGCCAGCCTTGCCCACCAGCTAATGGCCAGCCTCCTCTGGGCAGCCTGCAAGCACTGGTGCGGGAGGTGTGGCTGGAGAAGCCCCGGTATGATGCAGCTGAAAGGGGCTTCTATGAGGCTCTATTTGATGGCCACCCCCCAGGGAAAGTACGTCTGCAAGAGCGAGCCAGTCAGGCAGAGGGTGCCCGGAGGGGCCGCAGAGACCGTCGGAGTCGCAATGCAGTAGGAAACAAGCGAGCTGGGTCAAAACGGGCTGATGGGGAGGCCCCCTCTTCTCTGCCCTACTGGTACTTCCTACACAAGGACGCAGAGGCTCCCTGGCTCAGCAAGCCTACTTACGACAGTGCTGAGTGCCGCCACCATGCTGCTGAGGCCTTGCGCATAGCCTGGCGCCTAGAAGCTGCCTCCCTGGCTCACCGACCCACGCCCCGTTCTGGCCCATCCATGTCCAGCCTGAGACCCAAGTAGGAGAAATATGGCTGCAGGTGTCGGGACTGACCTGGGCTGTGAGCATACTAGGGACAGCTGTCTCTAGGCTGGTGTCCCTCGTGCCCCTGTGGACCTGACCAGCTTGAATGTAGGGTGGGGTGGGCACCTGCGGTGGTCTGCCCTCGAGGGCTACAGAGTTCTGACTTGCTGATGTTGGCTGGGGAAGGGGTCTACATGAGGCAAAGCCCCCTATCACGGGAGCCCAGAAGACAGATTGTTGGCAGGGTGGGTGGGAAACCTTGTAGCTGGGTCTCCTGCACCTGACAGGTGTTGACACCCACAGCCCAGGCTATAGTGTGTGCTCTTGGAGGTCAGGTGGGCCTTAAATCTGAGAGCTGCACGTGGTTGACAGACTCTGAAGGGTGCTTGTCTTTTACCTCCCAGTGAGGAGAGAGACCTGCCTTTAGCCCAGAGCCCCCAAGGGGTCTTGCTCCAGTACAAGTGGATGGAGTCCTAACAGTGGTATCTGAAGGCCAGGAAAGGCTTTTGGGTCGTAATATGTGACCATTGGAGGTGGCCCCTAGGCAGATAGGTCTGATGGATAGACATGGAAGAGACAGAAGTAACACCAGTGGCAAGGGGAGAATGGGAATAGAACCCAGTGGTCTGCCACCTAACTGCCCCTGTGTCAGGGCTCAATTCTTGTTAGAAGGCACTTGTTTGATGATGGCATGAGGCTTCCTAAACAGAAAATTGGCAGGGAGAGTGGTTGGTCTGTCATACCTGGTAGGAAGGACGGGCTAGTGACCATGGGCTCTGTGGACACTTTGCAACCCCTAGCTCCCATACTGCTCCAGGTTTAGGAGCTCCATGGAGGGACATGACTTGCGTAGGCTTAGTGAGCCAGACCCTGGTGTAGAACAGCAGTTCTCAGACCCTAGGGCTTTCTTTGTACTCTTGATGGTTTTTTTCTATCTTAATCAAAACTTAAGTACTAAGAGTACATACTGAAAAAGACAAACATGTTGCATGCTTTAGGTGACAGTGAACTTGTCTCATTGTTACAAACCCGTTTGGCTGAAGGGTGGGTAGGTGGCTAGCTGCTGATCTTACGGTTACTTTTGTGCTCTTGCTGCAGGTTTGGGGTATGGTTGGATTGTGTGGTTAGAAAGTCAGGGCCTGCGTGCCTGGTGGTCTGGAGGACTGGCCTAGGGATACCCCTCATCCAGGCCCTGATAGGGGAACCCACTTGGAGGATGAGAGGACAGTTGACTCTGTCTGTGGATGGGGCTTGCTGTTGAACACTAGTCTTAGGCAGCAGAGAGGCATTTTGTGAGCCAAGCAGGACTGTGACCTAGCCCAGCATGCCAAAGCCTTCACGGCTCCCCTGTTCGTTAACTCTGCCTGGTCCAAGGTACTCAGGCAGGATAGGCCTGGTGCCTGTGGGGAAGGGGAAGCCAGAGGTTGACTGCAACTTTTTCTAGCCACTTACCTGGCCACTTTTTCCCATCTCAGCAGAAAAATGGCTACAAACTTTCTAGTGCACGAGAAGATCTGGTTTGACAAGTTCAAATATGACGATGCGGAGAGGAAATTCTATGAGCAGATGAATGGGCCTGTGGCTGCTGGCTCCCGCCAGGTGAGCACTATGCTTAGGGCTGGTGGAACTGGGTGGGCCAGAGGCGTCTTGTTAGGACTAGAAGGCCCTTGGCTGAATCCTAGGGTGCTTCTGCCCTTGGCCTCTGATCCTAACATGGGACTCACTCTTGCTGCTCCCATGCAGCTGGGGCCAGCAAGCAGACAGGTGTCTGGGGTGGTGTGTGGCCAGGCCTCAGCTTGTACTGCTGCCTGCAGACTTTGTGGTCCTGGCCTCGATCACTTTCTGCTTTTCACTGCCCTGGGAGCTTTCATTCTGTGTAATGCATTCATCTCCTTGTAATGCATTCTTGCTTTTTGAGTGAGGGTTCTTAGGGATTTTGTGTTTGTGTGTGGGGTTTGTGTGTGTGTGTGTGTTTGTTAAAAAAATTTTTTTTTAAACCAAAGCAAAAAAGACTAGTTCTTTCTGCACTGTCTGCAGGAGAATGGTGCCAGCGTGATCCTCCGTGACATTGCAAGAGCCAGAGAGAACATCCAGAAATCCCTGGCCGGAGTGAGTACCCACGACCCATGTACCCATGGGCTCGTGCTCGGCCAAACAGCATGTCTGAGATGTGGTTTTTTTCAGCCCTTCGGCACTGCTGACTATTTTGGCCTTGGAGCAAGTTAGGGCACAGGGCGTGGTGCTGTGCTCTTGTAGTGTGTGAGTGCTTGAGGCCTCCATAACCACACCGCCGTGGAAAATGGTCTTGTTCTCTAGACTTTTCCATGTCTCTCGTGTGTACTGAAGTTACTCTAGCTATTCCTGCGGTGCCTGCCATGGGCTGCCTGGGCTAAGGGGTGTCATTTTTATAGGGTGTGGACTGTAGGCACATGCCTTGCAAGACTGTTCTTCCTGCTTGCTCCCTTGCCGAAGAAGCGCACATCCCTATCCATTAGACTGCTCGGTTCTTCCTGGAAAGGGGACAATTATTTAGTGAGGTGTGCTAGTCAGCATCATCTGAACTAAGGCCTGGAAGGGGGCACCCTGCATGGCTCCTGGGGTCTCAGACCAAGGCTGGGTGTACCCCATCTAGCTCTAGCATTCTGGAATAGCTGAGGAAGGTGTGCCCTTTAGACGGCAGGCAAACTTGCCCTGTGTTCTCAATCCAGAGAAGTCAAGCCCTTAGGCTGTCTCTGGAATGGGCTTACGTCCTGGAACAGGTTTTCTGATGGCTCTTTAGTGGGTTACCACAGCCATACTGCTTAAGACAATGTGAATTTGTCATCAGATGGTCATGGAGGCTGGAGGTTGAAATAGGGCCAGAGGCAGTGGAGTTGGGTTCCTTCTGAGGTTCTGAGCGTCCTTTCCTACCTGCCCCCCTCCTTGGGGCAATGTTTGTTCTTGGGGTTCTTATCCTGTCAGCCTCCACTCTCCCTGTGGCCCTCCTGTACCCCATCATCACAGGAGACTTGTGAACCTTGAGATAGCTCAGATTCTTGTTTTGTCTTTAAACCCTGAATCTTGTTCGCCATTTTTGAAAGCATGCTGTGTAAAGCAACAGATTTGTAGTCAACAGGCATTCCCATTTGAAACAGGGAAATGTAGAAAGGGCCACTGGTCCCAAACAATTTCAGGCTCCTGCCAGGCTTCCTGAGTCGTCCTTTGTGGCTCATGTGGCCCTGGGATACAGTGCTCACCAACAGCACTGTTGAAGCTGAAACTTAAACAGCCTCTCTGCCTGAGGAAGGTAGAGATCTTCAGCCTTTAAAAAATGTTTTTGTTTTTAATATTTCACCCTGATCCCCTATTTGGTCTAAATTAGTGGTGGTATATACTTTGTCACAGAAATCTGCGCATTGGCAGGAGGTTCCTCTTGGTATTTTTGATCCCATCACATACCTTAGCATATGGCTGTGGGAGTTCACAGGTCACGGTGCTGGCCCCTGACCTTTCAGGTCCTTACACTTCCACTCTTCCCAAGGCAGCCACTGCTGCCTTCAGCATTTTGCTCTCGACACTGAATTTGTTTCCCTTTGCTCTCTAGAGGGGCAAAGAATTTCCCCAGCCATCTAGCCCTAGCTTTTTTTCTGCTCTGCTTTCCTTTTGCTACTTATGGGAGAAAAGAAACTGAGGCCAGCCTGGTTTACAAAGTGAGTTCCAGGACAGGTTCCAGAGAAACCCTGTCTCTCCCCCTTCCCCCCCCAAAAAAAACTTCCTGGCTAGGTGTACAGTGACAGCACTTGGGAAAGCTGAGGCAGAAGGATCGCCACAACTTTGAAATCTGCACTGTAGGACAAGGTCTTTGAAAAACAAAACAAAAATAACCTCAAACCTCCAGCTGAAGATGAAGTTTTCTCACTTAGAAGTCCTGGATACAGAGGGCCTAAACTCCCTGCTGTGCCTTCAGGCCTGTGCCCACTGCCATCTCTACAGCAGCTTTAGAGGCATCTTGTGGAGCAGAACCAAGGTGTCCATGGAGTCCTTCAGAAGTCTGGAGAAAATCCACTCTGTCTGGTCATCCCTGCCTCTATTTCTCTCGTCCCCGCTGACGTGCATAGAGCAGTGGTTCTCAGCCCTCCTAACACTGCAGCTCTTTACCACAGCTCCTTATGCTGTGGTGCCCTTGGCTGTAAAATTGTTTAATTGCTACTTCATAATTTAAATATCTGTTTTCTGACGGTCTTAGGTGACACCTATGAAAGGGTCACGACCCAGAGGTTGAGAACCACTGATCCAGGCCCATAGTTCCATCTGTTAAATCTGCTTTGCTGTGTAAACTAACGTGGAGATTCAAGTACAGACATTCCTAGGGCACTAGTCTACCAAATGGTCAACAATGCACAGCCTTTCAGAAGGCTGCACACCCCTGAGCCCTTCCTGGTCCTGCCTGACTCCTGTTAGTTCACATCCTGTCATCCTCTACCAAACTCATGATCCCATGCACACCCAGTGAAGTTCAGTCTCAGTGAACATGGAGTTAGGGAGGGGGATTTATGTACTTGGTCCGGCACATTGAGCTTCAGCATCCAGAAAACTGAGTCGTTCTCAGCAGCCATTTACTGCCCTGGCTCTGGGCTGCCCCTTGCCATGTCCTTTCCTTGGTACCAGGCCTGCTGTCTAGCGTGGGAGAGCCCTCAGGTGTTGTGGAAACAGTCCTGGCATCCCAGCCTAGCATACACTCACGTGTTCTAGTCTTCGGAACTGCCTGGCCTTGCTTGCAGGTAGACGGAAGGTATCTTCCCTTCTATGGTAGCTGTGCCAAGAATCTGACCATAAGGCTCTGCTGCCACATGCAAGTTTTTAAAAAAGAAAGTTAGTTACATTTGTTAGCCCAACTGCTGCTATGCCATGTGTTTGGCAAGACCTGTGTGTCTGTTACCTCTCGTGTGGAGCAGATTCTGCCTAGCAGATACTAAGAGTGCTCGCCACCCTCCCTCAGAGGACGTCCTAGCAGAGCCTGCTGAGATCCATTTGGGCTAGGACTTGCATGCAACTATTTCTTCAGAGCCAGTAACTCTCCCACTCTGAATGGAACTAACATGAGAGCATGAAGCTAGACGCATGGGTTTCCTGCACGGGGAGCCTGCCCTGTGCCCTCCTGGGGCCACCTCAGGAGCAAGATCACAGGTGCCGGCACCACCTCCATGCTCCTTCTGTCTGGCCCCTCAATTGCTTTCCCCTCCTATTTCTAGCTCAAGGTGATGCTGCCTAAATCCCCTGAGGCCCTGGGCCAAGCCACCCCTGGGACTGTAAGTCCTGCTGCTTTCTCTGTTTGGCTCCCTTGTCCTATCCTCTGCTTGGCTGAGAGTGTCACAGTGGGCTGTACAGCCATTCCCTGAAGACCACAGGTCTTCCCTGATCTCCCTAAGCAGAAAGTCTGTTTTGTGGTCCCTTATCTACCTAGGCCTTCCTGTGTTGCTTCTCCAGCAGTTCCTTGACCAAGTACTGTAGGGGATCCTGTAAGACTGAACCTTTGCCAGACCTTCAGCTTGGTCTGGGCTCTGCTTCTGAGTGGCTGTAAGGGAATTCAGAAGCAAGCTAAAGTACTAAGACCAGTGTTTCCCTCCCTTGCAGAGTTCAGGCCCTGGGGCCTCCAGTGGACCTGCTGGAGATCATAGTGAGCTCATTGTACGGATTGCCAGTCTGGAAATGGAGAACCAGAACCTTCGAGGCGGTGAGGGCTTGGGCCTGACAGGTGGGGCTCCAGTTCCAGCCTCTGCTATCTGACTGGCTGGTGTCTCCCTTGTGCCCACAGTGGTACAAGATCTGCAGCAAGCCATTTCCAAGTTGGAGGCCCGGTTGAGCACTCTGGAGAAGAGTTCACCTACTCACCGAGCCACAGCCCCCCAGACCCAGGTGAGTCCCCTTCCCGACTTGGGAAGGAGCCTTGGAGTTGTGCTCCTGGCTTCTGCCTCCACCTGCCCACTATCCCAGGCAAGACTGAACTTCAGGGCAGGCTGGCTTCGTCTTCCAGAGGGCTAAATGAGTCTCAACCTTCTTCCCTTCCTCTATGGCAGCATGTGTCTCCTATGCGTCAAGTGGAGCCCCCGACCAAGAAGGCCGCCACACCAGCAGAGGACGATGAGGACAATGACATTGACCTGTTCGGCAGTGATGAGGAGGAAGAAGACAAGGAGGCAGCCCGACTACGGGAGGAGAGGCTTCGGCAGTACGCAGAGAAGAAAGCCAAGAAGCCCTCACTGGTGGCCAAATCCTCCATCCTCTTGGATGTCAAACCTGTGAGTGGTGGTGGCCCTCTGGGAGGACCAGAAACAGAACCTTTTAACTGGAGCTGGAGGCTGGGCCTGACCACAGCCTCCTAGGTCTTGATGGAAGTTTAAAGACCTTGACATAAGAACAGAAATATGGAGTAGGGCACATGTAATTTGGGGACTGTTTCCAAGCAAAATTGTTTCTTGTATAGTTTGGTGGTGGTGGTGGGGTTATGGGCATTCCCTGTGGTATTCTAGAGATTTCTGAGACGGCTCACTCCGCACCCCACCCTCCCGTTTTCTCACAGTGGGATGATGAGACAGACATGGCCCAGCTGGAGGCTTGTGTGCGTTCCGTCCAGTTGGACGGGTTGGTCTGGGGGGGCTCCAAGCTCGTGCCCGTTGGCTATGGAATCCGGAAGTTGCAGATCCAGTGTGTGGTGGAAGATGACAAAGTGGGCACCGACTTGCTAGAAGAGGAGATCACCAAGTTTGAGGAGCATGTGAGTGGGCATGAGTGCTAGGGTGGGAAGACCAGGTGGTTCCAGGACATTGGCTCCAGTGGCCCCACATCCATGGGAGCGGGTCCCTGTCAGACCCCACTGTGGAGCCTGAGTGGGGAGGCCTCCAGACATCCACAGCAGCAGTCTCTGTCTCCGCCCACAGGTGCAGAGTGTCGACATCGCAGCTTTCAACAAGATCTGAAGATCGGAGCGTGTGGTTCGCGTGTGTGAGGACCTAAGATTAAAGACTGAGACCCCGCACTCTGGCTCTGTGGTGTTCCTTGATGTGCATATCAGTGTGCCAAATGTGCCAGGCTCTAGCCATTCTTGCCCAGCCCAGCCCCTTTTGCCTCTTTAAGCTGTTTGAGCCAGAAACAAAATCCATTGAGCCCACATTTATCCACCCTGTGCCTCTTGCCCCTGCTGTTGTGACCATGTAGAGTCTACCTAGGCCTGATCTAACATCACTCCTCCCTCCTCACCTCTGGAGGGGCAGTGCAGTTGACTGGAGGGGGGCTGTAGCACCTGCACTATGGGGCGGTATGCCAGCCTGGAACTAGGCTGGAGGTTTAAACACATACGCACACAGACAGAGACATGGGGACACGGGTCATCTTTGAAACAAGAATGCTAACTTCATTGTGCTCCAGGGAAGCTTATATAGGGATCCTTAACTGATAGCCACACCCCAGCTCTTGGGATTTCCAGCTGTAAAACCCACCAGAATTCACACTCCCCTGCCATCAGGAACTCATGAGGGTCTCGTGCTCAGAGCAGCAGCAGACACAGGAAAGCAAGTTGTTTCACTCCAGCAGGCAAAGAAAGTCAAGGGGCCAGGATTCTGCAGCCCCCAATAAGGGGCCATATCTTTCATGTTCTGGGATGGTTAGAATATGGACAGCCAGATGTACGGTGTGGAATTTTCCCTGCCCGTTCCACGGTGGTCAGTGCTCGGGTTTTGGGTGAAATAGTATGGACGTCTGGTGAGAGGTGCAAAGTGTGGCTGGTCCCTGCCAGTGCTGTTCATCATGATCCTTAGCCACGAGGGAGCAGTGTGGTCCCTCCCCCTCAAAAGCTTTCCCGTGGAGCCTGAGATGCAGGATCCAACAAAAGCTGTAACCTGAAGATGGGGTTTCAATTCCCAGCTCAACCAGGTGTAATTAACTTCAGCTCCAGGTAATCTGGTGCCCTCTTCTGGCCTCTGAGCTTTAAGTCTGCCTGTAGTTCAGCAGCACCCACACTTTTTTTCCTTTTTTTAAAAAAAAAAGATTTATTAATTATGTATACAGTATTCTCAGTATTCTGTCTGCATGTATGCCTGCAAACCAGAAGAGGGCCCCAGATCTTATTACAGATGGTTATGAGCCACCATGTGGTTGCTGGGAATTAAACTCAGGACCTTTGGAAGAGCAAGCAGTGCTCTTAACCACTGAGCCATCTCTCCAGCCCCCTCCTTTTTTTTGAGAATAAATTTTGCTATATAGCCTTGGCTGACCTGGAACTTGTTAGATTGCCCTGTGTCTGCTTCCCCAGGGCTATGATTAAAGACATTCGCTACCACTTTGAACATAAACTATCTTAGGACTTTGACTCACTATGAGCCTGGTAGCTGGGTTGAACAAACATGCCCCTGACTGGTGCTTGTGTTCCCTACACACCTGAAAGGCAGCTCTGGCCTCGAGGGGCTCCTGGTTTTCCAGGGAGATGCTCACAGTTCTGTAGGTAACCCTATTTGCCCGGCCCTGCTCTGGGGCAAAAGGCTAAAGTACAATCTTATCAAGCACTCCAACCCTGTTAAGTTTGGCGTTGCTGTTTTGCCTTTGCCCCTGCTGAAGTCCACTATCCTGTAAGAAGAACCATTCTCAAGGGCAAACAGCTAGCAGAGTCAAGGAGGCTGGGGTAGAGGTAGGCTGGTCGCCTACCTTGCTGGTTTGGGTCCCTGCTACAAGCAGTGTTTAGGTGGCTTGCCCCGCCCACTGCTGCCGGGAAAGGCCCGCCTCTGGGTCGATTAGTTCCCTGGATGAGTGCCCTGGGGGGCGGAGTAGGGCGCCATTAGCCTGGCTTGTCACGCTGCGTTTACGGTACTGAATTGCGATGGAGAAGGACGGCGAGGGGCGAGCTGTGGTGCGGCCACTGCTCACCGACCTCTACCAGGCCACCATGGCGCTGGGCTATTGGCGTGCAGGCCGGGCACGCGAGGCAGCAGAGTTCGAGCTCTTCTTCCGCCACTGTCCGTTTGGAGGCTCCTTTGCCCTGGCCGCCGGTCTGCGGGACTGTCTGTGTTTCCTGCGTGCCTTCCGTCTGCAGGACGCAGGTAGCTCCGCACTGGTACTCCTCCGGCTGGGAGGGAATCCTGCTCCCATGCCCCTGACCTCTGTCTGAGGGGACCTGCACTTGCCTGGCCAAGTCCTCCCCCAGATCACATGTATTCTCTGTTCCCCCAGACGTGCAATTCCTGGCTTCAGTGCTACCCCCAGACACTGACCCTGCGTTCTTTGAGCACCTTCGGACTCTTGACTGCTCTGGGGTGACGGTGCGAGCCCTGCCGGAGGGTTCCCTTGCCTTCCCTGGTGTGAGTGTCCTGCGATCTGGGTGGGTAAATAAAAGGTGGGGGGTGATCCAGGAGGTCCCGCTCTGGAACTAATCACTCGTCCCGCAGGTGCCACTGTTGCAGGTGTCCGGACCCCTCCTTCTGGTACAGCTGCTGGAGACTCCCCTGCTGTGTCTGGTCAGTTACGCTAGGTGAGCGGAGTTCCTGAGAGATGCAGGCAGTCGGAAGCTTGGGGGGGGGGGGGGGGCTAAGTCACACTGGGGTGACTGCAACTCTCACCTGGGCTCTCCTGACCTGTCACTCTCCACAGCCTCGTAGCCACCAATGCTGCTCGACTTCGCCTAATTGCAGGGCCTGATAAGAGACTGCTAGAGATGGGCTTGCGGCGAGCTCAGGGTCCAGATGGGGGTTTCACGGCCTCCATTTACAGCTACCTGGGCGGTGAGGCGGGGGGGGGGGGGGGGGGGGGGGGGAGGCGTAGGTTGGGGAAGGGAAGGTACCAGCATTCCTGGAGTCCCTAATCCCGCCTGCCTTTTTACCCAGGATTCAACAGCAGCAGCAACACACTTGCTGGACAACTGAGAGGTGTGCCGGTGGCAGGGACCCTGGCCCACTCCTTTGTCACTTCATTTTCGGGTAGTGAGGTGCCCCCTGACCCGGTTAGTACTGTTTTATGTTATGTCAGGGTTCTGTGCAGCCCAGATTGGTCTTGAAATCTTGATCCTCCTGCTTCTGTCTTAGTGTGTACAGTATGTATCCATGCTGGGGCCAATCAGTCAGTACCTTTCTCAAGCCAGCTCTACTCTAGAGGACCGGATCTCCAAACCAGTTCTTACCCCGGCTAGGGTGGGTTGGCCCCTGCTGTATAGGCTGGTGGATTGGTGTAAGGCTGTACTAGAAAGCTGGCATTACATGGCATCACCTTTGTCCTCAGGCCACGGAATACTAGCCACTCCCAGGTTTTACACTGTACTCTAGAACCATCTTTTATCTAATCTCTTTCTGCAGATGTTGGCTCCAGCTTCTAGTGAGGGCCCCACGGTGGACCTGGCCGCCAGTGTAAATTTGTGGCTGAAGCGTGTGTGTGTCTACCTGGGACTGGAGGTGCAAGAGCCGCATCCAGGGGAACGGGCAGCATTTGTGGCCTATGCTCTGGCTTTCCCCCGGGCTTTCCAGGGCCTGCTAGATTCCTACAGTGTGCGCAGGTGAGGTATGAGCATTCTCTCAGGGTGGCCTCGGTAGAGCGACTGAGCTCCTGATCCCGTTTTTTACATGCAGGAGTGGTCTTCCCAACTTCCTGGCAGTAGCCCTGGCGTTGGGGGAGCTGGGTTACAGGGCAGTGGGCGTGAGGCTGGACAGCGGTGATCTGTTTCAGCAGGCTCAGGAGATCCGTGGGATCTTTCGAACTGTTGGTGCCGAGTGAGTTCCCCATGAGGGGTGTCGTGTGCCTCCTAGAAATTCCTTGTGGGAGTCCCAAGGAGATGGGATTTGGACAAGAGGGATTATCTCTCCTATACCAAGACCATGGTCCTATTTCAGGAACAACTGGAAAAGCTCTGGGAGGGAGGAGTAGGGTAGGACCACCAGGGGTTCCTAAGAAAAGGGTGGGTATAGGCATAGCTGATGGGGAGGGAGGGATCAAGGAAAGAGGCCAGGGTGAATCAGGAGCACCTAAGGGGGTGCTGCTTGTGAACCCATTACGTACAGGTTCCAGGTGCCCTGGCTGGAGTCCGTTCCCATTGCAGTCAGCAACAACATTGATGAGAAGGCGCTAGCACGGCTGGCCCAAAAGGTAGAGTGGAAGAGGGACAGGTGGAGGGTAGTCTAGAGGGCTCTGGCACTCTGCAGGTGACAGCTGAGCCCATTGTCACCTCCTCTCCCCACAGGGCAGTGAGGTGAACATCATTGGCATTGGTACCAGTGTGGTCACCTGTCCCAAACAGCCTTCTATGGGCTGTGTCTACAAGGTAAAGAGAGTGTTTGGCCCCAGGTAGGGCAAGTCTGGAAGAACATGGATGGCAGGGGACAGGGGTCCAGCTATCTGAACACCCTGCCATTGCAGCTGGTGTCTGTGGGAGGCCAACCTCGAATGAAGCTGACAGAGGACCGCGAGAAGCAAACACTGCCAGGGAGCAAGGCTGCCTTCCGGCTCCTAGGCTCTGATGGTGACGTCCCTCTGCTTCCCTTTTGCCCCTTTTTGAGTCTCCGGCCCCTATTTGACATTATTCTTGCTTTTGCTCAGGGTTTTTCCTAATGGACCTACTGCAGTTGGCAGAAGAGCCCCCACCCAAGGCTGGGCAGGAACTCAGGGTTTGGCCCCGAGGGGCTCAGGAGCCCTGCACTGTGAAGCCAGCTCAGGTGGAGCCTTTGCTGCGACTCTACTTGCAACAGGGACAGGTGACTGCCCCTCATCTGCGCCTTCACTTCAGCTGAGCTCTGATCCTGAGCCAGCATCTCTAACCTTCCCTTTCCCCTCCCCTGCAGCTGTGTGAGCTGCTTCCATCTCTGGACGAGTCCAGAACCTTTGCCCAGCAGTCCCTGAGCCGCCTCAGTCCTGCTCATAAGCAGCTGCAGAGCCCTCCAGTGTATCCGGTAGGCCTATGGTGGCCTCCCTGTGTCCTGTGTGCTCCCTGCCCCACTCCCAGCCCCAGCTGCTCAGATCCCTTTATTTCTCTCTGCAGGTTGCACTGTCAGAGAAGCTTCGGGCTCTAGTGGACAGTCTCGGTGCTGGAGGTCCCTTGTAAAAACCACAGGGGTAGCGAACGGCCAGAAACAACATGACTTGCTGTCCCCACAACTTGTCGTGTGTCATTAGTTCACGAATGTCTGCTACTCTCTTGACTTCTAGAGACTTCCAGAGCTGGGCTGGAATTGTGTTAAGGCAGCTCAGGGACTGCTGGGCGAAGGTTCTGGACTCATTCGGAGATGGAAGTGGCTCACACAGCTGCAGGGGGGGAAGGGAAAGGAAAGGGAGAGATGCTGGCTCGGGATCAGAGCTCAGCTGGGCTGGGAGTCAGGCATATGAGGATGCACAGGTCCACCCAGCATGTGGGAAGGCAGCCATGGGGCTGGACTGTGGAGACCAGGTCTGAGTGGACAGCAGGACCCCCCATGACGCAGAAGGTTTATGTTTACCTCTGTTTTGAGGATGTTACTGGGAAGGCCCTCACCTACTAGAAGGTTGAGGTGAGGTGTCAGAGTCTCATAGCCTCAGGCTCTACTAAGGGCAATGTCCCCCATCAGTATGTTCCCCCCCATCTCAAGCTTCCCACACCAGCCCTGCATGATCTATCACCTATGATAAGTCAATCAGGCCCTGGCTTTGGGGTGTCAGCCTCTGACCCATTAACCAAGGAAGGAGGAGAGGATGGAAAAAGCTGAGGTGCAGAGGAGCTGACTCTCTGAGAGCTGGCGTACTCAGGCACAGCAAGCGAGGCAAGGCTGGAGGAACTGCCTGAGAGGAGTGTCTTAGTCACCGTCCTGTTGCCGTGAAGAGACACCATGAACACAGGCAACTCTTATAAAAGAAAGCATTTCTTACAGTTTCAGAGGTCAATCCATTGTCATCACGCTGAGGAGCGTGGTGACACACAGGCAGACATAGTGCTGGAGAAGTAGGAGACACTGGGGTTGGCCTGGGCTTTTGAACCGTCAAAGGCCACCCCCAAGGATGTACTTCCTCTAACAAGGTCACACCCACTAATCCTAATTCTTTCAAATAGTGCCACTCCCTGTTCACTAAGCATTCACACGTGTGAGCCTATGGGGGCCGTTCCTACTCATACCACCACAGGAGGTTCATGGCTTGGGTAGCCTGAGGTACATGGTTCTAAAGAGGGTGAATGCCCATTCCATGGAATACTTCCACACGTGTTTCCGCCTCTCCAAGCAGATTGTCAGACCAGTTCATCCAGCTCCCCTGGCTTAGTTCTGGGCAGTGCCTGCAGTGTGCTTGGGTGGAGAGTGGGGATTTAGGACAGAGGTTGGGTCAGCTCTGGGAGCATGAACTTGGAAAGGGATACACCTGGGCACACAGCATACATACACACTGCCTTAGCAGCCATGGGGAAACAGTCTCCGCCAAGGAGTGGCGGACATACAGGGCGTAAGACGTACCGCCTCAGAACTGGCAAGGATACAGAGTGGCCCACGCCAACAACAGTGGGCACTTGCAAACATCCTTAGGAGGCTTTGCCTGCCCTCACCCCGTTTGCTCCACACCCCAAGTACCTTAAGTTCAGAGATGATGACAGTATCCGACCACACCCGTTCCCAGGATGTCTGGCTGTGTGACAATACAGGGGCCTAGACCAGCCCCTGACCCTGCTAGAACCTCCTCAGAATGATCTCAAACTGCTCTGGAGCCCTCCCCCAGATAAGAGGGGCGGGTAGTTGGCTAAAGACCTTCCTCCTCTCTACAGTCCATGTCTACACGGACACTGGTGGGCACAGCCAGTCTTCTTGCCATTCCACGTAACTCCAGCAGCCTGGGCAGAAACCCTTCACAAGCCCATGCTAGGATACCTCTGTGATTTCCCCAGCCAACCATGGGCACATGCTCAGACACGCATGCACGTCTATGCCCACGCCACCACGCCTGTCTGTAGGCCCGCCTGTGGGCCCGCCCGGGGCCTGATTCTAGGTCAGATCTGGGCACAACTTCACCGGAAGAGTGGTAGCAGGTGCCTCTGGTAGGAACACCATGGCTGGGGGTGTTTGGGGCCGGGGCCGAGATGGCCCTGTGGGGTCCCTTACTCTGACAGCTCTAGCTGAAGGAATCCGGGCTAACCAGGGGCAGTCTGTGGGACCCTCTTCTACAGGCCCTCAGGCTGAGCCCCTGGAGGTGGTTCCTGAGGCTGAGACCTACATTCAAACACTCACCCCTGCCTCTGAGGCCCAACCTGGGAATGAAGTGCAACCCCCGACAGCGGGCAGTGAGAACTGTTCCCCACAGGAGCCAGGCCCTGAGAGACCCTACCGGGTGAGTACTGAGGAACGGTCGTGGGTGATGCAAGGTTTGGCTGTCATTCGCTTAGGCACTGGAAAGACAAGTGGTACTGGAGCTGGGGAAACTACTGAGGGTAAGAGCAGGACGGAAAAGACCATAGAGGAAGAGGATGTGTAGCCATCTGAAGCATGAGGAGACTGGAGGGCTAAGGAAGAAAGCTGAGCTAGGCTTGGGGACTTCATAAACTCCATGTTCCATTCTCCCTACCCTAGGCCTCCCAGTATTCCTGGGAGGAAGGAGCCTTGGCAGACCTTGCATTGTATACAGCTGCCTGTTTGGAGGAGGCTGGTTATGCCGGGACCCAGGCAACTGCGCTCACTCTGTCCTCAGCCCTGGAAGCCCAGGGACAGCGACTGGAGGACCAGGTTAGCATCCCCACTCCAACCTAGAGAACCCTACCAGCCTCCCTTCTGGGTAGGAGGAGAATGCAGCCTCAACCACGCTCCCCCTAAAGGCTGCTCTGACTAAGTGGTGCCGTGCAGGCAAGAGTTTCCTTTTGGGTTAAAGGGACCCTGACCACTGACATTTGGTCCCTTTTACCCAGGTCCACAGTCTGGTGCGTGGGCTGCTGGCACAGGTACCTAGCCTGGCAGAGGGGAGACCCCGGCGGGCAGCCCTCCGGGTGCTGAGCGCACTGGCTCTGGAGCATGCGCAGGATGTGGTGTGTGCTCTGCTACCCAGTTCACTACCCCCAGACCGGTAACCTGCCCCGCCCTCCCAGCTGTGCGGCCCCACGCGGCTTCCTTCCCCCTTCCCGCTTGATTGCTTGATCGTAGAATCTGGCCCCTGAAGCACTAGGCTGTAAGGGAGCAGGACCTCAGAATCCCCTCCCTTGATTGTTGCTGCCGCCCTAATCCATACCCGGGTTTAGTTTAGCGCGCGCACATTCCACCCTCCCCTCCCCCGCTTTTTCCTGCAGATGTGGGTGGGATAAGAAATCAGGGAGGCTTGAGCTCCTGGAAGCGTCTGATTCTTTGGGTCATTTACCCCAGAAGTTATCTTAGATTTATTCTCTACAATAATTAAAATAGTAGGAGTAGTCGGCAGGTCTGTTTCCCTGTCCCTGACCTAACAGGGCTCAGAGTGGTCCAGAGGGCTACTGGCCTCTGGGACTGGTTCTGTTGTAGTCTGCATTTGTTTTTTCTGGGATGTGGGCCAGTGGGAAGATGGTTTATTTCTGGAGGTTTTTCCTAGAGTCTGAGTGGTAGGCTTCCCTGAGAATTCCACACAGCTCCTCCTCACTCTGAGGCCCTTCACCCCCAGGGCAGCCGCTGAGCTGTGGCGAAGCCTGAGCCGGAACCAGCGTGTAAACGGGCAGGTGCTGGTGCAACTGCTGTGGGCACTGAAGGGCGCAGCGGGTCCTGAGCCTGGGGCACTGGCAGTAAGTGGCTCCAGGAGGTGCCATGGGGGGCGTGGCCCAGCCACAAGCAACCAAAGAGTAGCTTTGTGATGGTGGGACCCAAATCACACTTGTGGGGGATGTTCTGCACGCATTCACATTTGGCAGAGTTCCAAGGGTGGGCTCACTCGATCTGCAGGCCACACGTGCTCTTGGGGAGATGTTGGCAGTCTCTGGCTGCGTGGGAGCCACTCGAGGCTTCTACCCCCACCTGCTGTTAGCACTGGTCACACAGCTGCACGAGCTGGCTCAAGGTGTTCATTGCCCCGAGAGCCCTAAAGTTTGGGAGCCTTCTCACCGAGGGCCACCTCACAGCCATGCCAGGTGAGGAGGTTCACTTGAGTGAGTGGGGGATGGGACAGGCCCTTCTTGCCCTCACTGCCCACCGCTCTACTGTTCCCACCTCCAGCTGCACAGTGGAGGCCTTGAAGGCCCTGCTCACAGGGGATGGTGGTCGAATGGTGGTCACGTGTATGGAGCAAGCAGGAGGCTGGAGGAGACTGGTAGGAGCCCACACGCACCTGGAGGGTGTCCTGCTGCTGGCCAGGTGAGGAGACACCCCAGGACAACACAACAGGAGGAGGCTCCCGGCTGGCAAGGTGCAGTGGTGGCATAGATGAGGTGGTGGGGATGAGCCCTTCCAAGCGAAGGAAGAGCTCTCTTTTACCCTTCTCCAGTGCCATGGTGGCGCATGCCGATCACCATCTCCGAGGCCTTTTTGCAGACTTGCTTCCTCGGCTACGAAGCACCAAGGAACTGCATCGCCTCACAGCTATGGCCTTCTTTACTGGGGTGAGCCTCCTTCCCAGGAGTGTAGTGAGGGGTGATTGCCTGCCCAGACGCAGAAATGCACTGACTCTATGCCTCTTGCCTAGCTGTTGCAGAGCCGGCCCACTGCACGGCTCTTACGGGAGGATGTCATCCTGGAGCGGCTTCGAACTTGGCAGTGCGACCCAGAGCCCACCGTGCGCTGGCTAGGCCTACTTGGTCTTGGCCACCTTGCAATGAATCGTGGGAAGGTGCCATTCTGGTAGTGCTGGGCCAGGCGGGTCCTAGGCTGTGTCTGGAAGGGTCCGGCCACAAGTCCTGTCTTTACAGATAAGGCACGTGAACACGCTGCTGCCGGTACTCCTTAGAGCGCTGGGCGAAGGCGACGCGCGGCTCGTGGGTGCTGCACTGGGCGCGCTGCGGAGATTACTGCTGCAGCCTGGAGCACCCGTGAGGCTCCTCAGCTCTGAGCTGCGACCACGCCTCCCGCCGCTACTGGACGATGTGAGCAAAATCCTGCCCTGTGGTCCCACCGTGTCCCGCTTGGAACTGTCCATAGTTGCGCAGTCCCAACGGCAGGCTCCCCCTAGGGTGCCCGTCCAGTTGCCTGTGGTCCTGCCATCAGATCGAGGTTTAATCTGAAGCGCCCTGATCCGGCCCCCAGCCCCTCCTTACTCTGCTCTGACCTCCTCTCCTACGCTTTCTGTCTTGAGTTCTGACCGTATTTCCTCATGAAGGCTAGGGACTCCGTCCGTGCTTCGGCAGTGGGGCTCCTTGGAACGCTGGTGCGGCGGGGTCAGAGAGGGCTCCGGCTGGGGCTTCGGGGACCCCTGAGAAAATTGGTGCTGCAGAGTCTGGTGCCACTGTTGCTGCGCCTACATGACTCCAGCCAGGATGCTGCTGAGGTCAGTGTTCTGTCTCATCCAGGACTTCCACTCCAATCTTGTGGCCTCTCTGAAGGTTTTAAGGAAAAAAGCCCTGGACCTAAAAGTCCTTGAGGTCCTTGACTTTTTCCCTTGGGCTGCTATACTAAGCGCCTCACCCTGGACTTTGCCACCCTTTTCTGGCCACAGTTCCTTTTCTTCCGCCACTTTCCATCTTCTGGACCGCTAACCCTGCTTGTTTCCTCCATTCCAGAGCTCAGAGTGGACATTAGCTCGCTGTGACCAGGCCCTTCGATGGGGCCTGCTGGAGGAGATGGTCACTGTGGCTCACTATGACAGCCCTGAGGCTCTAAGCCGTGTCTGCCATCGCCTGGTTAGTAGAGGAAGCACCGTGATGGGGAGAGGGTACCGTCTGCTTCTGCTCTCTTAGGATTCTATAGGCCACTCCCCCTCAAAACAATCTCCACCTGAGCTAAACATGACCACCGTGCTCCTGAGGCCTGTCAGTTCGTAGCCTTTGTTCATGTTGCCTGCTCCAGCCTCTTTTCCAGGAAGGACTGATCCTTCCGTGCTGTCATGAGCATTTGTGTTCCTAGGTTCAGCGATATCCAAGCCATGTTAAGCATTTCCTGAGTCAGACCCAGGGCTACCTGCGGAGCCCACAGGACCCCTTGCGCCGGGCCGCCACTGTGCTCATAGGTGAGGCGGTCTTACCCACGCGGCTGGGGCTCCCAGAGCTGAGCCAGCCTCTTCTAGGGTTGAGCCAGACCTCACTGGTTTGCTTTGGTACAGGCTTCCTCGTCTATCACGCTAGTCCCAGCGGAGTCAGTCAGGACCTGTTGGACTCTCTGTTCCAGGGTGAGGACCGGATGTGCCATGGGGGAGCGTGCTGGAGAGATGGAGGGTGCTGGAGAGGAGCGGACAAGATAAAATGGGTGCGGGCCGGCCCCAGGCTCCTCTCTCAGGCATCCTAAGCGCCCCTTTATACAGACCTAGGACAGCTGCAGGGTGACCCGGAGTCTGCGGTTTCTGCGGCAGCGCACGTGTCTGCCCAGCAGGTGGCGTTGCTTGCTCGGGCGCAGGTCCGACCACATCGACCCAGCCTCTTACGCTTCATCCGCCATCACTCATATCCTGCAAGGCCCCATCCACTCTATGACGATAGTCCATTCCTACGCCGGAGCCGTGCGAGCCAGTGGAACTGCCCTGAACCTCGGTGAACCTGGCCCGGTATCCAGATGCACGGGCACACACTATTCTTGTCACCAATCCCTGCTCCAGCAGATCCGCAGAAGTCTATTCAAGCGTCACCCTGGGCTTGGTGCTGGACACTGGTGCTCACTGCCCTGTAACTACTTTCTAAGGGCCCACTGTGTGATAACTGTGTCGCCGATGGCACGTTCCATCTCAAGTCCCCTCTGTAGTCTTGGTCCATCTATTTATTCTCTGCCAGGCCAGTTCTGTCAACTCCCTGGAGTGTGTCCTCTGCTCTAGCTTGGACTTGGCACCTGTCCTGGATAGCATCTGCTTCCCAAGCAAGGGTCTGATGGAGGTACTGAAGTTGATGCCACCGTAGGCTGTCCTGCCCCTTTCCTAGGGTTCAGTATGCCTAGTCGTGCCTGTCATGGCTCTCCGAGTCATGTCAGTAGCCTGTCACCTCTGTCTCTTCTTCCACTCTCTATTCCTTACAACTGACCTGGCTTATGTCCCTTATGTCCTTGAGGTTATGTCGTCCAGAGGCATTGACCTGCTCTCCTGTCCATACCTGTTGTCTCTACTCCTTTGGATAACCAATCCATTTCCTACCCACCTGGACAATGGTGTTCTCTAGAAGGTATTTCTAACATCCCTTTGTGCTGGAGAGCCCAAGCCGGGATTGCACCCGTGGGTTGAAACATGGGAAGCAGGCACTCCGCACCCACCAGACTGTGAATGGGTATGTCATTACCCAATGTCCTCCTGTACAGGACTCAAATGGGAAGGCATAGCTGGATAGACAGGAAGAGCCAGCCATAGTTGTGACCTCACCCCTCTAGGCGCTTGGCATAGGCAGCTTCCTCCACTTAGAATGCCTACCCTGGAATGTCCTCAGGCTGCAGGAAGGCCTCCTCACAAACACAGGATACGCACAGGGTGATAATGAGCAGGGAGCGGTTTCCACACCCTGGAGTCCCTTTGGGACAAGCATGGGATTCTATTTACTTGGCATCTACATGGAAAGTGTTAAAATAAACATGAGTGGCTGGCAGGGGTTGGCCAACTGTCTTAGAAAGTGGTGGGGTGAGCTGGACCCTGCACAGGATCCAGCTTGGCTGGAGGTGAGCAAGGCAGTATGCAGCAAGACTAATGGCAGGGGCTGGGGAGCTGACTCAGTGGTAAAGGGCACTTTGGATGCTATAGTTCCAGCCCCAGGACTACCAGCTTCTCCTGCAGAAAACCCTCCCACTGCAAGTCCAGCAGCTAGGGGCTAGAATCTGACCTATGCTCTCCCTCCCTTTTCTTGTTTTGTTTTGTTGTTTTTGAGATAAGGTTTCTCTGTGTTGCCCTGGCTGGCCTGGAACTTGCTAGGTAGACCAGGCTAGCCTCAAACTCATAGAGATCCACCTGCCGCTGCCTTTTCTAGTGCTGGGGTTAAAGGTGTACAACACTACTCTTTGTTTTGGTGCCCTCCCTTTCCACAGAGGCCTCTTTGCAGGCCCAGTCGATCTCCTGTTTCAGATGCTCTCCTGTGGGCCCTTTCACTGGTGATCTCACTGGATCTCCCACTTGGGCTTTGGGTGTGGTTGGCAAGATCTACCTATGCTCTGCCCTCCAGGACCTAAGGGTCCCAGAAGCAATGCTGTCGTGCAAGGCTTTCGAGGGTCTGCTCCCGTACTCTTCATCCGGGCTTGCCTTCCAGGAGTTTTTCAAGGACTTCTGGGTAAGATGGCTTTTCTGCCTAGTTTTATGTCAACTTGATATAAGCTAGAGTCATTTGAAAGGAGGGAACTTGAATTGAGAAAATGCCTCCATAAAACCCAGCTGAAGGGCATTTTCTTAATTAGCGGTTGATGGGGAAGGGCCCAGCCCATTGTGAGTGGTGCCATCCCTGGGCGTATGGCTCTGGGTTCTATAAGAAAGCAGGCTAGGCAAGCTGTGATGAGCGAGTCAGTAAGCAGCACCCCTCCATGGTCTCAGCATCAGCTCCTGCCTCCAGCTTCCTGCCCTGTTTGAGTTGTTGCCAGCCCCGACTAAAGACTGTCACCTGGAAGTGTAATCTGAAATAAACCCTGTCCTCCCCAAGTTGCTTTGGTCATGGTGTTTCATCTTATCAATAGAGACCCTAATTAAGACAATGGCAGAATGGGGACTGCCTCTGAGAGCTGATGAAGAAGAGTCAAATAAGGAGAGAGAGATTAAAAAAAAAAAGATTGGCAGAAACAGAGAAAAAGCTTTGGAAACCCACAAAGGAAGTGACATGGTGGCAGAAAACACACATGTCTCACAGAGGAGGACACCTAACATGCGTTCAGCTGCTGGGGTACTGGCTGGGGGAGGAGGGGACTAAGAAACTACTTCCTAAACATAAAGCAGATAAAAGCGTGGCAGGCCAACCACTAGGACAAGGCCACCGTGCTCAGGAGCCTCCAATCTGCTTGCAGTGTTTGGTGACAGTGTTTGATTTCCCTGGCCGATGGTCTGCAGCTGAATGAAATCTCTTTTTGTTGTGCTACTGACTCTGAATGCAGCCATCTTGAGGATCTGGAGTTAAAAACAGAGCTACCCCCACACTTAAGGGAGCATTATACACGGAGAAGGAAGAGAGCAAGCCTCAATTACAAGAGCACAAGGAAGAATACATTTCATGGTGGAACAAAGGACCCCACCAATCCAGTCCAGCAAGCCAGCAATACCCTGATATTAATAGGGAAGAAAAGAACAACAATCCAGCTGATCACAAAACAATAATTTTGATCACAAAGGATCAAATTACAGGGGTTGGCACACACGTCTCAAAAGCAATCTTAAATGTACACAGATAAAGCCTACCAGTAAGGAGAGCGACTAGCCAACTGGACTAAAGAACTAGCTCCAGCCATATAGTTTCTCTAAGAAGCACACATATTGTTCAGGATGTCCAAGGATGATAGTCAAGAGGGGGAGGCAAGCAATCAAATGAAAGGAACCTGAGCACAAGCTGGTATGGCTAAGCCCATAAAAGAAGCTTCCAAACAAAATTACATAGAAGGCCACTGGATATTAGTAAGGGGAAACAGCCATCTAGAAGATATTGTAAATATGAATGAAGCAAATGTTGGGTTCCATGGGACAAACACTAGTGGGCATATAAGGTCAGATAGGGCCAGATATATTTCTTAATAGTGGGTGGTTCCATCACCCCACTCTGATCTCTATAAAGGGCATTCAAACTGATAATCAAAGAAACCTCACAAACTGATAAGAAACCTCGCACACTGATTACCAAAGAAGCCTCAGTGTTGGGCTCTACCACAGAACAAGCAGATTTAACAAATATTTCATAGAACGACAGAGTAGTCCACCCAACAGAAACAGAACACACGCTTTCCTCAGTGCACAGGGAAACTTCTCTAGCGCTACAAACCAAGGCTTTCCAGACACAAAAGGATCAAATAGCCTCTTGTATCTTACAGAGTATAGTGAAATTAATTAGAAATCAGTAATCGGAAAAACTACAGAAATTGCACAAATACATGGAGACTGAATAGCACCTTTAAGTGGCCAGCGGGTCAAATCAGGGAAGAAATTGGAACATTTCCAAAACTAAGTGCAAATAAAAGTACAAGTTATCAGAATCTTTGGGATGCAGGTACAATAAATAAATAAATAAATAAATAAATAAATAAATAAATAAATAAATAAAGTATGTATTTTTTTTTTAAAGACAGGTTTCTCGGTGTAATAGTCCTTAGCTGTCCTGAAACTTGCTTTGTAGACTAGGCTGGCCTTGAACTCGCAGAGATCCGCCTGTCTCTGCCTCCCAAGTGCTGGAATTAAAGGCATGTGCTACCACCACCCAGCATATGTAATTTTTAAAGAAGATTTATTTATTTATTTATTTATTTATTTATTTATTTATTTATTTATTTATTATGTTTATATGATCTGCCTGCATATGTCCCTGCAGGCCAGAAGAGGGCAATAGATCTCATTACAGATGGTTGTGAGCCACCATGTGATTACTGGAAATTGAACTCAGGACCTCTGGAAGAACAGCCAGTGCTCTTAACCTCTGAACCATTTCTCTAGGCCCCAAGCCATCTCTTCAGCCCCCAGCCATCTCTCCAGCCCCCTTATGTAATTTTAAAATAAAAATCCAATCTCAAATACAAAAATAAAAAAACAAACAAAAAATTAGTAAAAAATCCCATTTCCTTTAGCTCCAAAACCAAAAAATACCTTGGTGAAGAAGACACTAGAAGCTGGAAAGATTTCCCATGCTCATTGGTGGGCAGAATTAACATGGTGGAAATGACTACCATACAAAAAGCAATCTAATCTATAGATTCAACACAGGCCCCAGCAATATGCTGTGACAGTCTCCTAGAGGCAGTAATTCTAGAATTCATATGGAAGCACAAGAGAGCCCAAATAGCTGGAGGAATTCTTAGCAGCACTGGAAGTATTGCAGGACTGGATCCTAAATTTTCCTACAAAGTCCCTGAAACAAACAGACTCATAGACCAGTGGAGTAAAATGGAGGGCCCAGCAGTAAACACACACAGTTACAGACACCTAAATTTTGATACAACTTTCAAAAACATATATTGGGGGGAAAAAGCCCCTTTAACAAATGATTCTGAAAAACCTTGATTTCTCCACGTTAAAGAAGAAAATTAAGCCTTGCATGGGGTAGTGCATATCTTTAATTCCAGAACTCAGGAGGCAGAGGCAGGTGAATCTATGTGAGTTTAAAGCCAGCCCAGTCTACAGAGTGAGTTTCAGGACAGCCAGGGCTACATAGAGAAACTCTGTCTTGAAAAACAAAACAAGCAAAGAAAAGGAAGGAAAATGACTCTTATTCTAAAAAAAAAAAAAACAAAAAAAAAAAAACAAAAAACAATTCAATTCAAATTGGCTCAAAGATCACATTGTTAAACCTGAACCTTTGAAAGCCTGAGATGGAGATATTTCAAGATGCAGGCACAGACAAAGATGTTCTGAACAGTTAGTTCTCTGCTGCTCCTTTCTTACCACCTCGGCCTTCACATTTGTCACAGGTCACACTCTTCTGCAGAGCCACTTTTCTTGTTGCACAATTATACAAGTCTTCTAAGGTCACCAAGAGCTGATGCACAACATTTTTACCTCTCCTTTCTGCAGCCTTCCTCGTCCTTCAAAGAACATATCAAAGATGTCCATGGGTGAGCCAAAACCACCACCTGCTCCACCCTCTTTAATCGCCTGCTCTCCTCCTTTATCATATAACTCCTTTTTTTGGAATCAGCAAGAACTTCATAAGCTTGAGAAATCTGTTTAAACTTTTTGCCTTGGGCTGGAGAGATGGCTCAGAGGTTAAGAGCATGGCCTGCTCATCCAAAGGTCCTGAGTTCAATTCCCAGCAACCACATGGTGGCTAACAACCATCTGTAATTGGGTCTGGTACCCTCTTCTGGCCTGCAGGCATACACACAGACAGAATGTTGTATACATAATAAATAAATATTTTTAAAAAATAAACTTTTTGCCTTCATTTGGATTCTTATCAGGATGGTACCTCAAGGCCAATTTTCTATATGCCTTTTTCAATTCTTTCTGGGTGGCATTGGGTTTGACCCCCAAAACAGCGCAGTTCGGGCAGATGCCACTCCTCCACCTTCCACCGAGCGTTCTGGAAAGTTCCCGAGAGTCTTTCTTTTCCCAGTCAGAATGACAATCATCCAAGAAACAAATGATGTCCTGGAGAGACGGCTCAGTGCTTCAGATTGCTGACTGCTCTTCCAGAAGACCCAGCTCCGTTCTCAGCATCCACGTCAGCTCACAACTGTCTGTAACTCCAGTTCCAGGGGATCTGATAACCTCATACACACATGCAGGCAAAACACCAATGCACATGGGGGCTGGAGAGATGGCTCAGCCGTTAAGAGCATTGCCTGCTCCTCCAAAGGTCCTGAGTTCAATTCCCAGCAACCACATGGTGGCTCATAACCATCTGTAATGAGATCTGGTGCCCTCTTCTGGGCTGCAGACATACACACAGACAGAATATTGTATACATAATAAATAAATAAATAAATAAATACTAAAAAAACACCAATGCACATTAAATAAAACTAAATCATTAAAAAATACTGAAACAAAGCTACTATATAATTCCACTAAACCACTCTTGAGTATATACTGAAATACTATAGGTCACGCAGACATACTTGTACGTACATGTTTACCACTGCACTGTTCAATGGCCAGGGAGTGGACTCTACCTGGATGCCCATCAACAGATGAATAAAGAAAATATGGCTGGGTGGTGGTGGTGTATGACTATCATCTCAGCTCTTGGGAGGCAGAGGCAAGCAGATCTCGGTATTTTCAAGGCCAGCCTGGTTTACAGAGCTAGTTCCAGGACAGCTAGAGCTGAAACCCTATCTCAAAAAGCAAAAAACAAACAAAGCAATAGCAACAAAAGACAGAATGAATGAATTAGAGAGAGAGAGAAAGAGAGAGAGAGAGAGAGAGAGAGAGAGAGAGAGAGAGAGAGAGAGAGGGCATATACACACAATGGAATTTTATTCAGCCATACAGAACAATGAGCTCATGGCATTTGCTGGAAAGATGCAATTGGAAAGCATTATGTTAAGTGATATAAGCCAGATAAGCCAGACTCAAAAGACCAATAGATATTTCTCTCATATGCAGAATAATGTCTGTTTAGAGACAAAGTCATATGATGTAGGTTCGGATGACTTGGACCTCAATACAAGGCTGGCCTCAAACTCACAGAGATCTGCCTGCCTCTGCCTCCTAAATTCTAGGATTAAAGATGTGAGTCACAAGCTTTTTCTTTTTCTTTTCTATGTATGAGTGGTTTTTTTTTTAAATTTTCATTTGTTTCATTTTGTGTGTGTGTGGTTTTTTTTTTTTTTTTTTTTTTGAGGCAGGGTTTCCCTGTGCAGGTCTGGCTGTCCTGGAACTCACTATGTAGACCAGGCTGGCCTTGAATTTAAAAAGATCCACCGTCCTCTGCCTCCTGAGTGCACCACCACCACCCAGCCAGTATATGAGTCTTATTTACATGTATGTCTATGCATAAATGATGCTGGTGGAGGTCAGAGGAGGATGTCAAGTTCCCTGGAACTGGAGTTGTAGATAGCTCTAAGCTACAACATGGGTGCTGGGAATCAAACATGGATACTCTTAAAAGAAGTACTCTTTTTTTTTTGGTTTTTTGAGACAGGGTTTCTCTGTAGCTTTGGAGCCTGTCCTGGAACTAGTTTTTGTAGACCAGGCTGGCCTCGAACTCACAGATATCTGCCTGCCTCTGCCTCGCGAGTGCTGGGATTAAAGGCTTGCGCCACCACTGCCCAAAAGAAGTACTCTTAAGCACTGAGTGATCTCTCCAGCATGTGTGGAACCTGTGTTGTGTGCCACATGAGTGTGTGTCACATGAGTGTGTGTAGTATGTGTGTGTGTGTGTATGTGTGTGTGTGTGTGTGTGTAGTGTATGAGTGTGTGAGTATGGGTAGAGGAAGATAGCTAGAAAGGAGACCATGAGAAGGGAGGAAGGGGATCTGAAGGAGGTATGAGACAGCATAGGGCAGTGGTTCTCAACCATTCTAACACTGCAAACCTTCAATGCAGTTCCTCATGTTGCTACTTCCTAACTGTCATTTTGCTACTGTTATGAATCATAGTGTAAGTATCAGTGTTTTCTTACATGACCTGTGACCCAAACGTTGAGAACCACTGGGAGAGTCGAAAGCAGAAGTGAGGATTTATTATTATTATTTGGATTTTCGAGACAGGGTTTCTCTGTGGCTTTGGAGTCTGTCCTGGAACTAGCTCTTGTACACCAGGCTGATCTCGAACTCACAGAGATCCGCCTGCCTCTGCCTCCCGAGTGCTGGGATTAAAGGCGTGCGCCACCACCGCCCAGCTGGATTATTATGAAGAAGAAAGGAACCAGTCGGAGGGTGCAGAGTGGAAGGGGAGCTGGGGAACAACTGGGAACAATGTGTAATGATACACATGTATGAAGATGCCATGATGAAACCCATGACTCTGTGTGCTAACCTAAGAGATTACAAAGTTTTCAAAGGAGAACAGTGGTCTAGAGAGGGGATGAACTTCTTTACCGTATGTTCAGGCTAATGGGAGAGGCTTTTCTGCAACATGGACCTCAGATATTTGAGGTTACTCTGTTTCTCTATGATTATATGTAGAAAAAAACGGTGGGCTGCGTCCCGCCACCTGGCTAGCTTTACACCCGAAATAATTACACGGAAACTGTATTCTTTTAAACACTGCCTGGCCCATTAGTTTTAGCCTCTTATTGGCTAATTCTCACATCTTACTTTAATCCATATTTAGTAATCTGTGTAGCACCATGAGGTGGTCGCTTACCAGGAGAGATCTTAACCTGCGTCTGTCTCGGAGAGGAGAGGCATGGCGTCTGCCTCACTTTGCTTTCTTTCTCCAACAATTTTGTTTTGTCTACTCCACCTACCTAATTTTCTGTCCTATTAAAGGGCCAAGGCAGTTTCTTTATTAAACAATGAAAGTAACACATAGACAGATGACTCTCCTCCATCAATTATAGAAAAAGCAAGTAGAACATCTCTTTATAATCTCCTTAGCTTGTTGCCATGTAATAGAAAACTTTCTTTAAACCTTTGCTATTGACATAATGTTTTTTTATAAAATTTAGAGGCCTGCAACACACATCCAATCAATACGTGATCTTTTTCTGCATTACCTTGTGCTAGAGGACCTGGCAGACCCGTATGGGATCAGATGTGTGTTATATATATAGGAAAAAGCCTATTCTTGATTATGTCTTGCACCTGGATGAATAATGAAGTCAATTCTGTATCATCTGGTATAAATTCAGCAGTTTCAATATGCAAGATAACTCTTTCTGCATATTGTGAATTAGTAACTATATTGAGAGGTTCTTTAAAATCCCTTAGTACCATAAGAATAGCATATAATTCTACCTTATGGACAGAATTATAAGGGCTTTGTTCCACCTTACTTAATTCTTCTGATTTGTAACCTGATTTACTTTCATCAGTATAAAATGTACGGGCTCCAATTATTGGTGCATCACCCACAATTTAAGGAAGACTCCAAGAAGTTCTCTTTATAAGGTTAAGTCTATCACTTTTGGGATAATTGCTATTAATTTCTCCCAAAAAATTAGCATAAGCCCTTTGCCAGGGTTTATTGTCTTCCATAACTTTTTTTATTTCATTAACAGTAAAAGGCATTATAATCCCTGCTGGGTCTATACCTGCTAATTGACAAATTTATCATTTATAATTAATTCAGAAACTTTTTCTACATAATTTTTTACTTGGTTTATGTGGTAAAAAGATCCATTCTAAGACAATATCATTCCTCTGCATTAAAATACCTGTAGGAGAAATTCTGGAAGGCAAAATGACTAGAATACAATTAAGATTTGGATTCACCCTATCCACATGTGCCTCCTGTAATTTCTCCTTAACAATCGTCGATTCCTTTTCTGCTTCAGCTGTTAATTCTCTGAAACTATTCAAGTCTTTATTACCATCTAAGGTTTTGTTTAAATTAATTATTAGATCAGGTGTTATCTCCAACATATATTGTCACCAGTGCTTTAGTGCTTAGCCACTCTTACAGGTGTAAGATGGAATCTCAGAGTTGTTTTAATTTGTATTTCTCTGATGGCTAAGGATGTTGAGCATTTCCTTAAGTGTCTTTCAGTCATTTCAGATTTTTTTTTTTAGAGTTCTCTGTTTTAGGTCAGTATCCGCTTTTAAAAATTGGATTATTTGTTCCTTTGATGACCGATTACTTGAGTTCTTTGTATATTTTGAAGATCAGCCCTCTGTCTGATGTGGGATTGGTGAAGATCTTTTCCCATTTGGTAGACTGCTGTTTTGTCTTGTTGACAATGTCCTTTGCTTTACAGAAGCTTCACAATTTCAGGAGGTCCCATATATTAATTGTTTCTCTCAGTGTCTGTGCTACTGGGGTTATATTTAGGAAGTAGTCTCCTGAGCCATTGCATTTAAATCTACTTCCCACTTTCTCTTCTATGAGGTTCAGTGTGGTTGGCTTCATGTTGAGGTCTTTGATTCATTTGGACTTGAGTTTTGTACATGGTGATAGACATGGATCTATTTTCATTCTTCTACATGCTGATATCCAGCTATGCCAGCACCATTTGTTGAATATGCTTTCTTTTTCCATTTTATAGATTTTTTTACTTTTTTTTTGTCAAAAATCAAGAGTTCATTAATATGTAGATTGATATCCAGATCTTATATTCAGTTTCATTGGTCCTTCTGTCTGTTTTTATGCTAATACCAGGCTGTTTTTAGTACTGTAGCTCTGTAGTAGTAGACTTTATAGTCAGGGATTGTGATGCCTCCAGAAGTTGCTTTATTGTACAGGATTGTTTTGTCTATTTTGAGTTGTTTTGTTTTTCCATATGAAGTTTAGTACCATTCTTTTGAGGTCTGTGAAGAATTTTGTTGGAATTTTGATGGGCATTGCATTTAATCTGTAGTTTGCTTTAGGTAAGATTGCCAATTTTACTATGTTAATTTTGCCTACCTAAGAGCATGCAAGATATTTCCACCTTCTGGTATCTTCTTCAATTTCTTTCTTCAAAGATTTAAAGTTCTTGTCATACAGGTCTCCAACTTGTTTGGTTAGACTTACTTCGAGATATTTTGTGCTATTTGTGGCTATTGTAAAGGGTGATGTTTCTCTGATTTCTTTCTCAGCCCATTTATCATCTGTGTACAGGAGGGCTACTGATTTTTTTTGAGTTAATCTTGTATCCTGCTATATTACTGAAGGTGTTTATGAATGGTAGAAGTTCCTTGGTAGAATTTTTGGACTCGCTTATATAAACTATCATATCATCAGCAAATAGTAAGAGTTTGACTTCTTTTCTGATTTGTATAATCTTAATCTCTTTTTTTGTCTTATTGCTTTAGCTAGGACCTCAAGAACTATATTGAATACGAATAAAGTGAACAACCTAGTCTTGTTCCTGATTTCAGTGGGATCGCTGGGAATTTCTATCCATTTAGTTTGATGTTGGTTATTGGCTTGCTCTATATTGTCTTAATTATGTTTAGGTATGTTTCTTGTATCCCTGCTCTCTCCAAGACCTTTATCATCAAGGGATGTTGTACATTCTCAAAGGCTTTTTCCGCATCTAATGAGATGATCATGTGGGTTTTTTTTTCAGTTTGCTTATATGGTGGATTACATTGACAGATTTTCGTATGTTGAACCATCCCTGCACCTCTGGGATGAAACCTACTTGATCATGGGGGATGACTTTTCTGATGTGTTCTTGGATTCAGTTTGTCAGCATTTTGAGTACTTTTGCATCAAAGTTCATGAGTGAGATTGGTGTGTAATTCTCTTTCCTAGTAATGTCTTTATGTGGTTTGGTATCAAGGTAATTGTAGCCTCATAAAAATAGTTTGGCAATGTTCCTTATGTTTCTATTGTGAGGAAAAATTTGAGGAGTATTGCTAATAGTTCTTTTTAAATCTTATAGAATTCTGCACTGAAACTATCTGGTCCTGGCCTTTTTGGTTGGGAGAATTTTGATGACTGTTTCTATTTCCTTAACAGTTATAGGTTTATTTAATTTGTTTATCTGGTCTTGATTTAGTTTTGGTAAGTGATATTTATCCAATAAAGTGTCCATTTCCTTTAAGTTTTCCAATTTTTTTGGAATACAGGTTTTCAAAATATGACCCAGTGACCTTCTGGATATTCTCCATGTCTGTTGTCATATCGCCATTTTGTTTTTTCTGATTTTGTTGAAATTCTCTCTCTGCCTTTTGGTTAGTTTGGATTAAGGTTTATCTATTTTGTTGATTTTCTCAAAGAACCAACTCATTGTCTCATTGATTCTCTGTATTGTCTTCTTTGTATCTATTTTGTTGATTTCAGCTCTCAATTTGATTATTTCCTGACATCTAGTCCTCCTGAATGTTACTTCTTTTTGTTCTAGAGTTTTCAAATGTTCTGTTAGCTCACTAGTGTGGGATTTTTCCAGATCCTTTATGTGGGCATAACTAGTGCTATGAACTTTCCTCTTAGCACTGCTTTCATTGTGTCCCATAAATGTGGGTATGTTGTGTGGTCATTTTCACTGCATTTTAGGAAGTCTTTAATTTCTCCCTTTATTTCTTCCTTGACCCATTGATAATTCAGGTGAGCCTTGTTTTAATTTCCATGTGTTTGTGGACTTCCTGGAATTAGTGTTGCTGTTGAACTCTAATATTAAGCCATGGTGATCTGATAAGATACATGGGGTTACCAGCAGCACACACACTGAGAGAAACAATTAGTACATGGGACCTCCTGAAACTGAAAAGCTTCTGTAAAGCAAAGGACACGGTCAACAAGACAAAACGACAGCCTACAGAATGGGAAAAGATCTTCACTAACCCCATATTGGACAGAGGGCTGATCTCCAAAATATACAAAGAACTCATGAAATTGGACACCAAAGGATCAAATAATCCAATAAAAAATGGAGTACAGACCTAAACAGAGAACTCTCAACAGAGGAATTTAAAATGACTGAAAGACACTTAAGGAAATGTTCAACATCCTTAGTCATCAGAGAAATGCAAATCAAAATAACTCTGAGATTCCATCTTACACCTGTAAGAATGGCCAAGATCAAAAACACTGATGACAACTTATGCTGGAGAGGTTGTGGGGAAAAGGGAACACTTCTGCATTGCTGGTGGGAACGCAAGCTGATACAGCCCCTTTGGATGTCAGTGTGGTGATTTCTCAGAAAATTAGGTAACAACCTTCCTCAAGACCCAGTAATATCACTTTTGGGTATATAATCCAAAGGATGCTCAATTGTGCCACAAGGACATGTGCTCAGCTATGTTCACAGAAGCTTTGTATGTCATAGCCAGAACCTGGAAAAAAAAAACTAAATTCCCCTCGATCAAAGAATAGATAAGAAAAATGTGATACATTTTGATACATTTACACAATGGAGTACTACACAGCAAAAAAAAAAAAAAACCCAACAGCTTGAATTTTGCAGGAAAATGGATGGATCTAGAAAACATTATTTTGAGTGAGGTAACCCAGACCCAGAAAGACAATTATCACATGTAGTCACTCAAAGGTGGTTTTTAAACATAAAGCAAAGAAAGCCAGCCTACAAACCACAATCCCAGAGAACTTAGACAACAATGAGGACACCAAGAGAGACTTACATAGATCTATTCTGCATGGGAAGTAGAAAGTAGAAAAAGACAAGATCTCCTGAGTAAATTGGGAGCACTGGGACTATGGGCGGAGGATTGAAGGGGAGAGGGGAGAGGCAGACAGGGGAGCAGAGAAAAATGTAGAGCTCAATAATATCAATAAAATAAAAAAAGATACATGGGGTTATTCAAAAAAAAATTTTTGTATCTATTGAGGTTTGCTTTGTTACTGAGTATATGGTCAGTTTTTGAGAAGGTTCCATGTGGTGCTGAGAAGAAGGTATATTCTTTTCTGTTTGGATGGAATGTTCTATAGATGTCTGCGAAGCCCATTTGATTCATAACATCTGTTAGTTCCCTTATTTCTCTGTTAATTTTCTCTCTGACAGACCTGTCCAGTGGTGAGAGTGGAGTGTTGAAGTCTCCCACTATTAGTGTATGGGTTTAATGCGATTTAAGCTTTAGGAGTGTTTCTTTTACATTTGAGGGTGCCCCTGTATTTGGGACATAGATGTTCGGTATTGAGATTTCCTCTTGATGGATTTTTTTCTGTGACGAATATGAAATGTCCTTCTTTGTCTCTTTTGATTGATTTTAGTTTGAAGTCTATTTTGTTAGATATTAGGATAGCTACACCTGTGGGCTGAATTGAGCATGAGCATATCGGAGGCTGGAGTGGACAAGTTAGTGCCAAAGAAGTGACCATTAGAAAAAGGCACCGTTGGCATCAAAGGCATAAAAGCTATGCCAAAAACGTGATAGTTAGAAAAAGGCGCAAAATTCAAAACAGGTGACATGGCAAAGCCTCTGAAGACTGCTCCCAGACAAGATGGCACTGAAGGGGAACAAGGGGGAGGAGATCTGACTTATTTATGAGAAGATGATTGGAGTTTGAGATGGGGTAAGATGACATAAAGTCCCTTATGCCCTCGTGATCCCAATTAGAGGCTATAGGAGCCGAGGCTCATGCAGAGGTGACTGCTGACGTGATTGGTTAATTTCTCTCAGCTTCTTCTGGGATACGTGGGATTTTACTTTAAAAGTTGCATCTTATAAGGGAATGAACGAGTTCCTGCTTGACTGGACTCTTCACCGCATCTGATTGTCTCCAGGACCCTGGGGGAGGGGCTTGCTGGCAAGAGGCACACTTCCCTTCTCATTCAGGCTGAGTCACAGGCCATTGGTTCAGTTCTTCAGTTCTATCTATGTAAATAGGGACCAACATACACCCACTTGTTTCTTAGGTCCATTTGATTGGAAAATTTTTTCCCAACCCTTTACACTGAAGCGGTATCTGTCTTTGAGGCTGAGGAGTGTTTCTTGTATGAGGCAGAAAGATGGATTCCGTTTTCACATCCACTCTGTTAGCCTGTGACTTTTTATAGGTGAGTTGAGACCATTTATATTAAGGGATATTAATGACCAATGATTGCTAACTCCTTGCTGTGGGAGCTCCTTCCGCTCCTTCAGCCAATAGCCTTTAAGATGTCAGCCCACTTGGGTGTGGTCTCTTTTGCTTTAAAAAGCAGCTGTAGCCCTGCACTTGCTCTCTTGCTTCCGGCTCTCACTTTTGGCTGCTAGACTCTGTTCCTGTTCACTCAGAGGGCTGTTGTCTAGAACAGTGATCTATAAGTTTTCCCCTTAAATAAATAACCCTTTTATTATTCATTTCTGAACTGGTGTGGGATTGTTTTGGTACGGCTTTATCTGGCACCAACGAATGTTTGTTTTCAGAACCCCTCCGACTCTACCCCTACCCCTGCTCTACTGCCCACCACCATCTCAGAGTGGGCCTGGCTAGGCACAAGCCCTCCCTCAGCTGGCTGTGGCCTGTGCGAGGAGCCAGCAGTTCATTTGGATATAGAATTCTCACGAAGCAGTAGTTTTTCTTGCTGCAGATTGGCCTCAGTTTTATATGGAGTGAAGTAACTCAGAACCAGAAAGGTGGATGACTAGCCAGGCTGCCAAGACAAACAAGCAGGCCCTTCCCAACACCCAGAGAACCTTGACAACGAGGCCACAAAAAGACATACCTGGATCTAATCTACATGGGAAGTAGAAATAGACAAAATCTCCTGAGTAAATTGGAAGCATGGTGACCATGGGAGAGGATTGAAAGGGAGGGGAGAGAAAGGGAAGGGTGCAGAGAAAAAGATATAGCTCAATATAAAACAATAAACAAAAAAGAAAGAAAATGAGGTAACGCTATGGCCACGTGCCAATACATAAATAAATTATTAGAATTAATTTAAATGTAATAACTAGCTAGGAATAAGCCAGAGCCATCGTTCAAACATTTATAATTAATATAAGTCACTGAGTGGTTATTGAGGAACTGAGAAGCAAGAGAGAAACCTCCATTTAGAATGTACCCCAAGTCCCCTGAAGCAGAGGGTCATCCTGACCCAAGTACAGACTTACTCCTAGAGTGTTCTGTGCATGTTCTATAGGGAAGTATGTGTGGACATGCTGGGGTACGAACACGTCACACACAGCGGCTGTGTAGCAGTTTCCATCCTTCGAGGAAGTTCCTTAAGACAGGAAGTAAGCCAGATTTACTGGGTCCCTCCTTCCCCAAGAGAATAGGAACAATTAAGACTGCAAACAGCCACTCCCCAGACAAGCCCAGTTGCCCAGCAGAAGCAGAGACCAAGGAAACTACCTGGAAGAAAGGAAGCTGAGCTGCCTAGAAAAGGCCCCAATGGAACATCTAGAATGTCCTTCCCTGACCTGCTGAGCTGCCTGCAGGCTGTGCAGTGGGCTCCAGCTTTCCAGCTTTTATGAGCTGTCACCCATGCTGGTGGAGCCTTTGGTACTGCAGCTGTCTTGGGAGTGACTTTTCCTCCTTCAGATAATCTCTTACCAATATACCTGTGAGTGATCCCAATAAAATTAATTGGTTCACCAGGTTGGACTTTGATCGCATTCCTGTTTGGGTCTGTTGTTGATTCTCTAACTGGGGTGAGTAGACATTTGTTCATGTCTTCCTGGGAAAAGTGTATCTCACTACAGGGCAGGCTCACTTGGCCTCACAGGTTGGCAGGAGTGAGGGGAGGGCACTCACATGCATCTTGCTTCTGTGTGGGCACAACCACCCCTACCCATCATACCAATGATCGGGGACCCCTCAAAAACTCAGTCACATTCGGGCAGTGGTGGCACATGTCTTTTATCCCAGCACTTGTGAGGCAGAGACAGGCAGATCTGTGAGTTTGAGGCTAGCCTGCTCTACAGAAAAAAATTCCAGGATAGCCAGAGTGTCACACAGAAACCCGGTCTTGAAAAACCAAAGCGAACCAAGCAGACAACAGTAAAAACCAAACTCAGCCGCTTATTCTTTTCTTTGTATATTTATTAAGTTTTCCCAACTCCTAGGCCCGCCTCCTTGCATTGTAGCCCTGTGGTTGAATTCTGCCCCGGCTGGAGGGCAGCACATGAGGATGCTGGGAAAAGGGAGGCATGCAGACTAGTAAGGTCCCTGGCTGAGACTTGACAATAGGGCCAGGGAGGCATAGAGCGCACATGTGGGGCTCTGAGATGTTGGTTCCCACTGCACCTGGGGGGTGTCCACCTGCAGCATTAGGCCACATTCTTCTAGCAAGATCCAGATGGGAGCCTCCTCATGCCAGCTGTTCCCAAAGAGTCTGTGGGGGAGGGTCACATAGCTCTGCTTCTGCCATGGGGAGCTCTTCTCCAGGATATGCTCCACCTATCGGCAGGGGAGGGCAAGAGGTTGTAGGTGGAGGAACTGCAGCCTGAGCCCCTGGGATGCAGGACTGGATCCTGTCAACCTTTCAGGATGTACCCAAGGCCCCATGGCATCCCCCATGCCATGTCCTCTCACCAACTCCAGCTGCTTGGACAGCACCGTTGTCTCCAGAGCGTTTGCCAGCAGCTGTTGCTGGGTTTCACTCAGCACTGGGGAGAGATGTGGGCTGCTGAGAGGGCTCTGGAATGCCCAATATGGCACCCATCATCCCTTCCTGTCCCCCATGACTGCTCACCAGTCAGTGCTCCCAACAGGTAGAAGATGGGGGCAGCAAGTTCCAGAACCAGTTCTCCAGAGGGAAGCACTAGACAATCAAGGATGCTACCTGCTGGGCCATCCAGAGGTTCTACCTGTCCACCACGGCACAGGGCCTGTCCCAGCTGAAGCACAGGTGAGGTAAGTGAGGCTGTGCAGATTTTGGCAGGCCCTGCCCACCTCCAACCCTGTCACTCACTGAGGCCTCCAGGGCTTCCATGTTGGGCTGGTCAAGTACAATCCTCCCAATGTCTAGTAGTAGCTGTTGTCTTAAATCCATTCCTAAGTACCCCAGTTGTGTGCATCCAGCCTTCACCTCTGCACGCAGACCTTGGAAGTCATTTCTGGCCACCTGTTCCCCATGGATTCCATCTGGAGGGATAGAAGGCAGCACCATCTGATGCCTATGAGATCTTGCGGAACACTGGGTAAGAGGGTCATATCGAGGGAGCAGAGGCAGAACCTGTGGAGTCTCAGGGTGGCCAAGTGGATACTGACCTTCAAGGAGCTTGAGTTGCGCACCAATAGATCGTAGTGTGGCAAGCAGGCTAAAGGAATGACTCCTCTGGTCATTCTCTGCAAGGCATGTGGATGGTAGAAGGGAGAAAGGCTGTTTGGTGTAGGGTCCCATTGACACATGCCAGAAGGCTGAGGTTTTCCCTGGACTCTCCCAACTCTATCCTTTCCCTACTATTGGATGCCCAGGGCAGATGAAAGGCAAAACAGGCCCAGCAACATTACCATTGTGTATGTGTGTGCACATGCAATGAGCACAGAACACATCATAGCTAAGGGATATGTGGGGCCAGAGCATCTGGGGCCTCACTTGATGGGGGCAGCTCAAAGGTCCTCTTCTTTTCATCAGGGAAGAGAAGGATGTCTGGCAGCAGGAAAAAACAAACACATCACCAACTCCCTCATCCACAGGGCTCCTGGGACCTCGTGAGGGACTGACCCTACCACCCACATATCAGTGCCTGGCACGCTTGACCACCCTGTCTGGGAGATCATGCAGCCGGATGACATTGCATCCCCTGGCTGGCTGAAGCCTCCCAGATTTCTTGCTTCTCTGACACACAGTCTGGGTTCTAGAGACAGGCCCTCAACACTCACCCCATGTAGGGTCAATGAGCAACTGGGTGACCCGGAATGCAAGGACGCTGCCTGCAGGAATGGTCACCATCTTCTTCCGGTTTAGCTGGCCCCCGCCTTCACCCTGAATGGTGGATATAGGCTCAGGGATGTAGAGCAAACGAATAACTGTGGGTGAGTGCTGGTGACAGATCGCCACTGGTGGTGGCCACTCCAGATTTTAGCAGTTGTAGCTCACTGGGCAAGTGAGGCTATAGGTTGCTTCTAGAAGGGTCTTAGAAGAGCCTAGACCAGCTTCTGCATGCCATCCTGCTCCCTGGTACTTAGATTTCTGCCATTTCTATGTGCTCAAGTGAGGACAAAGAAGGGCTAAGGCTAGCACACACCTTCAAGAAAGCTCCAGGCACCGCAAACTTTCCTAAGCCCTTTCTGCTGTTGGTCTGTGTGACCTGCACCTCCTCCTCTGTCTGCAGCACCTCTGTCACCACAAATACATCGTCTCCACGGCTCCGAAGCTGTTGCAGGATTCTGTGTTCAGGCTGCCGCAGGCACCTACAGAGAGATTGCTGGGGTTTGCCCACCATAGCTAGCATCCTTCCTACCACCCCAATGACAGGTGCGATGGAAAAGCTGCAGAATCCAGGAGCCTGTGGATACCAGACTTGGACACTTTCCCAGGATGCTCCCAACAGTGTCTTGGGGGTTGTGGGAGTATGATAAATTCAAACAGGGGGCAGGGGACCCATGTGCCTGTGGAGAGACTCCATTCCATACTATTCACAAATGCAAGTCCACTTCATTTTTCTCTTATAGCAGCTCAGCCTGATTCCAAGGGTTTGGGCCCTGCTGGGATATCATGATCCTCAGGATACAGACCTGGCAACTGAACCTTACTGGCTCAAGTAACCTCCTTCCCAACATGCCATTGTTTATAATGCTCCCATCATCTGAGACTTCCCTTGGTTAGTGCTGAGAGATACTGCTTCAGAACAAAACCCTCCTGATGCCCAGTACCCAGCAGACTGGGCAAGAGCATGATGCTCAAGGTCAGAGAGCCCCCATCCCTTCAAGGGGCTCACCTCTCATGCTGCAGGAACTCCCAGGTGTTCTGAGCCACACGCAGTATTCGCACGTTCACGGAGACATTGCAACTATTAGACACTGCAGCCGCACCAGAAATTTCCCCGTGTCCTGTGTCTGCCAGCGTCACCTGGCCATGTATGTTCCCATCAACGGTAAAAGAGATGCGGTAGCGTCCACAGCATTCTGGTTCTGAAGGAAGACAGACTACAAGGTTAGATCACATTAGCCACTACCTTGCCTTTCCTCTGCAGGAGTGGGTTCTTTAAAGGACTCCCTCCTCTGGAAACATGGCCAGAGGAGCAGAACTGTAGATCCCAGTAAGAGGGCAGGCTAGGCTTAGCCCACTCCCTTCTATTCAACCTGGAGGCTCAGGAAGGGAAGAAGGGAGCAGGGAGAGAGATACCTGGTTCTGGAGCATTGGGTTCCAGGATGTCCTTGATTGACAGGTTGACACACCTATAACGGGATTTCCAGAACCATGAGCTTGAGAGTTTCCTGCTCAAGAGGCAGTAGGGCCTGAAGCTCGTAGAGTTGCCAAGGCTGTCCACTGGGGTAAGCTCTCCTCTGGGGTACACCTCTTTGAGCACGCTCCTAACCACTTCCACAAAGACCGATGGCATGACCCTGAGGGCAGAGAGATGGTCCATACTCAGTGCCCCGGCACTTGGAGCCACCCCTTCAAAGTGGCCTGCCTTACTAGTCCTGGCTGTTCTGGCTCACCACTATACCAACACAGACACAGCGTTCAGTTTGTGGCCCACTTGTCTGTCTCTCCCTGGAGCCATGAGCAAGGGAGAGAAGAGGAGGCAGCCTACAGCAGCCCCTGTAGTATCCACGCTATCAATTCCTGTGTGTAGCCCTCAGCCACCTGTTAAGGTCTAGGGCACCTTGTTGCCCTCCTTGACTGAGGACCAAGGCTGGGGAGAGAACACAAGCCTCCACTTCTGGGATACTTGGCACAGGAGCCCACAGCAAAGTCAGTGTTCCGGACCTCAGTGGCTTCCTCCAGGGTTCTCTCTTATGTACAACTTCATGAGCCAACTGTCCTGGAGGAACCTTCCTGGTCAGAGGTCAAAACAGGCCCAGATAGACAGACAACCTGTGCAGTGTGGAGGGTCAGTCCTACCCTGGAAAACTGGGTTCCCGGGGCTGTTGATGGTGGAGAGTGAGCCAAGTGCGGGGGCAGGGAGGGTCTTGTGAGCCAGGGGATCAGCATGAGTCCCAGAAGCCTGGAGAGTTTCTGCCAGCTTCAAGCCCAAACCAGGCTGGTCCTGCTCTAAGGGCTAATGGGTGGCTTTCATAGAGGCTAGGCCCTGGAGACAAGGGTGTGCTCAGTCTGCCTGGTATAGTGGGGCTTCTGGGAAGGGCTTTATCCCTGATCCAACAAATAAATGTCGAGGCCAGAGAGCAGACCAAGCAGAGAAGGGGCAGCCGAACTCTAGGAGGCTGAGTAGCAGGGTGGCTCACCTCGGATCTTCAGATCTTCACCTCCACTGAAGTGTCTGGTCCCACCAAGGGAAGCGAAAACACGCTGGGGATCAGGGAGGGGTCTCCGGCCCGCTCAGCTCCGGACCCGCGCGATCTCCAGCTAAGAGGCGCCGAGACGCAAAAGTGAAACTACTAAGAAGCAGCAGCCCCAACTCAGCAGTAACTCTTCCTCCCTGAACAGCGGAAAAGCTGTCTGGCCCAGCCTCCGCCTCATCCCGGGAGCCCACCCGGGGCGCGGGAAACGCCTCC